>NC_050573.1:83039996-83654996 GCF_011100635.1 Trichosurus vulpecula
AGCTAGAAAGACTGAGTACAGTTCTGGGGATCAACTATGAGTCACCACCCTGTGTGGTGAAGTTCTTCATTAGGCCACTGAGGGATGAATCTTTTGGTCTTAGCAACTCACGAAGAACTATTGACTAAGATGTGGAAATGAATGCAGTCTCTATTGGTGATAGGAGGACCAACTAGATCACTGACTCCAACAGTCTGAATATTCCAATAGCCATAGTTCTCTCCCAAAGAATCTCTCATTAAATAAACAAGCATTAGTGAATAGATCCTTGAAATACTGAAGCAACTAATATTTGTACTCTCTCCTACCAGGGCTATTGATTGTGAGGAAAATGCTAAATAAACAAGAGCCGTTGTTCTCATATGCTGATGTAAAGTGTATAGAGAACTGTATGCATGTGTATATTCTGATAGAACTCATAGCCCTGAAAGGTTCTTAGGAAATCATATTGGTATGCATATGGGTGAATGAGGTTCTGTTAGACTAGCTCTGGCTTACTCAAGCGATGTATACAACCAGCTCAATTCTACAAATCCTGCCTCCCATGGCTTTCTCACACCCTGCTAAACCCCAACTGTGAATTACTTTCATCACAGACAACCTCGTTATTCAATCTCAACTGAGCTCATACATAACAAGGCAAACATATCGTTCTTCCCTAATTCACTATCCTACTCTCCATAACAACCGTTGTAAACCTCATCTCCATTTCCTTCTCATTTCCCACACTATATCATTCCTCCACCCTCTCAGCTGAAGTCCTCACCTCATAATCTACATTCTCTCCCCTCTAAAAAAACAGCTGTTTACCTCAAGCACCCTCTTCTCACAGCCACCTGGCATCACCTTCAATATTTCTTGCTTTACTTAAGTTGCTAATGAAGAGCTGGTCCTTTTTTATACTAAGGCCAACACTTCTATAGGTACCATTGATACCATTCCTTCCTGTTTTCTTTAGAAAACTACCCCCCCACTGTCATTACCTCCATCTTCAATCACCCCCTATTCTCAAAAATCCCTCACTAGATCCTACCATCCCTGCTGCATTCCTCTCCTTTTCTCAACCAAACTCTTTGAAAAACCCATCATTTGGTTCCTCAATTTCCCCTCCTGTCTCTTCTGAACTCTCCATAATATTGAAATTGCTCTCTCCAAAGTTACCAATACTTTCTTAAACCAAAGAGCCAAACCTAAGAGCCTCCTCTTAATCCTCATCTTTCTTGACCTCTGTTGCATTTGACAACATGGATACTCCTGAATCTTTTCCACTGCTCCTTGAGGGCAGGGACTATCTTAGTATTGTCTCTGTATCCCTAGCACCTGCCAGAATGCCTGGTGCAGCAATCAGTGATTTGGGGAAGGAGGGAGGGCATGAGTGACCGGGGCAATCAGGAGAGACTTAATGTTGATTGTAAGCTCTGTGAGAGCAAAGCTGTCATTCTTTTTAATGTTTGTCTCTTTAGTGCTCAGAATAGGGCCTAGAACATAGTTGTCACAGTGTTTGCTTAAACTGAATTCAGTCGTCCAAAGTGTGGAGCCTGTGCCCCCACTTCCTCCACTGTCATGAAGCTGTGGGTGAGGCCCAAGGTGATTATATGAGGGCAGGTGGGAGTGAAGGCACTTTCCTTCAAGGCCTTGCTGCTCAATCCTTCTCTTGGCTCCCTGTCACAGCACAGCAGCAGGACTCTTCCTCCTTATATCCCACAACTCCCCAATGCTGGGAGAATTCCCTTGTTCTACCTATTCTACCCTGCCCTGCCCCCTTTCCCTTGTTTATTAGTGAACTTTACCAGCCTCAGTCACAAAAAGGCAATAAGCACATCACAGGGAGGACTCTTAATCCTTGTTAAGGAACCTGTAGCTCCAGAACATATCTTTGCTAAGGCTCTCCTCCCACTGCCCTCCCAGCACCTGCAACCTCCAGGGCTTTGGTGGGTCATATCCCTGAGGGTTACTATCTGCTGTAGTGTGGACCTACATGTTCCTGATGTCCATATCCCTGAGGCAGAGGGAGCAAAGGCAGACAGCAGGTGAAGAAGGGGGTACAATGTTTCAGGGCTCGCAGGATTCAGGAAATAGGGATGCCAGGTCCATGGTTAGGGGGTATTTCTGGCCTTGCCACAAGATATGGGTGGGCAGTGTGGCCCCTCCTGGTGGATAATGGAAGCAGCTGCTGAGCTCAAAGGCCAGGGAAGAACGGACCAGCCCCACACCGCCAGCCAGTTTGGGTGCTGGATGATACAGCCGTCCGTTGGCAGGGAGGGGCAGCAGTCGAGCAGGTTCAAAGGGTACAGCCAGGGCCTCACCCCCTCCACCATAGGAGAGGCGAGTAGGCCCCGGGCCATCTGCCAGCAGGTGTGTGAAGACCACAGGCAGGTCTTCACAGCGCACAAAGTTGCGTTCACGGCCACACAGTGAGACAAAGGGAAAGGCATCTTCATAGCGACCACTTTGGTTCTTCCTCAAGCGGGAGAAGAAGAAGACCAGGAACTGCCGGTCTGCAAGGTAGAGGAGGCAGGGGTTAGCAAGCCCCCAAATAGAAGAGAGAGAGTCACAAGATCAAAGAATACTGCAGTCTGAAGATGATATAGTCCAACCCCCCTTATCTTACGTTTGTTGAAGCTAAAGCCCAGGGTGGGGAAGAGACTCCTCTGAGACCACATGGCTGAGTCTTGGTGGTGGGGTGGTGGTGGTGGAGGGAAGGGAGGGACAAGGGGCCTGGGGAAAGAGTCAGAAAGGCTGGGCATCGCGAGAGGTTACTGTTATTACAGAAGCCTGTGCTGCCCAAAGGAGAGCTTGTGTGTTGTAGAGGAAAGCTGGATGTTGTAGGACCTGGATTTGAAGCCTGCCTTTTGTATAATGTGTGTGACTTTGGGCAAGGCACTCAACCTGTCGAGTACTCAGTTTTCTTCTCTATAAAATGAGGTGTTTGGATTACATGAACCAGGTTCCTGAAAGCTCTATTCTCCCATTTCAGGCAGACACAAGAGTGGGGAGAATGAGGGAGGCAAGTTTCCTGTGATTCATCTCCCTTGGAAGAGACCCTGAGAAGACTAGACCCAGTGCTCCTTAATGCTGATAGCTGGAGAGCTCGCTACTCATCAGGAGAAGAGAAAGGGAGTAGTGGAGGGAGCAGGAGCCCTGGGAAGGGACCTGGGCTCTCAAATGGACTAGTTGGGTCTCAACGTTCTGATGGGTCATTGCGGGTGGGTCGTACCTTTGAAGCAGGTGATAAAATTCTTCACTTTAGCATCATCCAGGAAAAGCTGCAGGACATGGGCAGGAGAGAGAGACAAAGAGAGGGATAAGAGCTGGACACCCCCCCCATCCTAGGGAGACAGAGTGGTGGTGATCTGGGAGGGTGTGCACTGTGCACATTTGCACGCCCTAGTATTTGTGTGCAAGTGTGCTTGTATCCCTTGGTTTTTGTGTACTATTTTATTGTCTTTTCAGGCCTTGCAGCTCATTCTCCATGGAGGCAAGACACCATTTTTATCTTTGCATCTCCAGTGCCTATATCATAGCACTTGAATATTTAAAGGAGACCCATGATCATGGTGATGTGGTATTCTTTCCTCTGGTGCAGATTACATCTGTGCCTTTTCACCCAGACATTGTGTGTGTGTGTGTGTGTGTGTGTGTGTGTGTGTGTGTGTGTGTACACCGAGAGATCCTCCATAGGGGAGCCACCCTAGGCAGTGAACACTGTCCTCTAGATCTTTGGAGATTTTATGGGTACTGGCTGTTATCTCTCATTATTGCAACACGATTATCCCATCTCCTTTTGCCAATTACACATTTCCCTTTTCTTGGATGTCATTGCTTGTACATAGATCCTGTTGGGAATATTCTGAAGCCCTGTCATGTGCTACTCTACGTCAATTAATCCCACTGCATTTTGGTTCTTCAGAAATTGCGGTGTTCATCACAGAGCATTATTAGGAGAACACTGTGTTGAAAAGGTGGTTTTATGTGTGGGAGGAAGCAACTTGAAGCCATTACAAGTTCCACATGCAATTTCCCAAATGCAATGCAATCCATTCTCACGCTATTATGTAATTGTGGATCGAGCTCTGTAGCGCCTGTCCAAGATATGCACGGAATGACCCGCTAACTCAGTGATAACGTCCTGTCACAGTCTGAACAGCGGGCATTTGTGACCCTTTGGTGACTCTAGGTCAGGTGGTTAGGCTGATCTCTTTTTCATGGGATCCCATTCACGGGTCTCACTGAGGGGGGCCCGTCATAGTCTGGAGGACTGACTCTGTGCGTGACAAGCTTCCGGACAGTGAAGGCACCGGGTAAGCGCGGGTCTCAGGTGCCTGATAAGCGCGCGTCAAATGGAACTGCGTAGGCTACCTGGGTCCGTGCATCTGAGGGGAGCTGTGGTACACGCACGAATGAACGCTTCCGTCCCGGACACGTGGGCATGGGGGTAATGGACGTGTGTGCTCGTGTACACACACACACACACACACACACACACACACGCGGCACTGCGGCCCAGCCCCTCCCCCTTAGCTCCTCCCTCTTTCCCTCCCACTTTGCCACCATTCCCCCGCCTCCTTTGCCCCCTCCCCCGCTCACCTGGCCTTGATGGTCAATGTAGTAGAAATACTCGCGGGTCTTGGGCTCGGGGCTTTGGCCCTGGGTGTAGGAGAAGCCCTCGCCGCTGGCCGCCCTCGCCCCCACCCCGCGAGAAAGGGCCAAGGGCAGGGCCCTAGCGCCGAACCTGAGGCGGCCACTCATCGGCAACATCCTGCCAGCACCTGACCCGAATCCGCTCTGGCTCGGCCTTCCGAACCGGAAGTTGCCGTCCGGTCACGGATGGGCGGGCGGCGGGGCCGGTGCTACGGAAGCGCTCGTCTCCCGGCAGCTGACACCCGTTCGGCTGGAGTTCCGGGGAGGAGCTGGAGGGAAGGCGAGGGGAAAGGGCCGCGGAGCCCGGTGCAGCGGCATTAACTCGTTATTACTCTTGCTTGAAGCCCAAGGACCTTAGGTTGCACCGTGACTCGGGCAAGTCACTGCTGGGAATATTCCGAATCCATGCGCCACTCGATCAATCTCCTTGCCCTCTGATTATCAGCTTCTTTAGAAATTAATGGTGTTGCAAGATCTTCCTCTGGGCCTGAATTTCCTCATGAGTCATTTGGCATTTATCAAACGTGACAGGCAGAGTAGGCCCTCGGAGGTTCCTTCCGGATGCCGATCTATGATCCCTCTTCACTCCCCGGGGAAGTGGCGATTCCCGGGTCCTGGGGTCCCAGCCTCCCGACACGTTCCTCCATGGCACCACGGGCACCTCTGGAATGTCTAGTGTACCCTTCCTCCCTTTGGCCTCCGCTTTCTACGCTGGCCTGGGAGAGTAAAGTGGAGGCCCGCTCCCCCGCCTTCCATCCCCCAAACATACACACATCACAGTAACAGACAATGTAAGTCGTAACTAGCAGGGACCAGTGATTTAGTACATCAGCCTCACTGTGGTGTTTGAACTAGATGATCTAATAAGCCTATGATCGTGAAACTGCGGCTCAGAGGGGCAGCAACCTTGCCCATGGTTATTTAGCTAGTGGCAGGGCCAGGACTCCGGATCTTCTGATTCCTTATCTTGAACTCTTCATTATATTACTTTCTCCTTTGCTCCAGTTTCTGATAAGAAACTTTTCTCACCAAGGCTGACTCCTTCCAAGCATCCTGGATGACATTCCCATGCCTCATCTTCAATTTCCCTGTCTGCTCGTTCCTTCCCTGCTGCCTACATGTGTGCGTACATGTGTGCGTGTATATAGTCACTCTCTTCGATCCTCAAAAAACCCTAATTAGATCATATCAAGTAGGAGGCTGCTAGGTGGCTCGGTGGATAGAACACTAGGCCTGGGGTCAGAAGACTTGAGTTCCAATGTGACCAAATACTTACTAGCTGTGTGACTTTGGGCAAATCACTTAACTTCTGTTTGCTTTAATCCCCTGGAGAAGGAAATGGCAAACCATTCCAGTATCTCTGCCCAAAAAAAGCCATTAACAGTATGGTCCACAGAATCACAACAGAGTTGGACACCACTGACAACTGAACAACAAAGATGACATCATCTCCCACTATCATATCTTGTTTATTTTTCAGCCAAAGTCCTTAAAAAGCTGACATTTGGTGCCTCCACTTTCTCCCAATTTATTCTCTTCTCCACCCCTCTGTAAGCTGGCTTCCAACCTCACCATTCAACTGAAACTGCTTTCTGCAAAGTTAGTAAGGATCTCTTAATGCCAGATCGGTCTTCATCCTGCTTGACCTCTCACTTGTATTCTACACTTTTTACTGCCCTCTCTTCATGGATACACTCTCCTCTGTGAGTTTTAGGATGCTCCCCCCTCCTGGTTCTTCTCTTACCTGACTTTTCCTCCTCCCTTTCCTGTCTTCCGTGCCAAGAATATACTGCCTCCTTACTTTTGTTTCTTGGAAATACACCATGATTTCTTTCAAGACTCAGTTCAAGTGCCACCTCCTTCATGAAATCTTTCCTGTCTACTTTTGCATCCCCAGTGCTGAGTTCACTGCTTATTGATTGACTAATAATGTACAACCTCCCCTACCCCCCTTTTATCCCATCACTTCTCCCTGCCTCCACAACCTTCTTTCCAAGCCCAGGCTCTCTTCTAAGAAGCATCACTGCTGTTGGCTAAGGCTTTGGCTGGCTGCCTAGAAGGGGGCCTAAGGCATTAACAATCCTGGTAGTTGGTTATTACTTCCCAGCTTGGGAAGAGAGGACGTTAATGGGAGAACAAGACTGGAGAGTGGTTTTTTCCCCTGTTCTTACAGGGAGAGTTTTTGAAGGTTTCTGGAGAGGAGTGGTGGAGTCTTCCCTTGAAATGTGAAACTGAGGTACAAGCATGTCAGCCTTTGGTTAGTGACATTTGTAGTTACCTTCTCTCAACTTAAGACTCCAAGAGAGAGAGGTGAACTCTATAGGGACAAGGGGAGAGTTTTGACTATATGTTTTTTAATCTGGGGTTCTCACTTTGGTTTCCACAAGGCTTAGGAAAAAGAGGAACTGATGGTCTTTATCCCCCTTCCTTTGCCTTTCTTCAGCTTCGTGAGACTGGGCTGTGTTTAAATTGTATCCTTTTATTCTGTTAAAGATGCAATTTGATGGAATAATCTTATTTCTCATTAACACCTATGGTTGACCCTGCCTTTACTCTTCCTGGTGTCCCCTTTGGGACATGAGGGTACAGGATAGCTCTGGAAGCTAGAGAGACCTTTACAAATTCAGGGCTGGGCTTTCAGCCCATTGTTGGAGTTGGTGTTTTATTTATTTATTTTTTGCTAACTGGTGGCATAATCACAAACCATTTAATAAATACCCTTCCAAGGGCAGAAGTACAATAAACTGCAGCCCTCTGAAAATCTGTCTCATCAGACATAACCCATTTCCTAAAGCCTGTAATTTTTTGTACCATGATGCACCATAGTATTCATCTACTAGCAGAATGAATATTTGACTGAAGGTCAGAAAACTTGAGTTTGAATCATTACTTTTTGTTAGTAGCTCTGTGACCTTGGGCCTTGATCTACTTATCTGTAAAAAAGCAGGCTGGATTTAATCTTTAAAATTCCTTCAATCTTTAAGATTACTTAAACCTTAAACTTACTATGAACCCTCGACTTGTGTGTAGGACATTCCTGGCACGCTAGAGTTTCCCTGACTTTAACTCTAACGATGGCTCGTTTGGGCTTCCTGTCTTTGTCATGACTGAGGGGAGCATTTTCCACTGGAAATGGAGACCCACTTGGAAAATCACTCTTTTCCCAACACTCCTCTTTCTGATGCTGTGACTAAAGACACACTTGTACGGCTGCCCTTAAAAGGTGGCCACCCTCTATAATCCATCAGCTCCCAAGGGTTTAAGTCCCATGCAGACGACACAGATCTATACATCTAGCCCCAGTTTCTCTCCTGAGCTTCAGCCCTGCATCACCAACTATTAGACATTTCAAAAGGATGCCCCTGAGACATCTTAAACTCAACATTCCAGACCCGCACTCATTACCTTTCCTTGCAAGTTCTCTTCCAAACTTTCCAATTTCTGTCCAAGGTATCACTATCCTTCCAGTCTTCCAGGCTCACAACGTCAGCATTTTCTAGGATTTTACATTTTCCCTCGTCTCCCATATCCAATTAGCTGTCAAATCCTGCTGTTTCTACCTTCATATCTGACCCCAATCATTTACATAAAAAGTCACAGAGGAGAGAGTTCAGATTCTCATCGACTTTTGCACAAATGGCCACAACATCCTCCTGATTGTTCTCCTTGACTCCAGTCTTTTGACTTGATGTTCTCCTGTTTATCCTATACATTGCTGCCAAAGTAACTTTCCTTCAGCTCAGACTGGACTGTGTGATCCCCCTAATCAATCAACTCCAGAAGATTCCTATTGCCTCTAGGAGAACATACACATTCCAGCTGAACTTTGAAAGCCCTAGACAACCTGGGCCCAACCCATCTTTCTAGTCT
This sequence comes from Trichosurus vulpecula, assembly GCF_011100635.1. Lineage (NCBI taxonomy): Eukaryota > Metazoa > Chordata > Mammalia > Diprotodontia > Phalangeridae > Trichosurus > Trichosurus vulpecula. The sequence goes on from NC_050573.1 coordinate 83,048,508, forward strand.
CATTAGATATGGCTTGCTTGTACACTCCTGATCAGCCCAACTGGGCAAGAATACTTCACCTCCCAGTTCTACGCCTTCTTACCGGCAATCCCTCATGCCTGGAATGCACTCTTTCTTTCCCCTGCCTGATAGAATTCATTTCTTTTTTAAAGATGGAGGTCAAGGAGCTTCTTCTGTATGAAGATTTTCCTGATTCCCCAAATGCTAGTGCCTTCCCCACCAAATCACTTGGCATATTACATTTCTCACCCTGGACCATACACCTCTTCCATACCAGTCCTCTTTTCCCACTGGTAAACTCCTCCCTGTGCTTCTGTTTGTAGTAGGAACCCAGACTTGCTGACCTCTATTCCCCTCCCAGATTGAGGTGCAAGAAGGTGAGGAGTCAACTATGTCAGGTCTTTGAGGTTTTTTTTTTTTGTTTGTTTGTTTTTTTTACTGATGGGAGGGGCCCCAAACCCTAGGATACTGCTACAGATCTGGAACACAGAGGTCTCCAAGCTAAGTAGGGAGTCACCACAAGGGAGGGGTGGCTTGACTCTTGACAAAATGCTGTTCCCTTGAGGGAAGGTAGGAAGGCAGGCCCCTTCTAGCAACCAAGAGTTTTTCCTGTGTGTGTCTGTCACCTCTGGTAGTACTCTAAGTTGGGAGGACCGTACAGCTCCTGGAGAAGGGAGGAGGCCCACAGGAAAAGGAGTAGTTGTCTCGACTCTTTATAGAATTTGGTACACGTCCAAATTTTTTACTTTTGTTGGATTAAACCATATCCATGTCCCTTTATGATATATTGTTAGCCTGAGGGTCATGAAGGCCTTTTTTTTTTTAATGTGGAGATCTTGACAAGAGTCAAATTCTGGGTGGGTACAAAGCTGTAACATGTATTACTGATAAGCCTCCAAGAACGAATCTGGTTCACCTGTTGTTGACACAAACTTTATAATAATAAACCACATTTATACAGCTTATAAAGATTTACAAAGCACTACAGTGGAAAGATGGCTGGAATCGAAGCAGTGTGTTCAAATTCTGGCTTCGGCACTTGGTAGTGGGGTGATGCTGAGCAGGCCACTTCCTTTTCTGAGCCTCAGTAAGTACCTGTATTCACCAAGCCCCCAGAGCTGGGCGCTGTTACTGTAGAAGTGATGAATTTGAAGCCAAAGGGCCTCCGTCAGAAACTTGGCTCTGTGCCTCCTGCCTGTGCAGGACCTACAGCAAGAGCCTTCTTCTGCCTCTTGGTTTCCTTAGCTGCAGAATGACGGTTAGGACTAGATGACCATTAAGTCTCCACCTAGCTCTGACTCCCATGATCCTGTGTAATTTCAGAGTGCTATAGAAATGAGTGTTTGTTTTCTCACTCTGGTCATCATAGTGGCAGTGAAGGTGACAAGACTCTGGGGACTCCTTGGATGTGTTACAGCCCTGTTCAGCTGCTACCAGGCGGGTACTAAGGCAGGCCTTTCAGGGAAGGCAAAAAAAAAAAAAAGGTGGAAAAAAAGGGGGGAGAGACAGAGTGAGAACAACAATGGAGAGAGTGTCCATATGTATTTTATTCACATGACATGGAGCCACCTCTACATGTCCATGCGTCATAATTACAGTTAGTCAGACAATGGGGCTGTGGCCCTGCCCCCTCCCCCCCTCCCAGTAAGTACCCTACCTCCCACCCACCTCATTGGAAGGTTGCATTCCTCCCCCTCCCCAGCATGGCTGGCCCAGTTCCTGAGATGGCTATCTGAGGAGGAATTTGGGAGGCTGAGGAAGGATGTTACCTATGCCAACCCCACCAACCCAGAGACCTGCCTACAGCAGCCTCCAGTCCTTGGTGAGGAGAGATTGGTGCTAGAGAACAAGGAAGGGTTGGGGATCCTGCTGGGCTTGGCTGGCAGTTTGGGGACTTGTGGCTGGAGTCCCACAGGGGCTTGAGGCCAGAACCAGTGCGGCCCTCCTCCCTCTCCATCCTCCCCCACCCCAATCCCAGGGCTGAGGCAGGAGGGGGAGTGGGGATATTTTTTTGTTTGTTTTTTGTTTGTTTTTTTAATAATAAATAAAAACAATTCTAAAAAAAATAGATATATAAAAACAGGAAAACAAATGAAGTTTTACAGCAACCAGAACCAAAAAACTCCAACATGGAAAATGTACAAACTGGGAGGGGGCCCCACAACATTGGACAGAGCAGGCCCTGCTTGTTCCCCTCACCACCCAGGCCCCTCACCCCAAGCAGGCTATTAAAAAATGGTACACAGGTGGGTCTTCTCCACATGGACTGGAAGATGGGCTTGCCCTGGCACTGGGATCCAGAGCTTTGCAGGTTGCTCTTCCCCAAGTAACCTCGTTTCTAGGGCCTTGCCTTCACACAGGGAAATCTACCCCCGTCCACATTCCATGAACATGTAGCCTGGCTGAGATGGATATGAAATGGGGATGCCTGGATTTTCTGGCATTTATTGCAAAGGTCAAAGGACCGTCTTGGGCCCCCACAAGGTATCAATCATCGTGGGCTTGCTCTCTCCCTCCTTCCCTGGGTCTCACCTGTGGAGGGCAGATGACTAGTCTTATCAGGAAGCTGCCTTCTCCATAGTTTATCTCCTTTGGTGTCAGGCTGAGAGGGAACCTTGCTGGACTTCCCTCTCATCCATATTCCTTCAAATCTGCTATGGGGCCAGGTATAGGGCAGGAAGTTAGGGATGGGGTTGGGTTGCTTTTTGGTCACAAGCCAAGAAAAGATGCAGAAGAAAACTATGATACCAACTTGCTCTGGGCTGAGGCTGGGTGATGGCTGGGGAGATAAATAGCATTTGGATTAAAATGATTTCATTAGCAAATTTAGTCCTTATATCTCTCACTCTGTCTCTATTTATATCTCTATACAAAGGCTCCGCTGCCACAATGAGGATGCGGGATAAATTCTGAATTTATAGTTACACTAAGAAAAAATACTCTTGCCCCACCCCCCCTCCCTACCCCCTTGGCTCCCAGGCTACCCTGTGCACTGCCCTGCCATGGCCCCTTGTGCCCCTGTTCTGCCCCCCAACACCAATTTGAGTCTGGGGGGATGGGGATATCTCACTGAGCCAGTCCTTAGGCAACTTCTGAGGAAGGCCCAGGGAAACCTCTACTCCATTGGGCTCCCCTACAGTCAGTGCTGACCCAAAGGGGCCATGAAGCCCTCAAGCTCAGTGGGTAGAGAATTGTTCTGGGAGAGGCCCCCAGAGGAGTGGGGAAAGGGCACTTGAGGCAGAGGGTGGGGGACAGGGCTAGGGATGGGGACATGGCAGCTGGTGGCATCTAAGGCTTGGGTCAAAGGGTCTGAAGCCTCAGGAACTTCCCCCTCTCCTTTATTTTGGGCTCTGCTTCGAACACAAGGGGCAACCACTTGTCTACCTCACTCCTGCCTGGAGTTAGAGTTGGGGCCAGCATCAGGCAAGCAAGGGCAGTCTGGGTGGAATAAAGAAGACAACTCATGCTACCGCAGTGGCCTGGCCAAAAGACACTCCTTTAGGCCTAGGTGTGGAAGCTCCCAGGGAAGGTCTCCTAGAGTGAGAGCTGCCCTGTTGGCTGTGGAGGACAGTGAGAACAGCTAAGCTTGAGTCTTTGGAGCTGGGATCCCCAAAGACTGGGTCTGCCTGAGGCATGGGAGCATGTTCCCCATCTGCCTAGAGAAAAGGGAGCAGGGACTTGGGGAGAGAGCAAAGTTGCAAATGTCCTGGGGCCAGGGCAGAATGGAAGTAAGGAGGGAGAGGCTGGAGGAAGGCCCCAGAGTTGTGGCCCCTGGTCCCTCAAATCAATCCCCTCCCTAGTCCTCAGGGGCCAGCCCTGAACAGAGGAGGAGGAGGAGGACTGGCTGGGTAGTGGTGGTAAATCTCTATCCTCACATGGTGGGAGAGTGTCAGGATGGGAAGGGGCAGTGTCAGCTTGGCTCTGGGGAGCAGAAGGCACTTTCTTGGGGCACCCTGCTGGGAATGGGGGAGGGGGATTCTGCCTGTCCTGCCCCTTGTTGTGCCCAAGGTTCCCTGGTTGGGATGTGACTGATTGGACTCAGTGGATCCCTGTCCCTGCCCATGGTGGACCCTGGGTACCTGACAGTGAGTTTGAGGGAATGGGCTGGTTTGGGACAACTATGGTTAGTGGAAGGAGCCCTGGACTTAGAGTAAGAACTGGGCTCACATCACAGCTCTTTTTCTTACTACCAGGGTGACTCTGGGCAAATCTTTTCTCTTTGTGCCTTAATTTCCTCATCTGTAAAGTAAGGGGTGGGACAGACGAGATAATATCTCAGATTCTTTTGGCCCTGGTGTTCTGCAGTTCTAGGAGGCCATGGCCAATAGGAAAGCTGGTGGAGAAAAGGGGGAACCCAGCAGTGACTAGAGCTGTCCTTCTTCTGAGTCCCTAAAGTCACATCTGGTCCCTTAGCTCCTTCAGGGTTTTTTGGGAGAGGTGTTAGGCTCTTCCATTGTGCCAGGTCCTATGTCAGGGAAGGGGATGGGAAGTCACAGGGACAGAGAGGGTAGGGGAAGTCAGTGGGAAGCAGGAGCTAGAATAAGATGGAAGTCATGGGGACCCAAGCTGCAGCCTGAAGCTGGAGCAGGGGCAGGAGAATGGGATAAGAGAAGTGAGGTCAGAAGAAAAGGGTGGGAGAAAAGTGAGAGGCAGGCAAAGTGGGTGGTAAAGGTGTGGGCCTGGGCCTGATTCTGGAGCCAGGTATGGAGAGAGGAAGGTCAGATAACAAAGTGCTTTTAACAATGCTCTCCCAAGGAAATTTCTAACTTCTAAGGGCTGAGGGGCTGAGGTATGGGAATGGGAATAGGTCAGGACACACATGGGACCCTTCCTGCCAAGGGGACCCTTAGCAGCCAGTCCCCCATGTCCTGGCCAGATGGGACATGGGGGTGGGTGGTAACCAGCTGTGTAAATGCAACATGGACAAACGCAAAACCAAACCCCAGGGCTGGTGAGCTGTGCTCAGGTCCAGCCCTTCTCTGTGCAGCCCAGCCCAGCCCTGGTCTGGGTTTTGGCTAGGGCCATTGTGGGCTAATAACCAGTCATGCTTATTTCAGGGGCCAATACATTCCCTCCCCTCCCTTTCCCTCCCTTCCCTTTCCCTTCCCCTCCCTCCCCCCTCCCCCCTCCCAGGCTGCAGATATGCAGCTAGGGCTGGGTGCCCCACCCCACTGTTTTCTCCACACACCCAACTTGTCTCCCCCACCCTGTGCTGTGTCCTCCCCACAGGGTGCCTGTCTGCCTGTTCCACTGCTGGTGGGCTCTGTGCCCACCGGTACCTCACTTCTCTTTCCCATGCTAACAGGAATAGCCAAGTGGCCTACAGTCCATTTGGGATCGGCCACAGGACTGGGATCAGCTTGGCTTGGCTCAGCTCAGTTCCCCATCCCCTCAGGTTCCCCTCTACCTTCAGTGTTGTTTCTTTAGTTAGCAGTGGGCCAGATCCACCATGCCCAGAAGAAAGAGTGCAGGAGGGGGCAGGGGCTGGGCATCATTTGGCCCCAACTGAATTCCTGGAAAATCTCCCTCACCTGGGGCTATGCAGACGGACCACTGTGGGGCAGATGGGAGCCCTGGCCAGCAGGCAGTCCCCTTATGTATCTTGTGTCTCTGTGCAGGGTGGGGAGCTGCAGGTGGGTGGGCAGGCATGTGGGCCAACCCCCGGGGTGCTATAGTACTCCCTCCATGAAGCTGGTATCCAGGTGCTGGATGAGGACACGGAGGAAGGACATTTCCTTACGCGTGTTTTCAAAGATGATACGTGGGTCGTCTGACTGGCAGCGCAGGCAGTTGGGCGCCATCACCATGGCCAGGTTGCTGACATCCATCTTGGTGACGGCCACATTGGCAGGCTGCACAAACACCTGTGTGGGCCAGTAGGCTTGTTAAGAAAGCTGCAAAAATACCTGTGTTGGATGTGGATTGAGAATAGGGATTCCACCTAGGTCTCTGATGCCTCTAGCTCTGGGGACCTTTCCACTATGTGACCCTCCCCTTTTTAAAAAGCACATACTAACTGTACCAGAATCCCCTACTTGTGCCAAGGGACTTGAGGAACTGCTACTATGATGAACTGGGGCTCGTATTCCTAGGCAACAATAACATAGAAGGGGTCTGATTCAAGAGGACACCGAAATGGCCAGGCCCATTACCTGGAGGAAGCGGATGAGGTAGCAGAGCACCATTCTGTTGATCCGGGGCAGGGAGTGGACGACGGCGATGGCAGCCTCGGGGTTTTCATAGTGCGTGATGCACTGCTCATAAAACTCGTGGGGGATAAGGGGCTCTTCTAGCTCTCGGTACCAGAGTTTTAGCAGTGATGCTGGGAGTGCAGGAAGAGAAAGACAATGAGAGAGAGAGAGACGGAGAGGGAGAGGGAGAGGGAGAGGGAGAGGGAGGGAGACCCATAAGTATTCGCATGGCAAGGTTGGTGGAGGTTTCAGCAGGGGGTGGTTAATGGTTACAATGATCTGGTCCCTTAAGAATCAGGGGTAGTAAACATCATACCCATCAGATTGCCTAACATGACAAAACAGGAAAATGATAAACGTTCTAGGAGATGTGGGAAAATTGGAACACTAATGCATTGCTGGTAGAGTTGTGAACTGATCCAACCATCCTGGAGAGCAATTTGGAACTACACCCAAAGGGCTATAAAACTCTGCATGCCCTTTAATCCAGCAATACCACTTCTAGGTCTGTATCCCAAAGAGCTCATAAAAATGGGAAAAGGACCCACATGTACAAAAATATTTATAGCAGCTCTTGTTGTGGTGGCCAAGAATTGGAAACTGAGGGGATGCCCATCTCTTGGGGAATGGCTGAACGAGTTGTGATATATGAATGTAATGGAATACTATTGTTCCATAAGAAATGATGAATAGGTGGACTTCAGACAAACCTAGAAAGATTTACATGAATTGATGCTGAGTGAAGTGAGCAGAACCAGGAGAACATTGTACACAGTAACAGCCGCACTGTGCAATGAATAACTTTCACAGGCTTGGCTCTTCTCAGCAATGCAAGGACCTAAGGCAACTCCAAAAGACTCATGATGGAAAATACTACCCACATCCAGAAAAAGAACTATGGAGTCTGAACACAGATTGAAGCACACTGTTTGCTCTTTTATTTTTGTTTTGTTCCTTCTTTCTTGCGGTTCCCCCCATCGGTCCTAATTCTTCTTTACAACATCACTAATGTGAAAATATGTTTAATATGAAGGTACAGGTAGAACCTATATCAGATTGCACGCTGTCTTGGGGAGGGGCAAAGGGAGGGGGAGAAAATTTAAGTCAAAAGCTTATCGAAGTGAATGTTGAAAACTCAAAATTAATAAAAAAAGATTTAGGGCTAATAAGTTGAGGCTGAGGCAGGTGGAAGAGGTAGGAGCTCAGAGTTTCAGGCTAGCTTGGGATCCCATCAAAGAACAGAGGTGTGGATCAGGAAAGAATTGCTTGATAAGCATCTGTTCCAGGCTCAGCCAGGACCGAGAGGCTAAGAGGGAAAGGGAAAGAACGGTCAAAACCCTAGGTCCTAGCATCCAGACAATCAAAGGGGCCTTTAGAATGGCCTAGACGTAACAACAATAACTGACAGCTAGACGATACTTTAAGATTTTCAAAGTGTTTTACATATTTTATTTCATTTGATACTCAGAACAACCCTGGGAGGAAGGCGCCATTATTACCCCATTTTACAGGTGAAGGAACTGGGGCTCAGTGAGTTAAAGTGATTTGGCCAGACTCACACAGATCAAAAGTGTCTGTTAAAAACTAGGGCGCTATCCCTCCCACCTTCCAGGTCTTCTCAGAAGGGATATGCTTGCCTCCATCCCACTAGAATGAGAGCCTGGGGAAAAATGCCCTTTCCTAAATGAGGGACTGAGATGACCACAGAAAATAACACGGCTCATTCTGCCCTGATTCACTAGGTAAGGAGAAGCAGGCCTTTTTTTCCCTCCTCACTCTCTACCTCCAAATCATCTCTGCTGGCGTCAGTCAGCCAACCTCCCCTACTACGAGGTTCACTTCATTCATGTATATCACCCTGTCTAGATGCCTGTTCCATGCACTGCTTAGCCTCTAGGCCATTCTTCCTTTCGCAACCAGGTCACAGCCTAGTATATAGTCTTATTCTCTACTCCAAATGCTCTTAAACTTGAGGTCCACTTAAATACCCTGATCTTCTAGGTCATCATCCTTCTTTTTTTTTCTTTTCTTTTATTTATTTAATATATTTTGTTTTCAGCATTGATTTTTACAAGAGTTTGAATTACGAATTTTCTCCCCATTTCTACCCTCCCGCCCACTCCATATTCCAGTTGCCCCATTCCCCAGTCAGCCCTCCCTTCTGTTACCCCACTCCCCTTCCATCCCCCTTTGCCTTCTTCTTTGGTAGGGCAAGATAAATTTCTATGCCCCATTGCCTGTGTATCTTATTTCCTAGTTGCATGCAAAAACTTTTTTTTTTGTTTTTGAACATCTGTTTTTAAAACTTTGAGTTCCAAATTCTCTCCCCTCTTCCCTCCCCGCCCACTGTCCCTAAGAAGGCAAGCAATTCAAGATAGGCCACATGCGTATCATTATGTAAAACCCTTCCACAATACTCATGTTGTGAAAGATAAACTACGTTTTGCTCCTTCCTAACCTATCCCCTTTATTGAATTTTCTCCCTTGACCCTGTCCCTTTTTGAAAGTGTTTGTTTTTGATTACCTCCTCCCCCTGTCTGCCTTCCCTTCTATTGTCCCCCCTTTTTTATCTTCTTCCTCCTTCTTTCCTGTGGGGTAAGATACCCAATTGAGTGTGTATGGTATTCCATCCTCAGGTCAAATCCAGTGAGAGCAAGATTTACTCATTCTTCCTCACCTGCCCCCTCTTCCCTTCCTACAGAACTGCTTTTTCTTGCCACTTTTATGCAAGATAATTTACCCCATTCTATCTCTCCCTTTCTCAATATATTCTTCTCCTATCCCTTAATTTGATTTTATTTTTTTAGATATCATCCCTTCATATTCAACTGACCCTGTGCCCTATGTCTCTCTCTCTCTATACACACACACACATATATATATGCATATATATATGCATATCTATATACATATGTATACACACACACACACATATATGTATATTCCTTTCAGTTACTATGATATTGAGGTCTCACGAATCATACACATCATCTTTCCATGTAGGAATGTAAACAAAACAGTTCACCTTTAGTAAGTCCCTTATGATTTCTCTTTCTTGTTTACCTTTTCATGCTTCTCTTGATTCTTGTGTCTGAAAGTCAAATTTTCTATTCAGTTCTGGTATTTTCACTGAGAAAGCTTGAAAGTCCTCTATTTTACTGAAAGTCCACATTTTGCCTTGGAGCATGATACTCAGTTTTGCTGGGTAGGTGATTCTTGGTTTTAATCCTAGCTCCATTGACCTCTGGAATATCATATTCCAAGCCCTTCAGTCCCTTAATGTGGAAGCTGCTAGGTCCTGTGTTATCCTGATTGTTTTTCCACAATACTCAAATTGTTTCTTTCTGGCTGCTTGCAGTATTTTCTCCTTGATCTGGGAGCTCTGGAATTTGGTGACAATATTCGTAGGAGATTTCTTTTTGGTATCTTTTTGAGGAGGCTATCTGTGGATTCTTTCAATTTCTATAATGCCCTGTGGCTCTAGAATATTAGGGCAGTTCTCCTTGATAATTTCTTGAAAGATGATATCTAGGCTCTTTTTTTGGTCATGGCTTTCAGGTAGTCCAATAATTTTTAAATTCTCTCTCCTGGATCTATTTTCGAGGTCAGTGGTTTTTCCAATGAGATATTTGACATTGTCTTCCACTTTTTCATTCCTTTGGTTCTGTTTTATAATATCTTGATTTCTCATCAAGTCACTAGCTTCCACTTGCTCCAATCTCATTTTTAAGGTAGTATTTTCTTCAGTGGTCTTTTGGACCTCCTTTTCCATTTGGCTAATTCTGCCCTTTAAGGCATCCTTCCCCTCATTAGCTTTTTGGAGCTCTTTTGCCATTTGAGTTAGTCTACTTTTTAAGGTGTTGTTTTCTTCAATATTTTTTTGGGTCTCCTTTAGCAAGTCATTGACTTGTTTTTCATGGTTTTCTCGCATCCTTCTCATTTCTCTTCCCAATTTTTCCTCTACTTGTCTAACTTGCTTTTCCAAATCCTTTTGAGCTCTTCCATAGCCTGAGACCAGTTCATGTTTTTCTTGGAGGCTTTTGAAGTAGGCTCTTTGACTGTGTTGACTTCTTCTAGCTGTATGTTTTGGTCTTCTCTGTCACCAAAGAAAGATTCCAAAGTCTGAGACTGAATCTGGATGTGTTTTCGCTGCCTGGCCATGTTCCCAGACAACTTACTTGACCCTTGAGCTTTTCAGCAGGGTATGACGGCTTGTAAAGAGTACTTTGTTCCAAGCTTGAGGGGATGCGCCATTGACTTCAGAGCTATTTCTATACAGCTAGCTCTGCCACACCAGCGCTCCTCCTTCCCCAAGAACCACCAACCAGGACCTGAAGCAAATCTTAAGCAGGCTCTGCACTCCTGCTCTGATCCGCCACTTAATTCCTCCTACCAGGTAGGCCTGGGGCCGAAAGCAACTGCAGCTGTAGTTCCGTAGCTGTACCACCCTGCTGACCCCGGGGCAGTGGCTGAACTGTGAATCCTTTCACTCTGTCCCCCGAAGCTTTTCCCACTAACCTTCTCTGTTGTCTTTGGTGTTTGTGGGTTGAGAAGTCTGGTGACTGCCACAGCTCACTGATTCAGGGAGCTAGGGCCTGTTCCGCCTGGCTCCTGGGTCTGGTTGGTCCTGCCGCGTCACTTGACTCTGCCATGGTCCATAAGGCTATCAATCTACAGCCTTTCTCCCTTTCACAGACAAAACGCTAGAAATAACTGTCAACATTTGCAGCCTCTACTCTACTCCCTCAATGCCCTTTTACTTATCAGTCCTTCTGAAATCCAACTTCCAACACTATTACTCGTTAAACTACTCAAACTACTCAAACATAATTTGAAATCTCTTAATTTCTAAATATAATGTGTTCTCTGTCATCAACCCTCTTGCCCCACCTTCAACTTCTGAAGTGACTTACCCAGGGTCACACAGCGAATAAGTGTCTGAGGCTGGATTTGAACTCAGGTTTACCTGACTCCAGACCCAGTGCTCTATCCACTAAGCCACATAGCTGCCTCCAGTTCAGTAAAACCAAACAATAAATCAAAATATTCTGACATATTCGTTGCCCCACAATCATATTGCCTCATCTATACAAATAAGCAATGGAAGGTGCCTTCTCATGTGATACTTTATTCTTTCCTCACCCTCAGCCATCTAATCATTTACCAAGCCTTGCTGACCATCCCTCCGTCTCTCTTATTCTTTCTTTTCTGGTCTAATTCAGATCCTTACTACCTCTTGGGCGGACTAGAATTAGTCTCCCTGCTTCCATTTTCTTCCTTCTGAGGGAAGTGAGGGGGTTAGCAGAGTAAGTGGTTAATTGTGGGAAGTGAGTGCACTATACTGACTCCATCCTGTGACTCAATTCCATTTCTGCTCAATCATGTGTCTAGTTCAGCTTCTGTCTTGTAGGCAAACTTTATTCAATCATAGGAATTGGGAGAAAACCTTATTGCATTGTTTGAATCTAGCCCTGTAGGGTTGGAAGTTGTACCACCTCTGCCTGCTGCTTAGAGATCCTTAACTAAGGACCTAGGTTATGCTAACCAAAAATCCAGTCAGATCCAAAAATTGGTGCAAGGAGTTTTCTCACAACTGTACATCTTAAGCAACCCCTATGCCTTATCTGAAAACTGGCCCCATACTAATCAATCAGTTTCCACATTCCTTTGATTATTTACTGTCATCTGGGGGTGGTGGGACGTCTCTCTTTCTGAATTCAGGGAATTGTATCTGTTTGCTCTCGTCTACCCAATTTGGAAAGTCCCTAATTTTTCATCCTATTAGAAATCAGACTACCTAATGTATTATTTCCTTTCAATTAATTGGTCTTATTTAATTGTTTTTAATGTATACAAGTCTGTTCCCCCCGTGTTTGGGGCCTAGGCCTAAGCTGAGGAGGTCTGGTTCCAGTTTGTTGGGCAACTGCCATGCATTGCTTAATAAATCAATATGCTCACAAGACTGAACTTTGGTTTCCTCAGTCATTTAATTTTTCACCTGCCACACTTCTCTTGTAGATCTTCTACACAGTTAACCAAACAACCCTCCTTGTGCATAAATCTGGACATGCCATTACTTCAAAACATTACAATAACTATTACCTATCAAACAGAGTTCAGACTCCTTTGCCTGGCATCCAATGTCCCCTGTGATCTGGCTCCAACTAACTTTCCCAGCTTTATCTCACATCATTCCCCTTCATGTACAGACTGTTCTGGCTAAACTGGACAACTCTCCTAAGCATGCCCTCCATTTTCTTGACTCACGGCTTTTGCTCATTATTTTCTTTGGCTAGATTGTTATGAAGTCTTCCTTCATTCCTATCATATCCTCCTCCTAGCCTGTAAGTTCCCTGAGTCCAGAACCATGTTTTATTTAAACTTTATATTTCCTTCAGTGTTGAATACAGAACAACTCTGAAACAGCAGGCTTCAGAGGGTAGGTATGTATTATAACGATTGTGTATTATTATGTATGCACAGAACTGAATATGTCATTTGGAAAGAGAAAGTGCATGTATCTATACCTGTGCTGACTCTTCTGGGGTGTGAGTGTGACACGGCAGGTTGCTAACTTCTATCAGTTACACTGCATGCTGGAGCAGGAAGGACAGCAGAGCTCATCTGGAGGCTCGGTGAGCCAGGGCTGGCCCAGATGGATGTTACAGTGCATGACCATCCTCCCTTCAGTGACGGACACCTATTCTAGGTCACATGGTTCTACAGGAAATGAGGACACAGAGCTGGAAGGTCTCCTCTACAGTCTTCCTCAATATTGGACCTAGCACCACGGAGGATATGTGCGTGCGTGCGTGTGTAAAATCCCAGCACCCTCTCTGCCTGCCTAATATCACTCTGTGCCCCATCTCTTACCAGGGACATGGGGGTCCTCCAGCCCTGTGGGGATCTTCCACTGATCCACCTGCAGCTTCAGAGCATTCACCTCATCAATGTCCCCAGGGACCCTGTGAGAGAGAGAGAGAGAAACATTTCCTATCACCAATGAGCTGTCTTAGAAGGGGAAGGAATAAGCATTTATATAGCACCTACTATGTGCCAAGCACTCTACTAAGTGCTTTATACAACAACTGCAGGAGACTGGTGCTGTTATTACCCCCACTTTACAGCTGATGAAACTGAGGTTAAGTCACTGGTCCAGGGTCACACATCTTGTATATTACCGAGGCTGGATTTGAACTCAGGTCTTCCTGCCTCCAAGCCCAGTGCTTTAACCACTGTGCAATCTAGCACCCAGTTGGCCTCTATTTCCATGCAATCTTTAAGTCTTTGATATTTCTTGCGGTAGAGACTGTCAAAGTGGGAGTTGAGGGCAGTGGGATATAGTTCACTGTTAACTCCAAAGGACTCACCCAAGTTCTGGGTGTTCTTGATCTACATGCTGGGACCTGCCTCCATCCTTTGTCATGGGTGTGTGACATACATCCTGAGCTCCTTCCCCTCTTTATTCATCTCTCAAATGCCCTGGTTGGACTGGAAGGCCTCTGGGGTCCCTGTCAGCTCCAGACCTAGATCCTGTGACTCTGCAGCTCCCATTTCTACGGCAGTTTATAACTGGCAGAGCCCTTTTCTCCCTGCAAGCCTGAGAAAAAGCAGAGCAAGGAGGGCAGACACAGGAGGGAGCAGAGGTTTGGCGGGGCTGACTTTCCTGAGGTCATGCAGCTATAATGCAGTAGAGCTGTGACTCCAAGTCCAGGGCTCATTCCTCTACACTATTTCTAAGGCTCTAGGGCTAGAAATTCTTTTGAAAAATCATAAAAGCACAGGATTCAGAGATAGAAGGAGCTGTAGAAATTATCACCATCACCATCAAGTATTTATTAAGTGTTTACTAGATGCTAAGCACTGTGCTAAATGCCCAGGATAGAATGAAAGGCAACACACAGTCCCTGTCCTCAAGGAGCTCACATTCTAACAGGGGATACAACATATAAACAACCATGCACATGGCAGGCAAGGCAGTCAGAGAAAAGGCACGGAATGAGGAGATGAGGAGTGTCTAGTACAAGGAACAGCAAGGTCGGTGCAGTGTTACACAGCTAGTATATGACTGAGGCTGGATTTGAACTCAGGTCTCTGTGACCTAGGGGTGACAAGCAGGTCCCAGAGGTATGAAGTGATTTGGTTATGCTTCCAAGGCTGGGCCTCTATTTTAGGCTGTCTGACTCTCAGAGCAGTGCTCTTTATCCTCTACCACTTCTAAGGCCCCATCTAGACTCTGATCTGATGTTTCAGTGAGGAGGGAATAAAGGGTAAGGTAAAGGCTTAATAGATGGTAATGAAGTGGGTTAGACAGGGAAGGGATCAGTGCAGGATAGAGAGGTTAGTAGTTGATGATGCAGACCCCATGCAAGGCTCCTCAGAAGGACTGCCTAGCCTGAAACTAATCCTGGCTTCCAGGATCCAAGGGCAAGACCTATAGCAATGTCCCACTCTCTGGGGGTCAGGGAAACTACTCAGTTCTTTTTGGGGGCTTCCAGAGCCAGATTCAGGTTAATAACTGTAGAACTATCTAGGCCACCTTTCCCCACTGAACCTGTGAGGGCTCAGTCAAGGACACAGGATCACAGATATAGAGTGGGAAAGGACCCCCAGATGACTGGCTCTGCTTACATCCTGGCCACTATAGTTACAATCCAGGAGATAGTCCTGTTGGAGTAGGGAGTAGCTACCACTAAAACCAGCTGCTAACCAATTGCCACCAAGGGGGCAGGCAAGCTTGTCTGGATCCTGAGAGAGAGAGAATTCTATATAACTGACTAACTCTCAGTGTAAGGAAGGTAAGTCCCAAAGTCCCAGGAATATCAGTGTTCCCCAGGCCATTGTTTTTGTTTCTACAACCAATGAATTATGCAAGGGAGCAGCAATTATGGAGATATGATCTGAAGGAAGTCTCTACCTCCTCAGAAGTCACAGCTATTAAAGACCCAGAAAAGAAAGGTTTTACCACCAAAACCCTTAGTTAGTATTGTCATGTGGCTTAGCATCAGAAACAGAGATAGTTTGACCGATTGGAAATGTCATTCCAGAAGATTCGTTGCCATCTGATTTGGCAATGCACCCTAAGGACCATGGGGCCTTTCCAGCTGGCTTTCAGTTGTCCCCACCTATTAGAATGTGAGCTCCATGAGAACAGGGACTGTCTTACTTTTCTATTTGTATCCCCAGTGATTAGCACAATGATATGCATATAATAAGCACTTAATATATGCTTTTTCATTCATTTATTCATTTAGAGGTAATCTAGTTCATTCCTCCCAATTTACAAATGGAGAAACTAAGGCACAAGAAAAGTTAAGTGATTTGCCCAAGGCAACCTGGGTAGTGGCTTGAACCTTTGTTTCCTCAGTCACTTCACCTTTCACTTGCCACAGTGGCAGAGGTGAAATTGGGACCTAGGTCCTCTGACGTTAAATGCAGCACTTTTTCAAATTTATTGAAACTGGCTCCCAATCCTATGATCCTACGGAGAGTAGGACACTCATCACAGGACTGGGTCTGTGGCCCTGCCTCCCTGATCCCTGTCCCAGGGTACCTGAATATGCCCTCAGTCTGGTCCCCGTTGAGTGCCAGCACCTCCTCCGAGAGTCGTGTCTGTACCCAGGGCAGCTGCCGGTCAGGGTAGCGCTCCTTCTGCATGGCCAGGATATCTTGAAGCGCACTGCCAAACATGGATGGACTGAATACAGCATTCTTTGCATGTCGGATTTCCTCCATGTTAGGCTTCTTCAGGCCCTAGAAAAGTGTATGTGTTGAGAGACACAGTGAATAGGATTTCACAGGAACTTGATGCTTGATGGGAAAAGCAATATGGAGGTCTGGGAGGGAGATACAACAAAGGGAATGGGAAACCATTATGATGATGGTGCCCAAGGAACTTTGGAGAAGAAGGTCCAAGGACTATAAGGGTCAGATGAAGTCTTCCCATATCACAGGGCTAGAGAAAAGCCTGGTGTCTACAAGCGTGTGTGTGTGCGTGTGTGTGTGTGTGTGTGTGTACATACACAGGTAGGAATTCAAACTCATAGGAGACAAAAAACCCAACTTTTGCCCTTAAATATATACATATAACCTCAGAGATGATATAGTCCAATTCCTGTTTTAACAAGAATCACCTCTATATCACAACCAAGTAGTCATCTAACCTTCATGAAAAGATCTCTAGTGAAGGTGAACTCACTGACTCCAGCAGCACCCCATGACACTTCTGGGTGGCTCTAAATGTTACTCAACGCTACTAATTTGGTCCTCTAGGTAGTGGAAAAAGCCAAATCCCTCTTTTACATGACAGTCCTTCCAACATCCAAAGACTGTTATTGTGTGTGTGGCTCCCCCTTTTCAGGCTTAACATCCCAAGTTCTGGTTTGCTTTGGTTTTGAGGAACCTCACCATCTTGGTCACAATATGGTGCCCATAACTGAACAGAAGAGTTAGGCTGTGGTCTAATCAGAAAGGACAGTTGCTTTCCATGTTTTGGACATCATGTCTCTCCTAATGTAGTCTGAGGTCGCATGGATTTTTCTGGCTGTTATGTCACACTACTGACTCAACAATGTTGAGTTTTCACAAGTCTACTAAAACTCCTAATACTTTTTTTCAGATGAAAAGAGGAAGATTAACACTGGACAGATGAGAGTCATCTATCTGTATAACAATTGAACAATCAGGAGTTGATGAGATCACCAAGGGATATAGTACACAGAAGAGAGAAAAGAGGGGAAAAGGACAGAGGGTAGAGCCTTGTGGAACATTCTTGCTGAATAGCCAGGGGATGGGTGATGAGCCAGTCATGGACCCTAAGAAGGAATTTGTTAGATAGACAGAAGAAGAAAGAGCAGTGTCACAGAATCCAAGAAGAACAGATTATCGAGCAGGAAGATGTGGGTGACACTGTCAAAAGCTGAATTAATACAGGTTAATGAGGATGAAGACAGGGAAGAAGCCATCAGCTTTAGCTGTTAAAAGACTGCTGACAATGTTTGAGATGACAACTTCAATAGGATGGTACTGTTGGAAGCCAGAGTACAAAGGGGTTAAGTTCATCGATAGTGAGTTTAGAGCTAGCAAGTACTGACAGTTCTTTCTCTTGGCTCTGAAAAGGTTTAAGATTACATAAACAGACACACATGCATGCATGCATGTATGTAGGTATGTATATGCATGTATAACGCACAAATGTATAGACAGAGGTACACATACATGCTATATGTTTATATATATGTTACATGTGTACATACATATTTATGTATATGTACACACATATATGTTTGTAACTTAAGTAGGGATAGCAGGGTCAGGTAAAGGTTTACTTGGGCTTTAAGAAACCTGGGTATGTTTGTAGAAAACAGAAGAGCCGGAGAAAAATTAAAGATGACAGGGAAAATGATTAATGGAATTGAGTGGCATGGTGAAGCCCTCTCATGGAATCTGGATCTCAGTCTTTCTGTGAGTTGAGTGGAATGAATGGGGGTGGGGACCTTTCAACATGGCTCAGGGCTTCTCGTTGACAGCTAGGCCTAAGTTTCAAGTTACTAAAATCACCTGAACCGTGTCCTCATCAAATAAGGAAAAAAGTGTTTTTAATAAAGAGTTTGGCATTGGCTAAATTGTACTGGCGTAGTAGATTTCTGTGAAATTGTGAGCCTAGACTCCACCAATGAGAGTAAAAGGCCAGTGGTGGTGGGGCAGGGGCAGGGGCAGGGGATGGGGGGCAGAGGGTTACCTTAGAGTATAAAGCTAAGTTCTGATCTCTGGGCCCCGCCTCTCCCTATCGGTTTGGAGAGGGCCCTTTCCCTTGGCATCATAATAAAGAAGTTTTTCTGTTTCTAAATTTGAGAGACCTCTGACTTTTTAAATTAATTGTTGTTGGGTGGTCTCACCCCACACAGAATGAGGAAGATGTGAGTGGGGATGGGATCAGGAGTACAAGGCCAAGGGTAGGCTTTGACAAGATGTGTGGTCTCTTCCTCACAGACTAGAACAAAGAATGGAGGATGATATAGAAAGGTTTTGAGATGAGTTAAGAGAGAAGGAAGATTGCATGACAGATGTCTTTTAATTTCTCAGTAAAGTAGGATGTGAAGTCATCTACTGGTGGGCAAAGTAGAATCCTGAGGGCCTGAGGAGAAAGGGAAAGGTCTGGAAGAGAGTGCGCTAGAGAGCCAACCAGGAGGGAATAAAAGGTTGCCTATGCAGCAAGGAAGGTCCAGATAAGATCACATAACATGAATTTGTAGTAGATACGGTCAGCATAGTTTTGTCAGTTCTTCCAGTGGCAGTCAGTGGCATAGAGGTAAGGAGAGTAGGAACAGAGAAGGCTGGTTGTGAAGGTGATCTAGAATTAAGGATGCCTAGGTTAAAGTGGCAAGAAAAAGAGTAAGGGATTCAAGGGCAGAGGACAGTGTCAAAAAAAAAAAAAAACCTCATTCCCTCTCCTCCACTGAGTACCTCTTTAACTTATCTATTACCTCCCCATACCCCAGGCTCAAAAGCTCAGTGTCAGGCCCCATTCCTCCCTCTAACTCATTCCAAGGATCCAGTCAATTGCCAAATCTCATGATTTCTATCTTCACATCTCTTCACTCACATAGCCACTATCATACATATCTTATCTAGAGTATACCCTTCTAATTGGTCTCTACAAGCCTCAAGTCTCTCCCCAATCTAGCTGCCAAAATAATTTTCCTAAAGCTTAGGTATGACTATGTAATTCTCTCCTTTCTCCTCCCAATAAATTTCAGTGGTTTCCTATGACCTCTAGGATCAAACAAACTCCTCTGTCATTTAAAAGTCTTACTAATCTAGTCCCTTCCTAACTTTCCATGCTGGGCTACTTGCTGTTCTGAACATGTGATTTCCCACCTCCTATGGCCTCTGCATTGGCTGTCCCCCATACCTGGAATCCTCGACCACCACCTCATTTCTGCAGCTCTGAATCCCTGGTTTTCTTGGACATAACTTAACTCAAGAGCCAGCTTCTGCAGGAGGCCTTTCCCTCAGGCTTTTCCCCATTTTCTCTGGATGCACTGTTTGTGTACCTGTTTGTATTCACGCTGTCTCCTCCTTTAGAGGGTGAGCACCTAGAGCACAGAAACCATTTTGCTTTTGTGTCCCCAGTGCTCAGCACAGCACCTTGCACACAGTAAAAGCCTAATAAAGGCTTCTTAGTTGACGGAAACTGAAACCCAGAAGGAGAAGTGATATGCTTAAGGTGACACTCCTCATGGGTGATGAAACCCAAAAGAGTTAAACCAAAGTGTTCAAAGACTGGCACTTTTTGCAAGACCCAAGAGCCAGGGACACAACATCCTGCTCATGAAATTGGTATTACAAGTCTGTCCCCCCAGGTGGAGGAGAAATTAGCCACCAGTGACAGTGGCAGCAATCATCTATGCCAGAGAATCAGAGAAATGACTGAGAACTCAGGCCAGGGAGACCAGGGACCAACTATGAATCCTTCCTGCCTGGGCAGTGTGGTCTAATGTACTGGAAAGAACACTGGTCTTGGAGTCAGGATATTTAGGGTTGAGTCTTGGCTCTCATATTGCTGGTTGTGTAATCTGGGACAGAGAAAGAAACAAAGGAAATTAACATTTATTAAATACTTGCTATGTGCCAGGTGTTTTGCCAAGTGCTGGTGACACAAATACAAAAAAAAAAGTCCTTGCCCTCAAGGAGATTATATTCTAATGCTAAAGAATCACAGGATTCAGAACTAGAAAGGAAAGGGGAAGGGAATAAGTATTTATTAAGCGCCTACTATGTACCAGGCACTGTGCTAAGCGCTTTACAAATATTATCTCATTTGATCCCCACAATAACCCTGTGAAGTAGGTGCTATAATTATCCCCATTTTATAGTTGAGGAAACTGAAGCAGACAGAGACTTGTCTCAGGGTCATGCCGCTAGTGTCTGAGGACAGAGCTGAATTCAAGCATTCCTGATGCCAGTGCTTTATCCATGGTGCCACCTCGCTGCCTCTGAGATATTTCAGTTGAACCACCTCATTACATATGAAGAAGCTGAAGGTAAGAGAAACAGTGACTTGCCTGAGGTCACAGAGTTAGTGGAAGAGTAAGGATTCAAACTCGGGGCCAGCCTAGGCAATGTGAGAAAGATAATCTTTGTCTATCTCCTCCCTCACTTTCTATACCCTAAAAGGTGAGAGTTAAAGAGGGATGATGGAAGAGGGGAAAAAAGAGTCTTTGATGTACTTTTGGGATGAATTGGGCATTGGTCTACATTATTCATCTGCTGAGTGACTGGGCACAAAGGTAATGAGATTTCTCCCCTTTACATCTCTGGGTAGAGTTTGTTCAGTTAGTCAGCAATTAAGCAAGAATGTGAGTAGATAATATGGTTTAAAGAATGAGAAAGGCTCTTAAGACATTATATGGTGTAACATCCTCCCATTTTACAGATGAAGAAACTATAGCCCAGAGAGGTCAGGTGACTTGTCCCAGTGTGAAAGATCACACGAAATCTGAAGCCAGAATTGGGACTCTAAACCCAGCTTTTCACCCTCCACCACTGATCCTACACCAAGTGATGTACAAAGGTGACCCAAGTTCACTGTGACAATCAGGCACAGACAGCATAAGCTTCGGCAGATCCGACCCAAGACGGAAAGGTCTCCTCACTGCTGCTGCCTCTTCAGGGCAAGGAGTTCAGAAGCTAAAGGCAGATCTGGGAAATGACAAGACGGTTATCTGAGAACAGAATCCGGATGTCTGGCCTATGGCTTAAAATACAGGAAGTACCGTCTCACAGCCAGCACATGGAATATGTCTAAAAAGAATGTTGCCCTGAGTTGCATAAACTTCTCTCTCTCTCTATCTCTCTGCATATACATACATACCTCTGTAGCTATGTATGTATGTATAGGCTCTAAACTCAAAAGGAAGGGAGAAAGACAAAATTGCCTCTTAATTCTAGAATTTGGCCAGGAAACAAAGTCAAGATCACTGGTTGCTATACACCAGAGGGCAGCTACAATGGAGGAGCAACTACACTGGGGCTATCAGGAGAAAAAAATCTAGGAAAGGAGAAAGTAATAAAACCTTATGGCCTAGGAAGGATGTCTGTACACAAATACACAACGTATGGGTAATGAGTAAGCTATATTGGAGAAAAGGACAGGATCTAAGAAGGAACAGGACTGGGCTGAAGGAGGACAACTGGATCATCGTCAACACTTATTTTGCTCCTGTTTTCTTGGACTGGAAAGGACAAAACAAAAATTGTTGCAAAGGAGATGATACTCAAAATAAGAAGGTAGATTGTAAAGAGATCATTTAGCTGATTTATTAGTATTTAGATGAGTTCAAATTACCTGGTCCACATGAACTACATTCAAAAAGACTAAAAGAAATGGCTGATTGCTGAGTGAGCCACCATTAGTATTCTTTGAAAAATCATAAAATTAGAAGGTACCACAAGACTGGAGAAAGACAAATGTCTCGATTTTCAAAAAAGGGAAGAGAGTGGGCTTTGCAAACTGTATACCACTGATCTTGACTTTGCTTCCTGGCTAAATCCTAGGATGGATTATTACAAATCAGATCACGTCTGGAGTAACACTTTCAGTTCTGGGTGCCACATTTTAGAAAGCATATTGGTAAACTAGGGGAAACTACAGAAAGAATAACCTACAATATGAGGATTAGTTGAAAGAACTAGAGATGTTTCATTTAGAGAAGAGATTGTATATTTGTCCTCACACACACACACATACACATATATTTAGGCCTGATGTAAAGAAAACCTTCTTAACTACCAGCAGTGTTTAAAAGTGGAATAGGGGCGGCTACATGGCACAGTGAGTAGAGCACTGGCCCTGGAGTCAGGAAGACCTGAGTTCAAATGCGACCTCAGACACTTGACACATTTACTAGCTGTGCGACCTTGGGCAAGTCACTTAACCCCAATTGCCCTGCCAAGAAAAAACAAAACAAAAAGTGGAACAGACTAGCTCCACAGGTAGTAGGGCTACTTCTCCCTGGGGGTCTCAACCAGAGGCTAGATGACCACTTGTCAGGAATACTGAGAAAGTATCCTTGTTTAGGTGTGAGTTGGACTAGATGGCCTCTGGGGTCCTTTTGAAATTCTGTGATGCTACATCAATCATTGTTCTCACTGGTCCTGGGTGAGCCTGCTAAGTAGCATGGACATACTGGGAGAAGGAGGCTTTCCCTGGATGTGTGCTGAAGATCCTCCCACAAAACATGCCTCCCTCCCAGGTATTCACTACAGGAGGCACCAAAATGGTGGCAGGGACTATTAATGAGGCCAGAATGGGAAGAACAGGGAGAGGACAAACTTGTCAAATGGCAAATCACGAATTGGGGTACACGTACAGACAGTTCTCACTTTTCATAAATGGACATTTCCACAGATCTCTATGTAAAACAATTTTTATGCAATATAATACGGATTTGTCTGTGGACATGGGGAAGGGAGAGAGGGAGGCAGGAAGATGGCTGTGGAGGGAGGGTGCTGGCACATAGTTCAAGGACACACGGAGGTTGGGGACAGAGAAGTGAGAGCAGGAGGAACACAGGGGACTGGGGTTAGCCATGTGGGGCCTGGCCAGAACCAAGAGGAAAAACATGCATGCCGGGGGCATACATGTAAGGGCTGGACACAGATACATACAAGAGAGGATGGGCGACCTGCAGGGACCAGGGCCAGATACCAGGTACCTGACTGCAGATGGACAGAAGACGAACATGCAGGGACCAGGCACACAGGCAGGTGGGAAGAGCAGAGCAAAGATCTCTCTCAGTGCAGGAAGTCTCAAGTTAAAGTCCCAGATCTGGTGGCAGTGGTGCTCTCTTTGAGTCAGTTCTGTTTTCACTTGGAGGGATTTTTCTTTTTTTTTTTGGTGGGAGGGTAGGAGGCCGTGGAGCTCAGAGCTAAGCCACAGGGGCAGACAGCGAGTGAGCGAGAGAGCATGTAGTACTGTACAGTAAAGTTAAGATAGGTATTTTTTTGGAATGCAGATTTTTCAGAATTCTTAATCAAATTTGCCTAATATGAATTTATGTAAAGTGAGAATTGTCTGTATAGAGTTTCGTGGATCCATTGACTATGAAAATGTGGGGATGTGTTCAGAGCAACACTCTTTAACATAGCCAAGAACTGAAAAAGAAATGGATGCAGACCAACTGGGGAATGCCTAAACAAGTTCTGGCACATGGGTATAATGGAACATGACTGTATCATAAGAAAAGATAAATATGAAAGATTCAGAGAAATATGGGAAGACAAATAAAATGAAACAGAATTAATTAAGCAGAACCAGGAAAATAATATACACAATGACAGCAATGCAAATGGAAAAGAACAATACAAAGAAATTGAACATAGTATAGTTACAACGATCAGGCTTGGCTATGGAGGTAGAAGAGCTGGGAAATTGTATCTCTGTTTTTTCATCCAAGAGGTGGGAGACTATGGATGTAGTACATATATTGTCAGACTCTGTGAATATACTGATGGGTTTTTGCTGAATTGTTTTCCATTTTTATTTTGAAATCTTTATTAGAAGGGAAATTTCACTACGTTGCGGGCGGCAGGGAGGAGGTTAGAATATTTTTGTAGAAGATACTGTAAAACAGATTCCTAATTAGTTATTGGATAGATCAGACCTTTGAGATCCTTCTCAGCTCTAAAATTATATGGTTATGTGACTGTCAATGTGAAGGAATTCAGATAGGCAAATTTTGGTTTAAGCAGTCAGTCAACCAATAAGCATTTATTAAGTGCCTACCATGTGCTAGGCATTATGCCAAGTGCTAGGGATACATAGAAAGACAAAAGAAAGTCCCTGCTCCCAAAGAGCTCACAGTATAACGTGGGAGTCAATAAGCAAACAACTATACATACGCAAAAAATATGGAGATACTTAATAGAGGGAAGGCACCAGCATTAAGGGGGATCAGGAAAAGCTCTTAGAGGATGGAATTTTGCTTGCAGACTTAGCTTGAGACTTAAAGGAAGCCAGGGAAACCAGGAGGTGTTGATGAGGAGGGAGAGAGCTCCAGGTATGGAAGACTGCCAATGAAAAACAGCACAGTCAGGAGTGTCCTTTGCAAGGAGCAGCAAGAAAGCCAGTGTCACTGGATCACAGAGTATGTCAGGGAGACAAAGCTGTAGCTGTTAGAAGCCTGGAAAGGTAGGAGGGAGCCGAGCTGTAAAGGGCTTTGGATGCCAAACAGGATTTTACATTTGATCCTGGAGGTGATAGGGTGCCACTGGAATTATAGAATGGAATTTGGGGGTTTGACTTGGTCATGCCTATGCTTCAAGAAGATTGACTTGACAGCTGTGTGGAGGACAGACTGTAGTGAGAAGAAACTTGTGGCCATCTGGTTTTAAACTAGATTACTAAGTATCAGAGGCAGAATTCAAAGTCTCCTGGGTCCAAATCTAACCCTTTGTTTAGTTTTATCACATTCCCTCTTACCTGTAAAATAAACCCCTCCTGATCGTGTCCCAGGGCCCTTCCCATGCTCAGCAGTAGTATGCTGAAGTATGTAGTATGCTGGAAAGAGTACCACAACCAACCATCAAGCTATTTTAATAGTCTAGGTGAAAAATGGGCATACACAAGAGAGGTTATAAAGGTAAAATCAATAGAACTTGGCAATAGATTGGCTGTAGGGAAAGAGAGGATACAGAGTTGAGGATAACATCTAAGTTGTGAACCTGGGTGACTGGGAGAATTGTGGTACTCTTAACAATAACAGGGAAGTTTGGAAGGGGAGAGGAAAAGCTAATGGGTTCAGTTTGGGGCATGCTGAATTTAAGATGTTTATGGAACATCCAATTTCAGATGCCTAACAGGCAGTTGGAGGTGTGAGTCAGGATATTAGGAGAGAGGTTAGCAGATTTGATAATCATCAGCATAGAGATAACTGAAATCATGGGAGCTGATAGGATCAACAAGTGAAATAGTATTGAAAGAGAAGTGTGTCAGGATGACTCCTTGGGGGATGGATGTTAACCAGGCTGAAGATTCAGCAAGGGAGGCAGAAGAGAGAGTGGTCAAACAGGTAGGAGGTGAAGGAGAACAGACTAGTGTCACAGAAACCTAGAGAGAAGTGAGTATCAAAGAGAAGAGGGTGATCGACAGTGTCAAAGGTTGCAGAGACATCAAGAAGGGTGAGGATCGGAAAAAGAGGTCATTAGATTGGGCAAATTAAGAGGTCACTTTGGAGTGAGCAGTTTTAGTGGAATGATGAGGTCAGAAGTCAAGCTGTAAAGAGTTAAAAAGAGAGTGAGAGGAGAGGAAGTTGGAGCATTAATTATAAAAGGCTTTCTCAAGCAGTTTGGCTTCATTAGGGAAGAGAGATATAGGACAATAGCTAGTGAAGAAGGACCAATCAAGTGAGGGTTTTTGAGGATGGAGTAGCAAGAAAAAAATTCCCAACAATTATGACTGTCCAAAAATGGAATGGGCTGCCTCAAGATGTGGTAAATCTGTCCTCATTTAGAGGTCTTCAAGCAGAAGCTCATGATTTGTCAGAGAAATACAGAGAGGGTTCCTATTCTGGGAGAAGTGGGACCAGATGACCTCTGGAATCTCTTCAATGCTGAATTCTAACTCTTTGGGAATGAGTTACTCTCTAGGGCTCTCCCCAACCCAGGCCCAGAAGATCCAGGTAGATTTTGAGGCCCCTCAGCTTCCTAGCCAGCAAAGTGGTACTCTTTCCAAATGAAGAAAGGGAGCTTGGTATTCAATAATATGGTGGCCTTGGTGGGACGTGTGGCCTGTTGGGCTTCCTGAATGAAGAGGCTGGTGCTACCAGGGTCCCAGGGTTGTGCTGGATGAAAGCACTAAACAGAGATCTGCCATGAGGAACTTTAGTCGAATACTACTGCTGAGCATGGGAAGGGTCCTGGGACACGATCAGGAGGGGCTTATTTTATAGGTAAGAGGGAATGTGATAAAACTAGACAAAGGGTTAGATTTGGACCCAGGAGACTTTGAATTCTACCTCTGACACTTAGTAATCCAGTTTAAAATCAGATAATAGATTTAGAGCTTGAAGGAACCACAAAAACTACCTAATTCAACTCCCTCACTTAACAGATATGGAAACTGAGGCCCAAAGATGTTAAGTGCCTTTGCCTAAGGTTGTCTAAGGCAATTTATTAATTCCCCAGGCAATCAAGAAATCAGTCAACCACCATTTATTAATTAAATGCTGAATCTGGAGTCTTAGAATCAGTTTTGGAACTGAAAGATGCTTTAGAGATCACCGAGGGGCTTATTATAGTTCCAAGCATTGGAAAAAGTAAGTCAAAACATGAAAGCAACCCCTACCCTCAAGGAGTTTATATACAGGCTAATGGAGGTTACAACATAGAAATTGACAGGTCTCTCCATGCTAGGCAATGAGCACAAGGAAGGTAACACTGGAGAGGAAAGCTCTAGTAACTGTGGGTCCTAACTTCTTGTAGAAGGTGCACAGCTTTTCTCTGGGCCACAGTCTTTTCATCTGTAGAATGGGGATAACTATAGAGCACTTTTGTGAAGAAAGTACTTGTAAAATGCTACAAAATTGCAAGCTATTAGTGTTACTATGATGAAACTCAGACCCAAAGAGAAATGGACTTTTCAAGGTCACAGAGTTAGTTGGTGGCTTCCTGACTAAAAAAGCACCAGTTTTGAATTGGAAGGATAGGTATATAATAGTAGGAAAAGGGGTGGAGCCTGAGTCATTTCTAGGCCACCTTCAAGATCATCTCAGGCCACGGTGGTTGTGCTTGGTTCTCTCCCAATTCTGCTATTGTCTGTCCGGCTGAAGGCCTCTCTTAACAGCGAGCTAAGGACCTAAAGGGACCTCAGGAGATATAAGCAGGCAACTTGACGCCATTGCCCCCTGAATAGAACTAAACTGGCTCACCCTGGAACTAGGCAGTCCCTCAGCTTGTTTAGAGTTCCTTCCAACAAATCTTAGGGGGCCTAGTATGTGGAAACTACTTTGCTGAAATGGCATTAGGAACCTAGATATGCAACCCTAAACCACTAGCTCTCCAGGATACTGGCAAGCTGGGTAGTGCAGCTTGGTGGAACAAGTACTAGACTTGTAGTAAGGAGACCTGGGTTCAAGTTCTGACTTGTTATATGTTACCTGTTTGATCTTGGGTAAATCTCTGCCCTCTTAAGCCACATTTTCCTCCTCTATAAAATAAGGAGGTTGGACAAGCTTGTTTCTAAGGCACGGGTATATTTTCCTATCTCTTCTCATATCCATTCTCATTCTCATTCTATTTCCCTCAGTCAAAATTTCCCAGTCAGTCAGTCAACAAGCAGTTATTAAGTGCCTACCAGGCTCAGTACTAAGAACTGGGTGGGAGGACAAAGAAAGGCAAAAGACATTTTCTATCCTTGAGGAGCTCACAATCTAATGGGAGAGACAACATACAAATAACTACGTACAGGCAAGCTATATACAGCATAAATAGGGCATACAACAGAGAGAAGACATTAGAAATCAGAGGGCTTGGGGGGCGGAGCCAAGATGGCAGCTGGTAAGCACGGACTAGAGTGAGCTCCCTACCGAGTCCCTCCAAAAACCTATAAAAATGGCTCTGAACCAATTCTAGAACGGCAGAACCCACAGAACAGCAGAGGGAAGCAGGGCTCCAGCCCAGGACAGCCTGGATGGTCTCTGGGTGAGGTCTATTCCACACGGAGCTGGGAGCTGGGAACGGAGTGGAGCAGAGCCCAGCCTGAGCAGCGTGGACGATCCAGACCAGAAGCCGGGCGGAGGGGGCCCTAGCGCCCTGAATATGTGAGCTGCGGCAGTTACCAGACCCCTCGACCCACAAACACCAAAGACTGCGGAGAAGGTTAGTGGGAAAAGCTGCGGGAGTAGAAAGAGTTTGCGGTTCGGCTTCCAGCCCCGGGGGCAGCGGAGGTGGGGCAGCTACAGCTGTTGTTACTTCTGGCTCCAGGCCCACCTGGTGGGAGGAATTAAGTGGCGGATCAGAGCAGGAGTGCAACAGCCTGCTGAAGATCTAAGCCCAGTCTGGACTGGGGGTCCTTGGGGAAGGAGGAGTGCGGCTCTGACAGAGCTGGCACCTCCCCCCCAAACGTAGAACATAGAACTCGTTAGTCTACAAGCAGTCATACCCCACTGAAAAACTCAAGGGTCAAGTTGGTTGGGAATATGGCCAGGCAGCGAAAACGCACCCAGATTCAGTCTCAGACTTTGGATTCTTTCTTTGGTGACAAAGAAGACCAAAACATACAGCCTAAAGAAGACAACAAAGTCATAGAGCCTACAACCAAAGCCTCCAAGAAAAACATGAACTAGCCCCAGGCCATAGAAGAACTCAAAAAGGATTTGGAAAAGCAAGTTAGAGAACTAGAGGAAAAATTGGGAAGAGAAATGAGAAGGATGCGAGAAAACCATGAAAAACAAGTCAATGACTTGCTAAAGGAGACCCAAAAAAATACTGAAAAATACACTGAAGAAAACAACACCTTAAAAAACAGACTAACTCAAATGGCAAAAGAGCTCCAAAAAGCCAATGAGGAGAAGAATGCCTTGAAAGGCAGAATTAGCCAAATGGAAAAGGAGGTCCAAAAGACCACTGAAGAAAATACTACTTTAAAAATGAGATTGGAGCAAGTGGAAGCTAGTGACTTTATGAGAAATCAGGATATTATAAAACAGAACCAGAGGAATGAAAAAAATGGAAGACAATGTGAAATATCTCCTTGGAAAAACCACTGACCTGGAAAATAGATCCAGGAGAGATAATTTAAAAATTATTGGACTACCTGAAAGCCATGATCAAAAAAAGAGCCTAGATGCCATCTTTCAGGAAATTATCAAGGAGAACTGCCCTGATATTCTAGAGCCACAGGGCAAAATAGAAATTGAAAGAATCCATCGATCGCCTCCTCAAATAGATCCCAAAAAGAAATCTCCTAGGAATATTGTTCCCAAATTCCAGAGCTCCCAGATCAAGGAGAAAATACTGCAAGCAGCCAGAAAGAAACAATTTGAGAAATCAGAGGGCTTGGGAAAGCTTTCCTGTAAGAAGGTTGGATTTTAGCTGGGACTTAAAGGAAGCCAAAGAAGCCTGGAGACAGAGATGTGAATATATTTCACAACCAGTGAACATGCCAAGAACTAAAGGATGGAATGTCTTGGTCAAGGAACAGACAGGAGGCCAGGGCTAGAGTTACTGTTTTGTTGACTGAGAAAATTAATAATGCATTAATAAAGCAGATAGTGTGTTGTGTACACCCTTCCCCCCGGGGAGAGTTGGCTGTTAAACAGTCATCAGCACACCCTATAGACCCCTCTAGCTCTAAATCTGATCGCTTCAATAACACCTTTCTGGAGACCCTATTGGGGATTAAGGCTGCCACCACATGGTCAAAGTGGACAGTGCTGCTATCCCCTAAAAGTCAGCTCCCCATTATCTTTCCCTCAGTGGCTGTAGGGGAGGGGTGGGGTGGGGCAACGGGGGTGGTGCAAGGGCATCTTTCAAAGAGTCCAATAGCAGAGAAGTTGTTCACAGGGCTCCTGGCTCTGCCCTTGCACCCAGGGATCCTCTTTAAGAGCCCATTGCTGGGTAGGTCTCTGGGTACAGTCTTGTCTTTTTTAGTCTCTTAGCCCTCTTGGCCTAGCACAGTGTAGTGAAAAGAGCTCTTTGTAGAATGCTTAGAGTCAAAGCCCTAGGTAACAGCCCTCACTTTGACTGCTTCAGTGAGTACTCTGTAAGCCTCTACAAGTACCTTAGTTATAATTATTATCAATGTTATTTAGGCTCTTCAAGGCTGGCAGCCTCAGAGAAGCAGGGGAAGGATATGTGTGGAAGGCTATAGCCAGGGTCACTGTGACTTGAAGATGGGGTACTAGGTGCCTGCCATTCTTTTGCTCAAACCATTTCAGAACTCCCCATAGCTTGTAGGACAAAATTCACATTACTCAGCTTGGTATACCAGGCCTTCCTAATTTGACACCACCTTCTCTCCAGGAACCCCCTGATCCGACCAGGTCGGCTCCTGAATGTGCCTCACGCTCTCATCCCCCTGCCTTTGTGTGCAGCAGGATCTTGTCTAAAATGCCCTCCCTTTTCTCTGCCCAGCAGAATTCTCCTTTTTCTTTAAGGCTTAACTCAAATAACACCTCATCTATGAATACTGTCCTGACTACTCCAAGCTCACAGGCATCCCGCCCTTTTCCTTGCTCTGGCCTTGGCATATCTTGTCTGCGCTACTCATAAAGCTCTTAGCTTTTCATGTCTAGAGTTTGTCTTTCAAAATATCGCTGTGGAGTGGGACCTTGCACAGAATTGTCTTGGAAGGGCCCAGGATGGTATCTGTTAGAGCCAAGGGGAGAGGCTGGGTGGTCATCTGAAGGAAGATGAAACATATATGTACATATGTATGAACACTCATCAGGGCCCCAGGCTTGTCCAAGTATGTTCACACTGACAAGGCTATGCGTTACCATGTACAATTTCTATCCTTCTCCTCCCCTCTGAGATTAAAAGGAGTGAAAAAAGCTTCTTGGAGAGGTTTTTCCTGGGGTATCCTTTTCCAAGTCAGGTGGCCCAGGCCCATTCTACCAGCCCTGGGAGAGGAGCCAAAGTAAAATAAAGGGAAGAGACCAATACCTTTTTGGCTCCTGTCAAGGCAGCCTTCTGGAGCTTGTTGTAACAATACTTGGCATACGTGCTTATCGCCACCCCTGAAAAGAAAAAAAAAAACACAGTTAAGCTTCTATGCTTCATGAAGGAAGCTAGAGCCCAGTTCAACCTAGCTCTAGTAGGCACAAGGAAGAATGAAAGAAAGGAAAGGTAAAAACTCCCTAAATCCCAGGCCAGAATTTCTGCAGTGGTAGTACCCTTCAGGAAACAGAACTGTGTCCTCCAGCCACGGAGGAGGAAGGTGGGAAATGGGATGACAGTATTGTGTGTCATTGTGACATAGTTGTCGTGTAAAGGTGAGAAGTGTTGGCCTACGTGCTTCAGTGTTAGTTCCTGTATATGTGGGTTTAAGAATACATGGGTATAAGAACATGGCTATGTTAGTTTATAGGTATGTCTACATGGTTAAGTCGACATGTATCAGAAAATGAGTGTACTGGTGTCAGTCCCTAGGTGGTATGGGCGTGTGCAAGGATATACTTCGTATTAACACCCACCCACTGACACTGTGAATGTGACTTTCAGAGAAAGAGCCACAGATACACTGATGACTCCCAATCACTTTTTTCGGGGGGGTAAGGGAAGGGTGTCTTCTCATAGAGGCTCAGGGGAAGGCCAGATTGCCAACTTTGTCTGCTAGAGGGACTAAAGGCTCAGAAGGGGTAGAGTGGAAAGAAGGCTGGACTGGGAGTCAGAAGCCCAAGGTTTGATGCTAGTTCCAATGTTACCAATTGTGTGACCACAGTCAAGTCATTTCACTTGCCTCATCTACAGAAAAAAGATAATATTGCTAGGATGACCCACCCCACAGGGACATCGTAAGGAAAATGCTTGGTAAGTCTTAGTGTTAGAGACAGGATTTGCGGTTATCATTTTTGGTTCTGCGTTCCTCCCCCCTGGGTCTGCCAGGATATCTTCTTGTTGCCTCTAGTAGGACATCTCTCTGATGTTGCCTGCCTGAAGGCTGGGAACTGCCTGAATTATTGGCCAGGCCCTGAGTAGGTTACGTCCAGATGCCTCTGGGATCAGTCATACTGAGGCAGCTGGTGGCCCAGTGGAGAGAACACTGAGTTCGCATTCAGGAAGACTTAAGTTCAAATCCAGCCCCAGATACTTCCTGGCTGTGTGGTCCTGGGCAAGTCACTTCAACCTGTGTCTCAAGTTTTCTCAACTGAAAAATGGGGATAATAACAACACTTAACTGAGGGCTGTTGGGAGGAACAAGTGAGATGTTTGTAAAGTTCTTTGCAAACCTCAGAGTGAAATATAAATGCTAGCTGTTATCATCATCCTTGGCCTGGCCCTACTGCCAACAGAATCCTGGTTCTGATAGCATCATCAGATTTTGCTAACCTGATTCTAGTCTAGTAAAATGAGTTAGTTAAGGAGACAGTAGGATCCCTATAATTAGAGGTCTTCAAGCGTTGGTGGAATGGTCACTTACTGGGGATGTGGGAGGGGAAATTTGTGCTTAGGTACAGCTGGACTAGAATGTCACTGAGTTCTCTTTGACTTTTCCCTCTCCATCAAGGGCCTTATCTTACAAATGATGCCCTGACTATGGCAGCCAGTAGTTGTATATTGATTAAATCATTATGGGACTGAATTAAAATGAATGCTCTGTATCAATCTTAAGCCTCTCACCTGAGTGGACATGTCAACCAAGGGCATCTTCAGTGAAGCATAATTTTACCAATTCCAAGGAGTCAGGGGTCCCCCTAGGGACGGGATATATGGGGAAAGTAGGAGGCAGGGTTAGGGATGTCTTCAGACTGGATCTCTGCCATTTCAACAATTTATTGAGGCAGCTGCTTTGATTCGGAAGCTGGTTTTCTTTTTCCAAACCAAGGAAAGTATGAAAAATAACAAGTGCCACAGCAAAGGACCATGCTAGGTATTTGGGCCTGGGTAGAGACCTGATAAGAAGAGAGGAAGCTGATAGACATTTTTAGAGATTGTATTCAACATGGGCTTGAACAAAGAGACAGAATGCTAGAATGATATGGAGGTGATAGTCCTGCTATATTCTGCCTTGGTCTAACCATACTTAGAATGTTTTGTTTGGTTCTGGACACCACATTTTAGGAAGGATGTTGAAAAGCTGGAAAGCCTCCAGAGGAAGGGAACCCGGATGGGGAGGGGGCAGGAAACCATCCCACATGAGGAGGAACTGGGGATGTTTATCCTGGAAAATAGAAGGGACATGATAGCTATTTTCAAGTATTTGAAGGACTGTCATGTGGAAGAAGAATTAGACAGTTACTGTGTGGCTTCAGAGGGCCAGAAACAATGGGTGGAAGTGACAAAGAGACATACTGATTTGATATGAGGAAAACCTAACAGTCTAACAGTGGCATGAGCTACTTTGCTAGGTAGGGAAGACCTCTGAAGGTCTTCAAGTTGTGGCTAACTGACCATCTGTCAGTTTTAAAATCTGTTCAAATAAGGATTGGATTAAATCGCCTCTGCGTTCCCTTCCAATTCTGAGGTCTTGGATGCCGTGAGGATGGGAGGCCTGGGCAGAGAGGAGGAGGAAGGGAAGAGGCGGGAGTGGGGTTTCAAGGCCATTTCAGGGTTAGGCTGGAGAGATGCATAACTTGTCTGCTTCTGCCCTTGCTTTCCTCTTTCCAGGAGGCAAAGCGAATGAGCAGATCTTACGATCAAGATCGGAACATCATTATGATCTACGTCCTGTGTTTTATAGCCAAGGAAACGGAGGCCTGGAGAGGGGAAATGCTTTGTACAAGGTCACTTAGGCACTACAAAGTGGAGCCAAGATTCAAACCCAGGTTTTCTGATCCTAAACCCAAGTCTCTTTCCACTATGTTGGTACTTACTAACATATAATGTTAGCTGCTATTATTATTTTTTAGGAAGGCTGAAACAGTTCACGAGAATTCTTAGTGAGAGTTATTGTGGATAGTCAGTGGGCAGAAAGATGTCACCTGTACTTGTATTGCAGAGACACAGTTCTCAATAGCCTGAAGTCTGTTGTGGGGTCCTATAAGGATTATAAGGGATCACGGCCCTTCTGGCTGTGTGTTTGTACAGCTCTGTAGGGACATCTTCAAGGTACATTTCTGGCTCTGTCAATGAGGGACAGCACCTCCACTACCACCTTAGTGTAAGTCCAACAAAACTCCTAAAGTGTATAAATGCTGGAGACTTTCCAGATGCTGTAGGATTTCATAAGGAGGCTAATTCTCAGGATGCATCCCCACTTCTTCCTGTTAGAGAAGTATTCTTTGGAATGCCAGGCTTTTTGGCATGGCACACTAGAAAGCACTCTGTCCCAAAATGTAGTCATAGGCTATCAGAGCTGAAAGGGGCCTCAGGAACTTTGCTAGAATTCCCAGGCTCAGCTCAAATGCTACCTCTTACATGACTGCCTCAGATACTAGTGCCTTCCTTAATTAACCAATCAAATAACGAGCTTTTTTGAGGTACCTATGTGCCAGGCATGGAAGAGGCCAAGATAAAAATGAAAGTTCTTTCAGTCTTCTGCAGGAGATGTGTGTACATCTAAGTAAATAAAAACACATACAAAGTAAAGACAAAGTAATTTCAGAGGAAGGAGGGTACTAGTAGCTGGAGGGATCAGGAAAGGCCACATATGATTTGAGCTTTGGAAGAAAGTCTGAGTTCTACAAGTGCAGACAAGGACGGAGGAAACTGCAAGCATGAGGAAGCCTGTGCAAAAGCAAAGGATTAGGGAAACAAGAGGTTGTACTTGAAGAACAACAAAAAGGCCAGTGAGTGTGGAATGTAGAGTACATGAAGGGAAATAGTGAATAGGAAGTCTGGAAAGGTACATTTTGTATGTATTTTTATTTATCTGAGCATATCACGTTCCCTCCCAACAAAGTGTAAGCTCCTTGAGGGCAGGGAATGTTTTGTGTTTTTCTCTGAATTCCTTGCACCTAGCACTGCTCAAGGCACATAAGTGGGAGTTTAATAAATGCTTGTTAAATGAACTATTCCAACTATACCTGAACGGGTACAGCCTTTACAATATCCTGGACAAGTGGTCACTTAGTCTTTCTTGAAAACTTTCAGTGATGGGAAATTGATTACCATTCAAAGCAGCTCACTGCCCTTTTAGACAGCTCTTAATTGTTTGGAAGTTTTTCTTGATTTGGAGCTAAAGTCCGCTGCTCTACAATCTATTCATCGCCCCTAGTTCTGCCCTCTGTGGCCAAGTATACCAAATCTAATGCGTCTTCTATATGCTGGCCCTTCAAATACTTGAAAATAGCTATCTTGATCCCCCAATTCTTCTCTTCTACTAAAATATCTCCAGTTCCTTCAAGTGATCCTTATACAATTTTGGCGTCCAGTCCTCTCACTATTCTGGTGCCCTTCTCTGGACCTACACCAGTTTGTTAATGTCCTCTGTAATATGTGGTGTTCAGAGCTGTACACAGAAGCCCAGATGTAGTCTGACCGAGGGAGAGGAACAGCGGAGGAACCGATACCTTTTGTCGACATCGTGTTTCAGTGAATGCAGTCCGAGACCGTGTTAGCATTTTCGGCTGCCGTATCATAATGCTAATCTATATCTAACTTGCAGGCCACTAAAACATCTGGATCTTAATTCACAGGCATCGCTACACCTCCGCCATCTTGTGAACTGTCAACTTTACATTTATCCTTGTTAAGTTTTAGTCTATTCCATACAGTCCACCACTCCAGACCGCTGGGATCTTTGAAGACCCTCCTGATTCTGTCACCCAATGTTTTAGTTCTCTGTCTCAGTTTTCTGCATCTTCTTGGTGACTAGCACTTTTTCCATATACTTGACTGATTCAGGTATGGCTTATGTGGGGTCGCATCCTCTACTTTTTCCATTGCCCTGAACCTCACAACAGAGTCTGTAGTAAAGCATGGTGCTCTGTAAATTTTTACTGACTGAATGACAGGAAGTAGGAAGACTTAATCTATGGTGATATTCTCGCTGCAGAAACAGGCCAAGGAACCTGGGAAGAAAGTCAGGGACTCCTGTACATTTGCCTCAGCAAGACCAAATCTGAGCTGTAGTAAAAGGGGCAGTGTGTTATGGGACAAAGATGCTCCCCTGCAAATGGGAGCTCAGGAGGACAGAGAAACTCTGTGGGCTTCCTAGCTCAGTCATTCCCCGGCAGACCAGGCTGTGGAATAGGAGGTCACTACTGGCCTCCAGTCCAGAAAAATTGAGTCTACATCACCTAAAGAGAAGACTTGCTCAAGACAATTCACAGTGGCTGGCCCTGGGTATTCTTGAAGAGGTAACTCAGTGACACTTACCTGACTGGACCAACATTTTGGCATGAAACACACAGTGCCCCCTGCTCCCATTCCCACCCACAAATGCTCATTCAGAAAGCAGAGATTTTAGTGATGAAAATGCCCTAGAGCAAGAAGATGTAAGAAGCCATCAGAGGCACAGTTAGCCAGGCAGGGCTGGGCTCACAGCCTCTAGACATCAAAAATGTCCCCTTCCATTGTCAGTTCCTAACCCCACCAAACCTAGAAAAAAATCTGAGAAAAAAAGAAAATTTAAAAATGTAATCTCTGGTTTAAAAATTTTAATTTAACTAAGTGGCTCTATTCTGCCAAAACCTCCTCCCCCACTGAAAAGCTTAGGAAAAAAAAAAGGATCCCAAGGAAATAAGTGAGAGGCATAGACTCCTTTATGCTATCCCCCTAGAATGGTTTAATTAAATAGTAATATTATGACCTCTCTTTCCCAGTAGGCTAGGGCCCCACTTGTGGCCCCTTCCCCCCATTCCTCTTCCCTAGCCCATTTTGCAAGGAGAGGCTAGTGCCCAAGCCCAGGAGCATTAAGAGAAGAAGAGGGCAAAATAGAGACTGGAGAAAAGCAGGTTTGCTATGGTGAAGATCTAGAGAGGAAGCTTCTAAGAGAAGAGGTGGTAGATGGACCCTACCATCATGCTCTTCAAAATAGGGCTTGGGTTTCTTTCTCAATTTGGATTTCTTCTTAGTGTTCCTTTCCAGCAGCTCTTTTATGTGCTGAGTCACTGGGGAGCAAACAAAACGATGAGGACAACAGAATGTGTGAAGGCGCGCGCGCGCGCGCGCACACACACACACACACACACACACTCTTTCTCTCTCTCTCTCTCTCTCTCTCTCTCACACCTACACACACTCTCTCCTTGAAACAGCCATGACAAAAAAAGATACCTTGTTTTCAGAGCTAGTGAGTCAGCAGCCATATTATAGAGATATCTGTTATCTCATCTGTCCCCCCCAAAATATGCAAGTAGAAGAAGCCCCCTGAGCCAAAGAGGCCAATGTTCGGTGCCACTGCTTTCCAAGAAGAAATCACTGCTTTGGACATCTCATCCCACCAACGGGCTATAATACAGCTGTAAGAAGCAACTTGCTTATATAATAAAATTGTGGTCACATTGACCAGTTGGTAACCTTAGAGGCTGCCTAGGGAAATAAGTCTTCCATTTTCTTACAATGGGTCTTTTTGAGTCCCTTGTAAAGGGTTTCCCTGCTTACTGCTCTCTAAAAGATGACGGGATATGAATTGGTTCACTTGTGGGTTTAATCTCTAGTCCTAGCAGAGGAGGGCCAGGGTTGCTATTGCTAGGGGAGCTCATCTAGGGCTGAATTTCAGGGAGTGATAACACACATGAGTGCATGTGTGGGCATGAATGTGTGTGTACATGTGTGTGTATCTGGTTTATCATACTGTGCAGGTATGAAGCGTTTGGATAGGGAAAAGAAAAAGCCCTTGTAGAGTTTTCTCATTGCTAGATTTCCATGATGATCTGGGATTTTTCTTGCAGGAGATGAAGGAATGACCTGGTAGCTCTCTCTCTCAAACTTCATATAGCCATTTCTTTGGCATTCCAACTCAACAAACAACAAACAACAAAACAACAAATTTCTTAAGTTCTGTTATATAAAGAGCTCTGTATGTTGGGTTATATTAGCATTATAAAGCTGAAAAATGACAAATCCTTGTCCTCAAGGCACTAACGATCCAAACTGTAGACCTTCCCTGTGTATTCACCTTATTTTGCATTCTAGTTCCATGTAATGCCTCCATAATCAGACCCCTGAAGGCTAGGGTTATCTTTTACCAATTCTTTCTATTGCCAATACACATAATAGGTGCTGGGCAAATGCTTGCTGAATTGATTCCAATTGTGTGAGAGGGGTTAGGAAGGAAGAGTTCGGTTGATGGTGAGGGGCCTGGACACTTCTCTTTGTCCCAAATGCCCCCCACCCCTGCCAACGCCTCTACCAAAGGGTAACAGGAGACAGGGGACATATCAGTTCAGCCCCATTCTAGGAACAAAACAAAGAGGGTGAGTTTGGTCTCGTTCTGGACTCTGGACCTCCCACATCCTTCCAGGACAGGATGAGGGAGAATGCATAGTCCCAGGATGGTGAGTAGCTCAATTTGGCCCAAAGCTGATCACTGGGTCTGAAAACAAGATTTCTGTAAATGGAAAATGACACTGGGGGGAAAAAAACCAGGTATGGAATGAGAGAAACCAATAAGCAGAGGGCAGGTATAAAATCTGGCCTCTGAGACAAAGTAGACTAATGGATAAAACACTGGCTTTTCATTGCTGGATGACCTGGGGTGGCAGCCTTCCTACAGGGGACATGGGCTCTTCAGAAATGAACTTCACAGGCCTCTTGTGCAAAGGCCAGAGGAGCATTTCATATGGCTAAAGAGCACTTACCTTTCAGTTTCATCTTCATTCCATTTTCAGGCAAAACCAAATAATAATAATGATGTAATGACAGAGTATGCTTATTTCTGCAGCTGTATATAGCTAGAAGTGGTTCAGAGTAGCAGGAAGAGCATGACCTTGGAGTCAGGATCTGGGGGAAGGTGGGGTGCCTGACACTTATGAGCTGAGGGGACCCTGGGCAGTCACTTCTTCTCTCTGAACTTCAGTCTCATCTGTAAAACAGGATAATGATATACTACCTGGCTTTTTTTTCTTTTTGAGAGTAGTTATGAAGAAAGTGCTTTGTAAATCTTAAAGCACTATGGAAATTACTACTCTATTTTGAATTATTACTGCTACATAACTTGTTTAGAAAGGTGAAGTCACTTGCTCGAGGTTACAAAGCCAGTAAATGTGAAGTCAGAGGTCTCTTAAGCTCAAGTCTGGGGCTTTTTCCATTATACTATATGACCATAAACAAATCTTGTCAGAACCAAATGTTCTTCATGGTTCACCTAAGATTCCCACTCTTCAGGTTCAGATCTGGCTACTTCCTCTTGTACTGTGATACCATGATTAGTAATTCCTTTATACTTGAAAAAAAGAGTAAGGCTACTCATTGCTGAACCACCCCAGTTGTCTTCCTCCTAACTCTCCAGGAAGCAGGAAGCAAGTAAATGCCCAATCCAGGTGAGCCTGGGAGGTTCCAACAGAGCCACAGGGTTAAGAGTTTTCTCTTTCATCCCTGGGTTTCATTTGCATTTATTCCTCTAGACACTAGCCAAGGGACCAAGGAAGCCTCAAGGCCAGACCCACTGAAGGAAGTCTCTATCTAATTCCCAATGTTCTGGTAATTTCATGTCTTAACACAGGCCCTGTCACTAGCCACATCTCTCAAGGTAGGTTCCTGAGTCAGGTATGTATAATGTTTCCCTCTGTTCCTCCCAACCACACACTGACTGCTACAAGTAAGGCTTCCTGAGATCATGAGTGCCCTTCACAAAGTAGGTGCTTAATGACTATTTGTTGAAGGGTGACCATTAACACGATACTGAGAATGAGGTGGATAGTGAAATATGGATAAAGAACAAACATATCAAAGCTAGATGTCCTACCAATTTCTTCAATCCATCTGATGTCTAAACTGAACTCCTATCTTTCTACCTCAAACACAGAATCACAGAAGAGGTGGAAGGGACTTCAGAATTTATCTAGTCCAATGTGTACCTCACCAGAGATCCTCTCTGCAACATACCTGACAATATCCAGTGACTGATTGAATACTTCTGAAGGAAAAATAATTTTCTCTAGATGAAATCGATTCCATTTTTGCTCAGTTGTTGTGGGTGGGTTTTAAGCTTTAATGACACACTGATTTTTATACCATTATCATTTCTCAGTATATTCTTTTCTTCATCAAGTCCTCTCATAATAAAGAAAAAGTTAAGCAAAACTCAAACGACAGTGACTACTTTTTGCAGCTATGCAACATTTGGCTCCTGTAGCCTCCTGGTATTTTTACTGAAAGCATGTTTCATCATGAGGATTGATGTAACTAGTAAGAGGCTTTTATTTACATCCAGTTGAAATCTAACTCTCCTAGTCTTATCAGCTGGAGTCAATTAGAATATTAAGAATAAGGGCAGGTAATGGAAGATAAATGAAAAAGTGCAGAATTTCGTTTCCAGCTACATCCTTGTAAGAAGAGTGACAAGAGGGAAAGCTAAGAATGAGCCAAGGCCAATACGGTAAGAACTACAAAAAGAGTCTTTTGCAGTCTATGAAGGAAAAAAGAAGCTCGAAGAAAGAATAAGACCACTGATGACTGTGGATGGGCTGGGCAAGGTAAAGGGGGGGGGAGGGGAACTGAATATGTCTGACCTTGAACAGACTAAAAATGTGTGACCCTGACCAGATGAAACCAGATTAAGTTAGTTTTTCCACCTTTGGTTAGATCTCTGTCAGATGGATGCTGGATTTGGTGCCATACACATGAGTTTCATTGCTCTTTTGTTGTGTTTTAGATTCTGTGGTTATTAAGAATGGCTATTACTTCAAGGAAATGTGCAAAAGGTGTAGCTCTTAAAGATCACACTTCAATGACTGTTACAGATATTGTAGTGGCTACTATTGTGGGGAGGTCAAGCAATTCAAAGTTCATTCAAGCCCATGATGAAATAACATCCGTAGCATCAAACCACAAAGGAAAGCTAAGAGAAAACAGTGCTGTGCAACAATTTAATTAATTCTCAGAAAACAAGCAAAGACCTGCAGAGAGGCTTAGCAGCTAGGTGAGTTATTGATTCCTCTATACTTCAGCATAGGTTTCTTGAAGTTGGAAGAGCACACCAAGAAGACTGTTTTAAAACATGCGTGTGCATGCACGCATGCACACACACACAGCTAACCATTATTTTGAAGAAAAATACACATATCATGGACAAGACAGTCCTCTTCAAGGACTAAAGACTGGAGTATGTGCTAGCAGATAGGTTGCAGCCAGGTTATTAAGGGCTTTAAAAACTAAACAGAGGGTTTTATTTTTATCCTAGAGAAAAAGGGAAATCTTGGAGTTGAATGAGTAGAAGAGTGACATAGTCAGACCTGGATTTAAGGGAAATTACTTTGGCAGTAATATGTAGAATGTGGTGTAAAAGTTGTAAGGTTTGTTACATATGTCAATAAATTATTTTTGTATTATTTAATAAATTATTTTACTTATCTGTTAATTTGCATATAAGTACAGCTAGTAAGAGGCAAACCACTTGCCTTTGATGGGTTCGAGCCCAGAATACATAAAAACCTAAGGCAATGAAAGAACAAGTAGATATGATTGTTTCACAGATCACTGATCTGTGAAAGACTGTGGTGAATGGAAAAGGTTTACAGAACCGGCAAATGCTGTACCAATATTTTAAAATTGGAAGGGATTAGCATTTGCAAATCTAATGTAAACTTAATTTTGATTTCTGGCAAAATTCTTGAATGTACTATTAAAGGTATGGTTAATAAGCAACTAAAAAAGAAAGTAGTTATTGCAGAGAGAAAGACTAGCTTAATCAAGATCAAGTTATGTGAGACTAATCTAATTTCTTTTTTGAAAAGGGTTAACAGAATTGGTAGGTCTGGGAATGTTGTAGAGCTA
This sequence comes from Trichosurus vulpecula, assembly GCF_011100635.1. Taxonomy (NCBI): domain Eukaryota; kingdom Metazoa; phylum Chordata; class Mammalia; order Diprotodontia; family Phalangeridae; genus Trichosurus; species Trichosurus vulpecula. The sequence goes on from NC_050573.1 coordinate 83,090,243, forward strand.
GTCTGTTAATACATTTGACAAAGTCTCCCATGCTACCCTTGTGGACAAGACGGTCAAAAGTGTATTAGAGAATGGTAAAATAGTAAATAATAATAATAAAAATAATAAAAGCTAAGAGGGATTGCTAAGTTGCTGGACGACATACTCAGGATCTAAAAAGATCTTGACATGTTGGACTATTTTAGCTGGGAATTGGGAATTTCCCATGGGAATATCCCAGGAATTCAGAAAATGGTAAGCTTATGGATTGGAGTAACCTTTTACCAGCCTAATCTTCCTTTTCTGGATTATTTCCAGTTTTAATTCAGCAAGCATTTATTTATTATTAAGTTTGTACCATATGTGACACTGTGCCAGGATATAAAGACAATAACAAAATAGTCCCTGCTTCAAGTATTTTACATTTTCCTACAAGAAATAATTTGTACACCAATAAGCAAATATAATAATTCAAAGTAATCTTGGGGTTCATAGAGAGCAGCTTATGAATAACCTTCCTAAAGTGTAGTGCCCAGAACTAAACACAGAATTCTAAATGTTATTCAACCACTGCATGGGATAGCGTGACACTTAGCTTCCCATATATTAAACTTCTCCTACGATTCTAAGACCATATGACCATTTTAGCTGTTGATTTATAGTGAACTTAAAATCCACTAAAACATACATATCTATTTTAGATAAACTGCTACACTGTACTTGTGAACTTACTTCTTAACCCAAGTTAAGGCTTTATATTTATTTACCAATATCAAATTTCATCTTACTCAATCCAGTCCAATATTTTGAAGGCAGTATGGTACATTGGAATGCATACTGGATTTGGGATTAGAAGAGCTGGGTTTGAATCTTGACTCTGTTACTTATTATTTGGGTGATCTTGGGCAAATCACTTAACCTCTTTAGGACTCACTTCCTTGTCTGAAATGAGAGGGTCAGATAGCCTCTAAGGACGCTTCTGACTGTTCAGCAATGTTCCTATGAACAGGAACAATGCGTGGAAGTTGCGGAGAACCAGGTTTCAGACTCATGTAAAGAAAAACTTCCAAATACTGATAGGTGTCAAAAAGTGGAATAGGTCACCTTAAGGGGTGAGAGGTTCCCCATGACTAGAGATTTTCAAGTGCAGACTGGATGACCACTTATAGATAGACTGTTGAGGCGATTCTTGTTTAGGTAAAAGTTGGATTAGATGGCATTTGAGGTCCATATAATCTATGATTATAATACCTTTTATCCATCACAGCCCTTCAAATCCTTAAAGAAAGTAATCATGCCACTTTTCATCAATCTCCCTCCCACCCCCACCAAGTTTTTAATTTTCTAGTTCCTTTAGCTAGTTCTCAGACGGTCTGATGTATAACAGTGGTATCACACTCAAACACAAATGGATAACTTAGGCATACTGACTTAGAAAACTCCAAATTAACACCATTCATATTGTATTGTATTCTTATTTATTTTGTGAAACAGTTTCCAATTATATTTTAATCTGGTTGTGGCTGCATTGATCTACAATCTTTTCACCACTCTGGCTGCCCTCTCCTGAACATGCTTTCACTTGTCCATACCGCTCCTAAAAAAATGCTGTGCTCTAAACCAAAGACAGCACAGCTGATGTAGTCAGACCAGTGCAGGAGAGAACAGGACTATCACCTCCCTTGTTTTGGACACTGTGCCTCTGCTGTTATTAGCACCACTCTTATTAACATAACAACTATCTTATTCTAAACTTAGTAACCATGCTATTTTTTTTTTCTGGTCTGGACTTGTGATTTTGTTGGTATAAGGAATTATTGGTGAGGAATTTTCCTCTACTTAGGTGGAATGGAAACTGTTCTGCAACTTATCGTCTGAGAAAATTGCTCAGGACACTGCAAATTTAAGGGACTTGCTGAGGGTCCCATAGTATGTATCAGAGGTGGAACCTGAGCCATACTATGACTATACTGTAGATTAATATAGACTAATATAGAATCTGCTCCTCCTAATGACAGTGCTATCACTCTAAGTGTTTCCCCAATCACCAAGGCTTTCAACCTTGGATGCCTCCCTTTCTCTTGATCCCTATATCCAATCAGCCACATTTTCCATCATGTTTCTGAAATTCTTTTCCTCCTTTCCATTTCCATGGAAAGGTACTACCCTAGATCAAGCTCTTATTACCTTTTACCCAAACTATTTCAACAAACCAGTTTCCTAACTGGTCTTTCTGACTAGCTTCTTCCTCCATTAATTGGATCTGCATAGGCTGCTGAATTAATTAACCTAATGAAGACTGATAGCCTCCAACTCCTCGTCCACTTACGCTGCCTTTTTCCTATTCGATATGAACGTGTCTTCCACTTCAAGCTCCAGGAAGGTCAAGCCATTGCCCCCTCTTCTTTCAAGTCTCACCTTCTAGGCCATATTCTTAATAAGGCCTTTCCCAGCTAGCCATAAGCCTTTACAGATTTGCATAGAGCCCCCGAATGACACTCATGGTGGGTGTTCTACTGAGAGGACAAAACTAAGAAAAATGGGTGAAAGTTGCAAAGAAGCAAATTTGGGTCTGATGTAAGGAAAAAATTTCTAACAATCAGAGTTGTCTCAAAGTGGAACAGGTTGCCTTGAGAAGTGGTCGGTTTCACCTCCTTGGCAGCCTTTAAGCAGAAGTTGGCTGACTCCCTGTGAGGGAAGTTATAGTGAAGATTCCTTTTGGGTATACACTGGAGTAGATGACCACTGTCAAATTCTGTGATAAATACAGAATCCATAGGATCACAGGATTTAGAAGTGATCTAGTCTTGCCCCTTCATTTTATAGAGAGGAAAATGAAGGCCCAGGTATGTGACTTGTTAAAAACTGTGACGTTAATAAGTAAATCTGGGGTTCAAACTCTAGTCTTCTCAGCTGCTCTCTTTCTATGGGCATTTTGTATCCTACACTCTGGAGGATCCACCATGAAGATGAGAACAGAAGGTGATCTATCCCTTCTTCTCACTAGGGATTCTTTCAACATTCTTTTTACATGTGGCTGGTGGTCTAAACTCTCTAAAGAACAGCTCTAGGGAGCCCCACACATGATTGGACTGCTGCCAGCCTGCCCAGATCTCAGGCATCTAAGATGGGCCAGGGCTGAGCCTCCCTAGGGCTGCTGGCAAAGAGTATCCTAACAGATGAGCTTGGCTCCATGTAACCCCTGGCTGTCGCAGTGGTGACTTTTCAGTCCCAACAACCAGTTAAAGTGGTACTAGGGTGAAATACTGGTTTCCTTCTGGGAAACATATGGGTGGCACAGTTTGGTCTTTCACGGCAAGAGGCAGCTTCTATAGAAAAAGAGATGAAGTCACTACTTTGTGGTGACTGGGACCCCTGACCGGAAGCCAGAAACTTCTTGGCAGGGTGAGTTAATCCATATAGTACTTATGAAGAAAAACAAAAAAAAATAAGCCTTTAATTTTGCGAGTCTGACACTGTTGCCATAATTTTTCATGGAAACTACTGGGACAAGAGTGGGTGGCATAAGGCAGGGGTAGATAAACGCTACAGTCTCATTGGAAAGTTGCCACAGCAGCTGCAATCCTTCTGCTCCTTTTGTGGCCTGTAAGGGGGCTGATAAAAAGGAACATAGGCGTTCTATTACAGGCGCTGTTGCCCAAATCTCTGGCAGGAACCATGCCCAGTAGGGAGACCAGCAGCAAGAACAGAGAGGGAGCTAAAAGAACACAACGTCATCCTATGGAGGGAGTGTGAAGCAGCTGAACTTTCTGGGCCTCTGAACCTAGAGGAGAACAGACCTTGCTCTGTGTTACATCCGATTTCTCCCTGTTGCCTACTCACACATGAACTCCAGGAGCCTGCATTGAGGCTGAGAGCTGGGCATGAGAACAGGACAGCTTTGTTTTTGCAGAAAGGAAACTTTACCCCCATAGGGCAAATACTCTAAATGAGCTGCTCCCCAAAACTGGTTGCCACGCAAAAAGGCTCTATGTAGGCTCAGGCCGTATCTTTTTCTTAAAAGGATAGGAGACAGCATATGTGTCCTAGGCTTCAGTAGGAGGTGCTAATGCTACCAACAGGCTAAGACTTCAGCCTAATCCTCCTTCTACGCAGAGTGGAACATGGAAGCCATCTTGACCTACTGTCAGGTTGCCAAACACCCTCGCTATATGAGAGGCTTTTGTATTTCAGATTATTGGACTTAGTTTTAGCTACGTTAGGATAAAATGGCTCTGTAGTATCACTTCTTCTTCTTCCTTCCTCTCAAAATCTCACAGTTGGCAGGAATCCCTAACAGCAGTAGAGGGCTGGCCTTGGAAGACAGGAAGACCTGAGCTTGAATCCCATTTCAGACAGTAGCTGTGTCACCTGTGTCAGTTAATGTTTCTTAGTTTCAGTTTCCTCATTCGTAAAATAAGGACAAGATGGCACCAACTTTTAACAGGTTTGCTGTCAAGATCACATGAAGTAACATATGTGAAGCACTTTGCAAATCATCTGAGTGATGATGAGGACGATGTCATCTAGTCCAATCTGTGCCAGGAATTCTTCTATAACATCCCAGACAAGAGATCATCCAGTTTCCACTTGAAGACCTCTGGTGATGAGGAACCTCTATTTCTAGAGGTAATCCACTTCGTTTCAATGTATGCTAATTCTCAAATATTTGATGGTTTTATTTATTGTAAAAGGGATTTCTTTTATGACATTTTTACCGCAAGTAAGTAAGAATGCAAATGACTTTTTGGGTTAATATAGTTGTATACTGAGACCTTGTTGTACCTGTTTGCGTATGTTCTAGCTACACTATCATATTATTTACAAATACCCATATTTTTACCTTTTCATTTCCAGCGTTTAGTGAGAATGCTTCTATTGTTTTCATATTGCCTACTAGCCTGGCTTGCTTAAGGCAGGCACTTTTTACTGTGCTGAGGAAAAATACATCTATACCTATTTTTTTGTTGTTTTTTTTTTCCCCAAAAAATCAAGAATGTTAGATTTTAATTGAAAGCCTTTCCTCTTAATATAATCAAATTTTTAAATTTCTGAGTTTGTATATTTATTATCTTAACAGCATTTTAGATGCTAGACAAGCCTTAGATGCAAGGTATAAATCTTTTTTTATCATAATAATTTTTAAAAATTGTTTTGCTATATTCAATTTGACATGACTCAATATATTATCTTTTCTCCAAACATGTTCCTTCCTTATTTCTGTCAATAGTATCACTATCCCTTTAGTAACCCAGGTTGGGTTATTAACTTAGAGTCCTCTTTGACTCTTCCTGTTTTCAATATCTATATTCTTCAAGTCATCCTCCATATTGTGGTCTTCTAATAACATCCTTGATTATCATACTCCTCCACTTAAAAAACTGTCAATGGCTCCCCAATGCTTACTAAATGTAGTAAAAATTTTTGATCCTGGCATTCGAGGGCCTCCACAATCTGGAACTTTCCACAGTCTCATTTCATATTTTCATTACTGTAACAAACTCTATTATATACCAGTCAAAGTGGAGGAGACTCTCTGCTCCTGTTTCATTTTGTGCTTATTAATTCCACATGCCTCTCCTCATCATAGTGCTGCTTCCCATGCCTGGCCCACCTCCCCTCAGGGGCCACCTTCTCTAGGAAGCCTTCTTTCCAGCTGAAGTGTTCTCTCCTTCCTCAAATCACTTTATCTGGACCTCTCCTTTCCTTGTTTATACTTAGATCAAATGGAAAGGCATCAGATTCCGTATTGCATAATGGACAAAGTGCAGGCCTAGGAATCAGAGTGTTCAGGTCCTAATTAGACACATAACCCTGGGCAAGTCACAGAACCTCTCAGGGCTTCAGGCCATTCTCTAAGACTTTAAGTCTTAGAGATTTCACATAAAACAGCTGCCGATCAGCTTTGGTAGGGGAAGTTTCAGCACCTGATGTGGGCAAAACAAAAGAAAACCTTGATCCAAACACAGTCCACTGCATATAGCAGGCATTCCACAGAAGTGGAGTGTTTCCAGTTATTTTCTTTGGCTCCCTGATGCCTGCCCTAGCCTTGAATTGTGAAACAGTGTTTGGTTTGGTTGGAATCAAATTGAGTCAACCCTGGAACCATCCTACCTCTATAATCATTAAGTGGTTTTGAAGCTGGTTGAAATACTGACCCTACAGAATAGTGATTAATGGATTGATATAGAGGGAAGTCTCTAGCAACAGCCTCTGTCCTCAGAGTGCTCAGCCCTCTTCTCTACAATATTTTTATCAATGACTTGGATAAAGGCATACGTGGCATACTTATCAAGGCCACGAATACAAGAGAGAGCACGAATCCATGTGACAGAGAAAAAGTTAGACAGTAGTTCATGTGAAAAAGACACAGGTGTTTGGGGGCCTGCACCCTCCATATGAGAGTCAGCAGTGTTACCTGGCAGCCAAAAAAGCTAATATACAGTCTTAGGCAACATTAACAGAGTCCAGTCCCCTCACCCCGTAAGGGAGTGGCAGCTCTGTTATCCCCCTCCCCTGCCAGAGCCGTGTCCAGCTGCGGTGGCTGTATTTTAAGAAGGGCAATGACAAATTTAAGTGCACACAGGTGAGAGTGAGCTAGAGCTGTGAGAACGGTGGAAACTGTTATTTAAACTGGATGAAGTATTTCATGACATGTCAACAATTTAGCCCTTTTAAGGATGCCATCTATTGCTTTCATCAACTCACTTATAAAAATGCTGCGCACGTGTCCTAAAGCTTCCTACCTGGGATTAGAGATCAGACTGTATCTCCTTCAAGGGTCCTTCCAAACCTGAGATTTTAAAATCACAGATAGTCTTCAGCTTCAAAAGGGATAATCATATTAAGGTAAGGTCCAGAAAGCAGAAAGAGCCTAGATTAGTCTTAAATCCTGCTTCAGCCCATCTACCATCTTCATATAAATTGGCCCATGTGCAAACTGGCAGACAGGAATTGCACAAAACATCTGCTTCTTGGCTTAAGAAAACTGAAACATAATCTGTATCTGAAGATGGTTAAGTTAACAAGTCTCACAGCTCTTAGTAGGAAAGTGAGTTTAAAAATAACAATTTCACTGCTTTAATTCTCACCTCCAATTTACTAAGTAAATGTTACATCTCTGTGCTTTTATGTTATGTGTGTATATGCTTAATTGTCTCCACTGTTAGAATCCTGAATCAAAGTTTTTCCTCAATTCCCTCTTCTGTCAATTTGCAAATACAGTATTTCCTGTAGATGTACCACAATGACAGTACAGATTCGGGGCAAGGGATCATACTATGATAATCACTGGTGTTTCTTATACCCCTTGGCCCTAATGCATTATGGGTATTCAATAAATAATAGGAAATGATCTGGTTTAGGAGCTTAGAAAGGCACTAGAGCAGTGGTTGAAAGTCTCAGCTCTTTTCGTGTTACAGAATTCTCTGACTAGGTGCACCACGACTTTACATTTTGGGTCACCAAAGGAGCCACTATAAGGCTGGTCAGTGACATTGTTCTTGGGGGAGACAAAGACTGCCACAGAACCATAGAATTTTAGAGTAATGGTCCTCAGTAGCTATTTGGTCCAGCCTATACTCACAATGTCATCCCCACAAACCAAACAAGTAGTCATCTAACATCTGCTTGAAGGGAACCCATGTACACCATTCCACTTTTTTTTTTCTATCTCTCTAATTGTTAGGATGTTTGTCTTAACACCAAACCTAAATTTGCTTCTGCAACTTCCAGAGTTATGGTTCTTACTTCTCTAAGGTCAAGGTTCTCCCCTACTTGTTCTACTTTCTCCAAGGTCAAACAAATAAGTCCCATTTCTCTTCCATATGATAACCCTTCACATAACTAAAGAGAGTTATTGTGTCTCCCCTAGGTCTTCTCTAGGCCAAACATCCCCAGAGATGAGTAACTAGGATGAGACCTAGCTTGAGGTCACAGGGAAGTGATTAAGGTCTCCTGGGCTTATGCGGTTGGCTATATTAGTGTCCCCAAATATCTGTCCTGTCTATTCCTCATCTGAAGACAGAACATCTTCACTATTTTATCATTTAGCTTCCTTTCAACCTGTTCTCCAAATTGTTTCTTCTTGCCTGTTGACCACAGTTCTTAGCTTTGACTTATACTGTTGGTCTAAGGTCTCTCTGCACTCTAATCCACTCTCCATTCAGCCACTAAAGCGAATTTCCTCAAGCACAGCAGCAACCATGTCACCACCCTAACTAAACTATAGAGGCCTCACTATTGCGAATCAACATGTTACTTTTCAATCCACTAACAATGATCTCCTAGCTGTCCTATGAACAAGATACTGTATCTCTCGGTTCTGGATATTTTCTCTGGCTGTCTCCCTTGCTTAGAACGTCCTCCTCCCTCCTCTGCTCTGTTTACTGATCTCACTATCCCTTCTTTTACTGGAAACTTTCCTCAACTCCTTTTAATTCTAGTGTCTTTCTTCTGTTAATGACTTCCTATTTAACCTATACATAGCATGCTCTGTAAATATTTTTGTTTGCATGTTGTCTTCCCCATTAGATTGTAAGCTCCTTGAAGTCAGGGACAATCTTTTGCCTCCTTTTGTATTCCCAGGGCTTTAGCACACTGCCTGGCACATAGCAGGTACTTAATAAACATTTATTGATTGATCACTCAGCTCAGGAGTCCTGCCCACGTTTTCACAATATGGCATGTTTAAACATACACTGAACCAAAAACGCCATTAACATCTGCCCAGAGCAATGGACGGGGGGGATTCTGTTGACTAGTAGGGGCAAGTTGGTTAGACGCCATAGAGGTCTCTGGCTTATATGAGTATCTGCTACGTTAATGAGCCAAACCTCATCAAACTCATTTTAATGTGCACATTGTACCTATGACTTCTATCCCTGGGTGTAGTTTAATTCCTCAGGTTTCCTCTTTGCAAAAGAAGGTTTGTACTTTAATGGCTGCCTGAGTCTTATAATGTTAGAGAGATACTAGCTGGGGTGGGAGGGGGTTAGGGGGGAAACATTCCAAAGACAGCTTTTGAAGAACCACAGAACTGTAGAGCTCTTAGGGTTCTCAGATATCATGTCGTCATAGCAGAAGTAATAATAATGATAGTATTCCCTGTGCCACTACCCTCCAGTCCCCAATTTTACATGTGAGAAAACTGGAGTTTACAGTCACAGGATCTCTGAGCTGGAAGGCCCTAATTGGCCCTTTAGCTCAATTCATACCTTAATAAGAGCCCCTTCTATGTTACAGCCAACAAGTGGCCATCTAGCCTCTGCTGGTACCACCTCCAATGGCACCCCCTAGCCCATGTCACTCCTGGAGAGCTCTAATTGTTAGGAAGTTTTTCTCTGCATTAAGCCTAAATTTGCCTCCCACTGTTAGGAGTCCTGCTCCCTAAGGCTAAGTAGAACAAGTCTAAATCCCATTCCATGATAACTATCATTTTCATCCAACTCTTCTCCAGCCTAAATACCAGTTTCTTCCACTGATCCTCAAACAGCATGAACTCGAGGCCCTTCATCTTTCTGCTTGCTTTAGGTCTTGTGATTAGTAGATATCACAACTGTTACTAGAACTCAAGTCTCCAGACTCTCAATTCAATAACTTTTTATTAAGTGCCTCTTATAAGTGAAGGCATTGTATAAGAAAAGGATGGAGAACAATAGAGTCTTTGCTTTCCAGGTTACTACAATGTAATGATGAGATAAAAATATATTTGTTGTTTAGTTATTTTCTAGTCATGTCCAACTCTTTGTGACCCTATTTGGAGTTTTCTTGGCAAAGATACTGGAGTGGTTTGCCATTTTCTTCTCCAATTCATTTTGCATGTGGGGAAACTGAGGCAAACAAGGTTAGGTGACTTGTCAGGGTCAAACAGCTAGTAAATGCCTGAGGCTAGATTTAAACTCAGGATGAAGAGTCTTCCTGACTTCAGGCAGGCTGTGCACACTAACCACTGCGCCACCTAGCTGTCCTTATTAAAATAGGTACAGAAATAAATATAATGCAAGGGACAAAGTGATAAATGTAAAGGAGAGATGACTTTTAGCCAGGACATTATGGAAAGCTTCCCACAGGTGGTGACATTTGTGCAGGGCCTTGAAGACAGAGATGAAGAGGAAATGCATTCTACATATGGGAGATGACATGGGAAAAGAAAGAAGTATTTATATAGCACCCACTCTGTGTCAGACACTGTACTAAGCACTTTACAAATATCTCATCTGAAGGCAGGGGAGGCTTGAAAATACCTGAGTTCAGTTTGTTTGGAACAGAGAAGGTATAACGAGGTAAGGAGTGTGAAATAAAGCTGAGAAGTCAGGTTGGAGTCAAGTTGTAGAAGCCTTAAAGGCGAGGCTAAGGACTATGCATTTTATCCTACAGTCAACTGGGAGACACTGAAAGTTTTTGTGTGAGAGTGACATGGTTACACCTGATCATCAGAAAGACTGTTAGACTGTGGGAAGGATGGGCTGCAGAGACAAGAGAATGAAGGCCAGGAAACTAGTTAGACCACTATGGTAGTCTAAGCCAGAGTTCTTGTGACTATATCACAAAAAGCCTCTTTGAATTCTTGAGGGGTAGCAGTGAAATTTTACCAGCAGCCCCTAAATACTCAGTGGTTCATTCATTTTAAAGTTATTTAATCCCCAAAGATCTGTAAGCTCCTTAGTGGCAGGGACTTGGCTTCTGTTCCAGTGCCTAGCACGATGCCCAGGACAAACATGAGCCCTTAATCAGTATTTGCTGAATTAAAAAGAAAGATGTTAAGTCTTTTCATGACAGTTTCTTCTCCACTGTTGTCAGGTAGAGTACATTAGCTGGGATGGCCTGGCTGTAAGCTCATCTAAAATCTAGGGGCTTAATGAGGTGAAGAACTTTTTTTTTACTAATGGCCCAGAAGAACCCATTAACAGCTCTAAGTGAGGGTGTGGGTCCACCCTAAGTGCCTAAAGGGCTGATTAAGGACAGCCATCCTACTGGGCATGTTCATAGTATAGCCGACTTTTTCTAAAGAATGATCTCTGAGACTGTGCCAGAGCTTCCTACCTGTTTACCCAGAAAACGGCTAAGATGGGCCTTTCCCCCAACTCTAGTAGACTCCTAACTTAATCTTGCCACGAAGATAAGACACGGATGAATGTGTGTGGCACTTAAAGGGAATACGTGGTACAGAAGGTATACACTCAGTTCATTCTTAGTTTTGGTATTCCTTACACTGTATGGATCCATAGCCCATTTTTGTCATTTTCCTGCTCTTACTTTCGTCCATTGTTGTTGTTCAGTCATTTTCTGTTGTGTCTGACTCTGTGACCCATTTGGGGTTTTCTTAGCAAACAGGGTTAAGTGACTTGCCAGGGTCACACACACCCAGTAAGTGTCTGAGGCTGGATTTGAACTCAGGAAGGTGAGTCTTCCTGACTCCAGCCATGGCATTCTATCCAATGAGCCACCTTAGCTGCCCATTCATCATCTGTACATATCTTTTAAAAATATAAGCTGGTCAATAAGCTCCCTAAACATAGCAGCCCCTCCTTTTTTTTTTTCTTACGGGAATTGTTTTTCTTTGTATCTTTGGAATCTCATTCATAAGCTTCCCTTTCCTTCTGGGCTGAATTGCTTTGCAGATTTTAGTCCGTGGGATCCTATCTACGTTTTCTGTAAATCCCACCTGTTCTCCCCAAATTTTAGTTATATAACTGACTATACTTAGCTTTCCTTTTCTCCTTTATCATTAATTCCAAAATGGAGTGGTCATTTTCTCAGAAAGTTCCTGTCATTTCTACTCCAACAATTAGTTCCTCATGAGGTCCAGAATAACCGGTCATTTTCCCTTTTGCTTCCCCTACCCTATGAAATATGTAATTATGATTAAGGCAACTTGAAGAGTTTATAGTTGCTTTGCTTTTGACAGAGAGAGCAGCTTATCTCAGAGACACGGAGTTCCCACGCAGGAGGCCAAAACTTGGTTGGGGGTGCCAGAAAAATCAGGTAGAAGTCAGTTAAAGGGAGAGATCATACCTAGAGATAGAGGACTAGTCAGGGTAAAGAAATGGCCAACTGTTTCTGAGATATAGCTGGCCTCAGAGAGGAGTTTGGGGGTTAACTAAAGCACTATTAAGAATTACCCAGGAAGCTTGCATAAGGAAGTCTCAAGTAATAATTGGTCTGATTACAGGAAAAAGAAAAGGTGACAGCATATGCTAGTCAAGACATAGCAGTGAGCTTGTGAGCTACCACTACTGCCTATTCTCGTGGGAAAGGCAGGGCACAAATGCTGGGGGTGGGAAGAAGGAACTGGCACCAATGATAAATGAAATGACTTGGCTTATACGTGTACAAAAAGAGAGGGCTGGCGTAGATAATCTGTAAGGTTCCACTCCAGACTTCAGAATATGTTTTCTGTCCTAAAGACCCTGTCCAGCTTTGGCTTTATGTTCTAAGGTCCCTTCTGGATCTAACATAATTTTATGACCACTTCTAGTTCTAACAGCCTATGCTCTGGGTTTTATAATCATTTCTAGTTCTCATAATCAATTAGTCACCAGTATTTATTTATAAGTGCCTACTATGTGCCAGGTACTATGCTAGGTAATGGGAATATACATATAAGAAATGAAACCGCCTCTAGTTGCAAGGAGCTCACATCCTAATACAGGAGACAAGAAGCATATATAAAATGTACTACAAAGTAGTCTGGAAGGGAGGGCACTAGTAGTTGGGAGTGAGGAATGGCTTCATGGAGAAGATGATGCTTGAGCTGCATCTTAAGAGAAGACAGAGGTTTTAAGAGGTGGCATGGGGGAGAGAAAGTGCAAAGGCATGGAGATCAGGCACAGTCTGTTCTGTGTGAGAAGCAGAAAGAGGTCCAGTTTGGCTGGACTGTAGAGTGTGGGAGGAGGAGTAATATGCAATGAGACTGGAAAGAAAGGCTGGGGCCAGGTTGTACAAGTAAGGCTGTAAAAACCAGAGGAGTTTATATTTTATTCTAGAAACTGTAAGAAGTTGAGGAGGAGAGTAATATGGTTGTTTTCTGAGATTAAAGAAAATTACTTTGGGAGCAGTGTGTAGGATGGATAAGAGTGACGAGAAGCCTGTTTAAATAATTGAGGCAAGAGGCAATAAGGGCCTGAAGTAAGGTGGTAGTCATATGATTGGAGGGAAGGGGACAGATACGAAAGATGTTGTAAAGGTAGAAATGGCAAGATGTGGTAACTGGTTATGTGGGGTGAGGGAGAGTAAGGAATCCAAAATAATGTAGAGGTTACAAAACTGGAATTCTGGAAGGATGATGATGCCTTCAATAGAAATAGGGAAGTTTAGAAAATATTCTATGTCATAATGCAGGGCTGGGGAACCTGCCGCCTTGAGGCCACATGTGGCCCTCTGGGTCCTCAAGTGCAGCCCCATGACTGAATTCAAATTTCCCAGAAGAAATCCTCTTAATCTAGAGGGCCACACATGGCCTCAAGGCTGCAGGTTCCCTATCCTTGTCCTAAGGCCTCTTCTAGCGCCAACATTTTACGTTCTGTGTTCTAAGCCAACATTTTATGTTCTGTGTTCTAAGCCTTAACAGTTTATGTTCCATTCTCTAAGGTCCCTTCAACTTCTAATATTCTGTGATTCTGTGACTACTCTTTATGACTAAGGAAAAAACTCAGAGCCTTTTACCAAAGTGAGGTGGTAAATGCTGACCAAAAACAAAGTTATACCTTCTTTAATATCACCTCCTTTATCAGGATATCATAAAGAAAGTACCTTTGTAAATTTAAAAGCATTATAGAAAGGGAGTTATTATTACTATTATATTTACTGGAACACAAAGCCCTCCCCTCTGTAATGACCGGATTTCACCTCCCCCACTTTTCTTATAAAAATATTTTATTTATGCTTTTATTTTTTAATGTAATTATCTCTTTTCAATACTTCCACACTCCACCCACCCACTCCCACCCCCAAAAGAACTCATTCTTGTAACAAGTTAATACAAACAAATCAACATCTGGGCTATGAAAATATATGCCTCATTTCACATCTACAGCTGATCATCTCTCTGCCAAGAGGCAGAAAGTGTGTTTCACTCTCAGTTCTCTGAAGTCCCCACTGGTCACGTCATTGATCAGAGTTTTGAAACATTTCAATGCTGTTTTCTTTGTGGTTTCCAGATTCTTCCACTGAAGAATAGTTTGGTCAAGCCTTGGATTATTGCTGGGTCTAACAGTTCGCACTAAAGGCTGCACCTTAGATTTAGAACATAACTGCCTCATGCTGCTATCCATGCTGTTATCTCTGGTTCCTTTTAGAAATTAGGGTTAAAGGCAAGATCCTGCCTTCGGACAAACCTGGAGGCAGGGCCCCAGCATTATTCAGTCATAAATTAGTCGGCAGAGAGTATATTAAGACAATACCTTACCTGACGCAAGTGCAAAGGTACCACCTCAAGGATCTTTGAGGTGAAGAGAAGACCCAAGGACCATCTTTTCCCTCCATAATGGGGCTCTGAAATCATTAAGAGATATCCTGCCCTTCAGACCTTGATGGGTGAGAGCTCCCTCAGGAACAATTTGAACAAGAACCAACAGGCCCACTATGGGCTTCTTGAGAAGGGGATGATTCATAGACTGTTCTGGTCTCAGACACATTATTGCTACATTTCTACCCAACACAGGAAGGACAAAGATTTAAGTCCTGATACTCACTAACTTTGTGACCATGGACAAGTCACTTCATCCTCTATAAAATGGGACTAAAAATACTTATATTGTCTTTTAATAGTGTCATTGTGAGAAAATCTTAAAGCGTTACATAAATATGAGTTATTATGGTAAGCAGAAGCAACTTCATGCTTCCATATGTACTTGGAGTTTCAGTTATACAGGATACTCTGCTCCTGCTCCCAAGCAGTGCACCAGTAACGAAACGCCAGCGTTGAACCCCTGTGGGTTCAGGGCTACTCTAAATGAGGGCTGGCATGAGGTCTGTTCTGAGGACATGGGGACTATAGCACTAGGAGGAGGTCAGTTCCAGTTTCTGCATGGGTAGCACTGAGGAGAAAAAAAAAACAGTCAAGATCGGTCAGCACGAGATGGCCCCTTACCTTTGGTGTCATTTACTGGATCCATGTGCCGATATATGTAGCCTTCCAGATAGGAGTGGAACTTGGGGGTAGGTGGGAAGAAAGCCAAGCATATAGCCATGAGCTCCCAGCCTCGTGCCAGGCTCTCGTAACGGAAATTTTCCGTAGTCTGTCGGCAGAGTTGGATATAAAGCTCATCCCGTAGACCCTGCATACTCCAGCCTTTGGTGGCCACCTCCAGCGCCACACTGAGCTGATCCCCCTTGGCCCGCCGATCGCCCATGTACATCTGGATCAACTTGAAGATCTCACAGGCCTCCTTCTTCACATTGCGGTCACTGGTCATAATCATAGGCTTCTTGATAGACTCACTGCTCCAAGCCAGCATGTTGGCAATAGATACCTTCCGCCGGAAGAGGCCTTGGGTGTGCTTATTGAAGTGCTTCGAGGCCCAGTTTTCAATGTCCGTCTCGGAAGATGGCTTGCGTAACGTGAAGGTGGGAAAGACACAGCTTGCACTTGGCATCATGTTCCGGTTCTGTCTGCTGCTCTCAAACTGGGCGCAGGCGCCAAGGTCCTCAGACTGGGTGAGAAATGACAGGTAGAACAACGTGTTAGTTAGTACTCGTAGTAGGTATAGGGACACCATCAAACGAATTCTGTTCTCCTCGGGTGTACTCAACATGCTGTTACTACGTAGCCCCTAAACTTACACAGGTCCCAATAAGTATAATGTGTTCAAGACTAGAGAGACGACCACTTAAAACCAAGATAAGCAACACGAACATAGTGAAAATCATGACAGTTGTTTTTACTTTATCTACTAGGGAGAAGAAAGAGTCATTATCACCATCATGAGTCAATCAACAGGCATTTATAAACTACTTAATAGTGAGTATGCTGGCACTGTGATAGGCTCTGGTAAGAAATTTTAGGCTACATCTGTAATTTTATTGATATAAAGAACTCTCAACGATAAAATTCCTTCTACTAAGGAATACTACAAAGTGGCATCTGCAGTCTGGCCCTACTTGAAGCCATCACGATGGTCAGTTTGACATGGATGACAGAGAAATGAGTGGCTCTCTTTTGTATTTTGGTACTACAAAAAAATCAGAAATACTAGTACTCAACTGCTAGAAATGTTAAAGACTTGGATATTTTCATATACATATGAGATAGCAAAACTAGAAACACATCTCACTAGTAGGCAAAGGTTTCATACTGCTCTTGTCAATGGAACCCTCAACTCCAAGTCACATAACAATGTGTTATGGCCCAATACAGGGCAATTTTTTTTTTAGGTCACTGTTTTCCTGCAGTGAGGGCCTAGTTTAGATTTTGAGATAAACTGAATTGAGGTGAAAATTGAGGAGCAACTAACATATGGTGGGGTAGGTAGGTACAGCTCTGGCTACGGTGGTGGGCCTGGAGTCAGGAAGACTCATCTTCCTGAGTTCAATCTGGCCTCAGATACTTGATAGCTGTGTGACTCGGGACAAGTCACTTAACCCTGTTTGCCTCAGTTTCCTCATCTGTAAAATAAGCTGTACAAAGAAATGGCAAACCACTCCATTATCTTTACCAAGAAAACCCCAAATGGGATCCTGAAGAGTCAGACATGACTGAAAGGTCATTGGAAATCTTCAGTTAATAAAACGGATATAGACTAGAATTCCTTTTTAGTTATGTATTTTATTATTATTTTTTTAGTTATGTATTTTAACAAGCATTCATTCTCTCTCCCCATCCTCCCACTGAAAAAAAAATAAAGAAAACTTGACTTTGTAAGAAATATGCATAGTCAAGCAAAACAAATTGTCACAAATGACCATATAAAAATGCATGTCTCACTATGCATTTTGAGTATATCATCTCTGCCCTGGGGTGTGCTGGTAAATGTTTAACAATGGACTCTTAAAACATGCACACACAACACACTTTTAAGTTTAATCTGCCTTATTAATATTTTCTCCATTACTTTTCTTAAGACTAAACAATTGAATGGAACAATAACTCAAACCACAGTTTGTAGCATTTGCTGATTTCAGAGGTGTAAATGTTCACACTAAAAATCGAACAAGCTGCTCTTGAGAACTGGTAGGAACTTGCTTCGGCACACCACTGCCTCTGTCTCAGCAGGGTAGGTGGCATTCACCAATTTTCTGGAATTGTGCTTTGTCACTGCATTGATCCAAGTTAAGTCTTTTAAAGTTTGTCTTTACAATGTTGTTGGTACAGTAAATTGTTCTCCCAGTTCTGCTCACTTCAGTATGCAACTGTTCACACAAGTATTCCCAGGTTACTTCAAAACTGTTCCTTTCATCACTTCTTACAGGCCGATGATGTTCCATTATACTCATATAACAAAATTTATTCAGCCATTCCCCAGCTGATGCCCCCTCTTAATTTACAGTACTGTAAAAAGAGCTGCTATAAGTATTTTTAATTTTTGTTACAATTGCTAATAATGTTAACAACTCATTGATAAAGCACTTGTTATATATATGTAGTATAAGTTTAATCTCCATTTTACATAAGATGGAAACTGAGGCTTAAAAAGGTAACTTGTCTTTGGTATTACAGGTAGTAATTCCATGTTCATTCCTCTTTTTACTACACTATGCTACCTCTCATTTCTAAGAGTCACTACAGTTATATATGAATTTGGACAATGTTCAACTTCTGGCTTTTCTATGTGTACTGTGGTGGGGGGCGGGGAGGGGGTGGAGAGAAGGATGTTTCCTTGTCTGTGAATTATGCAGGCCTCTTGTCTTCCCCTTTACTGAAATACTCACCTTTGATATTTTTTCTATCGAGTACCTCAGGCAGAGAGGACACAATTCCATGCCAGTCTACAACGACTCTGTCACTTTCTGAATTCTTTGGAGCACTTAATATCTGTGCCACCCACATGGCCTGTAATCTTACCATGAACACACGTTCAGAAAAGGGCCACTAAGAATGTGGAGTTAATGTAATAAAGACTTCTGAAGGTCCTGGGAATGTTTAAGCTGGAGAAGACTTATGACCACTATCTTCAAGTCTTCCAGGAGGGCTGTCATATGGAAATGGCACTGTATTCGTTCTGCTTAGGAAGAACTAGGGTACAGTTGATGAGAGATAAGACTTTGCAATATCTCCTACTCATCTTTTTCAGCCTATATCCTGATAAGAAATTACTTGGCAGTAGCCCTAACAAAGAGCCTTGCAACCTCTATTTAAGATATCCAGGGATGAGGAACTCATTACCTAATGAAGCAACCCACTCTAATTTTGGACTGCTCTAGTTATTAGGAAGTTTCTCTTCCACATTGATGCCTTCTTGCAGCACTGTCCCCATAGTTCTCCCACAGAGCTGCCCTCTGGGGCCAAGTACAGATCAATTGCTTCTTTCACATTATGATACTTTCCATATGACACCCTTTTTTCCCCATCTCTCTAAACGAAACCATTCTCAGATTTCTTTAATAGATACATATAAGACATGATAGATCACTGATTTAGAGTTGGAAGGGACCATCTAGTTCACTCCCCTCATTACACAGATAGGAAACTGAGGCCTAGGGATTTTAAGTGCCTTTTCTAAGGTCACTGGTAGAGGTAAGATTTGAAATCAGGTCCTTTGACTCCAGAGTCAATGATCGTTCTACCATATAACAACGCTTTTCGGTTCCTTTACCATGCCAGTTGTAAGTCTTTGGATCTATTCTATTTTGTCAATTTCTTTTGTAAAATGTGGCATACTGAACTGAACCCAATATTCCACAACATAATACTATTATTAGACTTTGGCTTGATATAAGAAAAATTTTTCTGATAATAGACTGCTTAGGGATGTAGTGAGCCCTCAGTATCAGAGATGCCCAAGCAAAGGCTGGATACTGAATATGGGATTACTGATGAGGTGGGCAGGGGCTTGGATTAGATTCTTGTGAAAAAGTATTCCTTTTAGGGGAATTATATGTGTATTTAACTGTATTGCTGTATATGCATTGACTGTAAATTCTAGAGGGGTTCTTGGTGAACATTTTCCTACTGGTAGAAGAAGCAATGACTCAATCAGTCCGAACTAAGGGAGTGCACATGTACCCTTACTAATTGGAGAGCTTAAGGAAGGTGGAAGGAATGACCCTGCAAGAGTATAAGAGCAGCCAACAACAGGTACCTATTTTAAAGGGAAAGAAAGATGAGCCTGGATTTTTTTTCTTTGTATGCTACCATCCTTGGGGACTGGCAAGGAAAGAGCTAGTTTGGAATGGGGTCAAAGTACCCAGGTAGATTGGAGTCTGGTCAATATTCTTTGCTTGGTGTCTATTTTCTCATGATTTTGACAACTTCAAGATTCTGTGTGGATAGGCCTTATTACCCTACCGTCAGCTGTTAGAATTCTGAAGACAAGGACAAAGTCTTCTATTTGAAAAATTCCTGAAAGAATGGTATTAATAGAAATAAAAGTAAAATGTTTTAACCTCAGATCATATCAACCACTCTTCCTGAGTGGATGATTGATCTGGGAATGTTTGACAAATCCTCTGCTGCCAGTCAGACCAACAACTGTGACTGAGCTGAGCTGCTCCAATGTCCGCAGTTTAAGAAGTGCTGACGGAGTCTCGAGTGGAAAAAAGTTTAAGAAGCCCTGACTAACAGATAGAAGGGACTGCAGGAGCCATTTGATTCAATTCTCATTTAAAGCAGAATCCTCTTGACCGGATATCTACTTCCATAAAAAGACCTCCAGTGATAGGGAATTCTCTGCCTATGAATAAAGACCATTCCTTACTTTTGTATAGCTCTAATGATTAGGAAGTCTTTCCTCAGAGTGAGCCAAATCTTTCTCTCTTTGACTTCCACCCAAAACTCTATGTTCTACCTCCTCTAGAGTTGAGCCGAACAAATTTATTTCCATTAGTATGTTAGAGAAAACATGCTGGAGAGAGAAGTGTACAGAATTAGGAGGTGGATGTGTGACCACAAGCAAGTCATCCAGCCTCTCTGGATCTCATTTTCCTCATCTGTAAAAAGGGGATAGTAATGTTTATACTATCTAATTTCCCAGGTTTTTTTGTGAGGAAAGTTGTGAATCTTAAGATGAAAGTGAAATCTGTACTATTAATAAAAAATAATAGCTAGTATTTACATAATGCCTTAAGGTTTGCAAAGAGCTTGACATCTTGTTTATTACAAAGTATGTCAACATTTTCTTCCAGGGTTATTCGTGTTCTTGACCTCTTAAAATGACTTTGGATTAGTTTGTATATGCTATATGTTAACTTAACTATGTATATGTTGTATCCCCCCAGCAGGATGTAACCTAACGTGTGAGGGAAAATGATCAGCATATTTCATAGAGGGTATAATCTTTTCACCAGTTCAGTCAGACTGTACAATTATGTAAAAGGAAACAATATCTAACAAGCCTGGAAAAGTGGGAGCCAAATTGTAAAGGGCTTTAAATGTCAAACAGAAAAGTCTGAATTTGATCCTAGAGGCAAGAAGAAAGCCCTGGAGCTTCTAAAGCAGGGGACACACGTGCACTAGAGGAATATCACTCTGGCAGTTGTGTGAAGGTATACTGGAGAAGAGAGAACCTGGAGACTGGGGGGACCCTTAGAGATGAAGTGATGAGCATCTGAACTAGAGGTATGACTGCAAGAGTAGAGAAAGGAGAGCAGATGTAAGCGATTTTTTGAAGAGAGAATGGACAAAACATCGATTGACTGGACATATGGAGTTGAGGACAGTGAGGAACTGAGTTGGAGTTTGCAGCTCCAAAGTTGGGAACCTAGAAGATTAGAAAGACAGTCGTGGATGTGACCAAAATAGGGAAGTCAGGAAGGCAGCTTTAAAAAAAAAGACACTGAGTTCCGTTTTGGAAATGTTGAGTTTTCAATGTCAATGGGACATCCAGTTGAGAATCAGTTAGTGATGTGGGACAGAAACACAAGAGACAGAATAGGGATAGCTATATTTATATCTACATACAAATATATGTGTGTGTGTGTGTGTGTGTGTGTGTGTGTGTGTGTGTGTGTGTATTTTTTTTCCAACTGCATAAAAGTGATAAATGAACCCATGGAAATTAATTAGATGACCAAGTAGAAGAGGATAGAAAGAGAAAAGAAGGGTGTTCAAGATAGAGTCTGGATGTGTATCTTTTTATTTTATCATTTTTATTTAATATTTTAGTTTTCAACACTGATTTCCACAAGATTTTGAGTTACAAATTTTCTCCCCATTACTACCCTCCCCCCCCCATTCCAAGAGGGCATATATTCTGATTGCCTCGTTCCCCAGTCAGCTCTCCGTTCTGTCACCACCCCGCCCCCATCCCCTTTCCCCTTACTTTCTTGTAGGGCAGGATAGATTTCTATGCCCCATTCCCTATATATCTTGTTTCCCAGCTGCATGGAAAAACAACTTTTTTTTTTTTTAGCATCTGCTTTTAAAACTTTGAGTTCCAAATTCTCTCCCCTCTTCCCTTCCCACCTACCCTCCCTAGGAAGGAAAGCAATTCAACATAGGCCACACATTTATCATTATGTAAAACACTTCCACAATACTCATGTTGTGAAAGACTAACTATATTTCCTCCCATGTTAACCTGTCTCCCTTTATTCAATTTTCTCCCTTGACCCTGTCCCTTTTCAAAAGTGTTTGCTTTTGATTACCTCCTCCTCCTATCTGCCCTCCCTTCTATCATCCCCCCTTTTTTATCCCCTTCCCCTTTTACCCCTGTGGAGTAACATACCCAATTGAGTGTGTATGTTTTTCAATCATCAAGTAAAATCCAATGAGAGCAAGATTCACTCATTCCCCCTCACCTGCCCCCTCTTCCCTTCCAACAGAACGGCTTTTTCTTGCCACTTTTATGTGAGATAATTTACCCCATTCTGTCTTTCCCTTTCTCCCTCTCTCAATATATTCCTCTCTCACCCCTTAATTTAATTTAATTTAATTTTTTTTTAGATATCATCCCTTCATATTCAACTCACCCTGTGCCCTCTGTCTATACATATGCATATGCCCTTCAACTACCCTGATAACTCAGAAAGGTCTCATGAATTACACACATCATCTTTCCATGTAGGAATGTAAGTAAACAAAACAGTTCAACTTTAGTAAGTCCCTTATGAATTCTCTTTCTGGTTTACCTTTTCATGCTTCTCTTGATTCTTATATTTTGAAGTCACATTTTCTATTCAGCTCCGGTCTTTGCATTGAGAAAGCTTGAAAGTCCTCTATTTTGTTGAAAATCCATATTTTGCCTTGGAGCATTAGACTCAGTTTTGCTGGGTAGGTGATTCTTGGTTTTAATCCTAGCTCCTTTGACCTCCAGAATATCACATTCCAAGTCCTTCGATCCCTCGACGTAGAAGCTGCTAGATCTTGTGTTATCCTGATTGTGTTTCCACAATACTCAAATTGTTTCTTTCTGGCTGCTTGCAGTATTTTCTCCTTGACCTGGAAACTCTGGATTTTGGTTACAATATTGCTAGGAGTTTTCTTTTTGGGATCTTTTTCAAGAGGTGATTGGTGGATTCTTTCAATTTCTATTTTACCCTCTGGTTCTAGAATATCAGGGCAGTTTTCCTCAATAATTTCTTGAAAGATGATGTCTAGGATCTTTTTTTGATCATGGTTTTCAGGTAGTCCAATAATTTTTAAATTATCTCTCCTGGATCTATTTTCCAGGTCAGTGGTTTTTCCAATGAGATAGTTCACATTGTCTTCCACTTTTTCATTCCTTTGGTTCTGTTTTATAATATCTTGGTTTCTCATAAAGTCACTAGCTTCCACTTGCTCCAATCTAATTTTTTAAGGTGGCATTTTCTTCAGTGGTCTTCTGGACCTCCTTTTCCATTTGGCTAATTCTGCCTTTCAAGGTATTCTTCTCCTCATTGGCTTTTTGGAGCTCTTTTGATATTTGGGTTAGTCTATTCTTTAAGGTGTTATTTTCTTCAGTATTTTTTTGGGTCTCCTTTAGCAAGTTGTTGACTTGTTTTTTCATGGTTTTCTTGCATCACTCTCATTTCTCTTCCCAATTTTTCCTCTACTTCTCTTACTTACTTTTCCAAATCCTTTTTGAGCTCTGCCATGGCCTGAGACCAATTCATATTTTTTTTGGAGGCTTTTGATGTAGGCTTTGACTTTGTTGACTTCTTCTGGTTGTATGTTTTGATATTCTTTGTCACCAAAGAAGGAATCTAGAGTTTGAGTTCATTTTTGCTATCTGTTCATGTTCCCAGCCAACTATTTGACCCTTGTGCTTTTTGTTAGGGTATGACTGCTTGTAGAGTAGAGAGTACTTTGTCCTAAGCTTTAGGGTCCAAGCACCGCTGTTTTCAGAGCTCCTTCTACTCCACCATCACCCCCAGGCTCTGTCACAGCAGTGCTCTTACTCCCCCAGAAAGCGCCAACCAGGACCACAATACAGATCCAAGCAGGGCACAGCAAGAGAAACTGCCTCTGTGCCCACAAAGCAAACCTTGCACTCCTGCTCTGATCCGCTGCTAGATTCCTCCCACCGTGTGAGCCAGGGACTCAGGAAGCAGCTGATGCCGGAGCTCTGTAAGCAGCCTCAGGAGCTTCCTGCTGCTGTTACTGCCACCGCTGCACCATCTCCACCACCCCCAGGAATGGGGCCAGACTGCTCTCACCTTGATGCTGCAGTTTCCCACTAACCTGCTCTTTGGTGTTGAGAAGTCTGGTAACTGCCACAGCACAATGATTCACGGCCCTAAGGCCTGTTCCAGCCGACTGACTCCCAGTCTGGTCTGTCCTGGCGTGGCTCATGCTGGGCTGCACTTCGCTTCCAGCACTGTGCAATAGACCTTTCCCAGCAACCATCCAGGCTCTCCTGGGCTGGAGACCTGTTTCCCTCTGCTATTTAGAGGGTTCCGCAGCTCTAGAATTTGTTCAGAGCCATTTTTAACAGGTGTTTGAAGGGATCTGGGGGGAGAGGTTAAGCAAGTCCCTGCTTTCCACCACCATCTTGGCTCCCACTCGAGTCTGGATGTGTATCTACAATTAGGTGGTGTAATTTGGATGATGATTCCCATAAAGAAGCCTGAGAAAGAGGGGTCAGATAGGAGGCAGGAAAACCAGGAGACAGCAATTTAATGAAAGTCCCCCTGACCATTCTATTTCTATCTTTGTATAACTAATACTTGTATGCCTTGCACACAGCAGGTGCTGGATAAAAATTTCTCTTCATTTTCAAAAAGCTGCAGTTATACCTTTTATTTCAACAGACCATTCATTTTGGAACATACTTTTCTCCCCTCTCCTATTCATGAGTCTTTCCTAGTAATAAGATTAAAACAAACAAATAAACAACAATCACTACCAAAACAATGGTTCAGCAAAACCAAACACTATCTGACAGCAGATGCAACATTTCACACCTGTATTTCTCCTCCTCCCCATCTCTTCAATGTTTTTAATCTCTTTCTTAAGGCCAAGCTTAGTCGTTATAATCACACCATGTAAATTTAATATTTTATTATTTGTTGAACTTAATTTATCCTTATTAAACATTATTTTACTACATGTAGCCAATCACCCATGGTGGGTATATATGTACACAGGGATTCTAACTCATAGCAGTGTGTTTAACAACAATGTTGCTAGCAGCTGCTGTGTGGGTGAAAGACCCAACAAGACCAGCAACAAGAGCACACAGAAGGGCTGCCAGCACAAGTTCTTTGATCTGCTTTTCTAAGGAAAGCAAATTAAAGGGGTTTACAATCTCACTTTAATCAAATATACATATATCATTCACTTAGTTCAGGGGGAAAAGCCAGCACCCTGAACTTAGAGCAAGTACAAACACAAAATATCAATAGATCACATAGCACAAACCAGTAGACAGGCTTCTAGCTTTCTGTCCAACATCTCTGTACATAGTTACCAGAGAATCGCCAACATCTGGGTTTTCAAGGGGGGGGGGCCTGCAGAGGTGGGTAGAACTTCGTCCCCCTTAACAACAGCTATCCAGAGTCTCATCTAGTCAAATCACACAACACTCTTCCAGTGAGTGGCCCCAAACAAACTGCTAACCTCTCAGTTTATATACCCTTCTTAAGGCCCAAAGGCTTTTGCTGATTAGGTGTGTGCCTGGGGCTTAGTACCTAACAAGACTTAATCAAAGGCACTTGACTACTTTAACATTCTAAAAGGGAAAACAATAAAAAAAAAAGTCCCACCTTAATTACCAATACAGTGTGCTGCCATATAAGTAAGTGGTATGAAGTACAGAAGGTGCAAAGGAGTGAGAACCATTACTCAACAGTTTCCTACATTTTATCTTGCTTTCTCAACTAAACCTGAAGCTTCTCAAGGGCAAGCAAGAACCCTGTCTGCAGTTCTTTCGTGTCTCAGTCCCTAGCATAGTACTGTACACACAGGGACCAGGGGCTGGACCTGTGCTTCACTGATACACATAGATGAAGAAACTCCCTTAGCCAGTGTGGACCTGCTGGTTTCCCTGAAGCAATGTGTAGTTTAGAACATTGCCTAGAGCACAAAATCATTGAGTGACTTGGGTTCCAAGTCAGGGTTCCATTAACTACTATGTGTCAAGGGCAGGACTTGAGCCTATGCTCTGAAGCCAGATTTGTATCCACTCCAACCCACTGAGCTCTCACATGCACCTGCTGGCGGCTGCAAGAAAGAGACTGGCTGAATAATTACAAATACAACAGAGCAGATTACCTAAGAACCTAAAACATTTGTATTCATAACATATAGTAGCTGAATTTTGAGCCATTCATCCACAGGTTTTACCTTCTAAGATTTGCACAGCCTGTCTCCTTATTGATGATGGGTGTATGTAGACATGTTCAGTATGGGAGGGAGAGCACTAAGGAGTTTTGAGCCCTTGATCCCACGACTTATAACCTCCCTATTTTAGAATCAGAGGACCTGGGCTCAAAACCTGTGTGTCCTTGGGCAAGGTTCACCATCATTCTGTCTGTTCCTCATATGCTTCTTCACAAAATGAGGGGATTGGGCTAGATGATGTCTAAAGTTCCTTTCTGGTTCTATGTCACATTACCTTATGAATGAAAGAATGATGGTCCATTTTTTCCCCCAGTTATGAATAAATCAGACTCCTGTCATCCTTAATTACTTTTCAAAGTTCCTACTCAGTGCTGGCCTTTTCATTATGAATTCCTGAAAATTTCCTATTCCATTAAAGATCTCTTTTTTTTTTTTTGCCTTGTAGGATTATATTCAGTTTCCCTGGATAGGTTACCTTTCAAGATAAGCCTTTACCTTTTGGAATACTGTATTCAAAACTTTCTTGTCCTGTGGAGTAGAAGCTGACAAGTTTTGTGTGATACTGAGTGTGGGTCCTTGGATCTTGAACTCTTTCTCTCTCTCTGGCTGTTCCCAGTATTTTTTCTTAGACATGAAAGCTTGGATTTTGGCTATGATGTTCCTGGGAATTTTGATTTTGGGGTTTCTTTCAGGAGGTAACCAATGGATTCTATTTTCTCTTGTTCCTCTGGTTCTAACAGATCTGAGCATTTTTTGTTTATGATTTTTTGAAATATGGCATCCAGGTTTGTTTGGTTTTTTGGGGGGTGGGGACGTCATGATTGTTAGGTAGTGTGATGATTCTAAAATTATTTCTCCTTCACCTGCTTTCTAAGTCACTTGTTGATGGAATATACCTTACTTTCTTCTGTTTTTGCAATTATTTTATTTTGTTATAATATTTCTTAGCCCATTCTGATTTTGAGGGTGTTCAATTCTTTGGTCATGAGTGCTATTTCACAAGCTAGTAAGACTATAAAAACAAAGCTCCAACCACAACTGCTGGGCCATTAATGATTAACACTACATGGATTCTTCTGCCATCCAACTGTTGACTTTTCTGCTTTCCACTTGACAGTTCTACTTACAGTTGCTTCTATCAGTCGCTGTCCTGGGACCAAAGGCCTCACTGACGACCCAGGGCATTCAGTATGGAGGTAGAGCAAGGTAGTGGAGGGGGACGTTTCCTGTTTGCCAGAGGCAAGCATAAGCCTAATAGTCTCTACCATCTATGAGGGGAAAAATGAAACTTGATGGGAAGCAGGGCAGACAGATCTTTGAAAAGGAGGCTCCTGCCAGTAGTCTAGGGCTTCTGGGAAAGGTTTCTTCTCAAATAACATGGAAAATAAGCAGTAAGAGCTCAATTTAAATCACAGGGTTTAGAACTGAAAGGGACTTTGGAGTTAATCTAGCCCACTAGTTCTTAACCTGAGGTCCATGAACTTAAAATATATACATCTGATAACTGTTATTTCAATATAATTGGTTTCCATTGTGATCCTACGTATTTTACATTATGCATTTTAAAACATTATGATGAGACCAAAGGCTTCGCCAGACTGCTAAAGGGGTCCATAACACAAAAAAGGTGAAGAAGCTCTGAACCAGTCCAACTGTTTCATTTTATAGATGAAGAACACGAAGCTTAGAAAGAGAAAGTGATTTGTTCAGTGTGACACAGCTATTATTTTGTGGAGCTAAAATTTAAATTCAGGTGTTAGGACTCCAAATTCTCTCTGACACTATGACCCGTACCCTTCTTTATCTAAATGAGTGCTGGGGGGAAGGC
The DNA here is from genome assembly GCF_011100635.1 of Trichosurus vulpecula. Lineage (NCBI taxonomy): Eukaryota > Metazoa > Chordata > Mammalia > Diprotodontia > Phalangeridae > Trichosurus > Trichosurus vulpecula. The sequence continues at coordinate 83,117,905 of NC_050573.1, forward strand.
TACAAGAATCCCCACATATACCTTAAAATTGTCTGTTCCCCTTCCTCCTCTTATCCCCGGGAGAGAATGACCTTAGGATTATTTTATGTCTAGCTCTGGGCAGTGAAGCATTAACTTTTAATCAAATTCTTCTTATGCTGGTATAGTTGAGAAAGGGTGTCTTGATTCATTTGGAGACTGGGACAATTTCTGGCTCCTGATATGGAGAGCCAATGTCAAGGACTAGACATGTTACCCATTGAAATCTAAATGAAGCATGAGATCAGAAAACTGCTTTGGTTCTGTGTGCGGAGTAGTCTGTGCTACCCAAAGGCTATGGACAGTCTGTGACAGGGAACTTGTAAAAGGGAAATGAAAGGGAGCTGAAGAAGAACAGGAGGATGCCCCAAATAAGAGAGATCTACTCTTCTTGAGTGCTTACTCTGTGCTCAGCACTACCACCTGGCAGGCTACTGGGCAGTCCAGAAAAAAGCTTATTCTACCCTTTCTCACTAGGAAGAAAATCAAAGAGTAGGGGGATTATTCTCTATCTTTCATGAGACACAGTGACAGCTGGGCCTGGAATTCAAGGCTACAGAAAGAGACCAGTTACCCACCTTTGCTCCCTGATCCCCCAAAACTAAATTCTCACCTTGGAAGCAGCAAGTCCTAATGAACAAAAAGGCATGACTGAACCTGAGAAAGCAGAAATGCAGAGTATCAATATTGTACGGATCTTACTTTCAGGCAGGGCTAGCTGATGTCGCAGAAGATTCTTCAGGGTTGCACAATACAGAGCATTCACATCCTTACATCCTTGTGGGGTCCACTTCCAGAAGGCTCCCCAGGGCAGCAGTGTGTTCACAATGGCACAGGCCCAATTGCCAGAAAGCTCTGGGGGCTACACAATGCAGTGTGTTCATACTGGTGAAAGCCTCACCCTCTGAGGGCTTTACAATGCAGGGCATTCACACTGGTACAGGCCTTGCTCCTGGAAGTGTTTCTCAGATCTAGAGAACAAAGTGTCCCTACCAGCATGGGCCATACTCCAGGAGGCTCCTCAGGGCGTGGAAATAATCCTTTACCAACCTCCCCCTTATGCCCGCCCCTTTCCCTTCAAGAGTCCAGACCAGAGTTCACAAAAACCATGAGGGCTGAACTGCCTAATCTGGAAATGTTCTCATCTGCTCAAACTCCTGTGACATCTGGCAGGAGGAAGCTCCAGATTTGACCACAACTCAGTTTGTTTCCCTCTTGGGTCCCACCAATGGACTTTAGGCCCACACTTGCTCAGCTCTGTAAGCCAGAGATGTTTGCATTTCCCCACATAAACACTGCTTAGATTTCAAATATTTTTTTCCTACTCTTCTATCTAAAAACTCTATATAATCTATAATCCTTTTCAAACAGTAGGTACTCAAAAATATCTGCTAAACTACAATGATTTCTTGAGGAGCCCTGGAAAATAGTGTTGTGGATGCAGACCTGGGTCTACATCCTTCTGGCACATAACTGCATGTATAATCCTGGGCAAGTCTCCTCAGTGTTCTGGCCAGCTCTCTGAGACTACAAGTTGCAAAGAAGGTGCTTTCCTCACCTGAGACTTCCTTATACTAATGAAACCATGGACTATTATATAGCATTGAGGTTTACAGAACATTTTTTTCTCACCATATCTTTATAAATCAGATAGTACAAGTATTATTCTTGTTTTATAGATCAAGAAAAGGAACCTCAGCAAGGGTAAGAGCTTTGATCAAGATCACATAGTTGGTAAGTGTCACAGCTGGGATTCTAAGCTGGGTCCTCCTGACTCCAAGTACAATGCTCTTTTCACTACAAATTCCAGGCTCAGTGTTTCTGGCTATGATCACAGACGGCTAAAGCTAGTAGAGATGGACACCAAGGTCACATAGCAAACTGGTATCTAACCTATGATTTAAACTCAATTCTCCTGACTTCTAGTCCATTTTTTTTTTTCTATTGCACCATGCTACTCTAGTAACAAGGGCCAAAACTGCCCACACTGAGTAGGCAGAAAGCAAATGGTTTCTCTCCTAGGATAAAGTTCTCTGGAATTCTGGAGAAGCCTGCTTGCCTGCCTGCCTTCTGAAACCTAAGACTGGCTTCTCCCCGGGTGGGATATTTTACCTTCCTAGACTGGGACTCTCTGCCTGACTCCTCTGGCGTGAGTGGGATCTGGATTCAGCCCTCTCCAGCCCACTAGTATCCATGGTCAAAGGTGACCCCAATCAATAAAGCAACATTACCAAATTATCAGTTTTGTGCTTCCTTGATTATTTGTCCAGCTAGCTGAAAAGAAGGAGAGCACCTACAGACTAAACAGACTAAAATCCTTCCTGTTCCTAGCTGGCCTTGGAGACAGATGGAAAGCCTGGAGGGTTGAGATACACCAAAATGGCTGCTTTAGCCAAAGAGCTGCACTAGGCCAACACAAATGCCTTTTAGGACAAAGATCACAATTTTAGAGCTGGAAGGGACTTTAGAGACTATCTAATCTAGCTTCCTAATTTTATAAATGAAGATGCTGAAACTCAGGGATGTTAGGTAACTTGCCCAAGGAAGCATCAGAGACTGGGTTCTGACTCCAGAGCCAGTGTTCTTCCATTGTAATACCATAGAGACCAGATCAAGTTCTAGTGATTCATTCAATAAGCATTTATTAAGCACCCACTATATACACAACACTGTGCTCTATATTAGGAAAGACACAAAGTTTAGATAAGATTGTATCCTAGCCCTAATGGGGGGGGGAAGGGCGGGGACGAGTAATGTGATTAGACAAGACTACAGATAAAGGTAATACATACTACTACATAATAAGTACATCAGATAGGTGAAAAAATGCTTTGCAAAATCTGAAAGGGAAGGGTGTTATGAATGAGAATACTGGGGAGGGCTTTGTGGAAGAGGGGGCAGTCTATCTTTCAAGGACAGGTAGGCATTCAACAAGCAAAGAGGAAGAAGAACATTATAGGCACAGGGAACAGTGTGAGCAAAGGCTCTGATATGGGAAACACAAGGCACATTAGGGAGCTGTCTAGCTAGGCTGGAGTATAAGAGAATGGAGGGGATTTGTATAAGAGAAGGCTGTGCTTCATCCTAGGGAAAGTCAAATAACTTAGATAAAACATATATCCCTGCCCTTTAACTGATCACAGGCTTAGGAAGGACACCTGCAGTCATGCAACTCCTGCTAGGAAGCTGTGGGGAAAGTGAACACAGATGGGTATGATGCAAGAAAGGCTCATCCTTCTGAGCTGGGCTTGGGCCAAGAGAAGAAGAACTTGATAGATTCAGCTTGTTCCCTCAAAAGACTGGCCCACAATTCCCTTAGGCAGAGGGGTAGCAGTGATGGCTTCTGGCCAGAGTTGCTACAATGCTTTGCCTTTCATCTAAAGGGCTTGAACACAATAGCTAAAAAAGGTCATAGGAGACTGTGGGGGTAGAGATTCAGTGCTAAAAGGTTAAATGACTCAACTTAAGTCAGAGGGCAGCTCTTGTCTATGGCTGAGCAAGCAACCAAGACCAGCCTTTTTCACTTTTTCTGCTCATGTCTGAAACACAAAGCTAGTCTTTCTGTCAGAAACAGGCAATCAGATTCTTCATGTTAAAGAAATAGCTTTCTGTTCCCTTGTAAAGGAGGGCTTTCCCCTGGGGATCTTAGGAAGAAAATAAGCATTTATTAAGCACCCACCAGGCACTGTGCTAAGTGCTTTACCCATATCTCACTGGAACTTCAAAACAATCACTGGAGATGGGGGCTATCATTATCCCCATTTTACAGTTGAGAAAAAAAGGTAAAGTAAAAATAAAAGTAAAAGGTAAAGTAAAGCTCTAACCAGGCTTAGCACCTGACTCCAGAGACTATTTTCTTCCTCTACCCCAGTGCCCTTCTGAGGCCTCTTCCTCCAATTGGTGAATCCTCTTTGGAACCTCAGTTTGAAAAAGTCCCCATGTCAGCCATGCTCCTTGCTAATTCAGCTCAGCTCCTAACTCTCCTTATTACTGTTCCACATCAATGCCCTTCCCCCCTCTCCTTTTCAGCTCCTTTTTGTGTTTTCTTAGAATATAAGATTCTTGAGGGAAGGGACTGGCTTCTCTCTTGCTTGTATTTGTATTACCAGCACTTAGTACAGTGCCTGGAACATAAGTGGGGGCTTAAGAATCTAATGTCTAGTCTAAAGCTGAGGAGTTACTAGTTTATCTAAAGGCAAGATGTGGCCACAAAAAGTTTTTGAGTAGAGGAGCCATAATAATGAGGTCAGAACCATGCCTCAGGAAGATTTTGTTAGCTGTGTGCAAGAGAGATTAGAAAGAGGAGACCAGATTCAGGGAAACCAACAATACAGTCTAGGAAAGAAGCGATGAAGCTTTGAATTAAGGGAGTAGCAGTGGACAAGATAAAGGGGATGGAAGCACGAGGTGTTACTGAGGCAGAATTGCGAGGCCTTCACAATTCATTAGATATGGTGGGTAAAGGAGATGGAATAGTCAAGAATGAGGGGGAAATAGCGCAAAGTAGGATCAGTAAAATAGGAAAAGCAAACACACTTAGCACTACTAAATAAAAAAGTAAATAAAGGCAAAGCCAGAACTTTAGATGGTTATCAGGAGAGGGTGAACTTTTTTTATCTATCTGTTTGGCTCTGCTTCATTACAATACGCAGAATAATAGGTTTTTATGATTTTAGCTCTTATTTGCATGTTTATTTTAGATTCCCTGCCAGATAGAGCTCTACGGAAGCTAGTGAGGCCAAGTCCCTAACTAGGAATCCAGGTGCCAAGGCTACCCCAACACCACTACCACAAGCCTTTGTTGATTAAAATTAATATTACTAAATTTGGCCCATTATTCTAGTCTGCTAACATCCTTTTCAATTCTGACACATCAACCAACGTGTTGGTTATATTTTCAAGTTTTGTGTTATCTATAAATCTGGCAAAGACCCCATTCTAGGCTTTCACAGAGGTCACTGCTAAAAACATTTAATACCACAAGACCAAGAACAAATCCATGAGATCCTCCACTAGAAGTGAGAAGGCAAGAAAACTTTTGCTTTAATACTCACTAGCTATGTGAGCTTGGGCAAGTAATTTCTCTTCTTTGAATCTCATTTGTAAAATGGAAATAGTAATCTTTGCACTACCTACATAAGGTTCCTTCTCAGTCTCCTTTGCTGTATAATATTATCTACCTCCTCATACCCCCTAATTCACTTGGTGACCTTATTAGCCACTATAGATTTGATTATTATGTCTATGCTAATAACTCCCAGATCTACATATTCAGCCACATCTCCCTCTTAATATCTAGGCTCACATCACCAAATGCCTATTAAACATTTCCAACTGAAAATTCCACTGGCACCTCAAACTCAATATACCCAAAACAGAACTCCTTACGTTCTCCTCAAAACCACCCCTCTTCAGAACCTATTTCTGTTGAAAGCACCACCAATTTTTGAGTCATCCAGGTTTGTATCCTCAGGAATATCCTTGACTATTCAGACTTCATTACCCCACTTATCCAATCAGTTGCTAAATCTTGTTTCTACCTACGTAAGTATCTAATCATGTTATTTTTCTGACCACATTTCTCTCCTATTCTATAAACTTGAGTGGCTTCCTATTACTTCTAGTAGCAAATATAAACTTATGTTGGGCATTTAAAGTCCTTTATAATCTGGGCCCAACCTACTTTTTTAGTCTGATTACACATAATTCCTCTTGATAAACATTGTAGTTCCACTTAGAACTAATCTTACAATTCCTCATACAAAAAGCATTCTATTTCCTGTCTTTACACCTCAGCCCTGGCTGTCTCCTTTCTACCCATTTAGAATCCTTGGTTTTTCCATTATGATTCAGTTCAAATATCATCTTCTACACAAGCCTTTCCTAATCTTCTGAGATATTAGTTTTCACACTGCTAATTACCTGGTAAGTATTTTGTGTGTGAGTGTGTGTGTGTGTGTATGTATGTATGTATGTATAGGCAGCTAGGTGGTACAGTGGATAAAGATCCAGGCCTGGAGTCAAGAAGACTTGAATTCAAACCCATCCTCGAACACTTACTAGATGTGTGACCCTGGGCAGGTCACTTAACCCTGTATGACTCAGTTTCCTCATCTGTAAAATGAGCTGGAGAAGGAAATGGCAAGCCACTCCAGTACCTCTGTCAAGAAAATCCCAACTGGGGTCACAAAGAGTCAGACATGATGGAAACAACTAAACAACAAACAGGTAGTTAGGTAGGTTGTTTCTCTTGAGAGAAGGGTCTTTTTGATTTGTTTCCATATCTCCAGCACCTAGATGTTTGCCAGCCTCACACAGTGTTTGGCACATAGCAGACACTTTAAAATGTTGTTGACTCATTGACAGGAAGTACTTTGTAAAACTGTAAATCACAGTATCATTCAATGACAAATATTTTCCTGTTCCTTTGAGCCTTCACTCTGAACTAATAATAATCCTCATTCCCTCAGGTGGGTGCTATTAGAAGCTGCAGAGATATACCTTTCCCACCAAGGCTTCCTTACACTTAGGATTTCATAATAAATACTGAGCTGTTAGTCCAGTGCCAGGATGTCAATCTCAAAACTTCGTACCCTCATTACCTGCCAGTTTCTTGGACCAGGTATTCCCACTTAATTACTGAGTGACCATTTTTGAAGGTATTGTGAGGGGTGGGCAGTATGCTGAGAAGCTGCAGAGGACACTGGGAAGAAACCAAAGCCTATGGGAGTTCACAAACTTGCCAGTGTTTCTGTTCAGTGTCCTCCTGAATAATGAGCTTGCAAACAGAACAGGATAGGAGTCAGAGTTGCAAACTTTGAATGACACATCATAGATCTCCCAGGCTCTTAAGGAGGCCCTAAGAGAGAGAATCTTCTGGTTACTGCATGAAGGTACCGCAAAGTAACTTACCAAGTGGTTTATCTCAGAAAAAGAGTATCATAGACTTTCAGAATTAAGCTGTATGTCTCCATGCCATCCCTACAGGAATAAGGATTCTCTTTATAACAGTTAAGCTCAACTTGAAGATCTCAAATAACGGGGAAACCTACTCTATGGTTGAAGGCTCTTTTAGGATATTTTTACTGACAGTCAAAATTTTATCTTCTGAAAAGTCTACCCATTGCTTCCAGCTTCTTCCTAGGGCCAAGCAAACAAAATTTAAACCCCCTTCCACATGACTGTCCTCCAAATAATTTAAGACAGCTACTGTGTCCCCCCTAAATCTTTTCTTCTCTAAGATAAATATGGGTACAAGGCATTCAGCTGATCCATGTATGCACTCCAGATGACTTTCTTTGTATGCTATCCAATATATCAATATATGTCCAAAATGTGGCATCCACAACTAAATAAAATCCCTGGGGTATGGTCTGTCAAGGAAAGAGTATAATCATCAAATTATATAAAAAGCTGTAATTATCAAAACAATTTGGTACTGAATAAGAAATAGAGAATTTGATAACTATAGCATATGCAGAAGCAAATGAAGATAGTAAATTAGTGTTTGATAAACCCAAAGATCCCAGCTTTTGGGGCAAGAACTCACCAACTGAGAAAAACTTGGGAAAAAGGTAAAGAAATCTGGCAGAAACTAGGCACAGACGAACATCTCACACCACATACCAAGATAAACTCAAAATGAATTTATGATTTAGACATAAAGGGAGATATCATAAATAAATTAGCATGGAAAAAATTACCTGTCAGATCTATGGATAGGGGAAGAGTTTGTGACTAAATAAGAGACATGGGGTAAAATGGATAATCAAAGGATATGGGTAGGCAGGTCAGAGGAAGAAATCAAAGTTATTAATAGGCATATAAAATGCTATGAATCCTTAATAATGAGAGAAATGAAAATTAAAATAACTCTTGAGGAACCACTTCAAATCCAAGAGCCTTGCTAAGATGACAAAAAAGGAAAATGACAAATGCTGGAGAGGATGTGGGAAAATAGGTACACTAATGTGTTGGTTGTTGGTAGAGCTGTAAACTAGTTCAGCTATTCTGGAAAGTAATTTGCAACCACCTCCCAAAAGTTATTGAGTTATGCATACCCTTTGATCCAGTGATACTGCTATTAGGTCTATACCCCAAAGAGATATGTAAAAAAATAACTATAACCGCTCTTTTTGTAGTGGAAAAGAAAGGGAAACTGAGATGACCAACAATTGGGGAATAGCTGAACAAATTATGGCATATGAATGTTATAGAATATCATTGTGCTTTAAGAAATGATGAGGGGATGATTTCAGAAAAACCTGGGAGGACCTGAATGAACTGATGCAAAGTAAAGTGAGAACAACCAGGAAAACATTGTACACAGTGACACAGCAATATTGTAAAGATAATCAACTGTGAAAGATACAGTCCCTGACCTAAAGAAGCCTTTACTGTTCTTCAAATAAACCAGACTCACTTTTTAAATACATCTTTGGCTACAGCTCTTCAGTCAATTAGGCAACAATTGTGCTAAATTTTGGGGATTCAAAGAAAAACAATTATAAAGCTCTCAAGGGGCTCACAGTCTAATGAGGAAGACAATGAGTAAATTAGTACATATACACAAAATATAAACAGAGTAGATGAAAGGTAATCTAAGAAGGGAAAACCAGAAACCAAGAGGAAGAGGTGAGAAAGGAAAGCAATCCATGTATGAAAGTCAAAAGGCAGAGAATTAAGGATGGAAGATCATGTGTGAAAAACATCAAGTAGACCAGTGAAACCTGAGTGTAAATGGGAGCAGAGAAGACTGTAACAAGAATGGAAAGGGTCAGAAGAGACCAGGTTATGAAGGGTACTACCACTATTCCCCCATTTACACAGGCTGGATTCCTCACTCTCACAGCACTGTCCCCCACCCCATCCAATTGGTTGCCAAGTCTACCTCCATAACATTTCCCCCTCTCCCCCTTGCCCATTTCCTCTTTTCTCCTCTGAAACTGCTACCACCTTAATGGAGGTCCTCATCACCTCACATGTGGACTATGCATTAGTCTGATGGTTGACCCCCTCAAGTCTCTACCCATTCAGTTGATCTACCACTTGGTTGTCAAACTGTTCTTCGTAAAGTGCAGGTCTGACCAGGTCATCCCTTCCACTTTTCAATAAACTCCAATGATTCCTCATCTCCCCTAGGATCAAATACAAAATCTTCTGTTTGGCTTTTAAAGCCCTTCACAACCTGGCCCCCTCCTACCTTCAGTCTTTTCGCACCTCATTCCCCCTTTTGTACTCAGGCATCCCTGCTGTTCCTCACACAAGACGCTCCATCTTCCAATGCTGTGCCTTTTCCCTGGCTGTCCCCCACGCTTCATATCCATTTCCTGGCTTTCCTAGTTTCCAGCTAAAATCTCACTTCTACAAGTTTTTCCTGATCCCCCTTAATACTAGTGCCTTCCCTTTGAGATCATCTCAAAGTTACCCTGTTTATCCCCTTCTAGACTGTGAGCTCCTTGAGAACAGGAACTGCTTTTTTGCCATTCTTTGTACCCCTAGCACTTAGCACAACTCCTGGCACTTAGCAGGTGCTTATTAAATGTTTGTTCACTGGACTTGACTCAAGCAGATGGTTTTACTACTTGACCCTAGAGGTAATTTTTTTTGGTGCCCCTCCCCCCAGCCCCAGGTGGCACAGTGGATAGAGCTCCAGGTCTGGAGTCAGGAAGACTCATCTTCCTGAGTTCAAATCTGGCCTCAGATGCTTACTAGGCAGGTGACTCTGGGCAAGTCACTTTATCCTGTTTGCCTCAGTTTCCTCATCTATAAAAAATGAGCTAGAGAAGGAAATGTCAAACCATTCTAGTATCTTTGCCAAGAAAACCCAAATGTGGTCACAAAGAGTCAGATATGAACTGAAAAGACTAAACAATAAAAACAAAAAGGGTATTCGGGATCCTGAGGACTTTTTTGAGTGGAGAGATGATAGGATCAGACCTGTACTTTAGAATAACTGTTTTGTTAGCTGAGTGGAAAATGTATTCAAGTGGGGAGAGAGTTAAGACAAGGAGACCAAAAGGTCAGCAAACCATGGCTCTGAGGGCACTGCCCAATTTGTAAGGTTCAACAAGCAAAGAATGTTTTTCACATTTTAAAATATAAATATATATAAATTTACTGATATATTATTAAATGACATATAATTGAATTATGTAATATATAATTTAATATAAACGTAATAAAACTTTAAAAATGTCAAAACCATTCTTAGCTTGTAGGACCTTACAAGGGCTGATGGAAGCTAGCTTTGGCTGCCAGTTGTTGTTTATCTACCCCCTAGTTCAGGAGATTGGTGATGAAGGCCTTTGCTACTAGGGTGGTTGTGGATTGAGTGGAAAGAAGGGGATGTATATGAGAAATGCCATAACATGAAAAAGGCTCACTGGGACCCCAAGTTTAAGGTCTATACCAGGGACGTGAAGAATATAATGGTAACAAGAACTCATATTTTAATAATGCTGTAAGGTTACAAATAATATACCTCAAAACAAATCTACAAAGGAGATACAAGTATTATGCCCATTTTAGAACTGATGCAATTGAGCTGCAGGGAGATCACAGGATGATAGATTTAGAGCTGGAAGGGACCTTAGAAGCTCTTTAGTCCAATAATCTCATTTTACAGATAAAAACTGAAGTCCTGAGATGTTGGATGACCTGCCAATGTAATAGTGACACAACTATTGCCAGAGCTAGGATCCAAATGCAAGTCTCCTGATTCCAAGTCCAGCACTTTTTCTACTAAACCAGCCTGCTTAAGCACAAATGGCCCATAGGGAGCTGGGGGAGAAAACCTTTAGCTGAGCTAAAATCTGAACCTGTCATTTAAGGTGCTTGCTCCCTGCTGCCAAGCCTGGCCTGCTCCTCAAGAGACTTTATCACAAATCACTTTGATTGCTTTACTTTTCTGCTTGGAAATCTTCCATGGTTCCCTATATCAATAAAGTTCAGAAGAACAAGGTGAGGGGAAGGAGAAAATTTTAAACTCAAAAGTTTAAAAAATGATTGTTAAAATTTTTCACATTCAATTGGGAAATATTTAAAGAAATAAGTAAAAAAAAATTTTTTAAAAAGGGGCTGTCATACAGAAGAGGAATTAGATTTATTCAGCTTGGCTCTCCAGAAGGCAAAACTAGGATTAATGGATGTAAACCAAAGAGAGGAAAATTTTGACTTAATGTAAAGAAAAAAATTTCTAAGAGCTGTTAAAAAGTAGAATAGACTGGGAGCTAGTAGGTTCCTTTCACCAGGAAAGAGAATGGCTCCCCTTGTGGGGGATGCTGGAGGGTGGAATCTTCGAGGGAATTAGTTGGGATACTTCTGAAGTCCCAACTATGATTTCTTGTGATTTTATGAAGCTCTCGGAGCCTCAGTCTCATCATCTGTAAAATGAAGACTATAACATTTGTACCATAAACCTTTTATGGCTGTTGTGAGGAAGGGGCTTTGTAAATCTTAAATCCATAAATGTCAGTTATCATTAATACTCTCTCCACAACTGTAGACTAATAGCTTAGTAACTTAATGAGCTGCACTAGACAAAAACAGCCTTACTCTAGTGATAAGCACAATCTACTGCTGGGGCCATACTAAAAGGATATGAAGACAGAGATAGAATAACAACTCCTATTTCCATAGTACTTAAATTATACCAAGTGCTTCTCCCTTAGAAGAATCACAAAGTCAGGAGCTGCTTCAAAGATTATATAATCTAAATTGTACCTTAAAAAGAACTGTCTCTTTAGCACCCCTGGTAAGTGGCTTTCCAGTCTTTGTTTGGAGAACTCTTATAACGGACCTCCATGTAGGAATGTGAACTGAAATCTGCATCTCTGTGCTCTCACTTCTCCTGACGTGCCCCAGTCAAGTTGGCTTCATTCCTGACTCAACTCCCCCAATGGACTTTTCTATCTCCTCATCAGCTGTCTTGATAGAGATATCCTGTTAATGATTCTTATTGAGATAGTATACTTCTAAAACCTCCAGATCTTTTTTTTTCACATGAAGTGTTGTTTAGCCACACTTCTCCCATCTTTGTGAAGCGTCACGGATAACAATGCTAAACAGAACAGGGCCAAGGACAGATCCTTGAGAGACCTTCAAAGATGAACGGCAATGACAAAACAGGTTCAGAAATTTACCTAACTTGATTAGGGTCACACACCTTGGAGGTGTTGGGGAATGGTTTTCTGTCTCGAAGGCTCCAAGTGCTTTCCCATCATGTCCTTTGCAGCACTGTTGCCTTTTTATGTGGCATTACCACGGATGTAAGGATCATAGATCTGAGCCCTAGGAACCCTAGAGATGAAGAAGCTGAGGTCTACAGAGGTTAAATGACTTGGCGAAGCCCACTTAAATTGTTCAGTAGCAAAGTCAATATTCAAACTGAGGTGCTTGGACACCAACTATGGTGCTCTTTCCACTCCTCCACATTAAAAAAGGGGCCCACAAGTGCCCACCGTGGCCAGTATCACGGTTAAAGCAGCAGATAAATGTTTGAGATGATCACTTCCCTGCAACGTGTGGTACTGGCCACACTGATGATTAGCAGATGCTAAAGCTTTTTGTTGGGCTGGGATCAGGATTCTTGCTACTCTTTCCCAGCACCCAGGAAGGCTAACAGACAACAGAACTTAGCGTACGACTCCAAGAGTCTGTGGTAGTATGTGTTAATATTCTATCTGCCAACACAGATCACAGTGTCTCTTTGTCCCATGAGATGGCTATTTTGAACTGCTGCCGATTAAAAAAAAAATCAATCTCTCTGTAACAAGCCTCCTTCTGGTGATGAGCCTCTACAACTTTAGGCTGGGCTCAGACAACAGACATCCTATTGCCAGGGCCTTACTAAGACAACTTTCTAATTTGGTGATTCAGCCCAGGGGGAGGTGGAGGGTACCCCTTGAAAGTTTGGGCAGCTTGGTTTCTATCGGACCTTCTCTCCTTTTCCCTCCCCTGCCTTGGTCTCCTTTGGAGGTTTACCTGAGATGGATGTAAGTATGGCTCTGGAGAGGCCAGGTTGGTCTGAACAGAGACACTTTTCTCCAGTAGGATCTGTGGGAACCCCAGCTTTTCGAAAGTGTTTCTCTTCCAGTGTTTGTTTTCTTGCTGTGCCAAAGCCTCATCCTCGCTGAATGCACGCACTACAGGTCCAGGCATGGGGAGGGGCAGGGCTCCATCACTCTCATAGCCAGAACCATCTTTCTGGGAATCCCAGCTGCTACGCTGTTTCATATGGTAGTGTGCCTGCTGAGCCTCCCAGGCCAGCCGGGCCTGTGCCAAGAAGGGCTCAGGGAAGCCTCGCACCACGTCTGCCTCCATTGACTTGCTCTCTGTACGGCTCATCTGGGGGCGGCTAGGGCCCAACAAAGGTCGGTCATCACTTCCGAGCTGCTCACTTAGGAGGTCCCGATCCCCTGAGCCATCAGTCGAAGAAGTATTTGGGTCTTGTGACAGAGAAGGCTTCCTGCTTTTTCTCTTCCTAGTGCCAGGGGAGTAACCTGTTGAAGACATAGTATCCTGTTGGCTGGACCAAGACATGGAGTCTTCCCCATGCGGAAGCTGGGAAATAGGCTGTCCATGCCTGAAGTCAGATCCTTCCATGCTGCTGTAGTCTCCTGACTTAACCTCTAGACGCTGATCCCTTACAAGGCAGGGGCTATGCTGTAGGGAGTAGGAGCCCCCAATGGGGTTGGGGGAGTACTTGTGGTGTAAGCCTGTTTTGAGCTTGGGGCTGGAGCCAGACTGTTCCACGTAGACCAGCTGCCGTACGTACTCTTTGCCTGCAGGGCTATACTCCAGGCTCATGAAACGGTCAGTACATTTCTGTTTGGTGAGCACCAGCTGCTGGTAGGGGGAGTTGGATGTCTGTTTGGGTGACTGCAGGAAGGGGTGGGGCTTACGGATAGGTGATTTCTGCGGGGAACCTGCCTTGTAGCTGCCACTCGCTTCATACTGCATATCCATGGGGGGTTCATCATAGATGGGGGCTTGGTATTCCATGGGGGGCTCCTCATAGAGGGGTGGCTCATAGGCATAGCGGGGTGAAGATGGCTGTGATTCACTTGAGGGTTTTCTGTGTTGCGATTGGAGAGGGGAGCAGAATGAGTCACGGTCCCCACGGCCCAGCAAAGGGGAGCAGCTACCAACGTGTTCAGCCCTCTTCAAGAAAGGTGATGACTTCCTCTCAGGGAAGAAGACTGAGTTGTCAGGCTCTGGTGCAAAGGTTTGTAGGTTGGGGGACTGTTGACCACCTGAAGGCCTCCGAGAGCGAGGCCCTGGCTGGTTGTCTGTGGGGCAGTCATTCCCCTGGTGCATAAGGAAGCTTGGCTCCCTATCTGTCACCTTGATGAGCATCCGTTCTTTGGTCCCCGTATTCCAGCGCAAGGATGAGGTCCTAGATAAGAGACAGAGAAATACAGAGTTAGCTATTGGGGTAAATAAGCAGGCAGAAAGGTAAGTGGCTGACCCGTGGCTCTTCTTAACACCCACAACAATGAGCATTTGTTCCACCTTTGTAGCTCCCGTATTTCCTTTTGTCAAGAATAACAACAAATAGGACCCAAATGGAAACAACGAATAAGGCAACCTCCATTCTTCCCCCCAATTTCATCACTGGAACTCAAATATAAAACAACCTGCATTTATTTATTAGGCGCCTGCTATGTGCAACACACTATGCTCGAGGATACAATGATGAATTAAGATGTAGTCTTTGCCTCCAAGGAGCTCATAACCTAATACGGAGACTAAGACAGATACATAAGTACATGGTAGCGGGAAGAATGTCACAGAAGTCCAGATATGATGCTCTGAGAAGCACGCAGAGGGAAAGCTCGCTCAGTGACAGTCCACCCAGAAGAGTCTCTGCCCCAGGATTTACCTTGGTCATCTTGCCATTGTTGCTGCAGCTCCTTTACCTTCTAACCCAGACTTTCAGAGACCATGCTCTGGAGAAGCTGGGCTGCCCAGCCCTGGGTCATACTGTCCTGTGCACCCTTTATACCAAGTCACCTCAGATTACATCATCTTTTCTTAATTTGCCAGGCACAATAGGTGTGCCCTTTCGCCACCTCTCTTGCTCTAGAACAATAACAAAATCAATGCGACCGCTGCTTCTGGTAAAGGTATGTCAACTCAGCGCACCCTCTGTGACTTTCTAGATGAAGATACCCTTCCCCGGCCACAAGTCTGCTCTACATATGGTCTACTCGCATTAAAAAGCTAGCTGCTGAAGAGGAAGGGCTGTCTCACTTTTGTATTTGTATCCCACTAGCACAGTGCCTGTCACACAGTAATGCATGCTTCATTCATTAATTCATTCACTCATTCAGGATCCCCCCTGTCCAACTCTCTCCCCACAGGGTGATCACTCTTCCACATACAGAATCGATCTCATCTGGACAGGGATTCCTAAGTGAGGTACAGGTTCACTTAATTCTGTCAGCTACAAAATCTGGATACAAAGTCTTGGCTCTTGGGCTAGGTGGGACAGAACACCGGGAGAGCTGAGGTGATGGTTTTCTAAGTCACTAGTGGCCTACAGAGATCCTTTATATTTGAGTTTGACACCCCTATTCTGTGCCAGGCCTTGTGCTACAGGCTTTACTGATCACGAGAGGGGAGAAGTGGGCAGGATGAGAACGTTTATTAAATGCTTTGTTTCAGTTTTAGGAAACCAGTTCCAGGTTCCATTTTAACATTTAACACTCCTATCACAGACCACAGTATCTCTGGGGATATTCTATAACATGTTGGTACGGAGAGCCTAGGACATGGATTCTGGATGACAAAAAGCCTTACATTCCCATTCAGACAATTCCAAATGTGACAGAGAGAGAGAGCACTACCTGAAATAGGAAAAACCAGTTTCTAAACTGGACCCAATTTTCTCCCACTTTAAGGCTAAAACAGCCTGCAGAATATCAGGTAATGAAGGAAACTCAAAACAGGTACCCTGCAAAGCCTGCCTCTGCCTGCACTAAGACTGGATTCCCTTTAACCTCAAAGGGCTGGAAGGGCCCTTTGAGACAGCATGGCTGGTAACAGTACTGACCTAGAAGTCAGGAGACCTGGCTCCAGATCCTGGCTCTGTTACTAACTGGGTAATCCTGAGTAAGTCACAACCTCCCTAGGCCTGCATTTCCTCAACTGCAAAATTTTGAAGGCACTGAATTAGATGGTCTCTAATGTTCCTTGCCTCTATATCCTATGAAAAAGGATCACCTGGATCTACTGTACTGTGGAAGAACTATTACAACAATACCACTGGCAATGTTCGAATCTTCTCACACCCTACTCCCACACCTCACTCTGTGATCCAGTCATCTGATTTTGACTGTTTTCAGTGGACGTCCCTCTGGACTGACTGGAATGTTTTCCCTCCTCATCTTTACCTTTGCTTCCTTCAGTTCTCAGCCAACGTTCTGCCTTCTACAAGAAGCCTTTAACAGTTCTCATTAATCTTAGTACCTCATCACTGAGACTACCCCTAATTTGCCCCATCTACATATTGTTTGTACATAGCTGTTTTTGTTGTCTCCCCCATTTGACTGTGTGCTCCTTGAGAACAGGGATTGAACTTTTCAGAAGGCGAGGGTTTCTTTGTATCCCCTGAGATTAGCACAGTGTTGGCACACAATAGGCACTGGCACATTCTGGCTGACTGACTGATCGGCATAAAGGACGTTATCGAGGACACTTAAGAACAGAAAATAAGGTGGGCCGGTGACTTAAAGTGAAGGATGGCAGATGGATAAATGCTATGCTGCACTGGTACCCCTGAGATATCAAAAGAACCAAAGGGGAAGGCCTCTAAAATGTTGGTTAAAGTCTCATTAGAGGGCGGAGCCAAGATGGCGGCTGGTAAGCACGGACTAGAGTGAGCTCCGTACCCGAGTCCCTCCAAAAACCTATAAAAATGGCTCTGAACCAATTCTAGAACGGCAGAACCCACAGAACAGCAGAGGGAAGCAGGGCTCCAGCCCAGGACAGCCTGGATGGTCTCTGGGTGAGGTCTATCCCGCACGGAGCTGGGAGCTGGGAACGGAGTGGAGCAGAGCCCAGCCTGAGCGGCGTGGGCGATCCAGACCAGAAGCCGGGCGGAGGGGGCCCTAGCGCCCTGAATATGTGGGCTGCGGCAGTTACCAGACCCCTCGACCCACAAACACCAAAGACTGCGGAGAAGGTTAGTGGGAAAAGCTGCGGGAGTGGAAGGAGTTCGGGGTTCGGCTTCCAGCCCCGGAGGCAGCGGAGGTGGGGCAGCTACGGCTGCTGCTGCTTCCGGCTCCAGGCCCACCTGGTGGGAGGAATTAAGTGGCGGATCAGAGCAGGAGTGCAACAGCCTGCTGAAGATCTAAGTCCAGTCTGGACTGGGGGTCCTTGGGGAAGGAGGAGTGCGGCTCTGACAGAGCTGGCACCTCCCCCCCAAATGTAGAACATAGAACTCGTTAGTCTACAAGCAGTCATACCCCACTGAAAAACTCAAGGGTCAAGTTGGTTGGGAATATGGCCAGGCAGCGAAAACGCGCCCAGATTCAGTCTCAGACTTTGGATTCTTTCTTTGGTGACAAAGAAGACCAAAACATAGAGCCTAAAGAAGACAACAAAGTCATAGAGCCTACAACCAAAGCCTCCAAGAAAAACATGAACTGGCCCCAGGCCATAGAAGAACTCAAAAAGGATTTGGAAAAGCAAGTTAGAGAAGTAGAGGAAAAATTGGGAAGAGAAATGAGAAGGATGCGAGAAAACCATGAAAAACAAGTCAATGACTTGCTAAAGGAGACCCAAAAAAATACTGAAAAATACACTGAAGAAAACAACACCTTAAAAAACAGACTAACTCAAATGGCAAAAGAGCTCCAAAAAGCCAATGAGGAGAAGAATGCCTTGAAAGGCAGAATTAGCCAAATGGAAAAGGAGGTCCAAAAGACCACTGAAGAAAATACGACTTTAAAAATGAGATTGGAGCAAGTGGAAGCTAGTGACTTGATGAGAAATCAGGATAGTATAAAACAGAACCAGAGGAATGAAAAAATGGAAGACAATGTGAAATATCTCCTTGGAAAAACCACTGACCTGGAAAATAGATCCAGGAGAGATAATTTAAAAATTATAGGACTACCTGAAAGCCATGATCAAAAAAAGAGCCTAGATGCCATCTTTCAGGAAATTATCAAGGGGAACTGCCCTGATATTCTAGAGCCACAGGGCAAAATAGAAATTGAAAGAATCCACTGATTGCCTCCTCAAATAGATCCCAAAAAGAAATCTCCTAGGAATATTGTTGCCAAATTCCAGAGCTCCCAGATCAAGGAGAAAATACTGCAAGCAGCCAGAAAGAAACAATTTGAGTATTGTGGAAACCCAATCAGAAAAACCCAAGATCTGGCAGCTTCTACATTAAGAGATCGAAGGGCTTGGAATGCGATATTCCGGAGGTCAATGGAGCTAGGATTAAAACCTAGAATCACCTACCCAGCAAAACTGAGTATCATGTTCCAAGGCAAAATATGGAGTTTCAATAAAATAGAGGACTTTCAAGCTTTCTCAGTGAAAAGACCAGAACTGAATAGAAAATTTGACTTTCAAACACAAGAATCAAGAGAAGCATGAAAAGGTAATCAAAAAACGGAAATTGCAAGGGACTTACTAAAGTTGAACTGTTTTGTTTACATTCCTACATGGAAAGATGATGTGTATGATTCATGAGACCTCAGTATTAGGGTAGTTGAAGGGAATATGCATATATATATGTATATATATATATGTTTATGTATATATATATATGTGAATGTGTATGTATGTATGTATCTATGTGTATATGTATGTATGTGTATGTATGTGTATATATATATGTGTTTATATATATATATGTAAAAGAGAGAGAGCAGACACAGGGTGAGTTGAAGATGAAGGGAAGATATCTAAAAGAAATAAAATGAAATTAAGGGATGAGAGAGTAACATACTGAGAGAGGGAGATAGGGAGAGATAGAATGGGGTGGATTATCTCTCATAAAGGTGGCAAGAGGAAGCAGTTCTATGGGAGGAGGGGAGAGGGCAGGTGGGGGGGGAATGAGTGAACCTTGCTCTCATCAGATTTGGCCTGAGGGGGAATACCATACATACTCAGTTGGGTATCTTACCCCACAGGAAAGAAGAGGGAGGAAGATAAAAAAAAAATAAAAGGCGGGGGGATGATGGAGGGGAGGGCAAATGGGGGTGGAGGAAATCATAACAAACACTTTGGAAAGGGGACAGGGTCAAGGGAGAAAATTCAATAAAGAGGGATGGGTTGGGAAGGAGCAAAATGTAGTTAGCCTTTCACAACATGAGTATTGTGGAAGGGTTATACATAATAATACATGTGTGGCCTAGGTTGAATTGCTCAACTTCTTAGGGAGGGTGGGTGGGAAGGGAAGAGGGAAGAGAATTTGGAACTCAAAGTTTTAAAATCAGATGTTCAAAAACAAAAAAAGTTTTTGTATGCAACTAAAAAATAAGATACACAGGCAATGGGGCGTAGAAATTTATCTTGCCCTACAAGAAAGGAAGGGAAAAGGGGATGAGAGGGGAGGGGGGTGATAGAGGGGAGGGCTGACTGGGGAACAGGGCAACCAGAATATAAGCCATCTTGGAGTGGGGGGGAGGGTAGAAATGGGGAGAAAATTTGTAATTCAAAATGTTGTGAAAATCAAATAAATAAATTGCATTTAAAAAAAAAAGTCTCATTAGAGGATTTACGGCAAGAAGAGAACAACAGACACAGAGACTGTGGTCTGCACTGGTGGAAAGAGCGATGGTACCAATTACATCAAAGATCCAAAACAATAACTGAAGCAATAACTCCCATTTGTGTTAAGATTTGAGATCACAGAAGTGTTAGTTCTGGTTTCCCAGACATTGGGTGTGGTGGACTCAAAGTAACAATTCACGCTGAACAGAGGCAACAGAGAATCACAGAACCTCAGAGCAAGAAGGGAATCAGGGCTGATCTAGTTCAAGGCATATGTGAATAAGAAGGAGCCAGATTCACTTTGATGCCCTGTCTCTAATGGCACCCGGGAGGATGTTGGTTCCTGAATCACAGTTCACCTCAGAGATGTTCCATTCTAGGGAATCATTATGGGGGGGTGGGCAGGGATTAAACCAAGTACAGTGGTTTTGGCATCTGAGGATCTGGCCAATCCAAATTCCAGCTCACTCTATTTGTCTGACCTTGGGCAAATCCTTTTGCTCTCCTAGGACTCAGTTACTTTATGTGTAAAACCAAGGGAGATGGATGTGGATTAGCTCATATGAAATGGTTCTTTCAGATCTAAATCCTTCCTAGTCAGGGCTAAGACTGTCACAGTATTATTTACACCTTAGCCTGTCTATTTGCTTTAACATGGCTACTGCTGCTAATCTATACTGTAGCTTTGAGGAATTTTAAAGAGCACATTCACTTCAATACCATTGGCTTGAAATGTGGCACAGTCCATGTCAAAAGCTACACAGGAGTAATAAACAAAAGCGGTTTTCTTTTCCTTTGAACTAGCTGCCTATTCTAGCTCTCACTCTGGCTGGAGTATTCTGTCGAAAGTCCAATTTTGAATTGGGGACAAGACAAAAAAGTGATGTTTTTGCCTTAGGGAACAGTTGCCTTGCGGAATCTGACAATGCTGGTCCCAGCTACCTAAGAAGCAGGGGTTGTGCAGAAGTCAGCAGTTTCGGGATGAAGGTGCAGGACATTTCAACCTGTAGCTACCCAGACCAAAGGCTCGGTAAGAAGAAAAAGTAAGTGGAGGGAGCATCCTAGTCTTCATTCTATCCTGGTGCTGTGAAAGAGACTGACTTAAGCAAGTTATTATCCTCTCTAAGCCTGTTTACTCCTCTGTAAAATGAAGGGCTAGACTAGATAAAGGTCCATTCCAGAACAAACATTCTGAATCTGTGATCCTGTACTGATCCCTTTACCTCTTGTTTCAAATGTGCCATGACTACAAGTGCAGCTATAAGGCTCAGAACTACAGCACAGCAGATTTGGAATGAACTTCTGAAGGTCTCTATTTGAATCCCTTAACCGAGGTACAAAGGTCCAAGTCTTATAGTACTATCGGGTGAAAACACTTCCAACAATATGGTCTAATTTTTTTTTTGTTAACTTTGGAGTGATCCGCCCCCTTATTTCTTTGCTATTTTCTGATGCACTTCCATGGATTATTTTAGACTTTAACTCCCTGCTAGACTGTGAATTCAATGAGGGTAGGACCTGAGTATATGAAGGATCCTTATGGAAAAGAAGGCTTAGATTTGCCATGCTTTCTGCCTCTATCCTACTTTTTGAGATTACTTTCCATCTACTCTGTATCTATCTTGTATGTACCTATTTTTAAATGTATTTTATATATTTTTTTGTCTCTCATTAGACTGTGAGCTACTTGAGGACAGGGACTGTTTTTGCCTTTCTTTGTATCCCCAGCACTTAGCACAGTGCCTGGCACAGAATAGGCATTTAATGAACACTTGTTGAATGACTTTAACTCCTGATTTCCATCTGTGCTAGAACATTCTCCTCTTTCTCCTCATTTCAGGGACAGAGTTGGACCTGTTACATGAATCAGAGTTCTATCTCAGCCCAGGTATGGCCTATGTGAGGCACAACATAGGGGATCCTCCTTTCAGACTGCTACGTAACAAAAACACAATGACTGTTCCTATTCAGAATCCTGAGTGCAAAAAATGACCAGAAATAGAAAGATTTTAGGACAGGTGATAGGGTGGAAGAGGGGAGAAAAAGGGAAGGAGAAAAAACAAACAGGGAAAGCCTTGTTTCTCAGCTGCTATGGGAGATTCTGATCTTTCTTTGCAGTGAGCCAAGCTGGCCGCTGGGGCCCAGGGATCATTTGTTGTTGTTCAGTTGTGTCTGACTCTTTCTGACCCCCATTTGGGATATTTTTGGCAAAAATACGTGGATTGGTTTGCCATTTCTTTCTCCAGCTCATTTTACAGATGAGGAAACTGAGGCAAACAGGGTTAAGTGACTTGTCACACAGCTGGTAAATGTTTGAGGCCAGATTTGAAGTCAGGAAAATGAATCTTTCGGACTCCAGGCCAGTTCTCTATTCACTGTACCACCTAGCTGTCCTCCAGTGCTCATTATCCTTTTGCATTTCCTACTCCTCTTAGCACTAAGTACATTGGGGCACCAAAGCAGCACTTGAAAGTCAATGAGAGGGATAGCTTCCTATTCAAATACTTAAATGAGTCATGGGTGTCACTGGTGTGGGTACCTTTTCCACCACTGCAACCTTTCCATACCTTAGTAGACTGTCTTCCACAGTTGTCTAGCCTAAAAGAAATACTGCCTTGAGGAATTAATGAAAAGAAATGCAAGAGAAGATGGCCTAGGCATACCATATCTTAAATTGTATTATAAAACAGCAATCCTTAAAACTACTTGGTACTGGCTAAGAAATAGAATGGTGGATCAGTAGAATAGGTTAGGTATACAAAACACAGTAGTCAATGGCCATAGTAATCTATGTTTGATAAACCAAAAACTCCAGCTTCTGGGATGAGAACTCTCTATTTGACAAAAACTGCTGGGAAAACTGGAAAATAGCATGGCAGGAAGTAGGCATAGACCAATATCTTTATACCAAAACAAAGTCAAAATGGGTACAAGGTTTTCCTTATTTGTTTTTTCTCCTTCCCTTTTTCTCCCCTCTTCTACCCTATCACCTGTCCTAAATGGGTACATATAAAGGCTGATACTACAAGCAAACTGGGAGAGCAAGGAATAGTTTACCTGTCAGATTTACAGAGAACAGAAGAATTTATGACCAAACAAGAGATAGAGAACATTATGAAACACAAGACAGATGATTTTGATTACATTAAATTGAAAAGTTTTTGCACGAACAAAGCCAATGCAACCAAGACTAGGAGGGAAGCAGAAAACTGGGAAAGAATTTTTACAATCAGTGTCTCTGATAAAGGTCTCATTTCTAAAATATATAGAGAACTGAGTCAAATTTTTAAGAATACAAGTCATTCCCCAATTAATAAATGGTCAAAGGATATGAACAGGCAATTTTCAGATGAAGAAATTAAAGCTACCTACAGTCAGATGAAAAAATGCTCTGAATCACTATTAATTAGAGAAATGTAAATCAAAACAACTCTGAGGTATCACATCGCACTTATCAGATTGGTGAACATGACAAAACAGGAAAGTGACAAATGCTGGAGAAGATGCAGGAAAATTGGAACACTAATGCACTGTTGGTGGAGTCATGAACTGAAACAACTATTCTGGAGGACAGTTTGGAATTATGCCCAAAGAGCTATAAAACTACATACCCTTTGACCCAACAACATCACTTCTAGGTCTGTATCCCAAAGAGATCATAAAAAACGGGAAAAGGACCCACATGTACAAAAATATTTATAGCAGCTCTTTTTGTGGTGCCCAAGAATTGGAAATTGAGGGGATGCTCATCAACTAGGGAATGGCTGAACAAGTTATGGTATATGAATGTAATGGAATACTATTGTGCTATAAGAAATAATGAGTAGGTGGCCCTCAGAAAAACCTGCAAAGACTTATATGGACTGACCCTGAGTCAAGTGTGCAGAACCAGGAGAACTTAGGACACAGTAATGGCCGCAGTGTGCGATGACTGACTTTGATAGACTTAGCTCTTCTCAGCAATGCAAAGATCTAAAACAACTCTGAAAAACTCATCCAGAGAAAGAACTTTGGAGTCTGAATGCAGATGGAAGACTCATATTTGCTCTCCTTTTCTTTTGTTGTTTTGTTTCTTCTTTCTCCTGGTTCCTCCCACTAGTTCTAATTCTTCTTTATATCATGACTAATGTGAAAAGATGTTTAACACGAATGTGGAAGTACAGCCTTTATCAGATTGTATGCCATCTTGGGGAGGGGGGAGGAGGGAGGGAGAAAATTTGAAACTCAAAATCTCATGGAAGTGAATGTCGAAAACTAAAAATAAATAAATTAATTAGAAAAAAATTATCACCTTGAGATAACAATAATAATAGCTAATATTTATACAATACTTATGTGCCAGGAGTTGTGCTAAGTGCTTTAAAATTCTCCTGACTCAAAGAATGAAGATCACAGGGACATGCTCTTGATTATAGCAAGAAAATTAACATTAGATGATTATTAATTGGTCTTCAATACAAGAGATGTGGGGAGCCTATCCAGTAGATGTGTACTGGAGATATCTCTAACAGGCTTGGTCCTATTGTTAAATTTTCAGTGTAAGCATTTATACCTTGGAGATTGATAAATGCTACAAATCAGGACTTGATTTATTGTGTTGTTGATTGTCTAGACTTAAGAAAGTGATGGAGAAAATGTTAATAATGCAAATTAAACTTAAAAATGTGTTAGGAGGCACATTTCCCCCCAGCAAATCAGTTGTTAAAACATTTACCAACAAAGCTCTGTATATATTCCAATTACTCTTGTGACCTTAAAGGTCTAGGATCCTCTAGGCAGAATCTTTTATTTTACAGATGAGACAACTGAGGCCTAAAGAGCATAAACGACTTGTCAAAGGGAGTAAATGGTAGAGATGGAGTTCAAATCTAGGTCACCTGACTCCAAATCATCCAGTGCACTTTCCACAATGTTATGCTGTTCCCCTAATGCCTTTTAAAGGAGCTGGCTAAGGAGTAAGAGGAGAAGAAAAGCTTCAAATGCTAATTATTACAGAGTACAGGAAGTGCTATTACAGAACCATCATGATGAAGTGAGAAGAAGTCTGGATTTGGAGCTAGAGGACCTAAGTTTGAATCCCTGTGCCACTCCCTATAACATATCCTTGAAGGCAGATTATTGGAAAACATGAACTATGTACAAGATAATTTTTATACATCACAAGGTGTGTGGCTTTGATCAAGCCACTTCACAGAGTCACAGAATTTGAGATATGGAAGGGCCTTCAGGGGCTATCTACTCTATGATGACAAAGGAATTCTTACAATAATATGTCTTGCGAATGCTCATCCAGCATCTGTTTGAATCCCTCTGAGGAGGGGAGCCATCATGGCCTGAGGAAGCTCATTCCACTGCCGAACAGCTCAGTTAGAAAGTTTTGCTTACTTTAAAGCTTAAATTTGCCTCTTTTGTGACTTTTACCCATTCCTCCTATTTTCTACCTCTGGATCCAAATAGAACAAATCTAACCCCTTTTAGAAGTGATTCTTCAAATACTGGAATGCAGGTTGCACTTTAGATTTCTCCAGTCTCAATGGCTCCACTTCCTTCAACAAATCTTAATGTCACGTTCTCAAGGTTTCTCATTACCCTGGAGGCTCCCGTGGATACTCTTCAAACTTACAGTACCTTCCGAAACCTCTAAGTCAGGACCTTCTGAAACATGCTGGGGGTAGAGCTCACAGGATGGAGCTGCAGAAAGAGATATACCAAGGTCCCCACCTCCCAAACTCCTCCAAACAGATTTAGAAAATACACTAGACTGACTCCTGATGGGGAAATCCAAGAAAAAGTCACAATGAGTAATTTTTCCAGCACAGTTTGGCATATGGAGAAGAGAGATCTATGGCCACTAGGTACTAGGTTTGGCCAGGAGCACTCCAGGGCAGGAAGAGGCTATGAACCGATGCCAACTGGAAGCTTTGTTACTCATTACCAAGGGTCACAGATTCAGGGTGGATTGAGGAGGTAACCTGCACCCAAGGTGTTGTGTTCTAGGGTAAGGTGTGGTTGTGGGCCCTAGGCTGTGAAAGAGAAGCAAGGTCAGAAACAAGGAGCGGCAGTGTGTCTGGGACCCCAGGAGTGGGGTCTCAGTTCTAACCTCTGGTCCAGTCTGAAGCCTACAGAGGAGTAACCAAGGAAGAAATCCCAGATCAAAGGGAAACTTATAATTCTGTCACTCTCAACCAGCAGAGCTTCCTAGTTGGCTGATAACACCAATCTATTCTTTCTCAGAACTAAACCTATGTCAGGAACTTGCAGAGCTCAGACAACCAATTAGATTTTGCCTAAACGTGACATTCTGAGGGGCAGAGGGGCAGATGGTAGAATAAAAGCAGGGACTTGCTTGAGATCTCCCCCAAACCCCTCCAAATACGTGTAAAAATGATTCTAAACAAATTCTAGAGCAACAGAACCCACAAAATGACAGAGTGAAAAAATTTCCAGCCCAAGACAACCTAAACATGACATTTCAAGCAACAGTAAAAGAAAACTGCCCAAGGGGCAGCTAGGCAGTGCAGTGGATAGAGTACCAGCCCTGGAGTTAGGAGGACCAGAATTCAAATACAGCCTTGGACACTTAACTGTGCGACCCTGGGGCAAGTCATTTAACCTCAATTGCCTTAAAAAAAAAGACAAAACTGCCCAGATCTCTTAGAACCAGAGGACAGTAGAAACAGAAAGAATCCAGAGATTACCTCCTGAAAGAAACCAAAAATGAAAACTCCCAGGAACATAACAGCCAAAATCCAGAGCTTCCAGGTCAAAGAAAAAAAACACTACAAGCAGCCAGGAAGAAAGAATTCAAAATCCAAGGAGCCACAGTCAAGATTATATGCGATTACAGCCTCTATTATAAAGGAACACAGAACTTGGAATACAATATTCCAGGAGGTAAAGGATAGAGTTTTACAACAAAAAATAAATTTCCCAGAAAAACTGAGTGTAATCCTACAGGAGAAAAAAATGGATTTTAATGAAATGGAGGATTTCTAAGTATTTCTGATGAAAAGATCAGAGTTACATAGAAACTGTGTAGTTTAAACACAGGTGTTAAGGGAAACATTAAAAAGGCAAACATGAGTGACCAATCATTAAGGACTACACAAGAGTAAATTGTTACATTCAAATATGAGGAGATGACACATGTGTCTCCTCTGAATTCTATCATCATCAGGGGTCACAGAGTCTAACTATAAGAAGGCCTGGCAGTGGTTCTGTTATATCCTGATGTTAACAGAAACAGAGGGGAAGAGGAATACACTGGAGGGAGGGAGGGAAGGAAGGAGGGAAGAAGAGAGGAAGGGAAGATTAGGAAAAATTATCTCACAAAATTTGGTTGTAGAAACAGCAGTTTATAAAAACAAATAGGAAGGAGGGGAGCAGGTGACCTGAATCTGCTGATAGTAAATCTGAACTAGTCAAAGGAAGAAAAAAGACACATATACACATAGAGTCAAGGACAGAAGTACATTTCACTTCACAGGGAAAAAAGAGGGAAAGAGAAGGGAAAAGAGGGTATTACTGCTAGGGTAAATTAAGGGAAGGATTAATCTTAAGCAAAACAAACTCTAAGGAAGTACAAAAATATTTATAAAAGCTCCTTTTTGGGGAGCCAAAAAATTACAAATGGAGGGGGGATCCATCAATTAATGGGTAAAGCTAGGTGGTGCAGCAGATAGAGCACTGGGCTTGAAATCAGGAAGACTCTCTTCAGGAGTTCAAATCCAGCCTCAGATACTAGCTGTGTGATCTTGGGTAAATCACTTAACCCTGCTTGCCTCAGTTCTGCATCTGTAAAATGAGCTGGAGAAGGAAATGGCAAACTATTCTAGTATCTTTGCCAAGAAAACCCTAAAACAGAGTCACAAAGAGTCAGACACAAATGAAATGACTAACAACGAATCCATCAATTAAAGAATGGTTGAACATGTCATGATATACAAATGTGATGGAATATTATTGTGCCGTAAGATATAATAAAAGAGATGGTTTTAGAGAAACCTAGGGAGACTTGTACGGGAGAATGAACTGAACAGAATCAGGAGAACAATTTATATAACAACTACAACACTGAAAAGACAAAGAACTTTGGATGACTTAGGAACTCTAATCACTGTAATGAGTAATCATGATTGTAGAGAACTAATGCTGAAATATACTACTTACCTCCTGACACAGAAGTGAAAGGCTCAAGAGTGCAGAATTTTACATATACACACATGTACATATCATACATATTATTTTGGATATGGCCAATGTCAGAATTTGTTCTGACTATACGTGTCTGTGATATAGGTTTTGTTTTTCTTTTGTTCTCAATTGAGGAGGTATGGGCAGGAGAGGAAGTATATTTTTGCTGATTGAAAAATATAAAATTTAATTAAAAAACTGAAACTGTGGCACCCAGAACTGAGCACAGTGCTTCAGATTCAGCTTAACGAGGATGAAGTACAGTGGAAATATTATCTATCCCCCTGATTCTTGGAAGCTATTCCTTTTCAAAATTCATACCAAGATTGCTTTATGTTACATTGAACTAGGCCTCCATATCACTTAGCCACTTCCGTTATCATTTCCACCTTCTCCCCACTGGAACTGCCCCTGAAACAACCCTGGGCTTGGACTGCTGAGCTATCATTTAATTTTGCCAGGATCCAGGTTTCCACTTCACTTCCTAGACACTGCCACGCTGCTGGATCCCTTGCTTCCCCCTAGCTTTTTAGCTTTGCTCTTATGTGTTATCTTATACTTTTCAATATAAGTTCCTTGAGGCAAGGGGCTATCTTGCTTGCTTATTTTTGAATCTCCTGCATTTGGTATAATGCGTGGAACATAGTAAGTACTTAATAAATGCTTTATCTATTGATCCATAGCTTTTTTGGCTGACACATCACACTGTAGATTCATACTGAGCCTGCAGACCACTAAATCCTAGAGATCCCTTTCTGAACAATAGATGTTTCATTCCTCCTCTACCATATACCTTGTGAAATTGTTTTGTTTTTTGGACCTAAGTGTAAAACTTTACATTTATAATCTTATTCGAGTCAATCTGTCATGGTATCTTTTGGATCCTGAGTTTGTCACCCAAATTGGCTGTCCTTCCAGTTTTGTGTCATCTTTATGTCTGACCTTATCTACACCATTAATAATGTGGAAAAAATAAAGTACAAAAATGATTTAAAAATAGTATATGGCCAAGTATAGGTCCCTGGGCTATTCCACAGGAGTTGCCCTTTATTCTCAAAGAGGATCAATGACATCAGGAGAGTGATGTCTTTACTTGCAAGTGAATTGGATTTAAATGAGGCAGTGGCTGTGCAAAATCATCAGCTTCACTGTCACCTCCAGAGTCATCAGAGTCCAGTGGCAAGCCAAAGGTCAAGACGACTGGCAATGGCCCCTGAAACTTTATCAAAAACTTGGCTAAAATCTAGGTAAATGGCATTCCACAGCTCCTGGAGGGGCTTTCCTTCCCTTCCCCTAGCCCAACAAGGAATACCAAGAAGAAAGGAGACAGGAATGGAGGTAAGGAGGGAGAAGTCATGGATGTTTCTCTTTCCTAACCAACCCTCTGTCCCCCTACCCAGTTCCCACTAAATGCAAGATACCCACTGTCAGCTTCATAATGATCCCCACATCCTTACCTCTTATTGGAGGTATCCTAGAGCCCCACAATACTTGAACCTACTCTCTCCTTTGGCAGTGGACTATCTGCCCTGACATTATTCCCCAAAGATCTTGCTGTCTATACTGCTAATTTTCCTGCCTAGGTACTTCTTAGCCTTTCAATTATCATGAACTGAACATAACCCCTCCTCGATCTGTTGTCTCTTCCAGTAAGAATGTGAGCTCCTTGTCAGCTTTTCTGTTTGTATCCCCAGTGTTTAGCACAGTGTTTTGAACCAAGAAAGATTATTAATTTTTTCCATTCTACTCCATTTTCATTTATAAATTTAGTAATCCCATTTTTTTTTAAAAAAAAGAAATTAGGCTAGTTTGACATGTTTAGCTAATCTTCTTAATAACACCATGCTGACTCTGTGTAATCATTGCCTTCTTTTCTGGATGTTTGCCACTCATCTATTTAATGAACTGACTGGTATTTTCCCAGAATCTAAGTCAAGCTCAATATATAAGTCAATATAGAGTCTTAAGATTATTTTTTTTAAATCATGACTCAATTTGACCTCCAATCTTGTGGTCCCTTTTCCCTTTTCCATGACTTTTCAAATATCACATACAGTGACTCAGTAATCACATTTACCAGCACTTTTAGGACCTAAGGATGGGGTAGCTCTTTTAGGTCAGGTAAGTAGATCAAGCGCTAATAGGTGCTCTCTTACTATGAGTCATTTTTGTTCAATCGTTTCTAGTGACCAATAAGGTCATTCTCCTTGGCAGCGAAAACAAACAAAGTAAGACTGGAATAGCTCTGCCTTCTCTATATTTCAGCTATCAACATCCCACTCACCATCAGCAAAGATCTTATCCTTTCTTTGACCCTTTTTCTCCCAATGGAGCTTTAAATGTCTCCTTACTGGAGCAGCTAGGTGGCACAGTGGATTGAGCACCTGCCCTGGAATCAGGAAGACCTGAGTTCACATCTGGCCTCAGATAATTACTAGCTGTGTCACCCTGTGCAAATCACTTAACCTGGATTATCTCCCTCCCCGTTTCTTCCCCCTCCCTGCCCCCAGTCTCCTTATTGTTGCCTGTATGCTTCCTCACCAGCCTCAATCCATTCTGAGGTCTAGCACTCCTAAAACTATTTTTATGAAACCAGACAACACTCAGATTTACTGTTATATGGCCCCTGCTTTCATCTTCTGTAATTGCTTTCTATAAATTTAAGTTGGTCAATGAATTCCCTACATAACCACATTGTTTTATTTAGACAAATACCATTTTCCCCTATTAACTGAAATTGTTTTCCCTGTGTCTTCAGAATTTCATTTTGAGCAAGTGACTTCTCCTGAAGCGTTTTAGTGCATGGAATCCCATTTTGCCTCTGAAATCTGCTTTCCCAAAATCTAAGGTGTATGTTAGACTACGCCCAGATTTCATCTCCTTTACCATCACAAATTCTAGGATGGAATACTTGCTTCCACTAAGGATTTCATTATTTCCACCCTAGCAACCACTTACTCCCTGTAAAAGAGAACTAGACCCAGAACAGAACTTCCCCTTATTGGTTCCTCCACCTTTGGAAGGATGAAATTATCACTAAGTCAAGTCAAGAAGTTATTAGGGGTGGGGTGGAGCCAAGATGGCAGCCAAAAAACAGGGACTAGCGTGAGCTCCCTGCCAAGTCCCTCCAAAAACCCATAAAAATGGCTCTGAACCAATTCTAGAACTGCAGAACCCACAAAAGAGCAGAGGGTAGCAGGGCTCCAGCCCAGGACAGCCTTGATGGTCTCTGGGTGAGGTGTACTCTGCAAGGAGCTGGGAGGAGAGCGGAGAGGAGTGGAGCAGAGTCCAACGTGGGCGGCACGGACCAACCAGACAAGGAGCCAGGCGGAGTGTGCCCTAGCGCCCTGAATCAGTGAGCTGCAGCAGTTACCAGACTTCTCAACCCACAAACACCAAAGACAACAGAGAAGGTTAGTGGGAAAAGCTGCAGGAGTAGAAAGAGTTCATGGTTAGGCTACTGCCCTGGGGGCAGCTACAGAATTACAGCTGCAGTTGCTTCCAGCCCCAGGCCCACCTGGTGGGAGGAATTAAGTGGCAGATCAGAGCAGGAGTGAAGAGCCTGCTGAAGATCTAAGTCCAGTCCGGGTTGGCGGTTCTTGGGGAAGGAGGAGTGCTGGTGTGGCAGAGCTGGCGCATGCCCCCAAGCTTGGAACATAGAACTCTTTAGTCTACAAGCAGTCATACCCTGATGAAAAACTCAAGGGTCAAGTTAGTTGGTTGGGAATATGGCCAGGCAGTGAAAACACATCCAGATTCAGTCTCAGACTTTGGAATCTTACTTTGGTGACAAAGAAGACCAAAACATACAGCCTGAAGAAGTCAACAAAGTCAAAGAGCCTACAACAAAAGCTTCCAAGAAAAACATGAACTGGTCTCAGGCCATGGAAGAGCTCAAAAAGGATTTGGAAAAGCAAGTTAGACAAGTAGAGGAAAAATTGGGAAGAGAAATGAGAAGGATGCGAGAAAACCATGAAAAACAAGTAAATGACTTGCTAAAGGAAACCCAAAAAAATGCTGAAAAATACACTGAAGAAAACAACACCTTAAAAAAAAGACTACCTCAAATGGCAAAAGAGCTCCAAAAAGCCAATGAGGAGAAGAATGCCTTGAAAGGCAGAATTAGCCAAATGGAAAAGGAGGTCCAAAAGACCACTGAAGAAAATACTACCTTCAAAATTAGATTGCAGCAAGTAGAAGCTAGCGACTTTATGAGAAATCAAGATATTATAAAATAGAACCAAAGGAATGAAAAAATGGAAGACAATGTAAAATATCTCCTTGGAAAAACCACTGACCTGGAAAATAGATCCAGGAGAGAGAATTTAAAAATTATTGGACTACCTGAAAGCCATGATCAAAAAAAGAACCTAGACGCCATCTTTCAAGGAATTATCAAGGAGAACTGCCCTGATATTCTAGAGCCACAGGGCAAAATAGAAATTGAAAGAATCCACTGATTGCCTCCTCAAATAGATCCCAAAAAGAAATCTCCTAGGAATATTGTCACCAAATTCCAGAGCTCCCAGATCAAGGAGAAAATACTGCAAGCAGCCAGAAAGAAACAATTTGAGTATTGTGGAAACCCAATCAGAATAACCCAAGATCTGGCAGCTTCTACATTAAGAGATTGAAGGGCTTGGAATGCGATATTCCGGAGGTCAATGGAGCTAGGATTAAAACCTAGAATCACCTACCCAGCAAAACTGAGTATCATGGTCCAAGGCAAATTTTGGACTTTCAAGCTTTCTCAGTGAAAAGACCAGAGCTGAATAGAAAATTTGACTTACTAAAGTTGAACTGTTTTGTTTACATTCCTACATGGAAAGATGATGTGTATGATTCATAAGACCTCAGTATTAGGGTAGCTGAAGGGAATATTCATATATATATATGTATATATGTGAATATGTATATATGTTTATGTATACGTATGTATATGTGAGTGTGTATGTATATGTATATATATATATATATAGAGAGAGAGAGAGAGCGGGCACAGGGTGAGTTGAAGATGAAGGGAAGATATCTAAAAGAAATAAAATAAAATTAAGGGATGAAAGAGGAATATATTGAGAGAGGGAGATAGGGAGAGATAGAATGGGGTAAATTATCTCACATAAAAGTGACAAGAAAAAGCAGTTCCGTAGGAAGGGAAGAGAAGTCAGGTGAGGGGGAATGAGTGAATCTTGCTGTCATCAGATTTGACCTGAGGAGGGAATACCATACATACTCAATTGGGTAACTTACCCCACAGGAAAAAAGGAGGAAGATAAAAAAAAGGGTGGATGATAGAAGGGAGGGCAGATGGGGGTGGAGGTAATCAAAAACAAACACTTTGGAAAGGGGACAGGGTCAAGGGAGAAAATTCAATAAAGGGAGATAGGTTAGGAAGGAGCAAAATATATTGAGTCTTTCACAACATGATTATTGTGGAACGGTTATACATAATGATACGCATGTGGCCTATGTTGAATTGCTTGACTTCTTAGGGAGGGTGGGTGAGAAGGGAAGAGGGGAGAGAATTTGGAACTCAAAGTTTTTAAAACAGATGTTCAAAAACAAAAAAAAAAGTTTTTGCATGCAACTAGAAAATAAGATACACAGGCAATGGGGCGTAGAATTTATCTTACCCTACAAGAAAGAAAGGGAAAAGGGGATGGGAGGGGAGCGGGGTGACAGAAGGGAGGGCTGACTGGGGAACAGGGCAACCAGAATATACGCCATCTTGGAGTAGGAGGGAGGGCAGAAATGGGGAGAAAATTTGTAATTCAAACGCTTGTGAAAATCAATGCTGAAAACTAAATATATTAAATAATTAAGAAAAAGAAGTTATTAGGGGCTCTGCTTCTAGCTGAGAGAAGACTGCCCTGCCTATGAAATGTTTCTACATCTGCAAAATGGGGTTGGATTAGATGATTTCTAGGGTCTCTCCCATCCTGAAATCTATCATCCTATAACAAAGATTAGGTTACTACTCAAGGAGTAGGCAAGGGAACTCAGTATCATACTACCTAGAAGCAAAATCAAAAGCTTCTCTACTAAACCTGCCTTTAATAAGGCAATTTAAGTATAAATAAGGTACTTTTCTATACGGAGGATGTAATTACCAGAGGATGACTTCTGATGACAAAAGGAAATTCACAAAAAAGAAAACACATGTTATTCCAACTACTTTGTCCTTCCTTCTCTCTACTTCAGGGAGATGGTTCATATTTTCCGCATTATGAGGGAAAGAAATTTTGGTGATGCTGACATACTCGGAGTCCAACATTCTCATACCATAACAATACTAATAACAACTTTCATTCATATAGCATTTGAAAGTTTACAAAATAATTTAACATACATTATGTAACTCTTTAGCTTCTCACAACAACCCTGTGAACTCACAAAGTGCTATTATGAGTACCCTTTTTTACAGCCCACAAAACCATGGCTCAGTGACATTAAGTGACTTTCTCAGAATCACAAAGCTAGTTAAGTATGCTAGGACTTCCTTACTTCAAGTTCAGTGCTCCATCCACTATACTATTATGATTCTATCTTTAGGGTCCATTCCAGGGAGAGAGATGCCTTTGGACTGGGTGGAGCAATTTTTTCCCAAGGCCATCAGAAATATCACACAATAACAAATACCTTAACATTTAAATTCTACAAAGTATTTTCTTTATACTTACAGCCCAATGAGATGGGCAGTAGAGGTATCACTACCTTCATCCAATAGATGAAGATATTCATGCTGCTTAAAGTTAGGTAGGTTCCCCAAGATCACACAATTCACTGTTAGGTTGAGGATGTGAGTCTAAGTATCCTGACTCCAAGCACAGAAGGCTTTTCTAGGAATTACTACTGTGTTTTCTGAAGCAAAGTACAGGAGATTTTCTTTTCTTTTTCTTAAAATCCAAAGCATTCAGTTACTTCACACACAGGGTATGAATCAGGTTCCACTGAGTCCAGGATTCTGTCTCTAATAAAGGCACCAAGGGAGCAGTTTGGAAGATGTGATTGTTGTCTTCCCTGATTTAAGCTCAAAAGGTCAGCAAATGTAACCAGAATGTGACCAGATCCACCTCACTTAGGAAAAGCCACAATAAAGGACCAGGCATACACAATGGATCTGTGTGATGGTGTCTATGATATACTGAGCTGACACCCAGCTGAGGTGGAAAGAACACTGACTCTAAAACCAAGTGCCTGGGCTTGAATTCTTGGCCCTGCTAGTTTACCATCTGAGATGTGACATCACCTCCCTAGGCCTCAGAGGAGTTTAGGTTAGCTATTCCTCTAAGATACCTTTTATCTCTAAACTATATAATTTTATGATCAGATTTGGACTTTGCTCTGTACGTATCCACAAGTGACAAGGATATGAGCACTAAATAAAAACGTCTGGATGACTATGACCTATGGTAATTTACTGTCTGCTGACTGCTAGCCATACTGTCAGGCCATTTCTATGAAGCCAGGCATTTCTATGAAGTAACTGGTGATACCTTTCTAATCAGAATATTCTACCATGTGCCCTGAACCAGTTGCTGCCTGTTCTCTTCACTTCCTCTTTTTTTCAATGTCCTCTTGACTTGCTGTTCCTAGGGACCTGAATCCTTTAAATTTTTTTTTCTTTTTTATTATGGGGCCATAAATCCTTAGATCTCTATCTGTCATAACCAATGAAATACAGTTGTAGCACGTACTTCTGGTAAACTGAACATTTTCTGTCCAACTAGATATCAATGAGCCTAGTGATATACTTCCTGCTCCTCCCCAACAGCTTTCCTCTCCATGGTAATGCCCCTACATTCAATGGGTATGAACAAAGGAGGCTCTGAACCCACGTGGACCCTAGAAGTGGGTGGTGAAAATGCTGGCCACTGACAGTTAACTCTCTTCTGCTGGCAGAAAAACACTACACGGAAGCCTGTGGGAGTCCATCCCAATCATCAGTGGCCGGATATGCCAATAAAAACAGTAAAACCCAGGGGCTGCTACCAGGATGCCAACTACCAATATGCCTTGGATCACCCAAAGATAGACTTATTTTTGCTAGCTGAGCAATAGTTAGCCTGTCTAGGATTTGGAAAAATCAATTTTCTCCTTGATCTTTCCTTGAAGATGTGGATACTTTTCTTGGCAAAATTCAATTGACCAAAACTTTGCTGAGTTTTACTGCGTGTAACAGCATACAAGCACTACATACATGTTAAGTATGATACAAAGCTTAGCTAAAAATGGCCCCTCCCTTTCCATATTTATTATCTTACCTTGAAAGGATGAGAATGGAGGAGTGAGGTGGGGACAGGGCTCAGAGACAAAGACAGACTGTAGGTTGTTATTTGCATAACGTGGCCAGTTGAGACTTTTCAGAATCATTCTGTCACTGAATTTCCCTCCCTTTCCAATAAAATTGAAAAGGGGTCCATTTAGCATCCTCCATGTTCCTGGAACTCAATATGTAATTGTAAATGCATATTCATTCTTGGGTGGAAGCTGCTGCTAAATTGGATACTGCCACATCAAGCTGATTAAGATGTTGAAAAAAAAATCCTAAAAAACAAACAAGTGGCTAAATCCAGGTCTAATCTCCAAAGGATTCAGTATTGGAGGAAAGCTACAGGCATAAGCTACAGGAGAGGTTAGTAGCCCCACTGGATTTGTAGAGGGCCAGCTTGAGTTCCAGGTCAAGCAGGTCTGAAGGCTTCAGTCTGAGTATAGCAAGGCAAAACTGGACAGAGCTCTCCAATTACCTCTCTCATTAGGACATGCCTTACAGAGGCCAATGAAGCTAAAAAAGAATTTCTAAAATTTTTTGCAAAGAAAGAGCACCAAAATCCATGGATGTCTGGAGATGTGAACTATGGGGAGCCTTGAAGAATGGGACAATCATTCCCACTCTTTCTTGGGAACTTCATTAGCTTATATGGGTTCCATTGTTATCTTTACACAAATGACTTCCAGATCTAGAGTCAGCCTTGGTCTCTCTCCTGAGCTCCAGTTCCACATGACCAAATGTCTATGAGATATTTATAACTAGATGTCCCCTTGGCATCTCAAATTCACTATGTCCAAAGCAGAAATCATTCTTTTCCCCCAAATCCATCTCTCTTCCTAACTTCTTATTTGTCAAAAGCAGTAATATTCTTTACTTTTTCTAAAATGTTTATTTTTGGTTATTCTGAACTTGACAAACACCAGCATAACATTCCTACATATAAATAGAAAAGGACTGCATGTGAAACATGTCTGAAAATGGATGCTTCATTTTGCACCTCTAGTCCATCACACCTCTGTCAGGAAGGCAAAGCATGCTTCATCATTAGTCCTCTAGCATTATATTTGATCTCTGCATGAGTCAAAGTTCTCAAGTCTTTCAAAGTTGTTTTTCTTTACAATATTGTGGTTATTGCATAAATTATTCTTCTGGTTCTGCTCAAATGGCTTTCCAGAATGGCTGGACCAATTCTTGGCTCCAATAAGACATAAATGGAGGGCAAAAACATTCTTCTAGTAATGCAGGTTGACAACCTTAGAGCCATCTTGAATTCCACATTTTCATTCACTTCGCACATAAATCAGTTGCCAATCTTGTTGATTTTATCATCACAACAACTCTCATATCTGTTCCCTCCTCTTCATTCCCCAAACTACCACTCTATTTAAGCTCTAATCATCTTTCAACTATTTATTGCAACACCCAGCTAACTGGTCCTCTTGCCTCACACTTCTCCCTTCTCCAATCCATTTTACACATACCTATCAAAATGATTTTCCTAAAGTACAGGTCTGTCAAATGTGCAGCCACTATACTCCAAAGCACAGCTTAAATTATATTAAAATATGGGAAATTTTTAACAAAATTAATAAAAATATAATAAAGACAATGTTAATTTGTGGTTTTCTAAGTCAGTAGGGATCCTTCTATTTGAGTTTGATATCACTGATGTTCAAGTTATTTTTAAGTTCCTCGAGGGCAGCAATTGTTTAATATTTGTCTTTGTATGCATTGCACCTATCTGAATTTAATAAATGTTTGATTGATTTATACCAAAGGCAGTATGTCTTGAGCTTTAAAAGATAGGCTAAAGTGGTTTTGGGGGTTCTGAAAATCATGTTTAGAAGAAGAAACAAGAAGAAAGAGAAGATTCACTAGAAAATTTTGAAGGGGCAAATGAGATGGTGAATGCTGTGAACCAATGAGTTGCTGTGGCGGAAGCATTTAGGACTAGAATAATAGAAACAAAATGCAAGGGCTGGAAAGGTCTTCAGCTATGATCTAATACAATTCCCCCATTTTATAGACAAGGAAACTGATGCCAAGATAAGTTAATGATTTGCCCAAGGTTACACAGTAAGTGCCTGAGCTAGGGTGTGAAACCAGGTATTCCAGCTGTCTGAAAAGGTGCCAGGCTGGGCCAAGCAGACCACAGAGGGGGAAACTATAGCTATCTTAGGAGAGCTGAGCAGGTCTGAACAAAAGAGCTGCAGTAAAAACACTGAAGAGGGCTATCAGATTCCCCAAAGCTTGAAAATTCTGTATTTCTCTGGGAATGCTTAGGAACCAGCAGTCAGATCTATTACCTACCTTCTTTCTGCTAAGGAAAATCTTATACCTGCCTTGCCATAGGCAAGTCCCGGAAGGCTTGAGGCAAGCATAGTGGGCATATGCTGGGCCATATAACCAATGAGTTAACTATTAGAGGGGCATGCCAGTTTCTCTTTGCCTTTATAGTGAATGAGTGACTACTGATGATTCTGACTGAAGAAGGACTGGTTCTCCTCCTACCAGACAATCACTCCTTTGCAATAGCTTTTGATCCTTTGCCACTTCTATTTGTTGTTTTAAGTTCTGCCTTCTTTGGTTAAGCAAAACAATTTCAATGCCTCTTCAAAACAATCTTTCAAATACTTAAAAGACAGTTATAATGGCCCAACTGTTCTCTTCTTCAGGTTAAACATTCCCAGCTCCTTCACTTTTCATATGCAATGATATCAAAGCCCTTTACCATCCAGGCTGCCCATCTCTAGACAGTCTGCAATTTACTTATGTCCTTCCAGAAATATAGCACTCTCAACATGATATTCTAAATGTGGTCTGACCAGGACAGAGCAAAGCAGGACTATCACCTTCCTTATTCACTCTGATAGATCTGTGATTTCATTAATATGAGTACTCTCTCCAAAGATGAAAACTATTCATGTCTCCTCAACTCTTGTCCTTGTCCGACTGTATTTCATAGTCCTCACATGAGCAACTCACCTTCTTTTCCAGTAATGAATCTCAGTGAAGAAATCCTTCATGTCATTTCTTTTGTCCTGAACGCTGTACCTTAAATGCAGTTCCCTCGCCCCCCACCCCCTGCCATCTCAAGAGCCCCCTTGTGGTTAATGCAACTAGATCCTTCTGAAAGCATTACTTTTGGAACCAGCAGACCTAGGTTCAAGTACCTGACACCAGCGTGTGATCCTGGAGATGAGTCGTTACGTTTCTCTCATTATAAAGTGAGGATAATAATCCTTGTACCACCTACCTCACAGGATTGCTATGCAAAATGTGCTTTTAACTCTTAAACTGCTATGGAAATATAAGCTAATTATTATATTGGAGAATGGTAGCACAAAATTCTGTTAGTTAATCTCCTACAACAAAGTCTACAATTCTAATTACAGCAAGGCTCTCTGTGGCTGACATGCTGGGACAAGGTGAGAGTTCTTTCCCCTGCCAGGCCCCAAGAGGATTATGGGAAGAAGGGTTTTCTAATTAAATCATTAGAACTAAAAGATAACTTAAGGATCATCTAGTGCAACCCTTCTAATTTAATCAGAAAGGGGAAGGGACTCCATATTTTCTTCCTTATGTAGGAATAGCAAAGGGTGCTGGGATAAAACTTTAGACAATCCTGAGTCCAAGTAGGCAGGGCTAATTGCATCTACCATAGAAAAGATGCTTTTCCAGCAGATCTGGGGTACAGTTCTGTCAGAGAAAAAAGATCCCTTCTTGGCCAAGAAGATAGGGCTCAACGAAGGGTCCTAGCCTGTTCTTTTGCCTGGGGCAGTTCTAATTGGGCTTCTCTTCCTACCATGACAGCATATGATGCTGGCACCAAAGCAAGAATTACTAAAGCCTGAGAAGCCACAGACCTCAGGGTTAAGTCGTGTGGTCTGAGGTTTCTTACTTCTGGTTTGGCCTGATCTGCATGTTGGCAGTTTAACACAGGTTTTCCCCGAGAGGCTGAAGCTGTTTGCCTGCAGAGCTCTAGCTTCCCCGGTGTCCAATGAAGACAACAATAGCTTTATATTACAGCACAGGGAACAAGCCAGGGCCAGAAGCAGGTTTCACAAATTGTGGGAAGAAAGATAAATGTGTCAAATGTAACATAATTTACGGACAATATAGTGTAGTTAAAATGTTGAAATGGAGTCAGGAAGAACTGAGTTCAAATCCTGCTTCTGATATTTACTAGTTGTATGACCACAAGTACACCATTTAAGCCTCAGCTTCCTCATCTACAAAATGAAAAGACTGGACTAGATGGCCTTCAATAAATCTATGATTCTATGAGTCACACTGGAAATCTTCTCACCAAAATTACAGAATTACATGATTCCAGGACTGAAAGAGAATTCAGAGGTCATCTATACTCAGCCTCTGGTTGAAATCTTCCATTGATGGGGAGCTCACTATCTCTTGAGGAAGTTCATTCTACTTTGAGACATATTTCATCAAACTGGAAGTTTTTATTTATATTGGACTCAAATTTGCCTCCCTTGTAACATCCCACTGGTCCCACGTCTGCTCTCTCAAAAAGAACATACCAAATTCCTTTTCCTTATGACCCTCCTGAAAACACTTGAATTGGTCTTCCCCAAAGTCTGCTCTTCTTCAATCTAAACAACCTCAACTACTTCAGTTAATCCTCCTTTTGGATAGTTTTTATTCTCTTCTCCAATCTAGTAACTCTCCTCCGTAACCACTCTATCCAGATGTGTGGTCTCACTAGGATCGGCACTACCACAGTGGTGTCATACAAAGAATGTTGGCTCAAAGTCTGAAAGATCTGGCTTCGAGTCCAAGCCACTTAACCTTTATGTGCATCAACGGCTTCAGATGAAAAGTGGAAGAATTATTATTTTTACTATCAACATTATCAGGTATTATGAGAATAAAATCAGATTACAGAAGTAAAAGCACTTTTCCTCACAGAACCTCGGACTGAATTAGATTTCTTTTGGTCATCATACAACGCTGCTGACTCATTTTGAGTTTGCAGTGTAGCAAACACCCAGATCCTTTTCACATGAATGTGTCTAGCCCTGACTTCTTCAGCCTATATTTGTGCATTTGTTGTTTTTGAATCTAAAAGAAACATTTTTCATTTGTTCTTCTTCAATTTAATCTTCTTAGCCATGGCTCATCACACCAAGGTCTTTTTTGCATCCTGACTCCCATATTCAGTATAGCAGCTCCAACCCTACCCGCCCAGCTACATGTCATCTACAAATTTGATAAGCATGTCATCTATCCCTTTATCCAAGATACTGATATGGTAAGCATACTGTCAATGTCTACCACACGATACTCTATTTAAAATTCCTTAGAAATCTGACATCCATACATTAAGCAATGGGTCAAGTCATTCAACAAGTTCAGAATCTAACTGCACTATCATTTCTTCATCTAGTCTGAAATTAAATTGAATATGGACACCTCTCATTGCTGTTGCTATGAAATCTCCTTTGCACCGAGAAGGAATTTTATCTTTGGGAGCAGGGTGTGTGTGTGTGTGTGTGTCTTATCATGTCGCAAAGGTAAGGTCCTTCAAGAAAATCACAATTCTTCAGTACTTCCTGTCATACTCTAGACTAGGTTGGATTTCAAGGAAGGCAGAATCACTTAGCCCTTTCTAAATGAAGATGTAACCCAGGAAATTCAAAGACCAAAATCATCAGGAGACACTGATTGCTGGGGTGGAAATAGTGGGAACTTTGGAGGGAGGTAATTGTTTTACCAGAGAATTTGTGATAAAGAAGGGAAGAAAAGGCAGACACAGACGGGCAGGCATTCTAGATTTGGGGAGAGTAAATTTTAAAGGGCTCATAAAAGGACAGGTGGGATAGTGTAAAGTTTTACAGGTTAAGTCATTCCTAGAGGAATAAGACTGAATGAATGAACTTCTGAAGTCTTAAAGAGGAATGATTTCAATAACAAAGAAAAACAGTTATCTGAAGGGACCAAAGTGGATGCTTGGAAAGCTCACTAAGTGACTTTAGATTTTAAAAAGACATTTAAAAAAAATGGAAGTCAAGTTATATAAATAAGAGAAAATAAAACAAGGTCTTAAAAGTAGGAGGAATATTAAAGTTCAGGAATGAGCTAAGGATAGTGAGAAAAACTGGTCTTAAAAGCTTTGCTGGGCAAAAAAGCAAGGAAAGAAAAGGATCATTAGAATGATGACAACTTCTGAAAAGGCAAAACAGTTCAACGGAGGCTTCCCTTCTGCTTTTTAAACCACGGAGCACAATCTTTGGATTGCAACAAGTAGGACAAAAATTATTAATCAATAATATTATCAGAAGAAACAATAAAAGAAAAGAGAAATTAGTTATTCTACAAGAATCTGTAGGGAACCTTGCTAACACGAACTGAAAGAACTGGCAAATAGGACTGGTGAACCATTATCATTGATTTGTTTACTCGCCAAACTATAAGCCTGTGAGTTTAATTTTGATTTCCTGACAAAATTCTAGAGTGTATTAGTAAGAAATAGTGAATACCTCAGGGAAAAAAGGTTATTTCAAAAAAAAAATGAGTGTGACCATTGGCAAGCCACTTAACTTCTTTGTGCCTCAGTTTTATCACCTGTAAAATGAAGGAGTCAGACTAGCTGGCTTTTAAGGTCCTTTTCAGGTCTAAGTCTGTGATCCTATAAATGAACAGGTCCTATATGATCAACCTTATTTCCTTTCCTGACAGAGGAAAAATGGTATAGTGAATAGAGCGATGGGCTTGGGAGTCAGGAAGACCTGAGTTCGATTAATGTTGGATGCTTACCATCTGTGCAACTCTAGGCAAGTCACTTTACTGCTGCTTGCCTCAGTTTCCTCAACTGTAAAATGGTAACAATAACAGCAGCAATCTCCCAGGGGTGCTGTGAGGATCAAAGGAGATAACATTTGTAAAGCACATAGAACTGTGTTAGCACCTAGTAGGTGCTGCATAAACGCTTATTCCCTCTTTCCCTCTCTAATCCACTTTGCAAACCTTAAAGCACTATTAAATGCCTATTCCCTCCTCACTCACAAGGGTTACTGGGCTGAAGAATGCTAAAGATATGGGGCTGACAAACTGCAGCCCGTGGCCTGCTGCTTGTTTTTGTATGGCCTGTGAAAGACCATTCCTAGTTACTTGGCCTTACAAAAACAGAAGATACCCTGACCCTTAGGCCACGGTTTGAGGCTGCTGCTATAGATTCCTGTTCCTTTTTCACTTTTTTCACCTTTTTAAAAAAATATCTAATTAATTGTTTTTAGTTTACACTACTCAGTCCCACAAGTTTTTTAGTTCCAAATTTTCTCCTCCTTTCCCCCACCACCTCCCACCAACACAGCATGTAATCTGATATAGGTTCTACATAGACCTTCACATTAAACTTCTTTTCCAATAATCAAATTGTAAAGAAGAATTATAACCAGTGAAATGAACCATGAGAAAGATGTAACAAAACCAAAAATAAAATTAAAAAAGAGAATAGTTTACTTCAATCTGCATTCAGATTCCATAATTCTTTCTCTAGATGTGGGCAGCCTTTTCCATCATAAGTCTTTTGGAGATGTCTTAGAACCTTGCACTGTTGAGAAGAGCCAGGTCTATCAAAGTTAGTCATTACA
Organism: Trichosurus vulpecula; assembly: GCF_011100635.1. Taxonomy (NCBI): domain Eukaryota; kingdom Metazoa; phylum Chordata; class Mammalia; order Diprotodontia; family Phalangeridae; genus Trichosurus; species Trichosurus vulpecula. The sequence goes on from NC_050573.1 coordinate 83,161,738, forward strand.
GAAGCAATATGACTGTGGTTCTGTACAATGTTCTCCTGGTTCTGCTCCCTTCACTTATCATCAGATCATATAAGACTCTCCAGGTTATAGATTACTTTTGGCCAACATTTCAGCAAAGTATTTGACAAAGACCATTATGTTATTCTTCTAAAAAAGTTGGAGTCATGTTGGTTAAAAGATAGTACAGAACAATTTGGTGGAATCTAAACAGCTTAAATAGGACAGCTAGGTAGCACAGTGGCTAGAGTGCCTAGCCTGCGAGTTGGTTCCTCCTGGGTTTGAATCTGGCCTCAGATACTTAAAAGCTGCGTGACCCTGGGCAAGTCATTTAACCCTGTTTGCTTTCAGTTTCTTCATCCATAAAATGAGCTGGAGAAGGAAATGGCAAACCCATTCCAGTATCTTTGCCAAGATACTGAAAAACTACTGAATAACAACAGCTTAAAATAGCTAGACCTAAAAAAACAGTCATTAATGGTTTGATGTCAACTGCAAAGGTCGCATCCAGTGCAGTCTCCCAGGGATGCTACTTAATGACTTGGATAAAAGCATGGATGGCATGCTTATTAAATGCACAGATGACAAAAACACGGGAGAAACTCTAGATGACTGGCTCAGGATTCAAAATGATCCTGATAGGCTATAACACTGAACAAAATCTAACAGGATAGAATTTAAATGAGATAAATGAAAAGTATTTTATTTGGGTTTAAAATATCAACTAGTGAAACTCAAGATCAATATTAGTCAACAGCAACATACGGCAGCTGAGAAAGCTAATGTGATGTTACGCTACATTAGTAAAGGCACAGTGTACAGGATTAGGGAGATAGGAGTTCCATTACACTCTGCATTGGCCAGACTACACCTGTAGTATAGTGTAAATTTCTTGGTGCTACATCTTAAGAAGGAAACTGATATGCATTTTCTCTGGCTGTCCCCCAAGCCTAGAATGCTCTCCCTTCCTTAACTGTACCTACTGGCTTCCCTGGTTTCCTTCAAGTCCCAACTAAAATCCCATCTTCTACAAGAACCCTTCTTAATTTAGTACCTCTCCTCTGTTCATTATTTCCTATTTATCCTGTCTATAGCTTGTCTGTACATATTTGGTTTTTTTGTCTCCCCCATTAGATTGTGAGCTCCTTCAGAGTAGGGGGCTGTCTTTTGCCTGTTTTGGCAGATAACAGACACTTAAAAAATGTTTACCAATGGTTTGACTGATTGATATGGTGGACAGTGTTCAAAGGGAAACCAATATGGTGAAGGACCTTGAAAAAAAATCTATATACATATCTATATCTAATGAGACTTGTTTGAAGGAACTGGGAATAGAGAAGATTATAGATTTAAAGATAAAGATGGAGAGAGATATGACAACTTCATTCAAATATCTGATGGGATGTCATGTAGAAGAGGAATTATACTTGTCCTGGAAGTTCCTGAGGCAAATTTAAGCTTGATATAAGGAAAAAGTTCCTAATATTAGAGCTGTGCAAAAGTAGAATGGGCTGCTTCTGAAGATAGTAGGTCACCTGAGTTCGTCAAACAAAGGTTCTATGACTACTTGCTGCACATGCTGTAGAAGGTAGGTATCCCACCCAATTCTGAAATTGTCTGATAGTTAGTACAGGCCTGCTGATAGACTATTTGATACCCAAGACCGAGCTTGGTTAGTAGTAGAGTGATTCACCTTTAGAGGACTGGTGATGATCAATTTTTCTGGTCAAAGAAATGCATAAATCCACTAAGGCATAGAAGGCATGTGATCAGTGTTCACGGGGGAAGCCCCCATACAGGACTATTTATATTTGTACTTGTCTCCTCATTAGATCTTCAGCTCCTTGGGAGCTTAAATTAAAACTAAATATGATTTCATTCTATGTAAGTGCCTGAAACATGGTATATAATACATGCTCGTTAACTGACTTATAAGAATGAAGTCATGGATCTTTGAATAACTGAAGTATGTTATTTTAAGAATTAGAGGTACTCTAACCTCTTATAAAATGAGTGCCAAGAATAATTGATTCCACTGCAGGATGAGGTCCAGCTTCAAATACCATTTAAGAGAGTCATGGTGGTCTCAAAAATATGAACATTGTTTAATTTTTTAATTTTTTTAAAATTTTTTAAATTTAAATTTATTTATTTAACATATTTAGTTTTCAGCATTGATTTTCACAAGAGTTTGAATTACAAATTTTCTCCCCATTTCTACCCTCCCCCCAACTCCAAGATGGCATATATTCTGGTTGCCCTGTTCCCCAGTCAGCCCTCCCCTCTATCACCCCACTCCCCTCCCATCCCCTTTTCCCTTCCTTTCTTGTAGGGCAAGATAAATTTCTACGCCCCACTGCCTGTGTATCTTATTTTTTAGTTGCATGCAAAAACTTTTTTTTGTTGTTTTTGAACATCTGTTTTTAAAACTTTGAGTTCCAAATTCTCTCCCCTCTTCCCTTCCCACCCACCCTCCCTAAGAAGTCAAGCAATTCAACCTAGGCCACATGAGTATCATTATGTATAACCTTTCCACAATACTCATGTTGTGAAAGACTAACTATATTTTGCTCCTTCCCAACCCATCCCGCTTTATTGAATTTTCTCCCTTGACCCTGTCCCCTTTCCAAAGTGTTTGTTTTTGATTACCTCCACCCCCATCTGCCCTCCCCTCAATCATCCCCCTCCCTTTTTTTATCTTCCTCCCTCTTCTTTCCTGTGGGGTAAGATACTCAATTGAGTATGTATGGTATTCCCTCCTCAGGCCAAATCTGATGAGAGCAAGGTTCACTCATTCCCCCCTCACCTGCCCTCTCCCCTCCTCCCACAGAACTGCTTCCTCTTCCCACCTTTACGCGACATAATCCACCCCATTCTATCTCTCCCTATCTCCCTATCTCAGTATGTTGCTCTCTCATCCCTTAATTTCATTTTATTTCTTTTAGATATCTTCCCTTCATCTTCAACTCACCCTGTGTCTGCTCTCTCTCTTTTACATATATATGTATATATATATGAAAACACACACATATATATATACATACATACACATGCATACATATACACATAAATACATACACATTCACTTATATATATATACATAAACATATATATATGCATATTCCCTTCAACTACCCTAATACTGAGGTCTCATGAATCATACACATCATCTTTCCATGTAGGAACGTAAACAAAACAGTTCAACTTTAATAAGTCCCTTGCAATTTCCGTTTCTTGATTACCTTTTCATGCTTCTCTTGATTCTTGTGTTTGAAAGTCAAATTTTCTATTCAGTTCTGGTCTTTTCACTGAGAAAGCTTGAAAGTCCTCTATTTTATTGAAAATCCATATTTTGCCTTGGAACATGATACTCAGTTTTGCTGGGTAGGTGATTCTAGGTTTTAATCCTAGCTCCATTGACCTCCGGAATATCGCATTCCAAGCCCTTCGATCTCTTAATGTAGAAGCTGCTAGATTTTGGGTTATTCTGATTGGGTTTCCACAATACTCAAATTGTTTCTTTCTGGCTGCTTGCAGTATTTTCTCCTTGATCTGGGAGCTCTGGAATTTGGCAACAATATTCCTAGGAGATTTCTTTTTGGGATCTATTTGAGGAGGCGATCGATGGATTCTTTCAATTTCTATTTTGCCCTGTGGCTCTAGAATATCAGGGCAGTTCTCCTTGATAATTTCTTGAAAGATGGTATCTAGGCTCTTTTTTTGATCATGGCTTTCAGGTAGTCCAATAATTTTTAAATTCTCTCTCCTGGATCTATTTTCCAGGTCAGTGGTTTTTCCAAGGAGATATTTCACATTGTCTTCCGTTTTTTCATTCCTTTGGTTTTGTTTTTATACTATCCTGATTTCTCATAAAGTCACTAGCTTCCACTTGCTCCAATCTAATTTTTAAAGTAGTATTTTCTTCAGTGGTCTTTTGGACTTCCTTTTCCATTTGGCTAATTCTGCCTTTCAAGGCATTCTTCTCCTCATTGGCTTTTTGGAGTTCTTTTGCCATTTGAGTTAGTCTATTTTTTTTTTAAATGCAATTTATTTATTTAATATATTTGGTTTTCAGCATTGACTTTCACAACAGTTTGAATTACAAATTTTCTCCCCATTTCTGCCCTCCCCCCCCACTCCAAGATGGCGTATATTCTGGTTGCCCTGTTCCCCAGTCAGCCCTCCCCTCTATCACCCCCCTCCCCTCTCATCCCCTTTTCCCTTCCTTTCTTGTAGGGCAAGATAAATTTCTACGCCCCATTGCCTGTGTATCTTATTTTCTAGTTGCATACAAAAAGTTTTTTTGTTTTTGAACATCTGATTTTAAAATTTTGAGTTCCAAATTCCCTTCCCTCTTCCCTTCCCACCCACCCTCCCTAAGAAGTTGAGCAATTCAACCTAGGCCACACATGTATTATTATGTATAACCCTTCCACAATATTCATGTTGTGAAAGGCTAACTACATTTTGCTCCTTCCCAACCCATCCCGCTTTATTGAATTTTCTTCCTTGACCCTGTCCCCTTTCCAAAGTGTTTGTTTTGATTACCTCCACCCCCATCTGCCCTCCACTCCATCATCCCCCTGCCTTTTATTTTTTTTTTTTTTATCTTCCTCCCTCTTCTTTCCTGTGGGGTAAGATACCCAACTGAGTATGTATGGTATTCCCCCTCAGGCCAAATCTGATGAGAGCAAGGTTCACTCATTCCCCCCTCACCTGCCCACTCCCCTCCTCTCCTAGAACTGCTTCCTCTTGCCACCTTTATGGGAGATAATCCACCCCATTCTATCTCTCCCTATCTCCCTCTCTCAGTAAGTTACTCTCTCATCCCTTAATTTCATTTTATTTCTTTTAGCTATCTTCCCTTCATCCTCAACTCACCCTGTGTCTGCTTTCTTTCTTTTACATATATATATATATACACACACACACACACACATACATATACCCATAGATACATACATACATACACATTCACTTATATATATACATAAACATATATATACATGCATATTCCCTTCAACTACCCTAATACTGAGGTCTCATGAATCATACTCATCATCTTTCCATGTAGGAATGTAAACAAAACAGTTCAACTTTAGTAAGTCCCTTGCAATTTCCGTTTCTTGATTACCTTTTCATGCTTCTCTTGATTCTTGTGTTTGAAAGTGAAATTTTCTATTCAGTTCTGGTCTTTTCGCTGAGAAAGCTTGAAAGTCCTCCATTTTATTGAAAGTCCATATTTTGCCTTGGAACATGATACTCAGTTTTGCTGGGTAGGTGATTCTAGGTTTTAATCCTAGCTCCACTGACCTCCAGAATATCGCATTCCAAGCCCTTCGATCTCTTAATGTAGAAGCTGCCAGGTCTTGGGTTATTCTGATTGGGTTTCCACAATATTCAAATTGTTTCTTTCTGGCTGCTTGCAGTATTTTCTCCTTGATCTGGGAGCTCTGGAATTTGGCAACAATATTCCTAGGAGATTTCTTTTTGGGATCTATTTGCGGAGGCGATCGATGGATTCTTTCAATTTCTATTTTGCCCTGTGGCTCTAGAATATCAGGGCAGTTCTCCTTGATAATTTCCTGAAAGATGGTATCTAGGCTCTTTTTTTGATCATGGCTTTCAGGTAGTCCAATAATTTTTAAATTATCTCTCCTGGATCTATTTTCCAGGTCAGTGGTTTTTCCAAGGAGATATTTCACATTGTCTTCCATTTTTTCATTCCTCTGGTTCTGTTTTATAATATCCTGATTTCTCATAAAGTCACTAGCTTCCACTTGCTCCAATCTAATTTTTAAAGTCGTATTTTCTTCAGTGGTCTTTTGGACCTCCTTTTCCATTTGGCTAATTCTGCCTTTCAAGGCATTCTTCTCCTCATTGGCTTTTTGGAGTTCTTTTGCCATTTGAGTTAGTCTATTTTTTTAATTTAATTTTTTTTAATTTAAATTTATTTATTTAACATATTTGGTTTTCAGCACTGATTTTCACAACAGTTTGAATTACAAATTTTCTCCCCATTTCCACCCTCCCCCCCACTCCAAGATGGCATATATTCTGGTTGCCCTGTTCCCCAGTCAGCCCTCCCCTCTATCACCCCCCTCCCCTCTCATCCCCTTTTCCCTTCCTTTCTTGTAGGGCAAGATAAATTTCTACGCCCCATTGCCTGTGTATCTTATTTCCTAGTTGCATTCAAAAACTCTTTTTTTTTGTTTTTGAACAACTGTTTTTAAAACTTTGAGTTCCAAATTCTCTCCCCTCTTCCCTTCCCACCCACCCTCCCCAAGAAGTCTAGCAATTCAACCTAGGCCACACATGTATCATTATGTATAACCCTTCTACAATACTCATGCTGTGAAAGGCTAACTACATTTTGCTCCTTCCCAACCCATCCCGCTTTATTGAATTTTCTCCCTTGGCCCTGTCCCCCTTCCAAAGTGTCTGTTTTGATTACCTCCACCCCTATCTGCCCTCCCCTCCATCATCCCCCCCCTTTTATTTTTTTTTATCTTCCTCCCTCTTCTTTCCTGTGGGGTAAGACACCCAACTGAGTATGTATGGTATTCCCTCCTCAGGCCAAATCCGATGAGAGCAAGGTTCACTCATTCCCCCCTCACCTGCCCTCTCCCCTCCTCCCACAGAACTGCTTCCTCTTCCCACCTTTACGCGACATAATCCACCCCATTCTATCTCTCCCTATCTCCCTATCTCAGTATGTTGCTCTCTCATCCCTTAATTTCATTTTATTTCTTTTAGATATCTTCCCTTCATTTCAACTCACCCTGTGTCTGCTCTCTCTCTTTTACATATATATATATATAAACACACACATATATATACATACATACCCATACATACATATACACATAGATATATACATACATACACATTCACTTATATATATATACATAAACATATATGTATGCATATTCCCTTCAGCTACCCTAATACTGAGGTCTCATGAATCATACATGTCATCTTTCCATGTAGGAATGTAAACAAAACAGTTCAACTTTAGTAAGTCCCTTGCAATTTCTGTTTCTTGATTACCTTTTCATGCTTCTCTTGATTCTTGTGTTTGAAAGTCAAATTTTCTATTCAGTTCTGGTCTTTTCACTGAGAAAGCTTGAAAGTCCTCTATTTTATTGAAAATCCATATTTTGCCTTGGAACATGATACTCAGTTTTGCTGGGTAGGTGATTCTAGGTTTTAATCCTAGCTCCATTGACCTCCGGAATATCGCATTCCAAGCCCTTCAATCTCTTAATGTAGAAGCTGCCAGATCTTGGGTTATTCTGATTGGGTTTCCACAATACTCAAATTGTTTCTTTCTGGCTGCTTGCAGTATTTTCTCCTTGATCTGGGAGCTCTGGAATTTGGCAACAATATTCCTAGGAGATTTCTTTTTGGGATCTATTTGAGGAGGCGATCGATGGATTCTTTCAATTTCTATTTTGCCCTGTGGCTCTAGAATATCAGGGCAGTTCTCCTTGATAATTTCTTGAAAGATGGTATCTAGGCTCTTTTTTTGATCATGGCTTTCAGGTAGTCCAATAATTTTTAAATTCTCTCTCCTGGATCTATTTTCCAGGTCAGTGGTTTTTCCAAGGAGATATTTCACATTGTCTTCCGTTTTTTCATTCCTTTGGTTCTGTTTTATAATATCCTGATTTCTCATCAAGTCACTAGCTTCCACTTGCTCCAATCTAATTTTTAAAGTCGTATTTTCTTCAGTGGTCTTTTGGACCTCCTTTTCCATTTGGCTAATTCTGCCTTTCAAGGCATTCTTCTCCTCATTGGCTTTTTGGAGCTCTTTTGCCATTTGAGTTAGTCTTTTTTAAGGTGTTGTTTTCTTCAGTGTATTTTTCAGTATTTTTTTGGGTCTCCTTTAGCAAGTCATTGACTTGTTTTTCATGGTTTTCTCACATCCTTCTCATTTCTCTTCCCAATTTTTCCTCTACTTCTCTAACTTGCTTTTCCAAATCCTTTTTGAGCTCTTCTATGGCCTGGGGCCAGTTCATGTTTTTCTTGGAGGCTTTGGTTGTAGGCTCTATGACTTTGTTGTCTTCTTTAGGCTGTATGTTTTGGTCTTCTTTGTCACCAAAGAAAGAATCCAAAGTCTGAGACTGAATCTGGGTGTGCTTTCGCTGCCTGGCCATATTCCCAACCAACTAACTTGACCCTTGAGTTTTTCAGTGGGGTATGACTGCTTGTAGACTAACGAGTTCTATGTTCCACGTTTGGGGGGGAGGTGCCAGCTCTGCCACACCAGCACTGCTCCTTCCCCAACCCCCAACCCAGACTGGGCTTAGATGTTCGGCAGGCTGTGCACTCCTGCTCTGATCCGCCACTTAATTCCTCCCACCAGGTGGGCCTGGAGCCGGAAGTAACAACAGCTGTAGCTGCCCCACCTCTGCTGCCCCTGGGGCTGGTAGCCGAACCACGAATTTCTTCCACTCCCGCAGCTTTTCCCACTAACCTTCTCCACTGTCTTTGGTGTTTGTGGTTTGAGAAGTCTGGTAACTGCCGCAGCTCACATATTCAGGGCGCTAGGGGCCCCATCCGCCCGACTCCAAGTTTGGTTGTTCTACGCCGCTCAGGCTGGGCTCTGCTCCACTCCATTCCCAGCTCCCAGCTCCATGTGGGATAGACCTCACCCAGAGACCATCCAGGCTGTCCTGGGCTGGAGCCCTGCTTCCCTCTGCTGTTCTGTGGGTTCTGCCGTTCTAGAATTGGTTCAGAGCCATTTTTTATAGGTTTTTGGAGGGACTCGGTACGGAGCTCACTCTAGCCCCTGCTTACCTGCCGCCATCTTGGCTCCGCCCCCCGAGTTAGTCTATTTTTTAAGGTGTTGTTTTCTTCAGTGTATTTTTCAGTATTTTTTTGGGTCTCCTTTAGTAAGTCATTGACTTGTTTTTCATGGTTTTCTCACATCCTTCTCATTTCTCTTCCCAATTTTTCCTCTACTTCTCTAACTTGCTTTTCCAAATCCTTTTTGAGCTCTTCCATGGCCTGGGACCAGTTCATGTTTTTCTTGGAGGTTTCTGTTGTAGGCTCTTTGACTTTGTTAACTTCTTCTGTCAGTACGTTTTGGTCTTCTTTGTCACCAAAGAAAGAATGCAAAGTCTGAGACTGAATCATGTGTGCATTTTCGCTGCCTGGCCATATTCCCAACCAACCAACTTGACCCTTGAGTTTTTCAGTGGGGTATGACTGCTTGTAGACAAAAGAGTTCTATGTTCCACGTTTGGGGGGGAGGTGCCAGCTTTGTCACACCAGCACTACTCCTTCCCCAAGAACCCCCAACCCGGACTGGGCTTAAATCTTCAGCAGGCTGTGCACTCCTGCTCTGATCCGCCACTTTATTCCTCCCACCAGGTGGGCCTGGGGCCGGAAGCAACAACAGCTGTAGCTGCCCCACCTCTTCTGCCCCCGGGGCTGGTAGCTGAACCACGAACTTCTTCCACTCCCGCAGCTTTTCCCACTAACCTTCTCCACTGTCTTTGGTGTTTGTGGTTTGAGAAGTCTGGTAACTGTCGCAGCTCACTGATTCAGGGTGGTAGGGCACATTCCGCCCGGCTCCTGGTCTGGTTGGTCCGCGCTGCTCACGCTGGGCTCTGCTCCGCTCCGCTCCCAGCTCCCAGCTCTGAGCTCCCAGCTCCGTGTGGGATAGACCTCACCCAGAGACCATCCAGGCTCTCCTGGGCTGGAGCCCTGCTTCCCTGTGTTGTTTTGTGGGTTCTGCAGTTCTAGAACTGCTTCAGAGCCATTTTTTATAGGTTTTTGGAGGGACTCGGCAGGGAGCTCACGCTGTTCCTTGCTTTCTAGCCGCCATCTTGGCTCCACCCCCCCAAAATATGAACATAATTAAAATATTCACCAAATATTTAGTAAACACCAAAAGCTCTAAGTGCTTGAAGACAATGGAGAAAGAAGGATAAAAATCTAAGTTGTTAACTAATATGAACAGATTTTATTTCTATAGCACTTTAAGGTTTACAAAGTACTTTCCTCACAGTACCTTTCTGAGACAAATAGTGAAGGAACTATTAGCCTCATTTTACAGATGAAGAAACAGAAGTCCAGAGAGAGGAAATGATTTGGTTGGTAACAGTGTCTGAGTTAGAACTCAAATCCAAGCCTTCTGACTCCAATACTAGAATTCTTTCTACTGTATCACACCACCTCTGCCCTCTCTTTTGCATATGAAGAAGAGCTTCTCCATATACCAATATAGGAGGCAAAAACAAAAGCCTTCACTTTTCTGAAGGCAATTAGTAGCCTATCATTCTCTATATGATTAGACAGCCTCCCTTTTGGAGCATAAAAGTTATAAACATCTTCTTGATAAGAAACCCACCTACTTTATTAGAAATATTTTCCCATAGAGCCCTGATTCTGGGCAGGCTAGAGCAAGTAGACTTCCGGGGGTTCCAGGTAGGCAGTTCTGCCAAAGATTCAAGGGAATCTGTGTGGGGGCAAAGCCTGCTGAGGTCTGGGAATGGCAAGCATGTCTTTTCTGAACAGCTCTGCCCCTCAAAAATCCTGGCAGGCTCTTAGTAACCTGATCTACATAGATGTGGATAGCTAATTGGTTTCCCAAAGAGCAAAATGCCTATTTTTATGAGAACTTCAAAATTTAGCCGATCCCTCTGTATCAATCATCACTCCAGCCAAATTGAAACGATCTGTGTAACCTGGAAAATAAAAATGTCCAAACTAAAAGATATCATTTGAAGACTTCCTGTGTTGGGGGGACTCATTATCTGCTGAAGCAGCTCACTTCACTTTTGGATAGTTCTACTTAGGAAATGTTTCTGTGTACTGATCTGAAACCTACCTCACTGTAAATTTCAACCATTGAGAGAGACAGATAAATACATACATACATCATACAGACAGACAGAGAAACAGACAGAGAGAAGTATAAATAGAAGGAAAACAGGATGGTGGGAAATACACAGTAATCATAACTGCGAATGTGAATGGGATGAACTCACCCATAAAACAGAAATGGATAGCAGAGTGGATTAAAAAGCAGAATCCTATAATATGCTGTTTACAAAAACCATATCTGAAGCAGAGACACACAGAGAGTAAAGGTAAAAGGCCAGGGAAGAATCTATTTTGCTTCAGCTGAAGTAAAAAAGCAGGGGTAGCAATCATGATCTCAGACAAAGCAAAAGAAAAATAGATCTAATTATGAGATAAGCAAGGAAATTACATCTTCCTAAAAGGTATCTTCACAATGAAGTAATATCAACACTAAACATATATGCACGAAATAGTATAGCATCCAAATTTCTACAGGAGAAGTTAAATGAGTTACAGGAGAAAATAGTCAGTAAAACTACACTAGTAAGGGACCTAAATTTTCCTTTCTCAGAACTAGATAAATCGAACCACAAAATTTCAAAGAAGAAAGAATTCAAGGATGTGTAGGGTAATTAGGTGGCACAGTGGAAAGAGTACCAGTCTCAAAGTCAGAAGAACCTGAGTTCAAATCCGGCCTCGGACACCTGCCAGCTGTGTAATCCTGGGCAGGTTTCTTAACTCCAATTTGCCTCCAAAAAAAATTTTTAAGGAAATGAATAGAATTTTAGAAAAGTTAGCTATGATAGACCACTGGAGAAAACTGAATGGGGATAGAAAGGAATATGCCTTTTACTCAGGGGTACATGGCTCCTACACAAAAACTGACATTAAGGCATAAAAACCTCACAATGAAATGTAGAAAGGCAGAAATATTGAATACATCCTTTTCAGATCATGGTATAATAGAAATTATATTTAATAAAGGCCTATAGAAAGAGTTTAAAAATTAATTGGAAACTAAATAATCTAATCCTAAAGAACAAGTGGGTCAAAAAACAAATCATAGAAACAATCAATAATTTCATTAAAGAGAATGATAATGATGAGACAATATACCAAAATTTATGGGATGCAGCCAAAGCAATACTTAGGGGAAAATGTGTATCTCTAAACACTTATATCAATAAAACAGAGAAAGAGCAAATCAGTGAACTGGACATATAAGTAAAAAGAAAAAAACTAGAAAAAGAAAAAAAAATTAAAATCTCCAATTAAATACAAAATTGGAAATCCTGAAAATCAAAGAAGATTAATAAAATTGAGAGTAAGAAAATCACTGAACTAAACTAAGAGCTGCTTTTATGAAAAACAAACAAACCAATAAAATAAATAAACCATCGGTTAATTTCATTTAAATAAAGGAAACCAAATTGCCAGTATGAAAAATTAAAAGAGCAAAATTCACCACCAATAAAAAAGAAATTAAAGCAATAATTAGGAGCTATTTTGCCCAGTTGCATGCCAATAAATCTGACAATCTAAGTAAAATGGATGAATATTTAGAAAAGTATAAATTGCTTAGATTAACACAAGCGGAAATGGAATACTTAAACAACCCCACCTTAGAAAAAGAAAATGAACACGCCACCAATGAATTCCCTAAGAATCCTTAGGGCCAGATGGATTCACAAGTGAATTCTACCATATATTTAATTCCAATACTATATAAACTATTCAAGAAAAAAGTGAAAGAGTCCTACCAAATTCTGTTTATGACACAAATATGGTGCTGATACTTAAATCACGAAGAGCCAAAACAGAGAAATTAAACTGTAAGACCAATTTCCCTAACGAATACTGAGGCAAAAAAATTTAAATAAAATACCAGCAAAGAGATTATAGCAATATATCACCAAGATCACACACTGTGACCAGATAGGATTTAAAGCAGAAATACAAGGCTGGTTCAAGTTTAGGAAATCTATCAGCATAACTGACCAGATCAATAACAAAACCAACAGAAATCAAATGATTATCTCAACAGATGCAGAAAAAGCTTTTGAAACATGGAAAGACTTGTATGAACTGATGAAAAGTGAAATTAGCAAAACCAGGAACATTGTACACACTAATAGCAATATTGTGTGATGTTCAACTATAAATGACTTAGCTCTTCTCAGCAATACAATGATCCAAGATAATTACAAAGGACTCATGATGAAAAATGCTATACACATCCAGAGAAAGAACTGATGGATTACGAATATAGATCAAAGCATACTATTTTCACTTTATTTTTTTCATGGATTTTTCCTTTTGGTCTGTTTCTTCTTTCACAACTATGACTAATATGGAAACATATTTTACATGATTGCACATATATAACATAAGTCAAATTGCTTACCATTTGACGAAGAGAAAAGGAGAGGGAGAAAAATGTGGAACTCAAAATCTTGTAAAAATGGATGCTAAAAATTGTCTTTACATATAATTGGAAAAATACTATTAAAAAAAGAAAAAAAAGGCTTTTGACAAAACACAACACCTACTCCTACTGAAAACACTAGAGAGCCTAGGAATAAATGGAGCTTTCCTTAAAATAAGTAGTATCTATCTAAATCTATCAGCAAGCATTATCTGTAATGGGGATAAGATAAAACCTTCCCAATAAGATCAGGAATGAAGCAAGAATGACCATTATTATCACTATTATTCAAGAGTGTACTAAGAATGGTAGCTGTAGCAGTAAAAGAAGAAAAAGAAATTGAAGGAATCAGAATAGGCAATGAGGAAACAAAATTATCACTCTTTGCTGATGACATGATAGTATACTTAGAGAATCCTAAAGCATCACCTAGTTGAAATAATTAACAACTTTAGCAAAGTTGAAGGATATAAGACAAACCCACACAAATGATCAGCATTTCTATATATTACCAATAAAGCTCAGCAGCAAGAAATAGAAAGAAAACTGCATTTAAAATGACTGTAGACAATATAAAATATTGGATGTCTACCTATACCAAACCCAGGAACTATAAGTGAATACAATTACAAAAACGCTTTTTACACAAATAAAGTCAGATCTAAAAAACTGGAAAAATATCAATTGCTCATGGATAGGCCAAGCCAGTATAATAATGATAACAATTCTACTTAAATTAATTTACTTATGCAGTGCCATACAAAACTACCAAAAAATTATCTGATAGAACTAGAAAAAATAACAAAATTCATCCAGAAGAACAAAACGTCAAGAATATCAAGAAAATTAATGAAAACAAATGTGACGGAAGATGCTAGCTATACCAGATCTCAAACTGTATAATTATAAAGGAGTAATGATCAAAATTATCTGGTACTGGCTAAGAAAAAGAGTGGTGGATCAGTGGAATAGATTCTGTACATAAGACTAAGGTAGTAAATGACGATAGTAATCTAGTGTTTGATAAACACTAAAACCCCAGCTTCTGGGACAATGACTCACTATTTGACAAAAACTGTTGGGAAAGCTGGAAAACAGAATGGCAGACACTAGATACAGATCAATGTCTTATCTTGGTATACAACAGAATGGTGGTACCATAAGCAAATTAGGAGAGCTAGGAATAGCTTATCTGTGAGATCTATGGAAAGGGAAGAATTTATGACCAAACAAAATAGAAAGCACTTTTAGACATAAAATGAATAATTTTGATTATATTAAACTAAAAAGGTTTTACAGCAAGTATCTCCGATAAAAACCTCATTTATAACATACAGAACTGAGTCAAATTTGGAAGAACACAAGTCATTTCCCAATAGATAACTGGGTAAAGGACATGAACAGGCAGTTTTCAGACAAAGAAATCAAAGCTATCTATAGTCATGTGAAAAAAAAATGCTCTAAATCACTACTGATGAGAGAAATGCAAATTAAAGTAACTCTGAGGCACCACCTCACACCTATCAGATTGGCTAATATGAAAGAAAAGGAAAATGAGAAAAGTTGGAAGGGATATAGGAAAATTGGGATAGTAATGCAATAGTGGTGGTCTAGTGAACTGATTCAACCGTTCTGGAGAGTAATTTGGAACTATGCACAAAGGGCAATCAAACTGTGTATACTCTTTGATCCAGCAATACCACTATGAGGTCTGTATCCCAAGCAGATTTAAAAAGGGGTGGGGGAAGGGGGAAGAAGGACCTATATGTACAAAAATCTTTATAGTACTCTTTTTTTTTGTGGTGGTAATGGGGATGCCCATCAATTGGGGAATGGCTGAACAAGTTGTAGTATATGATTGTAATGGAATTTTACTTTTCTAAGAAATGATGAGCAGATAGATTTCAGAAAAACCTGGAAAGACTTATATGAACTGATGTAGAGTGAAGTCAGGAGAACACTGTACAAAATAACAGCAATAATGTATGATGATAAACTGTGAATGATTCAGCTATTCTTAGGAATACAACGATCTAAGACAATTCCAAAGGACTCATGCTGAAAAATGCTATCTACCTCCAGAGAAAGGACTGATGAAGTCTGAATGCAGATTGAAACATACTATTTTTCATTTTCTGTATTTTTTCTGTGTTTTTTTCCCCCTTTGGGTCTGTGTCTTCTTTCACAACATGAATAATATGGTAATGTGTTTTACATCATTGAACATATATAACCTGTATCAAATTGCTTACTGTGTCTGGAAGGGGGCGAAGTGAGAAAGGGAGAGAAGAAATTTGGAACGCAAAAATTTTTTAAAATAAATGTTAAATATTGTCTTTATATATAACTGGGGAAAATAAAATAAAAATAAATAAAATCAAGTTTTTTGCTTTCAATTTTGTTAGTTTCTTTTCTGATTTTCAGAATTTCAGGTGTTTAGATTTGCTCTACCCCACGTCCTCCCCCATGGTATAACGGATGGTAGACTAGACTCAAGAGTTGTTACAAAGACATGGGTTCAAATCTTGCCTCAGACAATTTCTCTGTGGCTCTGAGCAAGTTACTTTTCTTATCCGCAAAAAGAGGAAGTTGCACTCAGTGACTTTTAAGGTATCTTTCAGTTCTAAATCTATGATGTCTTGTTTTTCTAGGTTTTTTAGTTGCATACCCAATTCACTGATCTATTCTTTTTCTCTTTTATTGATAAGAGTATTTAGAGACTGAAATTTGACTTTCAGACCTACTTTGGCCACATCCTAAAAGTTTTGGTTTATTGTTTCAACACCGTATTTTCTTTTAGGAGGTTATCTGTTATGTTTGTGATTTTTTTCTCTTATTTATCGTTTAGTTTACGTTTAAGTTGAATCTTTTTGCCAAAGTCCTTTTGTTAATTATATTTTTACTCCATTATGACAATTGATATGCTTAATATTTTTACTTTCCCTCAATTTTTGTAAAGGTTCCATAAACAACTGAGAAATAGGTATGATTCTTTCTATTCCCATTCAGTCATCATCAGAGAATAGTCGTATCTATTTTTCTAAAATTTTTATTCAAATTCTTAACTTTTCTTGCTTATCTTTTTATTAAAGTTATCTAAGTCTGCAAGGAGTAAGCTCCAAAACTATTATATCTTTGTTGTCTATTCCCCACTGTAAATAGATTAATTTTTCTTTACATACTTAGATGCCATCTTATTTGGTACTTAAGTAATAATATATCATTGTCTGTGTTCTTTAAGAATAATGTCATTTCCCTGTTTAATCTCTTTTATATATGCTTATTTTTTACTGTAGTTTTGTCTGAGATCAGGATTGATATGCCTGACTTTTTAAAGTTCATCTGAAAGATAATAAATTCTGCTCCAGCTCCCTATCTTAACTCTTTGTGAATCTTTATGTTTCAAGTGTGTTTCTTGTAAACAATTAATTGTTGGAGTTAGATTCCTAATCCACAGTCTACTATCCTCGACCATTTTTGAGATAAATTCATCCTATTCATATTCTGAACATTAATATTGAATTTCTCTGTAATATGTATATTTTCCCCCTCTATGCATCTTCCTCCTCCTACAAAAGTGAAGAAGTGATGAGACAGATGTGATCAACATTAGTGATTTATAACTGAATTAATATTGCTTCCATTCCATCGCCCCTTTTTTCTTCCCCACAACTTTACCTTATCACTGGTCTTTACCCCTTTTTCTTTTTTAGGCTCCGTAATGCATTGTCTTTCTTAAATCCCCTTCTCCCTTTGCCCAGCTGATTCTCTTTTAAGTTTAACATATTATTACACCAAACTTTTTGTGGTGTGTCAGTGTGAGTGTGTGTGTGTGTGTGTGTGTGTGTGTGTGTGTGTGTGTGTGTGTGAGAAAGAGAGAAAGAGAGAAAGAGTGAGAGAGCGAGAGAGAGGGAGAGAGTGTGCATGCGTGCGTGCGTGCGTGCGTGTGTGTGTGTGTGTGTGTTTTCAATCCTCCTTTGTCCACTTAAAGTGAAGTTCATGTGATGCATGTATCCCTCCCACCCTTCCATCCATGTTTGTATTGTCTTCTCAGGCACCCTGATTATGAGCTGATAGGCCACTCCCATCTTCCTCTTTTCTTCCCTAGAGTACTCCTTTTCTCTTCCCTTTCCGTTCCTCTTTTAAGACTGTCATAACAAAACAAAACCTCCCCAAGCCTTCTGTCTTAGTTAACTTTCTCAGTGATGCTTAAAGACATTAGGGTTCTAAAGGAAACTAGTTTCTTTTTCCTTGTATTAGAATTCATCATTGTATGTAGCCCCAATTGATCAAATATATTTGCTTTTCCAAGTTTCTCTTGACTCCTCTTTTTATATTTCAAAATTTACTATTTTTCAGAAATGCTTCTAAATCTTCTATGTTGTTAAAGATAGGTTTGTTTTTAGTTTTTTAACTTTTTAACCCTGTAGGATTATACACAGTTTTGCTAGGTAATTTATTTCTGGTTATAAGCTTTTATCTTTTGCTTTTTGGCATATCATACACAAAGATTTAGTAGTTGCCAAGTCTCATGTAATCTTGACAGTAGTTCCTGGTATTTTAATATTCATTTTGGTTGCTTGTGGTATTTTTTTGCTTTGATCTAGAAGTTCTTGATTTTAGCTATGACAATTGTTAGTTTTTATTTTAGGTTACTTTCAGGAAGTAATTGGTGGATTTCTTCTACTTTTACTTTGCTCTCAGATCTACGAGATCTGGGCAGTTTTCATTTATTACCTCTTGAATGATATATCCAGTGTCTCTCTCTTTTTTTTTTCTCTTCCTTTGGTCACGTCTTCCAGGTTTTAGTGGTTCTCAAATGATCTCCCTTAAGTCTCTCAGACTCACAACTTTAGTGTTATGCTTGATTTCTCACTTGTACTCACACCATACATCTATTGTCAAATGATATCTCACAAAAATGTTCCCTTCTCTGCACTCACACACAGTTACCACCCTAGTATAGCCCTTCATCACCTCAAACCTAGACTGTGGCAGCAGTCTTTTGGTTGGTCTTTCTGCTTCAAGCCTCTCCCTACTTCAATTTATTTCCCACTCAGCTGCTGAAGTGATCTTCCTAAAATGCAGTTCTGAACATGTCACTCCCCACTCTGACAAAGAAAGTTTTAGTGGCTACCTATTATCTATGGGATCAAATATGTTCTCTGGTTTTTAAATCCCTTTACAACCTGAGCCCTTTCCACCTTTCCCTCATATTGTTCCTCACATACGATACCTCATTTCTTGACTCTGTTCCTTTTCATTGGATGTCTAACAAGCCTGGAATGTACTCTTTCCTCATCTCTTACCTCCTGGCTTCCCTAGCCTTCTTTCAAGGCTCCAATGACATCTTCTGCAACAAGCTTTTGCTGGTCTTCACCACTGCTAGTGCCTTCTCTTTAAAATTACCTGTCATTTATATTATACAAATTTTGTGCATGTATAGTTATTGCATGCTGTCCCCCCATTAGAAGGTGAGGTCCTTGAGAGAAGAGAAACCTTCCCACTTTTTTGTACCCTCAGCTCCTTACCACAGTACCAAGTACATAGTAAGCATCTGATAAATGCTGCTGCTGCTGCTGATACAATGTGCTGCAGGCTTCTAACTTGTTTATTTGCATGTGTGCTGGCTTTTGGGGGACTCCTTTCCTAGTGCTTGCAGGTTTTGAGCTATCTTCTTATACAGTTCTGGGCTAGATGAAAGGGCTTATTAGAGTTTTTCTTGGATTTCTTGATCACTATTTGGTCTGGTGCTCTTTTTAGATCTTTGGTGGAGTACATGTGTCAGAACTGGGCTCTTTTATGATGTTCACTCAGTCATCTTAACTGGAAGTAACACAATATTTCTGACTATACCTCTCTCTCTCCCTTCTTCTATAAAAATACAAGTCTAAAGAACAAGCTCCTCTCCTCTTGCCATAGGACTTTAGTTTGCACACATGATCACCCAGATCTTCCCACTCAAGCCTTTGCAGATGTACAGATTATGAAGGCAAACAAGAAATTTCCCTCTGCTTAAAGTGTTTTTTCCTTGGGATTTCTAGAATAGGTAGAGATTTACACAGTCATTCCCCTTGGCTGTCATACTGCAATCTTGCAGACAATATGCAGCCTGAAGCCAACAATGATTTCAGGCAGGATACTGTAATAAATACTGATTTTACTTCCTGCAAAACCCTAAAAGCTCTGATTACAATAGGTTCTCAATTTACAATTAGATTTTATCCTTTATAAGCTATATCCCTGCTAACTATTGTCTTCTATCTCTTTTCTTTGTAGCTAAAGTCTTAGAAAAGGCCATGTATAATAGGTGCCTCCACTTCTCTTTTCTTTTTTACTCTCTTCTTAACCACTTACAATCTGGCTTCTGACCTCACCACCAGACATCAAAAATGCTCTCTCCAAAGTTACTAATGATCTCTTAGTTGCCAAATCCAATGGCCTTTTCTCAATCCTCATTTTTCTTGACCTCTCTTCAGGCTTCAAACATTGTTGCTTACCTTTTACTTCTTGATTCTTTCTTCTCATCAGGTTTTTGGGACACTACTTTCTCCTGGTTCCTTTCTCACCTGATTGTTCCATCTCTGTCTCCTTTACTTGATCCTCATCCAAATTATGTTCTCTAGCTGCAGGTCCCTTAGGTCTCTGTCCTGGGTCCTCTTCTCTTCCCTCTCTAAACTACTTCACTTGGTGATCTCATTGGCTCCCATGGATTTAATTACCATCTCTATGCAGACAATTCTCAAATCTATCTTGCCTGCCCCAGTCTCTTCACTGACCTCTCACATCTCCAACTGCCTTTCACACATCTCAAACTGAATGTCCAGTAGACACCTTAAACTCAAGATGTCTGAAACAGCACTTATTATCTCTCCCCCTAAACTTTCCTTCCTACCTTCCCTGTTACTGAAGAGGGCAATTCCATTCCCCCAGTTCCCCAGGCTTAAAACTTTGGAGTTATCCTCAGCTCCTCACTATCTCACACTTTCAGTTTTTTACACCTTGCTCCATGCCATATACTCTTAAATCTCTTGACCCTTTCCTCCTGGCAATTCTACAAACGATATTCCAAGACGCTCCTGGCATTCTCTCTCCCATGCCTGGAATACTCTCCCTTAATATCACTACTACTGCCGACCTCACTGGCTTCCTTTAAATTCCAACTAAAATTCTATCTTCTATAGGAAGATATCTTCCCCAATCCCTCTTAATTCTAATGCCTTCCCTCTGTTAATTATTTCCTATTTATCCTGCACATAGCTTGCTCTGTATGTATTTGGACGTTGTCTTCACCATTAGATTATAAACTCCCTAAGGACAGGAGCTGTCTTTTGCCTCTTTTTGTATCCCTAGCACTTAGCACAGTGTTTGGTATATAGTAGGCACTTAATAAATGTTTACTGATTGATTGAAGTTGGTTGTTTCTAACCTGGGATATATTTTGTCACGGAAACATAAACGCTGGAGACTATTCAGCCCAGTCCATAAAATCCTAATGTAACTCAAAATTTGGCTGAAATCTGGCACATCTACAATAAAAACAAGGAATAATAGTAATTACTTACACTTGTATAGCACTTTAGGTTTTACAAAGTGTTTTCTTCACAAAAGTCCTAGAACGCAGAAAGTAGAAAATTTATTTCCTTCAAATGAGGAAACAGGTTCAAAGAAACTGAGACGAACTGATCTGCCTAAGGTACCATGGTTGGTAAGTGACAGGGCCAGGAAGTAAATCCAGGTCTTCTGATTCCAAGTAAGACCAATTCTTTTTTAAAGTTTTACTAATGCTTGAAAAAAATGATGTTATTTCCCAGTACTGACTCTCCCTCACTCTGAAAAAAAGAAGTACAGTTAAACAAAACAAATGATGAAGTGACCTTGTTTAAACATACAGGTATTATTCACAATCGATAGTTGATCACTTCTCTAAGAACAAGAGGAGAAAGTTGTATCTCCATCAATTCTCTGGAGTTAAGTCTAGTCAATGTACTGATTTAAGTTCTGATATCTTTTTAGTTTTTTTTTCCCTTTACATTACTGCGGTCACTGTGTATATTATTTTCATGATTCTGCTTAAGTGCAGTCAAGATAATTAGTAATTAATAATCACTTGTTAAGGCCCTACTATGTGTCAGGTACTATACCTGATTCTGGAGATGCAAAGTCAAAAATTAAATTGTACTGGTCTTTAAGGAAATTATATTCTTTTGGGGAAGACAATGTATTTATATGTAGGTATAGACAAAAATAAATATGTCATTAGAAGGGAACTGTTTCATGTAGAAGGTGGCACTTCAGCAAAATTTTGAAGAAATTAGAGATTCTAAGAGGTGTAGGTCAGGGGATCTATATTTCAGGCACAGGACGTATACAGACAGTCCAAAGGCAGAGAGATTTGGTAGATGGATCATGTGTGAGGGACACCAAAGAGTCTGGCCAGACTATAGAGAGTGTGGAGGGTAGTGAATGAAAAATTAGGTTGGAACCATATTATGTTGAAATGGCAGATGTATGATTTAGGGAAATTACTGTGTGGAGGATGAACTAGGGGTAAAAAGATAGTGAGTTCTATACTGGGTAGACTGAGTTTGAAATACCTATGGGCTAAATGGTTGGAAATGTCCAGTAGGAAGTGGGTATTCAGGAGAGTGATTAGGATTAGAGACACAGACTTGGGAGTCACTTGCATAGAGGTGATAATTAAACCCAAGGGAATTGATGAGGTTTTTCTAAGTTTCTCTGAATTCTTAATTGTCATTTTTCATCATCCAAAATTTTGTTATATTAATTGACCGTAATTCATTCCTCCATTCCCTAATGCACATCTTCATTATTTCCAATTTTTCCTAACATTTGCTACGATAAATATTTTGGTCTACATGGGACCTTTCTCTCTGCCTCTGACTTCTTTGGGGTAAATGCATAGCCCTGGTATTGATGTGTCAAAGGATGTGAACAGCTTAGTTTTTGGTGCTCTTTCCATTAAACCTGTGGCTTCTAATAGTACTATATGAAGTCCTCTAATGTTTACAAAATGATTTTATTGTACAAGTATCAATAATTAAACCTGCACTTCAATGGATCTAAGATTTCTTCTATGGAAGTATTCTCCCCACTTTTAAGTGAACTTAAATGAACAGGAATGGGTGAATCTTTTTTTTTATTAAATTTTTTTATTTTTAGTTTACAACACACGGTTCTACATAATTTTGAGATCCAGATTTTCTCCCCTCCCTCCCCCTCCCTCCCCAAGATGGCATGGAATCTCATATAACTACCATGTATAACTTCGCATTGAATTTATACACTAGTTGAGTTGTGGAAAAGAATTATGACCAATGGGGTGAATCATGAGAAAGAAGAGACAGAACCAAAAAAAAAAACCCAAAAACAAAAACAAAAGAGAAGAAAAAAGGCGAGCATGAAGTGTGCCTCAGTCTGCATTCAAACTTTACAGTTCTTTCTCTGGATGAAGATAGCATTCTCCATCATGAGTCCCCTGGAGTTGTCCTTGCACTTTACGTTGCTGAGAAGAGCGAAGTATGTCAGGGTTGGTCCTCACAGAATCCATATATCTGTGGTTGTGTACAATGTTCTCCTGGCTCTGCTCCGCTCACTCAGCATTATATCGTGTAGGTTTTTCCAGATTGTTACGAAGTCCGTATCATCCCCATTTCTTATGGCACAATAGTATTCCATTACTTTCATATGCCACAGCTTGTTCAGCCATTCCCCAATTGATGGGCATCACTTTGATTTCCATTTCTTGGCTACCACAAAAAGAGCCGCTATAAATATCCTTGTACATATGGGTCCTTTTCCCGCTTGTGTGATTTCTTTGGGATACAACCCTAGAAGTGGTATTGCTGGGTCAAAGGTTATGAACAATTTTATAGCCCTTTGGGCATAGTTCCAAATTGCTCTCCAAAATGGCTGGATCAGCTCACAACTCCACCAGCAATGTAACAATGTTCCAATTTTCCCACATCCTCTCCAGCATTTGTCATCCTCTTGTTTTGTTATTTTAGCCAATCTGACAGGAGAGATGTGGTATCTAAGAGTTGTTTTGATTTGCATTTCTCTAATCAGTAGTGATCCAGAGCATTTTTTCATATGCCTATAGATAGCTTTAATTTCTTCCTCTGAAAACTGCCTGTTCATATCCTTTGACCACTTCTCAATTGGGGAATGGCTTGTAAGGAATGGGTGAATTTAATTCAGTTGATGACTACACATACTACTGTGGGCAAGAATCCCTTAGAAGAAATGAAGTAGCTTTCATAGTTAATAAAACGGCGAGAAAAGCAGTACTGGGATATAATCTCAAAAATGAGAAATTTACATCTGTTCCAATATAGGGCAAACAGGTCAACATCACATTAATACAAGTCTATGCTCCAACCACTGATGCCAATGAGGCCAAAGTTGATCAGTTCTATAAAGATTTAAAATGTCTTCTAAAAATAATAATAAAAAAGACGTCACATTCATCACAGGGGATTGGAAAGCTAAAGTAAGAAATCAAGAGATAATTGGAATAACATGCATGTTTGGCCTTGGAGTACAAAATGAAACACTGAAGAGACTAATAATTGTTTTTTTAAAGATAATTCCTGGTTGTAGCAAGCGCTCTTTTTCAACAATCCAAGAGGTGACACTACACATGGACATGACTGGATAGTCACTATAGAATATATACTTTGTGACCAAAGATGGAGAAGCTCTCTATACTCAGTTAAAACAAGACCTGGAGCTGACTGCAGCTCACATTATAAACTTCTTATTGCAGAATTCAGGCTTAAATTGAAGAAAGTAGGGAAAACCATCAGATCATACAGGTATGACCTAAATAATATCCCTCATGAATATATAGTGGAGATGACGAAGACATTTAAGGGATTAGACCTGGTAGATGAGGTGCCTGCAGAACTATGGACAAAGGTTCACAATATTTTTCAGGAGGCAGCAAAAACAACAACAAAATCCCAAAGAAGAAAGAGCAAAATGGCTGTCTAATGAGGCTTTACAAATAGCTAAGGAAAGTAGGAAAGTGAAAGGTAAGGGAGAAAAGGATATACCCAACTGCAATAACAATTTAGATTTGAAGATCTTTTCCACCCATTAATAGGCCATGTGACCTGCTTACATCACAGGAAGCCTAAGTCACATGTGGTAGAGGAGCTTGCTGAGAGGAAAAGGAAGTTGTGTCACAGGAAATACTGAGAGAGCAGTTACAACAGTTAGAGCTGAGGGAAAGAACAGACATGCAGTGGCTGTGAGTGTGCTTGTGGGAAAGCCCCAGCGGGGGCGGGGGGGGGGGGAGTGGCGCAGATGGTTTTGGGATGGCGAGGCTCCATGCTGTGATATTGTGTTTCTAAGTTCCTTGCTGTTATGATAAAGTGGGCCTACTGGTTGTGGGAGCTGGTTGCTTGGTTATGGGATCTAGTCCTCTGCCGTCTGAATAAATGGTTTACTTCTACCTTCTATGTGGAGAGTCTCATATATTTTGTGATACAAAACTACATAGGCATTTTGACAATTATGATCTATATTGTGATTATTGCCTTGCTGATACACCAACTGAATGCAGAATTCCAGAGAATAGCAAGTAGAGACAGGGAAGTTTTCTTAAATGAGCAATGCAAATAAAGAGAAGAAAACAAGAGAATGAGAAAGACAAGCAATCTCTTCAAGAAAATTAAAGATATCAAGGGAACATTTCATGCAAAAATGGGGATGATAAAAGACAAAAATGGTAGGGACTTAACAGAAGTAGAAAGAATAAGAGGTGGCAAAAATACACAGAAAAGCTATACAAGAAAGATCTTAACAACACTGATAACCATGATGGTGTGGTCATTGATCTAGAGCCAGACATACTGGAGAATGAAGTCAAGTGGGCATTAGGAAGCAATGTTAATAATAAGGCTAGTGGAGGTGATGGAATTCCAGCTAAGCTACTTAAAATCCTAAAAGATGACGCTGTTAAATATGCCAGCAAATTTGGAAAACTCAACAGTGGCCACTGAATTAGAAAAGATAAGTTTATGTCCCAATCCTAAAGAAGGGTAATGCCAAAGAATGTTCAAATTGCTGAACAACACTCATTTCACACATCAGTAAGGTTATGCTTAAGATTCTTTCAGCAAGCTAAGCTTCAGCAATATGTGAGCTGAGAATTACCATTAGTACAGGCTAGTTTTCAAAAGGCAGAGGAACTAGAGACCAAATTGCCAACACTGGCTGGATTATGGAGAAAGCAAGAGAAATAAAAAAAAAAATCTACTTCTGTTTCACTGACTACACTAAAGCTTTTGACTGTGTGGATCACAACAAAATGTGGCAAGTTCTCAAAGAGATGGGAGAACCAGACCATCTTTCTTGAATCCTGAGGAACCTGTATGTAGCTCAAGAAACAACAGTTAGAACTGAACATGGAAAAAATGACTGGCTTAAGACTGGGAAAGGAGTATGACAAGGCTGTATATTATCACCTTTTTTATTCAGCTTATATGTAGAGTACCATCATGCAAAATGCTAGGCTGGATGAATTAAAAACCAGAGTTAAGGTTGCTGGGAGAAACACCAACAATCTCAGATATACCACTCTAATGGAAGAAAATGAAGTAGAAATAAGAAGTCTCTTGATGAGAGTGAAAGAGGTGAGTGCAAAAGCTGGCTCAAACCTTAACACTGAAAAAAACCTAAGATTACAGCAATTACTCTCATCACCCCCTGGCAAATAAAGGGAGAAGAAACGGAAGCAGTGTCAGATTTTATATTCTTGGGCTCAAAGACCACTGCAGATGGCGACTGCAGCCCTAAAATTAAAAGACATTTGCTTCTTGGAAGGAGGGTTATGGCAAATCTGAACAACGTACTAAAAAGCAGAGACATTACCTTGTGAACAAAGGTTCACATAATCACAGCTATGATGGCTGTGAAAGTTGAATATGAGGAAAGCTGAGTGCTGCAAAAATGACACTTGAATTGTGATGCAGAAGACTTTTGTGAGTACCTTGGACAGCAAAGAAATCAAATCACTCAATACTTACAGAAATTAATTAAGAGTATTTATTGGAAGGACAAACCTGAAATTTAACTACTTCCGTCAGCCACATAATGAGAAGACAGAACTCATGGAAAAGACCCTGATGTTGGAAAAGATTGAAGGCAGAAGGAGAAAGCAGAGGATAACATGGATACTGTCACGGAAGCAATGAATACAAGCTTGGACAGACTTCAGGAGATAGTGAAGGATAAAAGAACCTGGTGTGCTATGGTCCATGGCGTCATGGGGAGTCAGACACAACTGAACAACTAAACAACACCATTCCCTCCACTGGTACAGACTACGACTCATCCGTACCTTCCTCATCTTGTCTGTGTTCTACTACAGATTCTCTAGAAAGGAACTACATAATACAAAAGGGACCTTTTTCCAGGTTGTCATTGCTGTTTTTTTTAAAAAACACATTGAGGGAAACAGAGTAGCACTTGGACTGTCCATCTGTTATTTTTTGTTCTCAACAAACAACTGGTACACCTTTTTCAATTATACATTTTCCTGGATAATATTCCAAATCTTGCAAGATTCCCAATATGCTGCAATCTACTTATACCTCCCATTCATCTCTTAATTGCCTGTTGGGTCACATTCAACTAGGCTTCTTCAGAGATCATGATGACTCATAATCATACAGCACCACCACAGAAATAATAATGTTAAAAAAATGATTAAATGGAACTGAAAAATCCTAAAATTAATTGAGAAACATTTCCCTTCTCTTGAATACTGGCATTAAAGAAAAGCTGATTTAATTTTAGGTAGGAGAGGTAGTAGGTGAAAATTTATCATAGAGATTCTGGAGAGGATGTCTAGGCATTAAGCTTTTAAAACTTAATTTCTGTTTACATGAAAACATTTTTTAAAAGTTTCATTCTTTTCTTTTGTCTTTACATAAAAGGCAGTGCCCTTTAATCTCATTCCCAGAATTGAACCTCTTTACAAAAAGAATAAGTATTCTAAACTAACAGATATACAGTGACCACATCTCACTGCATATACCACATTTCATATCTACACTACCACCACTCCCCTAAATCTTTACTGAGAGGAAAGAGAAGTTTTCATAATCATTTCTCTGGGACTGAGATTGCTCACTACAATTAAACCGTCTGGGCATTTTCAAGGGCTTTTCAGGCATATGGTTTTGGTTTCTTCTCAGGTATGACTCATTTTAAATGATACCTATATTGAGAAAAAGACATCAATACCACCTCCACTGTATAATTTGTAACTGGCGTCTTTATTTGGCACACAAACAGTACAAAGAGAAGGTCAGAGAACACATAGGGGAAAGAATTTAAAGACATATATTCAACAAGTGATAATGAGATTCCTAATGCAGAGTTAATTGAGCTGTGAAAGAAAAGCAGAGAGTAGGATTTGTATATAAACATTTTGGCAGACAAAATACTGGTCAGATACAGCTCTCCATACTGGATAGCAGGTGTTACCATCAACACAAAATTGGGAGGCTGTTGTTTGGAGCAGCCCCTGAGATAGGGAACAACCAGTCGTTTCTAAGCTACTAGCCACTCATGAGAAGATCCTTCTAAGTCATGTGCTTGTAATTCAGGAAAAGCCTGAAAAATATTCTCCACAATTTTGAAGGCAGCATACTGTAGTGATTAGAGGTCTGAAGGGAAACCTAGATTCAAAGCTCATCTCACACACTAGATCCTGGGCAAGTTGCTTTATCTTTCTGGGCCTCAGTTTCCTCATTTTACAATGAGGGGATTAGACTTTTGAGGTTCTTTCACTCTAAGTCTATGACCCTATGACCTGTTATGACCACTGTCAAAGGTAACAACTTTAGGATTCCTTGAAGATAAACAAAAAGTCACAGGTGGGAGTTCAGTTGGTTCTTTTAAGCAGTCAGGTGGCACAGTGGATAAAGCACTGGACCTGGAAGTAAGGAAGACCTGACTTCAAATCCAACCCCAGACATAATTACTAGCTGTGTGAACTTGGGCAAGTCATTTAACCTGTTTGCTTCTGATTATTCATCTGTAAAATGAAGATAATAAGAGCACCTACCTCTTAGGGTTGTTGTGAGGATCAAATGAAATAATATTCATTAAGTATGTGGCACACAGCAGACACTATACTAATGCACCACCACTTACCACCACCACCACCACTACCACCATCATCTAGAGGTGGACATTCCCCAATGGTGAAGGGACTATTTTAGTCATCCCACAATGGACCAGAGTATTCTGTCATTCCATATCCCTTTCCAATATGAAATCTCATCACCTGTTGTTATTCTACCCTGTTGCAGCTCTCCTATCATCCCCTTCTCCAATTCTTCTGCTCCCACTTCCCTGCTAAATCTCCTTGCTTCTGCTACAGTTCTCAAAGCCCTTCCTAAGGGCATTCCTTCCTGCCCTGGTGCAGACTATATCCTCCTTCCTTTGTAGACTTCATCCTCTTTATTCTGTAACAGCAGACACGACTGTACCTTTTAATTCAAAAGTCTGTGACTCTGAGACAACCAAGCCTTATTTATCTTCAATACTGACAAGATGGGTCAAGGCTACCCTGGATAGGGAGGGAAGAGATTAGCCAGAGGCCCTCTGGGCTCAGCCAGGAAAGGCTTGCTCACTGTTGATTTACACATTTGTTGTTGTTGTGAATAGAGAGATGTGCCTGTAGGGAGCCAATATAATAGAAGAGAGCAGAAAGGTCAGTTTCCCGTTTCATTTTACCTTACCTGATCAGAAAAAGATAAATAGGAATATTTAAGAAGTTCATTCATGAGGAACAGGTAACTCTGAAGAGTCAGTTTTTAGTAACTCCACTGTTCCACGTTTGGGACACCCCACGAAGGCTTGTTTTCCATTGTGGTATTAGGAACAATGTCAAACAGCCCATCCCGTACTACCTCAGCAAAGCTAAAGAAGTGTGGAAGCTTCTTTATTCCAATGCCCAGAAACCATGTCTTTTTCTCAGCTGTTTTAATTTATGAAATGACCATTTTAAAAACAACTTTCAGGGGAACCAAGATGGTCGAGTAGTAGGAAAAATAGAGCTAAGCTCCTTTCCACAAAACTTCTCTAAACAGATCTAGAAAATGCACCAGACTGAATCTTGATGGAGAAATCCTGAAAAAGTTAGTGTGAATGGGAACCAGAAAGGCCAAAAACTTTGAAGACTATAAAGCATTATGTAAGTATAAGCTATTACTATTATGTTACTAAGAAACACAGATATACATGAATTGCCTCTACTGGCAATACTTGAAGAAACAAAATGCAAAAGATAAGAAACTGTCTTTGGATGAAGTCTTAAAGATTACATTTTTTCACTATGTTAGGAGTTAAAAAATGAACAATGAAGCCATGGCTTATAGTATGAAGAAGATGGTATGAAGTTAATATAGTAAGGCAAAACTACTCAACTCTTATCTGAGTGGGCTGTCTCAACCCCTGGAGGTACTGAAGCAGAGTCTGGAGATCTACAGTAGTAGCAATGATCTGGATGAAGGCATTGAGGACATGCTTATCAAATTTGCATAGAGACGAAATTGGGAAGAAAATTTAATGCAGCAAATAACATAACTAGAACCTAAAAAGGCATTGACTGGTTAGAACAGGAGTGGGGAACCTGTGGCCTCGAGGACACATGTGGCCCTCTAGGTCCTTAAATGCAGCCTTTTGACTGAATCCAAACTTAACAGAACAAATCCAAGGGGATGCTAGTCCACCACTGGATTAGAACAATGGATTAGACTTACTAAAATGAAATGCAAAAGTGAAAAACAAAATATTGCGCTTCTGTTTAGAAAAAATCAACTACATAGGTATAGGAGCGGCAAAGCATGACTACAAAATGGTTCATGTGAAACAAGATCTGGCAGTTTTAGTGAACTACAAGTTTAAGAGACAGATTCTGTACTCATGAGGAGAAACTTAACCAACAATTAGAGCTATCTAAAAGTGAAATGGGCAGCCTGGATAACTATTCTTTAAGGTTGTTTATAAGTTAGATGAGATGACTTCCCATATCTAAGAAGAAATATTTTAGTAGTGCATATATTAAAAGCTGTCTCAAGTTCTGTCCTGCTCAACACTTGAATCAATGACTTGTATGAAGGCAGAGATGGCTTACAAGTAGTGTAGTAGAAAGAGTTAGATTTGGGTCTTGTGTCCCAGCTCTAACACTTACTAAATGTGTGTCTGTGGGACTCTCGACATCAACGAATCCATTTTCTTATCTGTAATCCTGGGACCATAACACCTGTACTCCCTACATATGAGGAAAATTTTTTTATAAACGTTTTTTAATAAACCTTAAGGCACTTCAGAAACATGAGTTATTGTCATTAATATAAAAGTTTGAGGATGACAAAATTTGAGAAAAACAGTGCACTGAATGATAGAATCAAGAATCACAATGCAAATTCTCTTAAGGGACTGGAAGAATGGGCAAAAAGCCAACAAGAGGACATTGATCAGTCATAAATGTAATATATTGCCTTCAGGTTAAAAAACCAACCAGGATGGGAGAGAATTAGCTTGCCTCATCATAGCTACAGACATAGGCCAGTGTTGATGTGCATATGTCTATCTCTGGTTCTGAAAAATGCCAACCTGGACTCACAAAACATAAAAAGCAGAGTGATCTGGGAGCCAAAAGAGCTGAGTCTGATTTCTACCCCCCTCCCCAGACACTTAAGACTAGTGAGACCTTGGGTAAGTCACTATACCTCTTTGAGCCTCAGCTTCCACCCCCCGAAAAATGAGGATAGCAGTACATATACAATCTACCTCAAAGATGGTGAGAAAACTATTACATAGATATAAGCTGTTATGGTGAATACCTGCATCATTTAATCTTTTGTTATCCTAATTTATTCGTAGCATAAGAAAGTTCATGGTACAGATAAGAAAGCCAATGAGCTATGGACAGTCATCCACTGAATCAATGGTATAGCCTACAGTATGCTTCAACACACTTGAGGAAGAACACTGACTGCTACATATCAAGAGGAACCAAGATGGTGAGAGGACTGGAGGTCATGCCACATGAAGATGGGCTAAAAGAACTGGAGGTTTTTAGCCTGAAAAATAAAAAGCTTAGGGGGGATGTGACTGCTGTTTATCTAAAGAACTGTCAAACAGAAGAGTGTTTACCCTGGCTTTGCTTGCTCCAAGAGAGAAAAGCTGGCAATGTTGGGGGGAAGTGGCAGATTTCAACTTCAAGAAAAACCTCCCAACAATTAGAGCTGTCCCAATGTGGAAGGGTAACAGCCATCAGCAGCAGTGATATCTTTATCACAGGAGGTTGTTCAGTGGAGGCTCGAAAGTGATTCATCAGTGATGAATCCTAGAGAGGAGATTCCTATTCAGATATAGGTTAGACGAGATCACCTCTGAGATACCTTTCTGATTTGACAACTTCAGATTCAATAAACTGAGCACAGACTTTAGCAAGACTAGTCCTCCATTATAGTAAACAAAAATAATTTCTGGAGGGAACTGACATTCTGAGAGATCTGGGGAGGATGCCACAGGCAAAGAAATAATTTGAGAAGAAAATAGTATGAGAACCCTAAAGCTGGAAAACAGGAGAGAGGCTATGAAAGGAGGGTGTAGAAAATAAAGTACCTTTTCTAAGAAAATGGGTTACTATCACACTAGAAAATGCTAATGTCTGGACAAGGGAGGAGCTCAAGGATTATTACTGCCCTCACTTTGGGACAGCACGCTAATGGTTCTGTATACACTGTTGTACAAACAAGAAAGTGTATTAGACAACAAACAAACCCATCACCTCTGGCACCTTTGCCTCAGAGGCGGAGCAGAAAGAGTCACTGGAGCTACAAGGTGTTGTTGATCAGGTGAGTAGAGAGGAAACAACGAGAAGGAAAATTTCAATTATACTAATTAGGAAGCAATTCTGTTTTAGGTTGGGGAAAAGGGTGAATTATTATTATTATTGTTATTATAATGGATGTGTCATTTAGCTTTCTGGAGTTTTAATTTCTTCACTTGTCTCTGGTATACAGAAAAAAGGGAACAAAAATATTATGGAAGAAGTGGCAAAGAGGTGAAAGGGGAACTGAGAAGCCCATAGTGAGGATAAGATAACCAAATGATGTGGGTAGAATATGTAGAAGTTGGAGGTTAAAGATAAAGAAGAGAATAAAGGAGATAAAAAAGAGATATCTGGGGAGAGGAACAAGGAGTATGTTACAGACAATGGAAATGATGGAGAAACATTTAGGAGCAGGAATTAAAGAAATAAGATGGAGAGAGTATGCCAGGCAAAATATTTAATGTGGGGAGAGCGGTAGGGAAAAAAGAATCCAACTCAATGCAGCAAACATTCTCAAGTGCCTTGGGTGCTGAGAAATATTTAAAGTTTAGTTAAGACACAATCATTGCACTAATGGGAGTTTATAATCTAGTAAATATGATATAACAAATACACAGTTGCAAATCAGATACATTAGAGAGGGGCAGACAAAACAGTACCGAAGGAATAAGGAATAATAATACTGATAGGTAAAAATAGCTAACATTTACATAGAATCTTCTCTGTGCCAGATGTTGTGCCAAGTACTTTGCCTTCCCACTCTAAGTATGTGTGTATTGTATGTATGTATGTATGACTAAAAGGAGGCATGAAATTCTATCCTTTCTAAGAGAGGTAGGACTAAGTTAAATGGGACAGATAAGAAGTGTAGGGAGAAGGCTGTGAAGACAGTCAGCACAAAGAGAGAGATTAGATAAAAGGCAGAGATAAAAATAAGAGGCAACCAAAAGAAGGGACCAAAGGAACTCATCTGAGGTTAAAAAGTGAATGTACTAAAAAAAGGGAAGAAAGAAACATCAATAGGATGTGGTTGGCTATGTATAAGATTAGTTACCAGATAAAGAAGGGAAAAAAACTGGTCTAACTATGAGATTAATAGATCTAGGCTAAATCTTAGACAGCTTGATAAAAAAGAAAGATGCTAAACAGTTTGCTAACAGAAAGACAAACATCTTCAAAAAAGATCCCTTAATATGAGTCGAGCAGTCACTTGGTGTAAGATGGACAACTTTGTTAATCTTGGATGTTTCAGGAATCGGGAGTCTCCGCACCCCCCAAGGATCTCCCCTCTCCATCCCTTTGCCCCCTCCCCCATTCCCCCACAGCATCTCAAAATACATTGAAAAGACCTCCTCTTTCTTTCCTAGTAAAGGACAGTTACCAAAAGCACGGAAGTAAATATTCACTACCTGTAATGAAGAAGCTGGCCTTCTGCGTTGTAATCACGATAAATCTCATAGTCCTTCTCAAGGAATACTCCCGATGGGGAAGAACTGAAACAGAGCAAGAGGAAAATTGCATATCAAATTGAGCAAAAGCCATTTCAACATATGACAAATCATAGTATCTTTGACATTCACATTTCTTTGATTATACACACATATACACATAAGTGTATGAGTTGGCAGCTCCAACACACTGCTCACTGAGACTCCAAATTAGAAGAGACCGCAGTGGCCATCTAATTCAACCCATACCTGGACAAGAATTCCCTCTACAACATTCTAGGAAAGTGATCATTCAATCTCTACTCGACTTGTAGTTGGGAGAAAGCCATCGCTTCCCGAGACAACCCTAACTAGGAAGCTTTAGGAAGTATTGCCTTACTGAATTGTAGGTATGCGCTTGTTTTATTCCACTCCACCCCCCAGCTTTCAGAGTAGAGACTCAAGAGTGGATGGATATGTATAGGACAAAGTACTGAACTTGAAGCAAAAAGAAATGGGTTGAAAACTGCCTCTGCCACTTACTAGCCATGTGATTTTGAATAAAATCACTAAATCTCTCTGCCAGTTTCCTCATTTCTAAAATGGGGTAATAATACCTATACCAAGTAACTATTCCAATCTCAGTTGTCATGGAACTTAGAGGAAGTTTCATAAAGGAAATAGCCATGCATAAATAAATACATACAATAACAGGTCTTTGCTATGGCATGTTTCAATCTACAAGGGAAGGTTTCAGGCTATCTGAAACACCCAGGGGACAGAGGCATAAGTTACAGGCAATGAGGGAGAGATAGCACACTTTTGTGAAAGGATACCACCAGGTCTGATATAGATATAAGGTTTAAAATGAATTTTACAAATATCATCCAATTTGATTCTCACAACAACCCAGGGGGTTCAGAACCATAATTATTATTATTATTTCCATTTTAAGGTGAGGAAACAGATTCAGTGAGACTGATTTGCCCATGATCACTAGGGGAGTCAGCCCCTACAACCCCAGTGGGTTGCTCTTCAGGGCAGGAAGATGAAAGCCACCCTTAGACTCAAGCAATCCAGTTTCACCAAATTTTTCACTCTCATGCAAGAGGAGGCATGGGTTTTTGTTAAAATACGGCAGTTCTACAAAAAGAAAAAAGTCAAATTAAGGGGTGAGAGAGAAATGAATTGGGGGAAAAAGAGAAAGGGAGAGGTAGAATGGGGTAAATTATCTCACATAAAAGAGGCAAGAAAAAGCTTTTACAGTGGAGGGGAAGAGTGGGGAGGTAAGGCAGAGTGAGTGAACCTTACTCTCATAAGAATTGGCTCAAAGAGGGAATAACATACACATTCCATTGGGTATAGAAATTTATCTCACTCTACAGGAAAATAAGAGGGAAAGGGGATAAGAGAAAGGGGGGGAAGGTGATAGAAAGGAGGGCAGGTTGGAGGAGGAGCAGGTAGTCAGAAGCAAAACACTTTGGAGGATGAATAGGGTGAAAGGAGACAGAGAATAGAACAAGGGGGAAATAGGAAGGAGGGAAATTCAGTTGGCACTGTGAAAAAAATTTTGAAGCAAGTTTCTCTGATAAAGGCCTCATTTCTAAAACATATAGAAACTGAGTTAAATTTATAAAAGTAAGAGCCGTTCCCCAATTGATAAACGATCAAAAGATATGAACAGTTTTTAGGTGAAGTAATAAAAGCTACCTATAACCATATGAAAAAATGCTCTAACTCATTCATTGGCCAAATGCAAATTAAAACAATTCTGAGGTACTACTTCATACCTACTAGGATTGGCTAACGGAAAAGGAAAATGACAAATGGTGGAGGCGATGTGGGAAAAATGAGACATTAATGCACTGTTTGTGAAGTTGTGAACTGATTCAACCATTCTGTAGAGCAATTTGGAACTATGCCCAAAGGGCTACAAAACCATGCATACCCTTTAACCTAGCAATACCACTACCAGGTCTGTATCACAAAAGAGATTTTAAAAAAAGACTTATATGTACAAAAATATTTATAGCAGTCTTTTCTGGTGGGAAAGAATTGTAAATTGAAGGGATGCCCATCAACTGGGGAATGGCTGAACAAATTATGGTATGTGATTATGATGGAATCCTATTGTGCTAAAGAAATAATAAGCAGGATGCACTCAGAAAAACTTGGAGAGACTTACATGAGCTGATGCAAAGTAAAATGCACTATGTACAAAGTAACAGCAATACTATAAGATGATCAGCTGTGAATGACTTAGCTATTCTCTGCAATACAATGATCCAAGACAGCTCTGAAGGACTTAGGATGAAAAATACTATCCATCCCCAGACAAAGAACTGATGGTGTGTGAATATAGAGTGAAACATACTTTTTTTACTTTATTTTTGAGGTTTTTTTTTTTTGGTCTATGCTTTCTTTCACAACATGATTAATATAGAAACATTCTGCACGACTGCATACTGTATAACCTATATTGAATTGCTTGGCTTCTCAATGAGGCAGGGTGGAGATGTAGGAAAGGGGATAATTTGGAACTCAAAGTTTTAAAAACATTAAATATTTTATTTACATGTAAATGGGAAAAATAAAACACTAAATAAAAAATATTTAGCAAGCTCAACAATCATATTCTAAATGAAGCCTTTACTATACCCTAATGTCTGTCCACGATGGTCACTACATGCACTGGTTTGTTGGGGTTTTTAAAAATTTTTTTATTCAGTATCAAGTCACAGAAGTCTTCTCATACTTCTTTGAATTTTCAAATTGATTTCTTACAACACAGTAGTATTCCTTTACACTCACATACCCTAATTTGTTTGGTGGCTCCCCTAATGGACAGAAATATTGTTTTTTTTCCCCAGTTATTTGTTCTTGCACTGCTAGAGATATTCTTATAGAGATAGATTTCTTTTTCCTCCTCTACTGTTTTTTGGGGGGAGGACAACAGGGGAATCAATTAGGAACTTATCTTTTGAAACTTGAATGGATTCACAAGGCTGGATAATAAACTCTAGTTTTTTCATACATATATATGAGTTAGTTGAAGTACACAGTTATTTTTAAAAATTTATTTTAAAGTCCACATTCTCTCCCTCACTTTCCGCTCTCCTCCATCCCCCACTAAGAAAGCAAAAGATGTTACAAACATGTATAGTAATACAAAACAAATTCCTGCATTGACCATGGCCAAAAAAAAATCACCTCACTTTGAACTTTGAATCTATCACCTCTCTATCTAGACTAGAAAATGGTATTATTTTTATTCATGGGTCCTTTCAAACTGCAGTTAGTCACTGTATTGATCAGGGCACCCAAGTCTTTCAGAGTTGCTTGTTTTTAAAGTATTATTGTTATTACTCAATTGTTCCTCTGGTTCTGCTTGCTTCATACAAGTCTTCCCAGGTTTCTATGAAACCAACTCATTTATATTTTCTTACAACACCACAGTATTTCATCACATTCATATACCATAACTTGCTCAGTCATTCCCCTATGGATGCCCCTGCCATTGCCACCTCGGTTTTCATTTTTTATTTTTTGTCACTGCAAAGAAAGCTGCAATAGTTATTTTTGTAAATATGGGTCTTCTCCAACTTTCTTTTGTTTCTTTGGGGTACAGCCCTAGTAGTATTATCACTAAGTCAAAGAGTATACCCAGTTTAATAGTTTTTTGAAGATACAGTCAACCCTCAACATTCATGTGTTTAACTTTTTTGATTTCAAGCATTCTCATGATTTATTAGTAATCTCATTTTCACTTCCACATTGGCAACTATGCACATTCACAGCTACGCCCAGTAGAGGAAAAAATGAGAGTGCAGGTTTGTGGAGTGGCTGGTATCATACCAAGTGCTTCACTAGTCTTGTAAAAGAGCTCCCCCTGTGCATTTGTTGCATATTTTCATTGTTTGTCTTTAAAACTCAAGTTCTGTGTTGCAATTATACCCCTAAAGCAAAGTACAAATCCTTTGGGCTCTAAGTCTAAGTATGCAAAGTCTGTGATGTGCCTTGGTGAGAAAATAAAAGTGTCAGGATAAATTTCATGCCTGAGTGTCTGCAGCCACTGTTAGCTGGGAGATCCTTAAGGCTCTCAAATGGTGGGCGAAGCAAAAGTCTTTCGGTCATTTTCACTCATACCCAACTCTTCGCGACCTCATTTAGGGTTTTCTTGGCAAAGATACTGGAGTGGTTTGCCATTTCCTTCTCTAGCTCATTTTACAACGAGTAAACTGAGGCAAACAGGGTTAAGTGACTTGCCCAGGGTCACAGCTAGTAAATGTCTGAGACCAGATTTGAACTCAGGAAGATTAGTCTGACTCCAGGTCTGGCACTTGATCTACTGTCCCTTGCAGCAAACATCACTGATAGATTATTTCAAGTTGGTGTGTCCTTCACGATCTCCAACTTCAAGACTCCATGATTTCGTCAGTGAGCCACTCCCCTCTGCCTTTTTACTTCTAAACTTAAAAGTCCATCTTAAAAGTCAACATGTCTAAAATGGAATTAATTATCTTTCCCCTCTAGGCCTTCCTTTCTTCCTAACTTTTCTGTTACTGTCAAAAGCACCACCATCTTTTCAGTCACCAGCTCTGCAATCTACATGTTACCTTTGACTCCTTTCTCCCACCCCACAGAGCCAATCTGATGCTAAGTCTTATCAATTCTACCTTCATCACATTGGTCTTGTATGTCCCTTCCTCTCCGCTGACACTGCTACCACTCTGATGCAAGACCTTATCACTGATTGCAATAACCTGGGGGTAGGCCTGTCTGCCTCAAGTCTCTCCCCACTCTAGTCCATACTCCACTCAGCTGCCAAAATGTTCTTAAAGCGCAGTTCTGACCATGGTATTCCCTCATTCAAAAACTCCTATTACCTCCTAAGATCAAATATAAAATTTAGCCTTTAAAGCCATTCAGAACCTGACTCTTTCCTTCCTTCCTCCAGTTTTTTTCCCTTACTCCCCTTCACATACTCTTGTGATATGGACATTGACCTCTTTGCTGTTTCTTGAACATGACACTCCATTTTCCAACTCCAAATATTTTTACTCGCTGCCCCCATGCCTCAAATGTTCTTCCCCATCATCTCCACCTCCTGGCTTCTCTGGCTTCTTTCAAGCCCCTGCTAAAATCCCAGCTTCTACCTTCTAACAGAAGTCTGTCTCACTCAGTCTCTCACTTGCTAATACCTTTCCCTTGTTGATTATCTCCATATATATATATATATATATATACACACACACATATATGAAGAAAGAGAGAGAGAGAGATAGGTAGATAGATAGATAAATATAGATATAGCTTGTTGATACATACCTGTTTACAACTTGTCTGTTTCCTTACCCCTCCCCATTATAATGTAAGCTGTTTGAGAACAAGGACTGTCTTTTGCCTTTCTTTGTTCCTGTCTGACACATAGTAGGCACCTAACAAATACTTGTTGACTTGAGTTCTAGTCTTCTTTGCCTTCATATATGGTTTTTATGATTTGCTAATGGTGAAATAAATTCATCAATTGGTGGCTTGTATTCTACACATAATATGACTAGTCCTTGGATTAAAAATATAGTTTGTCAAGGTTTCCGTATTTGTTTCTGTGTTTGAAACTGATGGGGTGCCTGTGCTTGGACCCTAATTCTAACATCACATTTCTCTTTAACCTCTGCTTGGGTGCCTGTGCCTGGACCTCAGTTCTAAAATCACATCTCTTACTAGCTTCAAAGCACTGGCCCTAGCAGTCCCTCTCCAGTTCAAAGGCAGCATGCCTTAGCCAAACACTTCTCTCTCCTCCTGATACCGCGGCCAGCCACACATATAGAATTTATTAGTTTGGACTCCTTGTGTATGTGCTAACTGGCTGTGCACTGGGACATAACAATATTTACTACTTACTGACCTTCCTGATATGTATCCTAGACATAGTCAAATGTATACTCCCTTGCATTCATCTTGTCTAACAAGACATTTGATGGAAGCAACCTGGATATCTCCAGCCAGCCCTGACCTTTGGTTGACTTAGTGACATTTCACAGCCAAAACCACACCACCAGGTAGCCCCTCCTTGGGCCATTTCCCAGTGAACTTTGGGTGAGATACCTGCGCAGTAGATACAAAAAGTGCATGTTCCTTTAAGAACTGACCACCCCTTAACCACTCCCTAATCCTACCCCAAAACACCTAATTGACAGGTTTCACCCCCAAATCTCGTATTTAAACTTTCCCTGTAGCCCTTAGGTTCCCTAAGAACTCTTGCCCACTGTAAAGTGTAATAAATCTTTGCCACCTTGACTTAAGAATGTTTGAGATCGTGAATTTATTCCAGACAGCCCGGACCCTTTCCAGTATTCAGGTCTTTGAGGGGTACTCCCTCTCAACAACCCCATCTGGAACTCCAGATTTGGGGTTCCTGGACCTCATTTCCCTCCCCTTAACAAAACCTTTCAAATTTCAAAGACTTCTGCTCTGCTAGAACGACCTTCAGGATCCCATGAATGTCCTTGTGCCACAATCAGTCACTGAAAGACTACCTCAGTGGAACATGATTATATTCAATTAGGATAGACTGCTAAACCAGAATAACAATGGAAGCTCCAAATGAAGCCCTTTCTCATTCCCCTAACTGCTAGTGCCCTCTTCCTTCTAACATGAAGCCCTTCCTTAAACCCCCCAAATGCTAGGGACCCTCTAAAACTACCTTGTATTTAACTACGTGGTATTTATTTATATTTATTCTCTACACAGATAAAGAGGCAGCTGGGTAATGCAATGGGTAGAGCACAGTGTTTGCAGTCAGGAAGACCTGAGTTCCAATCCAGCCTCAGACAATTACTAGCTATGTGACTTCTGGGCAAATCACTTAACCCTTCTTTGTCTCAATTTCCTTGTCTGTAAAATGGGGGATAGTAAGACCAACCTCCCAGGGTTGTCATAAGGCTCAAATGAAATAATAATTGTAAAGTTGTAAAGTATTTAACACAGTACCTGGCACAAAGTATTATGTAAATCCTAACTGGTGTTGTTAAATATGTACTTGGCTTCATACGGTGCTTGGAAAAATGGCTTGTTTTATTTTCTAAATCATGTTCTAAATGCCTCACATATGCCTGACACCTAATAGGTGATTTTAATATGTTTAATGATTGATTGATAATCCAGTAGTTCTCTTCTCCTTTAGAAGGGAATAACTGAAGATGACAAGGCCCAGGGGAGAGAGCTGAATGGGAACTGAGGATAGAGTAATCCCTTAAAGGTATTTGCCCATTGAGTTTCAGTGAGAATGCATCCAGTTTGGGCTGTGAAATTCGTAACAGTTCTGCTGCTTGAGGGCAAGCTCTCCTTTTTGGGATGTTTTCTTATATTTCTCATTTGAGAATAAGAGAATTTTGGATTCATGGGATTTTATTGTTAACATTTCTAGTACATACTCTCTGTGTGTATGTACACATACATATATACACATATGTCTATATCTACACACATATATGTAAATGCAAGGTAATTTTGGTGGAGGAAGTATATGTTTGTAGGTGAGTGTTGTACCTATATACATATTCATGTTTAGTTTCGTTTTTTTTGAGGGGGGTAGGCAAGGCAATTGGGGTTAAGTGACTTGCCCAAGGTCACAAAGCTAGTTAGTGTCAAGTGTCTGGGGCCACAGTTGAACTCAGGTCCTCCTGACTCCAGGGTGGGTACTCTGTCCACTGCACCACCTAGTTTCCCCTACACATAGTCTTAAAACAAAATAGGTTTTAATTTACTTAAATTTAACTTTAGAAAGAGTAGCATCTGAACCATGATTATTTGCCACAATTCTCAACTGTCAGAAGGCATTCTGTGCTTGAGCATTTCATAGATACCCCAGTTACCAAGCAGAAAAGGTTAAATATTCTGCTAATTAATTCAATCCAATAAATATTTATTAAAGGCTTGCTATGTGCAGAGTCCTGTGCTGGTCATAGGAGACATAAAGATAGGTCTGATACAGTTTCAGCCCTTAAGGTTTGATAGGTGGGGTGGTGTGTGTGTGTACATGTGTGTGTGTGCGTGCATTGGGACTGGGGAGGGTGAGCTAACAACGACCTGCCAGTATCAATATAAAAGCTTCTTGCAAAATCAATGGCAAATTTATAGATACTCTTAAAATATGAAATATCATTGAACTGTCAGTACAAGAAGTCAAATTCACAGATGAGGAAACTGAGACCCAGCAAGGGGATGGGACTTG
Organism: Trichosurus vulpecula; assembly: GCF_011100635.1. Classification (NCBI taxonomy): domain Eukaryota; kingdom Metazoa; phylum Chordata; class Mammalia; order Diprotodontia; family Phalangeridae; genus Trichosurus; species Trichosurus vulpecula. The sequence continues at coordinate 83,203,527 of NC_050573.1, forward strand.
TACACAGTCTCACAGACACTTTATTCAATCTGCAAAAATACAGCAGGGGAAGGTAGCTCAAAGGCCTAAACGTCAGAACCTCAAAGTAAGTTCCTACTTGGCCTCAGCAAAATAAAGGGACTGGATGAAATGATCTCTAAGGTCCTTTTCAGATCTAAGTTTCAAAGATTTGGGGAAACTTTATTTCTGTTGTTTAAATTGATATAGATAGCACCAGCCATATCCTCAATATCTGAGTTTCTGCTTTCATGCTCTAATCAGTAAAAAATTTCATAGGAAAGTGTTGTCCATTAGAAAGTACAGGACACTAACTCATGGTAATACAGAAAGTTCTAAGGAGAAAGCAAGGAGGCCAAAGAAATTATTATCTTGTTTTCCTCAGGCAGAAGAAGTGCTTTGAAGGAAAAGAGACAAATAAGTGCTGACCACATACCATGCCAAGAAGACAAATGGACACAGCTGCGATGTACATTAACTAGAGTTGTGGAAATACACAAAAGGTTTGGGCAGCATTTGTCATGTCAGCTACTTCATGTGGTGGAGGGAATTTCCTCTGCCAATCTCAGCACAGTATAGTTACATACTCACACCTACTCCAGGACATATAGGCCCAAGGAATTTCTAGCCAAGGGATCTAATGGCTAGGTCCTTAAGGAGAACCTTATGACCAGAAGGATTCTCCTTGGAACTCTCTAGGCTAAGAACCCTCTCACTCATCCTAGCTAAGCATAGTTAACAGAGACAGACTTATGAGGGGGAGGCAAACTTGCTTAGCCACACAAATTCCTCCCTCCCCATCCAACCTTCCACACTGCTATTAAAATGATGTTCCTAAAACAAAGGTCTGAGCATGCCATTCCCTGTTTTAAAAGCTTTAGTCTGGCATTTAATTATACAGATGAGCAAATTAACCTCTAAATAGATTAATTGGCTTGCTCAAGTTCAACACAGGTAGCAAATACGCAAAGCCAAGATTTGAACCTAAATTCTCTTACAACAAATACAAATCTCTTTCTACTGTATCAAAGTTCTGTCAGACTGTTAGAGCTGAAAGGGACCTTAAAGATAATTTAGTCCAACCCTCTTGTTTTACAGTTAAGAAAACAGAGGATAAAAGAAATTAAGTGACTTACCCAATGTCACACAGCTAATTAGCAACAGAGCTGTGACTTGATGTCACGTCACATGACCACCATACTCTTTAATGGTGCCTCTGTGGAGTGTTACAAAAAAACCATGACTCTAAAGAGAGACCCAGACCATGTCACATTCAGCTGGCTTAAAAAATACTGCAATTCTAGGCCACATCATGGTAGTTCACAATTCACCTCCATGAAGGACCCCAATTAAATAGTTCCAGACTTAATTAAAGCTGCTCCCTCTCACAGGGCTGCATCCTGCCATGCAATGTAATGCTGCCTGAGATCCAGAAGCACATATAATGAGCTTTCGCTCCAGGGTCCTGCATGGGCAGGGGAAGGGTTGAAAAAGCATCTGCCATGTGTTTGGCATGCAGCAAACAGCAAGCCAGACACACTGCATTAATCCTCAATCATGCCTATGTGTCATGATCATCACTGCAGCAGCACAGGAAGCATCCTACTGTGCCAACAAATGGTAACAAATGGTCCCATCCAATTCACAGCCTCTCCTTCCCTCTTCCCAGGAGTCATGAAAAACAGAATCTGGGAGAGGCTGCTGGCATGTAAGGATAATTTGGGCACAAATTCCTCATGACAGCAATCTCACTGTACAGATAGGAATATTCTCTATAAGATTTGGTGCCTCAATCTGAAGAGGAAGCCCCTATTCTGCCTCTGGATGCACTTGGTGCTTCTCAGGAGCAGGGTAGTATAGCGAAAAGTCAGGATACCTGAACCTGACCTCTGGCCTGAAGCACTTCCTGTGATTGGTGGCAAGTCACTCACCTTTTTGGCTTTCTGTTCCCTCTTCTGCAAAATAAGGATCATAGTACTTATATTCACTACTTCACAGGGGAGTCTTTATGACACATTATTTATTATATAATTATAAATACATTTTATTTAATTGTGTATATGAAGCCCCCTTGCATGCCCTGAGGAACATCCACTTGTTTAGGACAGGGACTATTTCCTTTTTTTTTGTACCTCCTGCACTTTGGCATTCAGTGCCTTGCATATAACCAATGTTTGTTGACTTGAACTGCTGAGCCTCATGACCTTCTGACTTCTCAGAGGACGTTTCTCTGGAAGAACACATGCTGGAGACAGAAGTTATGACCAGAGTCAAAGAGAATCCAGCTTCCCTTGATAAACGCTTCTCTCCATGAAATTGCAGTAATGCAGAGGCTGGGGTACAATGCATAAGATCTTTCATTTAAGTCCTGACTGTTTCCCAGACAGAGAGGATTGCTTCCCTTTTTCTACAGTTCTTTGAGAACTCAAGCCTTTGCTAAAAGGAGAGTCTACACAAATGTGAAATAGGGAAAAGTGCTTGGGGTTTGAAGTTGGAGCACCACTTGCTAGCACTCACTAGCGGTTAGCACCATCAAGTGACTTCTCTCAGGATGTCAGTTTCTTCTACTGGAAAACGAAAGGGCTGAATTAGATAATCTCTAAGGTCACCCTCAACGCTAACATTCTATAATCCTTAATAGATGAGCCGCAAGGTTAAAGGTTCTACTCTGCATACCTTCAGGATATTGCCAAGCACTCTCAGAAACATCTAAACAATTCCTTCTTGTCCTGACGTTCCTATTTTCTCATACCTGCTATGAGTCCCAAAGGATGTAGCATGGTAGAGAGGATACAAAGCCAGACTTGGAGGCAGATCAGAATCCCATTCCTTCCCTGACATATACAAATTATATGATCAAGGGCAAGTCACTAGACCTCCCTCTGATCCCAGACAACTTGGGGATTTGCATCAGAGGGGGAATTTCCATGCCAGGGGTTCCCCACACTTATGAAAATTTGAGTCCAAACCAAAAAGAAAGAAATCCAAATAGGCCAATTCAGTTTTAAAACAGCATGACAATATGCACAGCAGCACACACAATGATTATAACACTGTAAATAGAAAGAGGGATAGCTAGATGGCACAGTGGATAGGATGAGTCAGGAATGCTCATCTTCCTGAGTTCAAATTGAGCCTCAGACACATACTAGTTGTGTGACCCTGTGCAAGTCACTTAACCCTGCTTGCCTCATCTGTAAAATGAGCTGGAGAAGGAAATGGCAAACCCTTCCAGTATCTTTAGTAAGAAACTCCCAAATGGGGTCATGAAGAGTTGGACATGACTGAACAAACAACAGATGGAAAGAACTCTCTAATTATAATCACACTTTAATTATAATTATCAAGCTTGGTCCCATAGAAGATGAAAGATATTTCCTTTCCTTCTTTACTGAGACTATGGGTACAGGACATTCCATATGCTGTCAGATGCAGGTAGTTTTGCCTAACTGCCTTATTTTTTAAAAAATTCCCTCTTCTTTAAAAAAAGGACATCTGTCTTTTGGCATTTTTTTCTATCATCAGCACTTAGCACAGTACCTGGTATATAGTAGGCACTTCATAAATGCTTATTGACTGACTGACCATGGTGGGAGAGGGTAGGTATAGAAATTAAGGGGATATAAAAATAGAGATCAATCACTTTTTTTAAAAAAAAAAGAAAAGCAATACCAGTGGTAGCTATTTAAGTGGTCTGCTAGAAATTTGACTATCAAAATTCTAACTGGCACCAACAGAGACTGTACATGATAGGGAGTCTATATCTGAATAACAATGACTGACAGTATGGGCCTGTTTCTTCCACAAATCCTCCAAAATCAACTATTTCTACCTTTTGGTTTTTTTGGTCATCTTTGCCTACCTGGAGTACTTTAACTGCAAATTCTATGTGGCTAAGGCTAAGAGGAATAGAGCATATTCATTTAACTAGGGCTGGAGGGAAACTGAGATCTTTACCTTTGGCAGAAGAATCCGTTATGAATCCAGGAGTTCAGTTTATTCAAGATTCTGCCACACAACAAATGTGGAAAATGTCTACTTATTTGTCTTAAGGCTTGCTGCAATGGTTTTTTTACTTTCTATTTTAAGTAAATACGTTTTTAAAAGATTCTTCTTCAAAGTTCATATTGGTAAATCAGCTGAGTCATCTTATTACAGTAAAATCATTCCTTATCTGTCATAAACTGGATGGAAGTTACCTGACAGCCTTATTCTCACTAACATTCTCTGGCAGACATAAAGGCAGGTAAGACAATGCAGTGAGAAGAAACACTGGCCAGAGCTCAACAAAGAAAAGATCCTAGGTCTCTTTGCTCTCTGTGCTGTTTAGAGATTTCTCTCCCTCACTCTCTCCACCTCTTCCCCTTCTATTCTGCCAAGCAGCAACAAAGAAGACAACATCAAGGTTACAGGACAAAGCCACCACTTTTCCTGCTTACATTATTTATTTGAAAATCAGTCTTTCTGCCTGAACAGCTATTTCACAGAGCTTCCCATTTCTATCCCTTCAAAAACATATGGCAAATACCTCCAAAGGGCAAGTCTATGATAATCCACCTCTGAGGACTCTAGGGAGTACTTGGCAAAAGCTTGATAATACCAAGGCATAGGTAACAAGCACAGCTGCAATAAGCCCCACATTCCTTTCTAACCTATAACTCTGGTCCCCAAAACCAAGGTACACAGAATGACCAAATCTTTGAACTCTCAAGAAACATTTCTACTGCTATTAACAGCAGTTTCTCTATTACTGTTTTTTAAAAATAAGCTTCTGTTAATATTTTCTGTTTCTTACAGAAAATATTCCTTCCCTTCCCCAAGAGCTGTTCCATATAACAAACAGTACTTTTTTAGAGTTGAAAAAAATCAGTACAACTGATTGATACACTGCAAAAGTCTGAAAATATGTGCAATGTTTGACACCTGTGAACCTCCCACCTCTGTAAGGGGGTGGTTTGGGAGTGTCTGCTCAGAATTTTTCATTTGAGTCTTGCTTAATCTTCATAATTTTATTAATTTAGTTTTGATTTTTTTGATATGCTGTTCTTTCCATTTACACTATTGTAGTCAATGTGTACATTGTTTTCTTGGCCCTGCTTAATTTTACTTTGCATCAGTTCATGTAGATCTTTCCATGCTTTTTTGTAATCACCAAATATATCATTTTTTACAGCACAGCAATATTGCATTACATTCATGTACCACAACTTGTTTAACCATTTCCGAAATGATAGGCATCTATTTGTTTCCAATTTTTAGCTATCATAAAAAATACTGTCATAAATATTTTGGAATATATGTTGACTTTCTTCTTATAGGTGGCTTCCTTGGGATATAAGTCCAGTAATGAAGTGTCTTGTTCAAAGAATATGGTCATTTTAGTCACTTTATTTGCATAACTTCAAATTGCTTTCCAAAATGTTTGTACCATTTCATACCTCCACTAACAATATATTAGTGTGCCTAACCTTCCACAATCCCTCCAACATTGATTATTACCATGTTTTTGGTCATCTTTGCAAATTTGCAGGGTATGAGGTGAAACTTTCAAGTTATTTTGATCTGCATTTCTCTTATTATTAATGATTTTGAGCATTCTTTCATATGACTGAAAGCACACGGCAATTCTTCCTGTGAAAACTGTTTGTTAAATCCTCTGACCACTCATCTATGGTTATTGGTGATATATCAATATATTCATATATTCATGCACACAAAGATATGCATGTGTGTATATTTATTAATTGTTTGTATACCTTGGATACCAAACCCTTATTACAGAAATTTGAAACAAAGAGCTTTTTCCCATTCAACCATTTTCCTTCTTATCCAAGATGCATATAGCTAAAACTATTTTCTTTCCTGAGACTGGGTTACTTCAGATCTGTATATGGTCTTCTTATACTTTGGGTATTTTATATTTCTTTCTGTTTTGCTATTTTTAACTTGCTCATTTGCAATTTTATTGATTTTCTGCTCTCTTCCTTTTAATCACATTAATTAAGTTTATCAATTTTCTTAGTCTTTTCAAAGAACCAGCTTTTAGTTTTATTTATCATTTCTATTTTTTTGTTTCCAATTTATCTAATTTCCCTCTAATTTTTAATATTTTCTCCTTTGTGCTGATTTCAGGTTTATTTGACTTTATAATTTTAAAAAAATGCATAGTTCGTTCATTAATCCTCTCTTTTTCTATTTAGTTATTGTATGTTTGTAAGGATATGATTCTCTCACTGTGGGTGCCTTACCTGTATCCCCAACATTTTGGCATGTTGTTTCACCATTATCATTTTCTTTTACATAATTATTCACTGTTTCTAAGATGTGTACTTTGACTCACTCAGTATTTAGGATTTCATTGTTAGTTCTCCATTTGGGTCGCTATCTTTTGTTTGCTATCCCTGAACCAATAATTTTTTTAATTGAATTACGTTCTGTAAAGGATGTGTTAACTCTTCCTGCCTTTTTACATTTATTTGCAATATCTCTGTGCCCCTAGTACATGGTCAGTTTTTGTAAAAGTTTCACGTGGCACTAAGAAATAGGTATATTCTTTTACTGTCCCATTTTGAGGTAGCAGAGGGGTACTAAAGGTGCTCAGGGTCTGTGAGAAACTGTTTATGGCTTTGGTTTTGTTTTGAACCATTTAGATTTCCAGTGTCCTAGACCATACAGACAGCTGAAGTTGTTTTACCTTTGGCATATAATTTCTGTTTTGGCGTGGTTTGAGAGATGGAAATCAGAGAAAATGTCTAGTTCTGCATCTTGTTGCTCACATGACCTGGAAGTCCTTCTTTCTCTATTACTTTTGGGGCTACAATCACCTTCCCAGTCACCAAGGCTCACAACCTAGGTGTCATCCTTGACTGCTCACTCACACTCACCTCACATATCCAATCTGTTGCTATGGCCTGTTGATTCTACCTTTATTACATCTCTCCTACAGGGCTCCCTCTGTACCTCTGACACTGCTATCACCCTGATTCAGGCCCTTGTCACTTCATACCTGTACTACTGTAATTTTGAGGCAAAGTGTGACATAAAGGCTATAGGGAGTCCAAAGAGAATTGTAGGTGTAGGTTAAATACTTTAGTCAACTACTTTGTGGGAACGTGATATTTAACAGGATTTGATAGATCAAGTAGGAATGCCCTTCCCCACCTCCAACACCCCCACCCCACTATCCCAGCATCTAAAGATTCCTTGTAGGCAACACAGGAGGTAACTCAGTATTGGGTTATCAGCAAAACAAATTGCTCTCCACAAACAGCATGACTCTCACATAGCAGTTCTTGTCCTCTGACTACAAATGACTATATTCACACCTATTTATGTTGTACCAACTGATGCATTTGTGAGAGTTAAAATGTCTCATTGAAATCTACTAGTAGAAAACATACAATGCTAGTCATCATACTTTGGAATAGTAGTTTTTTAAGCCCCCTAAATCTACACTATTATTTACACTTGAAGGCTATAAGGTAGCTGAGACATAGATTTCCTCATTCTGTATTTTCAGAATAGATTCTGCAGTGTTTTTATCTCTCTACATTTCTTATGGCAGCTTTAGACAGTTTGAAATAAAAGGCTAGGCCTCCAAGTCCAAAGTTATTTTTCCTAAGGCCACATTCACTGACACAAGGCCATCCAATCTGAATGCACAATTGTTTGTTAGTTTTTAAACTTCTGGAAACATGCAATATTTCTTTTTGAATCCCAGCTTACTGAAAAAGCAGGCAGCTATGGTATTCATAGTATACTAACCCTTGAGCTCATTCATTCTCTGCCTTTAATCATAAACAATCCTCTTAATATGACTTAAAGACTGTGTTGCCCTCTTGGCTCAAGAACCTTCACTGGTTCCCTACTATTTTCAGAATAAAACTCAAATTGCTTAGCCTAGCATTTAAGCCTTCTACAAGATGGCTCAAACCTATCTTTCCAGGCTCCACTTCCAGGTTTCAATCACACGCTTGTTCTGCCTTCAAGCTTCCCTGCATTCACCAAAGCCATTCTTGATTCAGGGTTTCTATGCTTATAACATAGCTCTTCCTCATATCTGCCTTTTGGAATCTTTGTTTTCTTTCAACATACAGTGGAGTGATCACTTCCCTCCTTTGAAGCCTTCCTTTTCCAATACCTCCCCAGACCTAATTGTTCCCTCCTCAAACTTCCTTTGTTCTGTTCTTTATCCCTATCACATTCTACCTTCTATCATCACCAGTTGTGTCTTTGTTCTACTCCCCCCTTGAGGGAAAGGGCTGCATTTTTCATCTTTGCACCCCTAAAGCTGGGCACCAGGTCCAACACATAACAGGTGCTTGACAAATGTTAAATGAATGAAACATGACTGCCAGATGCCACTGCTGGGTAGGAGGCTCACTTCCAGGACAGAATCAATGAAGCCATATTAGGCGTAGGACTATATAAATTACCTGAGTGCTAACTAAGAGCAGTCAAACAACCTCCATGAGACTTGAGACTTGAAACTCTGTCTCTCATTGGCAGAGCTTAAGAGACAAGACCAAAACTTCTACAAAAGAAGCAGCCTGAAACTACAGGGAATCAGAACAGAAATCATGCTTTCTTTACCCAATGAATATACTTAAAACACAGGCATGATGGTTCTGATTGAACACTCTTCATCTTGAAAAGTTGTGGGAGTACATGAGAGGTGGGGAGGAGAGGCTGAAGACGAGAAGTTTTGGGCAGATTAGGGATTGGAATAGCAGTGACAAGAAGTCTTTGAGCCTTCACTTGAATCACTGTAATGACTAAAAAGTTTAACCTTGTAGAAGTGTGGGATAAAAATGAATCTCCCTCCCATATTTTCAGAATTGAGAGACTATTAGGTATAGGATATTGCATATATTGTCAGATTCAGTTGATGTGTTAGTTGGTTTTGTTAAACTTTTCCCCTTTTTTCTTGTTTTTTATTCTTTGTTAAAAATAATAGCTCAACAGAGAGAGATGTGGGTAGAGATATATAAAGAAATGAAAATGATGTTAAAAACAAAATATATCAACAGAATTTTTTAAAAGACATGTTTTGGGATGGAATACTATTTTGCCATAAAAAGTGATGAAAGGGATGGTTTTAGCAAAATCTTGGACGATGTATATGAACTGCTACAGAGGGAAGCGAGCAGAACCAGGAAAACAACATATACGATGAAAAGAATATGGCAAAGACAAAACATTTTGCAGGAAATGGGACATCTAAATAGCATAATGACCAACTCTAGTGAGGAGGAAGCTGATACCTTTTGAGATATCCCATTTCATTTTTACACTGTGAAGGCAGCCTGCTCAACTGTTCAGCCACTTCTCCTTTTTCATTATCAAACTCGTAGAAGGAATCATGCACTCTTTAAATCTTAGCATCCTCGCTAATCATTCTTTTTTTTAATTTTAATTTTCAGTTCTAAATTCTCTCCATTCCCTTACCACCTCCCCAACCTTTCAGAAGGAAAGAAGTATAATACTTATTAAATAAATGAAGTCATGTAAAACATTTTCACATTACTCACATAGTAGGGAAAAAAGGGTAAGAAATTTTTTTTTAAAAAATTGCTCAATCTGCACTGAGAGACCATCATTCTTTCTCTCATTCACTTCTAAACTTCTAGCAATCTGGTTATTCTTATTATTCAAATTAAACAGCTTTCTCAAAGTAATCAACAGTCTCAGCAGATAAATCCTCTAGCCTTTTCTCCGACCTCAGACTGGGATCCCAGATCTAGGGCTGGAAGGGATCTTAAAAGCCATTTAGTTCAAGCCCCCAGATTTAAGGAGGTGAGTGCTTTGACCAAGGATACACCAGGAAGGTCAGACCAGAAATTCTGACCCAGGTCCTCTGACCCTAGAGTCAGGGTTTGTTCCACTGTAGCTCATAGGCACTCTGGCTTTTTCTGCAGCTTACCACTTTGTTTTGTATTATAAACTTAATAATCCCATCAACTAAAGCTATCAAATAAACAAAAATTAATAAGTAAAATCTTATATAAAGACCCTAGCATTTAATAAGCTAGAACCAAATAAATTAACAAACACAGCAAAAGTAAAAAATGGTTCTGTTCTCTGTGAAAAACTATCTGAGTTCCCCTAACCCTGACTCTACTTGATATCACTCCATATATGTCTTTATCCAAAAACAAAATGGGTTGCCTCAGAAGGTAGTAGCTTCCCCCATCACTGAAGATCTTTAAAGAAGGTTGGATAACTACTTGTCATACTGTACATATTATAAATAATGTTCAAGGTATAAAATGGCTTCAATAGTTACCAATAAAATTCTAACTCTGAAATTATCTGATTTTTCCATGCCTTATTGTCTACTTCATATGCAAACCTTTTATAGCACTATATTCCATTATATTATCCTAACTTTATTTACTAACCCATTCTTCAATTACTGGCCATATGGCCAGTATGTTATATATATGTTGACTTCTATTTTGTGCTATTACAAATACAGCATATAAAATTATTTTTTGTAGAAGTAGAATCTCTTTTGTCCTTTTGTAATATTTCTGTGATGAAGTCCTAGGAAGAGAATCACAGCAAAAAAGGTATAATCAACTTTGTAACTATTATTAATTACTACTCCCTCAAATGTCTGCATAAGAGAATGACCAAGTTGAAGGGAACTAGTTTAATCACATGCCACAAAAAGGAGGCTCTAACACAAGAGAAATGGCTAAAAACACACAAGAAAATAAAAACAAATCAAACTTTAAAAAAAGGATGAAGTGGAATTGATTATAAAGCAACTAAATTAGATAAGAGTACCAGAAGCAAAGGAGATAGAAAAGGATCCATGCAAGATATTCTCATCAACATTCACAAAAAAGATAAATAACATATGTGAAGAAATTAAACAAAAACTGACTTATACAGATACTCTGCAGGATATATGATCTCATCAAAGACTAGATGATATAAATGCTAACTGAACTAAATCAAATTGAATTAATGTAGGGTACAGATTGTAAGCCACCCATAACTTTTTATCCTATGTGACTCTTGTCCAACCAGCAGGTCCACCAAAAAAACTGAAGGGCTTCCTTTACAACTCTTATAAAGAAAGCAAATAGCCAAGAATGAAGCATTTGGGATTTTCATGAGTTATTCTCTCATTTTCTACTTCCTTTGCTTTTACATTCATACTTTCCATGGATAATATCTTTTATGCCACATCTTGTAGGCAATTCTTTGTTATTATTGATGCTGTGGCCTACTCATGCCCACCTTGTCTCTCTCCAATGCCTGTTGGGTCATACAAAATTTGAATTGTTCAGAGACAGTGGCATTCCATACTTCAAAGACAGATAGCATCACTAGAGGAAAATTGTTTAAAAGATGGGCCTTTGTTTCAGAAAGAAGCTTAGATCATCAAAAGCAACTGGCAGTTTCCCAAACGTAATCCTGCCCATCTCTGACTCCAATTAAATTGAGCCTATTCAGACTCAGCTGTCCTCTCATCCTGGAACTTCTCTCAGCGCCTGGGGCCTTCTCACCCTGTAGTAACCCTCTGCCACAATGGCCACTGTCCTCCCACTGATGAGTTCTTTTTGAGGCCTCCATTTTGAGTCCTATAATTTTAAAAAATATTTTATTTCTCCCTAATTACATATAATAACAATTTTTAAACTTCATTATTTTAAAAGTTTTGAGTTCCAAATTCTATCCCCACCCTGCCCCCAACCAAAACAGCAAGCAATTCGATGTAACTTACACATATCCTATCAAAACAAATTTACATATTAATCATTTTGTGGAAGAAAATGAAGAAATAAGGTAGAGAAGCAGGAAGGAAGGAAGAAGGTTATGTTATTATCTGTATACAGATGATATCTTTCTCTGGAAGGGGACAGAATTTTTCATCATGAATCCTTTGGGACTATCTTAGATCACTGTATTGTTGCGAATAACTAAGTCATTCTCAGTTGCTCATCATACAGTGTTGCTGTTACTGTGAATAATGTTCTCCTGGTTCTGCTCACTTCATTCTGCCTCCGTTCATGTAAGTCTTTCCAGGTTTTTTGGAAATCATCCTGCTCATCATTTCTTACAGTACAATAATATTCCATTACAATCATATACCATAGCTTTTTCTGCCATTCTCCAAGTAACAGGTATCTCCTCAATTTCTGATTCTTAGCCACCACAAAAGAGTTGTTAAATATATCTTTGTACAAATAGGTTATGTGGTTTTTAAAAAAATCTCTTTGTGATACAGACCTAATAGCGGTAATTGCTGGGTCAAAGGGTATGCACAATTTGGTTGCCCTTTGGGCATAGTTCCAAATTGCTCTCCAGAATGCCTGGATCAGTTCCCAATTCCACCAACACAGCATTAGTGTCCCAGTTTTCCCACATTCTCTCCAACATTTATCATTATCCCTTTCTGTCATATTTGCCAATATGATAGGTGTGAGATGGTATCAGAGAATTATTTTTATAATTTTTTAATTTTTCTCTAGTCAATAGTGATTTAGAACATTTTTATATGACTATGGATAGCTTTGGTTTCTTTGAAGACTGTCTGTTCGTGTCCTTTGACCACTTATCAACTGGGGAATTAACTGTATTCTTATAAATTTGACTCAGTTCTCTATATATTTGAGAAAGGAGGCCAGGCCTGCCATGTTTCATCCCTCTCCTGGCTGTGCTTCTCATTCTAAGGATTTTACCACCATCTTCCTGAACAGGTACCTCTTCTCTCCCCCTCCAGTCCCTTTCTAGGTTCCTTTTCTGTGTTGTCGTCCTTCATTTGAATGTAAGCTCTTTGAGGGAAAAAACTGTCCTTTTGGTTGAATTTGTATCCCTAGTACTTAGCACAACGCCTGGTACATAATAAGCACTTAATAAATACTTGTTACCTACCTATCTACTTAAGCTACTGAGGTCCTTCATTACATCTCAGTCCATCTCCCCAATTTTCTGCTTCACATGCCTCTCTAGAAAGAATCTGAACTCCTCCTGTATTGGAAAAACTCCTCTCTCTAGTTCTGATTCTGTAATAGCCATCTTCCAAAGTTGGGAAGAAATACAATTCCCAGACCTTTAGTGACAAGGCCCCCTTAAAATGGAGCCAGGCTAAACTTTTCCAAAATGAATGCTGGTACTGAAGAAAGAGCAATGGCTCTAGGGTTGGAGGACCCAGGTTCAAACCCTACCATTTATGACTATGTAACCTTGGGCAAGTCATTGACCTCCCTAGACCTCAGTTTCCTCCTCTGTAAAATAAAGGAATGAATAACTTCTGAAGTCTTTTCCAACTCTAGATCTCCGATCCTATGACACATGCATAGGAAACTTTGTTTACTAAATGACTTAGTCAATAAACACTTTTTAAGTGCCTACTACGTGCCAAGCTATATGCAAAGCACTGCTCTGAAGGTGCGCCCAGTCTAATGGAGGAGACAATACATAAACAACTAGGTATAAATATACTGTAGACAGAATTTTTTAACTTTAATTTTTGAAACAGTATTTAATTTTTTTTCCAATTACACATAAAGACAAAATTTAACATTCATTTAAAAAAATTTTAAGTTCCAAATTTTCTCCCTCTCTCCCTCATATCTCCCCTTCCTAAGATAGTAAGCAATTTCATATAGATTATATACGTGTAATCATGTAAAACATATCTCCATATTAGTCATGCTGTGAAAGAAATGAACCAAAAGAAAAAAAAACAACAAAAAATTTTAGAAAAATAAAGAAACCGAAAATAGTATGTTTGGATCTGCATTCAGCCTCCATTAGTTCTTTCTCCGGATGTGAATAACATTTTTCATCATGAGTCCTTTGGAATTGTCTTTGATCACTATATTGCTGAGAATAGCTAAGTCATTTACAGTAGATCACCATGTAATATTGCTGTTACTGTGTAGAATGTTCTAGCTTCACTTTGCACCAGTTCATGTAGGTCTTTCCGGGTTTTTCCTGAAATCTTCCTGCTCACCATTTCTTATAGCACATTAGCATTCCATTAAATTCATATATTACAACTTGTTCCTCATTTCCTCAATTGACGGACATCCCTTCAATTTCTAATTCTTTGCCACCATAAAAAGAGCTGCTATAAATAATTATAAATAGGTCCTTCGCCCCTCGCTCACTTTTTTGAAAAATCTCTTCGGGATGCAGACAGTGGAGTTGCTGGGTCAAAGTCTGATTGCCTTTTGGGCATAGATCCAAATTCATCTAAAGAATGACTGGATCAGTTCACAACTCCACCAATAGTGCATTAGTGTCCCAAACTGATAAATGTGAGGTGGCACCTCAGAGTTGTTTTAATTTGCATTTCTCTCATCAACAATAATTTAGAGCATTTTTCATATGACTACACACAGCTTTGATTTCTTCATCTGAAAACTCCCTGTTCATATCCCTTGACCATTTAACAATTGGTGAATGACTCACACTCTCATAAATTTACTCAGTTCTCTATGTATTTGAGAAATCACAGACATGTTATAAAATATTTTACCAGCTTTCCGCTCTCCTAATCTTTGTTGCATTGGTTTCATTTGTGCCAAACTTTTAAAGTTAAATATAATCAAAATGATCCATTTTGTATCTACTAATGCCCTTTATCTCATTGGGTCATAAATTTTTCCCTTCTCTATATATCTGGGAGGTAAACTATTCCTTGCTCTCCTAATTTATTTATGGTATCACGCATTTTGTCAAAACCATGAATCCATTTTGACTTTTTTTTAGTATATGGCGTAAGATGTTGGTGTATGCCTAGTTTCTGCCATATTATTTTCAAGTTTTCCCAGTAGTTTTTGTCAAATAGTGAGCTCATCCAAGAACCTGGGGTCTCTAGCTTTTCAAACACAAGATTACTATGGTCATTTACTACTGAGTCATGTGTACTTAATCTATTCCAGTGATCTACCCTTCTATTTCTTAGCTAGCACCAGATACTTTTGATGATTACTGCTTCATAATACAGTTTCAGATCTCATACAGCTAGGCCACCTTCCTTCACATTTGTTTTCTTAATTTCCTTGATATTCTTGAACTTTTGTTCTTCTAGATGAATTGTTACGATTTTTTTCTAGCTCTATAAAATATTTTTGATAGTTTGATATAAGTAAATTAATTTAAGGAGAATTGTCATTTTTATTATATTGGCTCAGCAGAACCATGAGCAACTGATATTTTTCCAGTTCTTTAGATCTGAATTTATTTGTGTGAAAAATTTAGATTTGAATTTGTGTTTATTTCCTAGGTTTGTCTTGGCAGGTAGACCCCCAAGTATTTTATGTTATCTATAGTAATTTTAAACAGAATTTCTCTATCTCTAGCTGCTGGGCTATGTTGTTAATGTACAGAAATGCTGATTTATGTGGGTTTATTAATATCCTGCAACTTTGCTAAATTTGTTAATTATTTCAACTAGTTTTTTAGTTGATACTCTAAGATTCTCTGAGTATACCATCATATCATTTGCAGAGTGATAGTCTTGTTTCCTCACTGCCTATTCTAATTCCTTCAATTTCCTATTCCCTTCTTGCTATAGCTAACATTTTTAATATAATATTGAATGACAGATGCTACTTATCATTTTAAGGAAAATTTTATTTATTCCTATTTTCTCAAATGTTTTTAATAAGAATGTGTGCTGTATTTTGTCAAAAGATTTCTCTGAATCTATTGTGATAATCATATGATATCTGTTGCTTTTGTTACTGACATGTTCAATTATGCTAATAGTTTTCTTAATACTGAACCAAACCTGAATTGCTGGTATGAATTCCACCTGGTCACAGTGTATGATTCTGGTGATATATCGCCATAATATCCTTGCTAGCATTTTTATTAAAAAATTTTGCATCAATATTGACTAGGGAACTTGTTCTCTAGTTTTCATGTTTTAGCTCTTCTTGGTTTAGGTATCAGCATCATATTTGTGTCATAAAAGTAATTTGGTAGAACTCCTTCTTTGCCCATTTTCCCAAATGGTTTATATATTGGAATTGGTGGTTCTTTAAACTTTGCTAGAATTCACTTATGTATCCATCTGGCCCTAGGGATTTTTTTCTTAGAGTTCACTGATGGCTTGTTCAATTTCTTTTTCTAAGATGGGGTTATGTAAGTATTGCTTCCTCTGTTAAATACGGGCAATTTATACTTGTGTAAATATTGATCAATTTTGCTTAGATTATCAGATTTATTGGCACATAACTAGGCACAACAGCTCCTATTTATTGCTTTAATTTTCTGTTCACTGATGGTGAATTCACCTTTTTTTATTTCTGGTACTGATAATTTGATTTTCTTCTTTCTTTCTTTCTTTCTTTTTTTAAATGAAATTACCCAATGATTTGCCTATCTTATTGGGTTTTTTTCCCCCATAAAATCAGCTCCTAGTTTTATTACTTCAAAAATTTTCTTACTTTCAATTTTTTTAAATTTAAATTTATTTATTTAACATATTTGGTTTTCAGCATTGATTTTCACAACAGTTTGAATTACAAATTTTCTCACCATTTCTACCCTCCCCCCACTCCAAGATGGCATATATTCTGGTTGCCCTGTTCCCCAGTCAGCCCTCCCCTCTATCACCCCACTCCCCTCCCATCCCCTTTTCCCTTCCTTTTTTGTAGGGCAAGATAAATTTCTATGCCCCATTGCCTGTGTATCTTATTTTTTAGTTGCATGCAAAAACTTTTTTTTGTTTGTTTTTGAACATCTGTTTTTAAAACTTTGAGTTCCAAATTCTCTCCCTTCTTCCTTTCCCACCCACCCTCCCTAAGAAGTTGAGCACTTCAACCTAGGCCACGCATGTATCATTATGTATAACCCTTCCGCAATATTCATGTTGTGAAAGGCTAACTACATTTTGCTCCTTCCCAACCCATCCCGCTTTATTGAATTTTCTCCCTTGACCCTGTCCCCTTTCCAAAGTGTTTGTTTTGATTACCTCCACCCCCATCTGCCCTCCCCTCCATCATCCCCCCGCCTTTTATTTTTTTTTATCTTCCTCCCTCTTCTTTCCTGTGGGGTAAGATACCCAACTGAGTATGTATGGTATTCCCTCCTCAGGCCAAATCCGATGAGAGCAAGGTTCACTCATTCCCCCCTCACCTGCCCTCTCCCCTCCTCCCACAGAACTGCTTCCTCTTGCCACCTTTACGCGACATAATCCACCTCATTCTATCTCTCCCTATCTCCCTATCTCAGTATGTTGCTCTCTAGTCCCTTAATTTCATTTTATTTCTTTTAGATATCTTCCCTTCATCTTCAACTCACCCTGTGTCTGCTCTCTCTCTTTTACATATATATGTATACATATATATGAAAACACACACATATATATATACATACATACACATGCATACATATACACACAAATACATACACATTCACTTATATATATATATATATATATATATATATATATATATATATATATACACATAAACATATATATATGCATATTCCCTTCAACTACCCTAATACTGAGGTCTCATGAATCATACACATCATCTTTCCATGTAGGAATGTAAACAAAACAGTTCAACTTTAGTAAGTCCCTTGCAATTTCCATTTCTTGATTACCTTTTCATGCTTCTCTTGATTCTTGTGTTTGAAAGTCAAATTTTCTATTCAGTTCTGGTCTTTTAACTGAGAAAGCTTGAAAGTCCTCTATTTTATTGAAAATCCATATTTTGCCTTGGAACATGATACTCAGTTTTGCTGGGTAGGTGATTCTAGGTTTTAATCCTAGCTCCATTGACCTCCGGAATATCGCATTCCAAGCCCTTCGATCTCTTAATGTAGAAGCTGCCAGATCTTGGGTTATTCTGATTGGGTTTCCACAATACTCAAATTGTTTCTTTCTGGCTGCTTGCAGTATTTTCTCCTTGATCTGGGAGCTCTGGAATTTGGCAACAATATTCCTAGGAGATTTCTTTTTGGGATCTATTTGAGGAGGCGATCGATGGATTCTTTGAATTTCTATTTTGCCCTGTGGCTCTAGAATATCAGGGCAGTTCCCCTTGATAATTTCTTGAAAGATGGTATCTAGGCTCTTTTTTTGATCATGGCTTTCAGGTAGTCCAATAATTTTTAAATTCTCTCTCCTGGATCTATTTTCCAGGTCAGTGGTTTTTCCAAGGAGATATTTCACATTGTCTTCCATTTTTTCATTCCTTTGGTTCTGTTTTATAATATCCTGATTTCTCATCAAGTCACTAGCTTCCACTTGCTCCAATCTCATTTTTAAAGTCGTATTTTCTTCAGTGGTCTTTTGGACCTCCTTTTCCATTTGGCTAATTCTGCCTTTCAAGGCATTCTTCTCCTCATTGGCTTTTTGGAGCTCTTTTGCCATTTGAGTTAGTCTGTTTTTTAAGGTGCTGTTTTCTTCAGTGTATTTTTCAGTATTTTTTTGGGTCTCCTTTAGCAAGTCATTGACTTGTTTTTCATGGTTTTCTCGCATCCTTCTCATTTCTCTTCCCAATTTTTCCTCTACTTCTCTAACTTGCTTTTCCAACTCCTTTTTGAGCTCTTCCATGGCCTGGGACCAGTTCATGTTTTTCTTGGAGGTTTCTGTTGTAGGCTCTTTGACTTTATTAATTTCTTCTGTCTGTATGCTTTGGTCTTCTTTGTCAGCAAAGAAAGAATGCAAAGTCTGAGACTGAATCTCGGTGCGTTTTCGCTGCCTGGCCATATTCCCAGCCAACTAACTTGACCTTTGAGTTTTTCAGTGGGGTATGACTGCTTGTAGATTACAGAGTTCTATGTTCCATGTTTGGGGGGGGGAGGTGCCAGCTCTGCTGCACCAGCACTGCTCCTTCCCCAAGGACCCCCAACCCGAACTGGGCTTAGATTTTCGGCAGGCTGTGCACCCCTGCTCTGATCCGCCACTTAATTCCTCCCACCAGGTGGGCCTGGGGCCGGAAGTAACAACAGCTGTAGCTGCCCCATCTCCGCTGCCCCTGGGGCTGGAAGCCAAACCATGAACTCCTTCTACTCCCGCAGCTTTTCCCACTAACCTTCTCCACAGTCTTTGGTGTTTGTGGGTTGAGAAGTCTCGTAACTGCCGCAGCTCACTGAATCAGGGCGCTAGGGCCCCCTCCGCCCGGCTTCTGGTCTGGATGGTCCACGCTGCTCAGGCTGGGCTCTGCTCCACTCCGTTCCCAGCTCCCAGCTCCCAGCTCCGAGCTCCGTGTGGGATAGACCTCACCCAGAGACCACCCAGCCTGTCCTGGGCTGGGGCCCTGCTTCCCTCTGCTGTTTTGTGGGTTCTGCCATTCTAGAATTGGTTCAGAGCCATTTTTTATAAGTTTTTGGAGAGTCTCGGCACGGAGCTCAGACTATTCCCTGCTTACCAGCCGCCATCTTGGCTCCACCCCCCCTACTTTCAATTTTATTAATCTCACCTTTGGTTTTCAGAATTTCCAATTTGGTGTTTAATTGGGGGGGTTTTAATTTGT
Source organism: Trichosurus vulpecula (assembly GCF_011100635.1). Taxonomy (NCBI): domain Eukaryota; kingdom Metazoa; phylum Chordata; class Mammalia; order Diprotodontia; family Phalangeridae; genus Trichosurus; species Trichosurus vulpecula. The sequence goes on from NC_050573.1 coordinate 83,222,984, forward strand.
TCTTTTTCTAACTTTTTAGTTACATGCCCAATTCACTGTCCTGTTCTTTCTCTATTTTATTGATGTAAGAGTTCAGAGATATAAGTACTGCTTTGGCTACATCCCATAAATTTTAGTATGTTGTCTCACTGTTATCATTCTCTTTAATGAAATTAGTGATGGTTTCTATGATTTCTTCTTTGACCCACTCATTCTTTTTAAAATATTTTTTATTCTGCACTTAAAAACAAATTGAGGAGGAAAAAAAAACCCAAACCATTGCCATGTACACAGCAGACACAAGAAAGGTTTCAATATAAAATAATAAATTTCCATTTCAAGAAAACTGATATAATAAATACTATACATTGTTTTCAAAGATGCCCAGCTTTTCTTTGCTTCCTTGTTAATTTTCTTTTGTACTCTGCTTTGTATTTTTTACTTTATTTTTCTCCTTCCCTCCCCTTCTGACCCTAAAGTGGGCTACAATTAAGTGTGGATATATAGATACATACTGTAAAGGCAATCAGCGAATGGGAAGATCTTTCCTACCCATCTGAGTGGGCTTCAGTGGTGGGGCTCTCAGGATCCTGGGGAGAGTGGCTAGGACTGGAGCCAATGGTAGGCACCTGAGTTCTGGTCCACGTGATGACATGAAGCCTGTGGTGGGAGGAACTTGCTGAACGGTTGAAGCAGAGCTAAGAGGCAGTTGGTGAGGCAGTTGGTAAGAGCAGTTAAGAGCTGAAGGAGAGAGGAAGCAGTCAGCTAGCTGGAACACAGCTTGGAGATTGCGGTGGAAGTGGTGGCGACAGCGGCAGGAGCTACAAAAAAAGCGGGACTGGCCCTTGTGGAGACTGGAGAGTGCTGAGCAGGGGCTTGAGGTCAGTGGGTGTTCTTCTTGCTGGAGGGCCCTGGCACTGGGGGGGGGGCCACCAGTATGGCTTGGCTTGCTGCCATAATGTTTTTCTGTGGCCTCCTGGTCACTATTGTGAGATGGGCATACTGGTTTTGGAAGGTTGTCAGGATGTCAAATTGGGGACACTGGTCCGTGGGTCTGCTACTTCTGAGTTTCAATAAATGCTTTAACTCCTCTGCCTTCTACTTAGAGAGTGCTTTATATCCTGCAATTCTGGACCTTTCAGGAATATTCATGGTTATCTTTGAAGTCATGAATTCTGCCTTAATGATATACATACCTATCTATAAACAGACTAATATACATTCATACACACATAGGTAAGACCGTACTATGTTTATTTCGTCCTATCATCTGTTTCTCTGAAGGTGGACAGCATCTTCCTTCTTAAGTCCAAGACTTCCCATGTTTTTCTAAATCAATCAGCTCATCATTTCCTACACCACAACAATATTCCTTTCTGAATTCAAACAGTATCTTCCCCTATAGGATCTTTGAGGTTAATTTGGGTATTTATAATAGTCAGAAGGACTTGGTCACTCAAAGCTGTTCTTAAAACAATAGTGCTGTTACTGTACACAATGTTCCCTTGGTTCTACTGACCCACTCATTCTTTAGGATTGGATCATTCAGTTTCCAATTAATCTTTAATCTATCTTTCTACTGCCCTTTATTAAATGTAATTTTTATTGCATTATGATCTGAAAAGAATGCATTTAATGTTTCTGCCTTTCTACATGTGATTTTGAGCTTTTTAATGCCCTAACGCATGTCAGTTTTTGTGTAGGTGATGTGTATCACAGAGAAAAAGGTATATTTCTTTCAGTCCCCATTCAATTCAATTCCCATTCTATTATATCTAACTTAAAAAAATTCTATTCACCTTTTTAAATTCTTTCCTCTTTATTTTTTGGTTAGATCTATCTAGTTCTGCAATAAAACTTTATGGATATACCTTCATAGCTCATTGTAAAGAGAAGAGGCAGACAAGATGTGAGAGTAACAAAGGCAACATGTGGTACAGAGGGCTGGACGAACCATAGACTTATCCTCTCCAGGCCAAATATTCACATTCAACAAAAGCAGCTGCCCCAAGGAAAAACAAATACCAGAAGACTTAATGTCAACAGATTAGAGTGCTTCTCTAAGTGGCAACTGTTAGTTGCTAACTTGGAGGAAAAGTTGAGCCAATGGACAAGTGGCAACAGTGGAGCAGAAAAGGAGTGGGCAGCTTTCAGAGATTTGGTGTATACTACTGCATTTACTCATCTGAGCCAGAAGTCTCACAAACATCAAGATTAGTTTTGATGAAAATGATGCAGAAATTCAGAAGCTGCTAAACTCTCTAAAATGAGAACTCCACAGGGTTTGCCAGCAAGATACTTCATCTGTCTCTAAGAAGGCAGTGTTTAACTCTATCAAAAGTAAAATGCAAGCAAAGCTTAAAGATATGTAGGATTCTTGGCTCAGTAAGAAGGCAGATGAAATTCAGTTTTACACTAAATAACAACAATAACACTAACCATCCAAAGCACTTTTATGGGCCAAAGACTCATGGTGCATCTCAACTACTCAGTGCTGAAAGAGCCAAATTGATTAGGGATAAGCACATGATCCTGGTGAGATGGGCTGAACACTTCCATAGTGTGCAACGAGACCAACATCAATCAATGTTGAAGACACTGACTATATACTTCAGGTAGAAGTCAACCCCTCTCTAGAGGAACTTCCAACTGAAGAAAAGGTTTTTGTGTTTTTGGGGGGGAGCAGAGGAAGGCATTTTATTATGCTCCTTGAGAGAGCGGGTGTAGTGCTCCCGGGGACACTCACACTGATACAGCTGCAGGAGCAGGGGTAACCATTCCCTCCACTCCTGCCAGAGTTATGGTTAGTTTACAATCTTTGTTTTTTAACATAGTTTTCCTAGGTTATACAGTTTATACAGGTAGGATAACAAGGATACAGAAGCAAAAATGAAGTTAATTAAATTTTCCTTGTCTTAGTTTAGGATTAAACTATATTCTTTTACTTCCCCTACTTTCCCTCTTTAACATATGCAAATCAGTAGGCCTGGATTCTTGACCAAGACCAGACCCTAGATAAGCTTGAACTCGTTCAAGTGGGTTTGGCCTCTCTAATTCCCCAGACTGGCTGCTCAAAAAGCAAGCACATGTGTACAAGCCTCTGACCTCTCACCTGACTGACCTTGAGGCCTGGTCTCTGCTAAAGCTGGGGTGGGGGAGGGCAGGGAAGCACACCTTTAGTTCTGTGGAAACAAAACTCCTCCTCCCATTTCTTACAATTTCCCCCTCTTCTTTTATTCAAATTTTTGTTTCCACATGTTTAATATTCCCTTACTCTCTTTCTCATCTGAATTTTTCTCCTTAATCATCACCCCCTTAAATATGGGAAGGATTGATCGACGCATTGACAAATCAAAGGGGGCAGTCCCCTTTGTAAATACAGATACAGAGACCCAAAAGAAAACGATAATGGAACTGTCCCTTTAAGATTCGAAAGTCTCTTCCCATAAGCTGTCTGGCAGGGAACATCAGTGAAGTCTTCTGGTTCTTGGTATTTGTTCCAGCCATCTCCAGCATTGAAGAAAAGGTTTTGAATATCATTAGGCTCCTCTCATGTAGCAACGTTCCTGATGCTGATTCTATTCCAGCTGAGATTTACAAGGCAGAGTGTCCATGGTGCATACAAAAACTGACTGAAATCTTCCAGGAGGAGGTTACCCTCAGTAGTTCATGGTTGCTTCCATTGTTCATCTCTATAAAGGTAAAGGAAATAGATTGTCCTGTGACAATCACAAGAAGGTATTTCTCTTAGTCAAAACTGCTGGCAAGATTCTTGCCAGAGTCCTCCATTTAATAAGTAGATGTTTTACCTGAAAATGGTAATCTAACCAAGAGCCTCTGCACCCCTCTCTCTCTGACTGTCTCCATTTCCCCTCTCTCCTTTCACCCTGTCCCTCTTCACCAGTATTTTACTTCTGATCACTACCTTCCTGAATCTTTCTGACCTATCAGCCTCATCCCCCCTGCTCTTGTGTCCCTCCTGTCCTACTTTCCTATAAGATAAGAAAGATTTCTATATCCAACTGAGTGTGTATGTTATTCCCTCTTTGAGCCACTTCTTATCAGAGTAAGGTGCAAGCAAAGCACACTTCCTCCCTTCTTTCCCTCTACTGTAACAGGTTTTTTGTACCTCTTCATGTGGGATAATTTACCCCATTCTACCTTTCTCATCTCATTTCTTCCAGTGCAACCCTTTTTTCACCCCTTATTATTTCTTTATATCATCCCATCAAAGTCAACTTATACCGGGACCCTCTGTCTAACTATGCTTCTTTTAACTATCCTAATAGTGATACAGCTCTTAAGAGTTACAAGTGAGTTATAAGTATCATCTTTCCATGTAGGGATGTAAGCAGTTTAACCTTATTGAATAACTTATGTCTTCTCTTTCCTGTTTACCTTTTTATGCTTTTATGTATTGTATTTGAAAATGAAAATTTCTGTTTAGGCCTGGTCTTTTCATCAGGAATGTTTGAAAGTACTCTATTTCATTAGATGTCCATTCTACCCTGCCCCCCCCAAAGGATTATGTTCAGTTTTGGTGGGTAGGTTATTCCTGCTTGTAGTCCTGGCTCCTTTGCCTTCTGGAATATCATATTCCATATGCTCTGATCCTCTGACATAGAAGCTATCAAATCCTGTGTAATCCTGACTGTGGCGTCAGAATATTTGATTTTTTTTTTGGCTGCTTGTAATATTTTCTCCTTGACCTGGGAATTCTGGAATTTGGCTATGTTATTCCTGGGAGTTTTCATTTTGGGATCTCCTTCAAGAGGTGATCAGTGGATTCTTTCAATGCCTATTCTACCTTCTGGTTGTGGGATATCAGGACAATTTTCTTTGATAATTTCTTGATGTATGATGTTTAGGTCCTTTTGTTGCTCATGGGTTTTAGGTAGTCCAATAATTTTTAAATTATCTCTCCTGGATGTATTTTCCAGGTCAGTTGTTTTTCCAATGAGAAATTTTATATTTTCTTCTACTTGTTTCATTTTTAAAATTTTGTTTGATTGATTCTTGATGTCTCAAGAAGTCATTAGCTTCCACTTGTTCACTTCTAATTTTTAAGGATTTGTTTTCCTTAGCTTTTTTGACTTTCTTTTCCATTTGGCCAATTCTACTTTTTAGGGAGTTGTTTTCTTCAGTAAATTTTTGTTCATTTTTTTCTTTTTGGTGCTTCCTTTGTCAATCTGTTGACTTTTTTCATGATTCTCTTGCATTACTCTCATTTCTTCTCCCGATTTTTCTTCTACTTCTCTTTTTTGACTTTAAAAATCTTTTTTCAGCTCTTCACAAGCTCTTCTTTGTGAATTTTGACCAATTCACATTTTTCTTTGAGGCTCTGCATGTAGGTGTTTTTTGACATTGTTATCCTCTTCTGAGTTTGTGATTTGATCTTCTTTTGCACCATGATAATTTTCTATGGTCATGTTCTTTTTTCTCCCCTCATTTTTCCAGCCCATTTTATTACTTTTAAAGTTGAGTTTTGCTCCTTGGTGGTGATGGGGGCCTAGGGTGGGCCTGGTAGTATGCTGGGCCAAAGGTGGTCTGGCTGCTCACCTGGTGCTATACTGGGACCTGGAGGGTGGGGAATGGGGGAGTGGCACACAAATGGCCACTTGCCTGCAACTGTACCATGGCTCTAGGGCCTTGATCACTGACATGCACTTGGGTCAGGACCTCCTGCTGGCTTGTTGAGCAGAACACTGCCTACCCTGGACTGTGCTCCCCTTTTACCCAAATGGGTCAGACTTTTCCTGCTGACCTTGTACATTATCTTGGGATCAAAAACTGTTTCATTCCATCTTTTTATTGGTTCTACTATTCCAGAATTCATTTTAAGGGTCTCTTTTACAGCTGTTTGGAGGTGAATTTGGGAGAGCTCAGTGATTCCTGCTTACTCTGCCATCTTAGGTCCAAGAAGTCTCCAGAGAGGATATCTGGAGATAATCAACAGAGGCAGGGCACTAGAATTAAGGTGGGGAAGGAAAAGCTTCCTATAGAAGGTAGGGTTTTAGCTGTGCCTTAAAGGAAGCCAGGAGGCAGAGACAAGGAGAGAGAGAATTCCACAAATGGGAGCTAGCATGTCTGGATAGCCTTTAAGGCAGAATTTTGCTCTTCTACTTTTTTTAGGGTCAACAAATAATATGCACAGTAAGATTTCCATTTCTGCCCCTTTCAATCAACTGTACAAGTAAATACACAGGCTCAAAAAAAAAAAACAACAAGCTTATCCAAATGACTAGTAAACATACAGGCTGAATGGTAAACAGGAGGGCAGACCATGACACAACAATCTCAATATTAGTGTTACCACACAGAATTTGGGAGAAACAAAATAATGTGGACACTTTATTTCAAGAAATTGCTAAAGAAAATTTACCTAAATTGGTGAAAACAGGTTATGTACAAAAAGAAAGAATTCACAGGATGTCCATAAGGACAACCAAAGAAGTATTTTTGCATTTGGAACAAAGACTGGAAACAGCATGGCACCCAGAGGGAGGGACTGGAGGCAACATATACCAGGCAGTTCAAACTACCACAACCATCTTGACCATCTTCCTGCAGACCTTGATAAAAACAGCCTAGTCCAAGAGCTCTGGGAATAGCAGTGCCAAACAAACCACTGTAGATAGGTGGCCTATCTTCCTTAACACAACCAGCAAAAACTGATGACCAACTGCCACTAATGGGCAAACAGGCACATCAACCCTGAGAGTGGCAGCACCTCTCAGACCATTGGTCCTACTTCACAGCCATCATATGGGAAAGTTGTTCCAATGGAGAAGGGGCCAGACATTCCTACCAACTAATAACCAACAGCCACAAAAAAGCAGACAAGCCAATCTAGCTAGAGAAGTAAGGCACACTGAGGGAGAAGCAGAAGGTAATATGTGCCAGACAAATCAAACCACCATCACCTTGACCACTTTCTCCCCTCAGATACCTGATGGAGGCATCTTAGTATCCTGAAAACAAGAGCCTTGGGAATAGCAATGCTTCCAGCCCAGTACCCTTAGTTACCATCTTGGAAGGCAACTGGAGATGCAGCCTAGCAACTACTTCTGCAGTAGCTATAGGCACTGCTACTGAACTCAGAAAAGAGTTCTTGCCAACAAAGCCCTTGGTGCTTTCAAAATGGCTCAATATCAGAAACTGATATTATTTTATCAGGGCAATGGTATTCAAGTAAAACATTAATATTACAGTCAAACATTAACCTATTCTTTGCCATTGCACCCTAAGGACCATGGAACGTAACCATCTGTCTTGCAGCTGAATTCTTCCAGGTGCTGCCTCTCCCACTAGAATGTGAACTCTATGAAAGCAGGGACTGCCTTACTTTTCCATTTCTCTCTCCAGCACTTAGTATAGTGCTTTGCACTCAGGAAGCACTTAATAAATGCTTGATTCATTCATTCATGAAAGAATTTAATATGATCTCATACTCATGAGAGATCTCATACTTGACAGAGCCTTTAAGCTCCAATTTTCTCTGAGTCACATTTGAAAATGAGAGGGTCAGGCTAAATGATCTTTGAGCTCCACCCCCCCACCCCGGCTTCAAGCTCTAAGTTTGAGCCTGGGGGAACAAGAACTATGTTTACTCAAAACTGTTCTGCACATAGTATGCAGTTAATAAATATCTGAAGAATGAACATATGATTTCTACCCGGATTAATGGAAACCTCATCTCTTCATAGCCCTGCCTGCCCTACACTCAGATCCAACGATGCTTTTTTCCCTATGTGTATGCTATTTGGGAATATATTCTTTTTGGCCTCTAAATTTGCTGTTGTACCTTTCTCCCTCGATGACTCTGTGAGCACATGTGGATGTGTGTGGGTACAGAAAGGTGATGAGAGTTTGGGGGGCATTTTGACTCCAGAATTCAAGAGGCCAAAAGTAGGTCAGTGAATACCTTCCAGAGAATTTCATTTCCCACAGCCCTTTGATCCTTTTTTCCAAAATCAGAACAACTTTTATATTTTCACACTTTGCCTGATGTTTTAACATTTTCACAGGATCACAGATGTAGAGCTAGAAGGGATCTCAGAGGTCATCTAGACTGACCTCATTTTACCAGTGAGGAAACCAGATTTCTTTTATTTAAAACATAAACACTTTTACTCAGTTTCCACAGTGGTGATTTCATCAAAAACCCTCATTAAGACTTTAATTCAAAAGAGTAAGCAACATTGAAATTCATTATAAATCCAAGTAATAAAACTCACACTCATAGGTCACTGGCACTTTTGGCTGAACACATCCATGAGAGAAGCACTTCCTCATAAAAAAAAACGGTGGAAGAGATATCACCTTATCAAGTAGGGACATACTAAGGATGGGTGGTAAAAGGTGGAGCAGATAGAATGCTGCACTAGCAGTGAGGAGTGAATTTAAATCCTACCTCTGATACTCACTAGTTATGTGATAGTGGCCACATCACTTACCTCTTTCAGCCTCGGTTTTCTCACCTAGAAATGGGGATAATCATCACACCTCCCTCCTGACGTTGTTGTGAGGATCAAATGGGATAATATAGGAAAAGTGCTTTGGAAAACTTGAAGTGCTATATAAACACTAGTGATGATGATGACGGTGATGAGGAAAGGATTTACTAACACCCACCCAAACTTTCATGCATGCACAATCTTCCTTAAAGCAACAAGAAACCACTGAATCTTTCCTTCTTCATTTCCGACTGAATACTTAGTTAAGAAATACTAGTATTAACTCAGCGATCTCATCAGCTCCCCTATTGTAATGAGGCCTGAAAATTCCTGCCTCTGAAGAACAGATTCAATTTCCTGTCTGTACATTCAGCAGGTTGGCCTAAGTGATTTCTAATTGTGACATTTTAGGGTGCTAGATTCTGATACAGTTACTCTACAGCAGACCACCATAAGCATTTAGCTCAGATGGTAGACAAAACCTAGGCCTGAAGGTTATTCTCAGAAGGGCAGTTGGCTCCAATCCTCTTGGCAGAACCACATAATGGCTGCAGAGCTGGTGGCACAACTTCTCCCAGGAAGCTATGCTACGCTAGTGAGTAAACTCTCCTTCTCCATGTGCTGCCACTATCCATGGGCTCTGTTCCATTAGGTTAGTGAGCAATACTGAGACTATCCAACAAAGTGTAAGGGAAGAGAAAGACATGCCCAGATCCAGCATTACTGGATGTGCTTCACTGTTCAAATCACTGTAGATCCTCTTCTCATACCCCCATAGGTGCCTAGAAGTTTCATGTTCTTCTAGCTCTTAAGTTTTATTATGCCTAGGAGGCAGCTAGGTGGTAGAATGGATAAAGTGAGCAGGGTCTGGGAAGGCCTAAGTTTAAACTTGGCCTCAGATACTTACTAGCAGATGGCCACCTACTTTGCAGGATAGTTTTGAAAATCAAATAACATTTATACACACACACACACATATGTAACATTTATAAAGCACTCAGCACAGTGCCTGGCACATAGTAGGTACTTAATATATGCTTGCTTCCTTCCTTACAAGATCTATTATCCTATGATGACAAAACCATCACTTTGAGTATTGCATCCTATGACTACTGCTTTTCTTTGTCAACCAGAGTCCAAACAAGTCAACTGTGAGAAGATTTCACACCCGAGAACTATCTACAAAGTACTAAATTTTACTGGCTGCAATTACTCAAGAAAATGATCTACAAAACTCCTTACCAGTCTTCTGAAAGTTCACTTTCTAAAAACAGAGACACCCAATTTATGCCTGCTAAAAAGCAGATCCTAACCCTGCTAGTGACTACCATGAAACTGGATGTTGAGACTTTAAGGGATGATTATGAACCTTCTAATCACTTAGTTTTACCAGCAGACCTTTTTCCATTCACTGATACTCTGCCTTAACCCATTCTCTAACAATTAGCACATTCCTATCCCTTCTCATTCTCTCCATCCCAGTGATACTGAGGTCCAGAACTCTGGCATGCCAATGAACAAATTCCCCTCCTCCACCTCAACTGCCTGCTTCCTTGTTCCCATCAACTTCAAACCTACTTCACCAATGCCCCATTCCAGACCTGCCTTCCCCTTCCACTGTGCCCTTTGAAAGTCTGGATCCATAATTAATCAACTTCCTTTCATTTTAAACCTCTTCCACTGATGATATGATCATTATGTCTCCCCCAAGGAAAACTTGAACAATGTTCCTGGGTTCCCCAGCTCTGGTAGGCAAACTTTTGCTTTATCTTGCCTGGAACTAGGTCTCCATGCCCTTTCCTTGGCATGCCCTACACTATGGCCAACATCCCTATTACCATCACTGCCATCACATGTCCCCTTCCCCCAACCCCTAGTCCCCAGGTTCTGATAGGTGAAGTTCCACTTAATCATGGCCAAAACCAAGCCTCCATGCTACTTCCTGGACATCTCTACACCACAACATACACCCACAATGCCCCATTTGCCAGCTTCCCTTTAGTTAGTACTGTCTTTCCTCATTAGAAGACAAGGAATATCTTACTTGCTTGTATTTGTATCCTTAGCACTTAGCTCAGAGCTTGGCATAAAGTACTTAATGAATGTACTGTCTGTTTTGTCTATCCATCCATTGCACTTTGCTTTATTGCACTTCACGGAAATTGTGGGGTGTTGTGTGTGTTCTGACTGCTCCCCCACCTCTCTCCCTTTCTTCAGACCCCCTTATTCCTCGAGGCACAACACTATCGAAGAATACTGTATAAACTTAGTTGATAAAGTAGCAGCAGGGCTTAAGAGGATTGACTCTAATTTTAAAAGAAGTTCTACTGTGGATAAAATACTATGAAATGGCATTGCACGCTACAGAGATATCTTTCCTGACAGGAAGTCAATTAATGGAGCAAATTTCATTGTTGTCTTATTTTAAGAAACTTCCATAGCTACCCCAACCTTCAGCAATCAAAACCCTGACCAGTTAGCAGCCATCCACACTGAGGCAAGACCCTCTACTCTATCAGCAAAAAGATTATGACTCACTAATGGCTCAGATTATGGTTAGCATATTTTTTTTAAGCAATAAAATTTTTTTTTAAAAAAATTTTAGACATAATAGTATTGCACACTTAATAGACTAGTGTAAATGTATCTTTTATACGCACAGGGAAACAAAAAGATTCCAGTAACTGGCTTTATTGTGATGGTCTGGAACTGAACCAGCAATATATATCTGAGGTCTGAGGTATGCCTGCACTGACTGCTTTTTCCCTCACAATCATTTGACTCTTGCTCTACTCTTAGTGGTAAAACCAGAAAAGTCTTTGCTCTCCCCTAACCCCCACTGCTGCTCTAAACTCTTCCTCTACCACTATCACTCTGCAACTTCTACTTCTTTGAGAATCATACTATATACTTATCACCCAATACAGAAATTTTATATTTTCTTCTATTTTTTTCATATTTAAAATTTTGCTTGATTGATTCTTGATGTCTCAAGAAGTCATTAGCTTCCACTTGTCCACTTCTAATTTTTAAGGATTTATTTTCCTTAGCTTTTTTAACTTCCTTTTCCATTTGGCCAATTCTACTTTTTAGGGAGTTGTTTTCTTCAGTAAATTTTTGTTCATTTTTTTCTTTTTGGTGCTTCCTTTGTCAATCTGTTGACTTTTTTCATGACTCTCTTGCATCATTCATGATCCTCTTGCATCACTCTCATTTCTTCTCCCAATTTTTCTTCTACTTCTCTTTTTTGACTTTAAAAATCTTTTTTTCAGCTCTTCATGAGCTCTTCTTTGTGAATTGTGACCAATTCACATTTTTCTTTGAGGCTTTACATGTGGGCTTTTTGACATTGTTATCCTCTTCTGAGTTTGTGATTTGATCTTCTTTTGCACCATGATAATTTTCCCACAATCAACTTTCTTTGATCCTTTGCTCCTGCTGCTGATTGGAGTTGGACTAAACTTGCAGATCCAGTCATTTCAATTTCAAATTTACCCTCATTGAGCAAGGGTACTCATTAATCCATTCTCTCTCATTCACCACAATGGTTCTTCCAAACTAGCCTTAAGTCTCTCACCATTTTTTAAATTCAATCAACTCCAACGGCCTCCTATAACACCCAGGATCAAATACAGAATCCTTTGGCTTTTAAAGCCTTTGTAATCTGGACCCCTCCAACCTTTCCAGTCTTCTTACACCTCACTCCTCTACATGTACTTTGAGTGTAATGCCAATGTCCCACTTGTAATTCCTTGAAAAAGATACTTCATCTCCCAACTCTGCATTTTCAATAACTATCCCTCATGTCTAGAATTCTCTCCCTCCTCATCGCCTCCTTTTGTTGTTGTTGAGTCATTTCAGTGATGTCTATTCAAGCTGTTTGTTGTTATTCGTAGTTCTTCAGTTGTGAATGACTCTCAGTGATCTCATTTGGGGTTTTCTTGACAAAGATACTGGAACGGTTTGCAATTACCTTGTTTCATTTTACAAATAAGAGACTGAGGCAAACAGGGTTAAATGGCTTGCTCATGGTCACGCAGTTATTGTCTGAAGTCAGTTAGATAAGTTTTCCTGACTCCAGGCAGGGCACCTAGCTGCTCTACCTGCTGGCTTCCTTCAAATCTCATTTTATACAAGAAGCCCAATCTCCCTTAATGCTAACACTTTCACTCTGCTGATCATCTCCAATTTTCCTGTCTATATTTTGTGTATATATAGTTCTTTTCATGTCCTCCTCCAACTCCCATTAAACTGTGAGCTCCCTGAGAACAGAGACTGTATTGTCTTTTTTTTGCATCTATCTCCAGAACTTAACATAGTGCCTAGCATATAGTTATTGTTTTATAATTGCTTATTGGCTTGACTATTGTTTAATAAATGCTTATTGACTTGACTATGTGCCTTTGCATTGGCTGTCTCCCATGCCTCAAACGCTCTCCTTCTTCACCTTTGCCTCTTGGAATATCTACCTTCCTTCAAGACTCAGGTCAAACCCCATCTAATGCAAAAGGTCTTTTCTGGTTCTTCAAGATGCTAGAGCCTTCTCTGAGATTTACTTTTCATCTGCTCTATATATTTATATGTTGCCTCTCCCCAACAGAATGTGAGCTCTGTGAGGGCATTTTTTAAGGGGGAGAGGGGCTGACACATAGTAAGCATTTAATAAATGTTCAGTGGTTAACATCAAAGGAGAGAATGGTCCTTTTTCATGGCACTTGAGACTCTTGACGAGAGTGAGGATGGCAGAAACAAGTAATCAGCTTCTGTTTCTGATGCTATAGCAGAGCAGTGACACTAAGGAGGAAATGTATACGATGTCATGACAATTGAATAATATAGGGGAAAAAAGGATCAGTTTTAAAACATTAATAGAACTCTTTTCAGACCAAAGACTATCAGAAGTATTAGCTCTCTATGAGGAAGCAGCACAGGTCAGAGGACCAGACTTTTCTTCATTCATGTACCAGTCTCCAAGCCACAAAATATTTTAGTACTTACTCTATTAAGAATATAGATTATATTTTATATATATTATATTAATATAAATTATATTTTCTATCTTCTAAGTACTTACAATTTCACTGAGAAGGTAAAATACACACACATAATAACAGGTTAGACAACAGTACAAGGTAGTATCTGACAAAATCTCATTCCTTTCTCGTCCCCGAACCCATTCTTCATATCTCTGCCAGAATAAACTTTCTTACACATAAATCCAGTTGTCAGTTTTTTGCTTTAAAAAAAAATTAATGGTTCCCTATTACTTCTAGGGGAAAGTTTTAAACTCTTGTGCCTGAATTTCAAGGCCTTAAACAAACTGGCAGTACCTGACCTTTCAAACTTTATTTCATATTACTTTTCTCCCTGCATTTTAATTTCCAACCAAATTCAAATCTGTCCAACCTTTAGTCACTTCACCCCTCCCTGCTTTCCTAGTTCATAAACCCTCCTCTGGCTTCATTTTTCTCCCTTCACAATTTTCACAGTGTGTTGAACCAGTCTAACTTGGCACTGTTCTCTAGCCTTGAGTCCCCTGACTTGCAAAATTATCACTATTTCTTTATAAACTCCTCTTGAATTATCTACACTATAGCTTTTTCTACTCCTATTTTTATGCTGGTAAACCCAAAGAGATGCCAAAAATGGAGATATGGAAGGAATGAATTCCAAGCATGAAGCAAGTCAGTGAAAATATACAGAGTCAGGAGATTTTTGTGTGAGGTAAAGAAGTCAGTGACGTTGGACTGCAAAGTACATAGAGGTGAGTAGGGTTTAAGATTAGGAAGGCAGAAAGTAGCTAAGTTAGGAAGGACTTTAGAAGCCAAATAGTATTTTATATTTAATCTTGGAGGGAACCAATGGAGTTTATTGTTTGGGAAAAGGGGGAAGCCAGGAAGCAACTGATACATGACTACAAAAAATGTAAATGGAAAGAACCACCACCACAATTTAAAATTAATGCTGCAAAATAAAAAAGAACAAGCTCGTTTGCCACTTCCCCCACCCTTCAATTCTTTATTCTATAGGATGGTTCCTTGGGAGAGGTGAGGAGGCAAGAAAGAGTTGGGCAAGGGGCGGGGGGTGGTGGTAAAAAGAGGGAGAATTTAGGTGATGTAAAAAATAAAAATTTTCCATGTATATGTTGTCCTCACCCCAGTTGAATTTAAGATAAATAAATGCTTGTTGAGTGAATGATTAGTCGGCAGGGATCCACATATTTTCCTTTTGGAGAAAAAAGAAATCTGAGTCAAGTCAACAAGTATTTATTAAGTGCCTATAGGCTAAGGTTAGAAAGAAATGCAAAAAAATTAGTTCCTGTTTTCAGGAACCTACAGTCTACTGGGGGAGATGATATGAAAATAACTACGAACAAACAAGCCACAGACAGGATTAACTGGAGGTACCTAAGGAAGAAAGAACTAAAGAAGAGGGACTGAGAAAGACATTTTTTTCTGCTTAAACATTCTAAAAGTTTTATTTAGTATTTTATTTTTCCCCAGTTACAGTGAAAAACATTTTTTAACATTTGTTTTTAGAACTTTCAGTTTCAAATTCACTTCCTTTCTCCCTCCCCACCCCACCCCCCATTGAGAAGGCAAGCAATTTGATATAGGTTATACATATGTAGTCATGCAAAACATTCCCATAGTAGTCATACTGTGAAAGAAAACAGACACAACACAAAAACACACAACTTAAGAAAAATACAGTAAAAAAAAGTATGCTTCAATCTGTATTCAGACACCATAATTTCTTTGTCTGGAGATGGATAACATTTTTCATCATAAGTCCTTCAGAGCTGTCTTGGATCACTGTATTGCAGAGAATAGCTAAATCATTCACAGCTGATCATCTTACAATATTGATGTTACTTTGTACCCAGTACATTTCACTTTGCTCAACTCATCTAAGTCTTTCCAGGTTTTTCTGAGAGCTTCCTGCTTATTATTTCTTATGGTACAATAGTATTCCATCATAATCACATACCATAATTTGTTCATCCATTCTCCAATTGATGGGTATCCACTTAATTTCCATTTCTTTGCCCCCAGAAAAGAGCTGCTATAAATATTTTAGTACATATAGGTACTTTACCTTTTTGTTCTTTATCTCTTTTGGGAAACAGACCTAGTAGCAGTATTGCTAGGTCAAAGGGTATGCATGGTTTTATAGTCCTTTGGGCAGTTTCAAATTGCCCTACAGAATAGTTGAATCAGTTCACAACTCCACCAACAGTGCATTAAGGTCTCATTTTTCCCACATCCCCTCCAACATTTGTCATTTACCTTTTCTGTCCAATTAGCCAATCTAATAGGTAGGAAGTAGGATCTCAGAATTGTTTTAATTTGTTACTTCTCCAGTCAATAGTGAGTTAGAGTATTTTTTCATATGACTATGCTTTGATTACTTCATCTGAAAACTGTTCATATCTTTCGATCGTTTATCAATTGAGGAATGGTTCTTATTTTTATAAATTTGACTCAGTTCTCTATGTTTGAGAAATGAGGCATTTATCAGAGAAACTTGCTTCAAAATTTTTTTCACAGTCACTACTGCTAACTGTATTTCCCTCCACCTTATTTCCTGTTTATTCTATTCTCTCTCTCTCCTTTCACCCTATTCATCCTCTAAAGTGTTTTGCTTCTGACTATCCCCACCCCCAATCTGCTCTCCCTTCTATCAACTCCTGCCCCCCTTCTCTTATCCCCTTCTCCTCCTACTTTCCTGTAGGGTAAGACAGATTTCTATACCCAACTGAGTGTGTATGTTATTCCCTCTTTGAGCCAATTCTGACGAGAGTAAGGTTCACTCACTCTGCTTTACCTCCCCACTCTTCCCCTCTACTGTAATAGCTTTTTCTTGCCTCTTTTATGTGAGATAAGTTACCCCATTCTACCTCTCCCTTCTAAGAAAAGCTTCTTGAAGAAGACTGCATTTTAGTTGAGACTTGAAGGAAGCCAGGGAAGCAAGGAGAGAGATGAGGAAGAAGAGAATTATAAGCATGGGAGAAAGCCAGTGAAAATGCCTAGAATCAGGAGATGGACTATGGGGGTAAGTAGACTGGAAAGGTAGGTCAGGGCTAAGATAAGAAGGGCTTTAAAAGCAAAAGAGAGGGTTTTATATTTGATGCTGGAAACAATAGAAAGTCAATGGAATTTACTGAATAGTGGGATGACATGGTCAAACTTGTGTTTCAGGAAAAAATCAATTTCACAGCTATGAGAAGAATAGATTGTAGTGGGCAGAAATTTGAGGCAGAGAGATCAACCAGAAGCTATTACAACCACCCAGGTGTGAAGGGATGAGGGCCTGCTGGCAGTGTCAGAGGAGAGAAAGGAGTGAAGGTAGAATTGCCAGGGTCTGGCAACAGATATGGGGGCGGGGGCAGCGAAAGAGAACGAAAAGTCAAGGATGACACCTAAGTTTTAAGTCTGGGTGACTGGGAAGATGGTGGTGCCCTTGACAGCAATAGGAAGATAAGAGGAGAGGTCTCGAGGGAAAGATAATGAGTTCAGCTTTGGACATTTAAGTGTTTGGTGTTATTTTTTTTTTTGCCTTTTCGGCAGGGCAATTGGGGTTAAGTGACTTGCCCAAGGTCACACAGCTAGTACATGTGTGAAGTGTCTGAGACTGAATTTGAACTCAGGTCCTCCTGACTCCAGGGCCGGTGCTCTACTCACTTCGCCACCTAGGTGCCCCTGACATTTAAGTATTTGGAAATGTGAAACTGTACAGGTCAGAAGAAAGATTAGGGATGGATAAGAAAATCGAAAATCATTAGCATAGATATGATAATTGAATACATGGAAACTGAGGAAATCACCAAGTTAAACAGGATAGAGAGAAGAGAGAGAGTGTCCAAAACAGAGTCTTGGGGGACACCAATGGTTAGTGGGCACAAACTGGATGAAGATCCAGCAAAAGAGATTAAAAAGCACTGGCCACACAGGAAGAAGAGGATCAGGGGCGAGTATTGTCATAAAAACTCAGAGAGAAGAATGTATCAAGAGGAAGAACGTGATTGACATCTGAAGGTGACTGGATTTTAGCTGAGACTTAAAGGAAACCAAGGAAGCGAAAAGGCAGAAATGAGGAAGGAGAGCACTCCAGGCATGGGGGACAAGCTGGAGCTGAGGGAGTGTCTAGCTAGTGGAACAATGAAGAGGCCAGTGTCACAAGATCAAAGAGTATATGAGAGGGAGTAAGGTGTAGAACACTAGAAAGATCTGAGGGTGCTAAATAATAAACGGCTGTGAATACCAAAGAGGATTTTATATTTGATCCTGGAAAGATTGGGGGGGGGGGGAGTCCAGACCTATACTTTAGGAAAATCACTTTGGTGGCTTAATGGAGGTGGGACTGGAATAGAGAGAGACTTGAGGCTGACAGATCCATTGGGCTATCGCAGTAATTGAGGTATGAGGTAATGAGGGCCTAACTGAGAGTGGTTACCCAGTCTGTTCTTTGTTCTTCATTCTGGAACAGGACCATGACATCAGGGAGGTGATGCCATGTTATCCAAGTGAATTGGATTTAAATGAGGGAGGGCAGTGCAAAGTCACCAGCCTCATTTTCTCCCCCAGAGCCATCTGGGCCCATTGGCCAGATATGATCAGGACAACTGGAAATGGCCCAGGATGCCCAGGGGATCTTGGCTTTTTCAAGCTAAGTTCTTTAACAGGTCTCAGTTTGACTGAGGCAGCACCCATTCAGTGATTGAGGCTTAATAACAAATGAGGCAAAGAATGGACTCTTAAAAAAAAAAAAAAAGAAAAGAAGATCCTCAGGGTGTATCTGGCCAAAAGAGAAACAACTGTTATTTACATTCATTTTGAGACAATCAGGGCCCAAACAATGACCAAGTAGGGTTTGGCCTGGGACCTACAGTTGGCCAATCTGTGAGAGTCAGAGTGATTTGGGGTTAAGGCTGGTGTTTAAGAGAAAAAAGAAAAAGAAGTGTCAAGAGATTTTGGCAGAGTACCCTGTGATACCGTATGTGAAGAGGTAGGGAGGGAGGGAGGGAGGGAGGAAGGAAGGAAGGAAGGAAGGAAGGAAGGAAGGAAGGAAGGAAGGAAGGAAGGAAGGGAGAGAGAGAGGAAGGAAAATAGGTGGGAGGGATGGAGAGAAGAAGGAAGGAAGAAGGAAGGAAAAGAGGAAGAGAGAGAGGGAGAGAAAAAGAAGGCAGGCTTGTGGCCCAAATGAAGTGTAGTGTTTCAAGAGAGAAGGGAGCATATATCAACGATGTTTCAAAATTGAAACTGACAGCTTAGACATGGGGGGTAAGAGATAGTGAGAAGTCCAGAATGACTCCTGAGGGATTGGGAAAATGCTACTCCTACTTAGCAGGGATGGAAGGATCAAGTGAGAGTTTTTTGAGTATGGAGGAGACATGGGAGTATGTTTGTAGACAGTAGGGCAGCAACCAGTAGACAGAGGGAGAGACTGAAAATACGTGACAGAGCAGGGATGACAATCTGTTGGAGAAGGGAAGGAATGGGACCACTTGAGTGTAGAGAGGTTAGCCTTGGTAAGGAATAAGGCTATCTCATCATGTGAGACAGGGGTAAAGGAAAAAAGTGTGGTAGAATTCACCTAAGTAATATGAGATGAAGATGAGGGGAAAAGGAGTTCACAGTGAATAGCCTCAATTTTTTCTGTACAATATGAGACAAAGTTTTCAGCTGAGAATGTGGGGAAAGGGTAAGCCACGGGAGAATTTTGGAAGTATGAAAAGGTTTGGAAGAGTTGCAGTACAGAATAAGATGGTGAACTGATAAGGAAGGCATAGGAGGATTGCCTAGCAGAAGTGAGAGCCTACTGAGGTTGTGTAACAAATCTGTAGTAGACCCTAAGTTAGAATGGTTGTGTGATTTTCTCCATCTTCATTTAGCAGCAGACAGCAGATAGTGGTGGCAGTCATCCAAGGCTGAGGTTTGACTGGGTGCAATTGGCAATATAAGGGGACAAGAGACTCAAGAGAAGAGTAAAGTGTAGAGATGAACTGGTTCACTAAGGGATCAAGAGGAGATGGGGAAAAGAGAGAGTGGCTAGTGAAGGAGAGATGGCCTGGGAGAGAACTGAGGGGTCAAGGGACTGAAGGTTATGGTGTGGACAAAGAACAGAGTTTCCTAAGGAAAGGCAAAGGGAGAGGTAGAGAATAAATATATTATAGTTGGATAAGGGGATTTCAGAATTCTTGAACATGGAGGTGAACATCTAAAATCTATATATTTAGCCCTAGTCCTTCTCCTGCACTCCAATCCCATCCGTGAACTTCTAATTCCATCCATGTGGTAGAATTAGAGGCATCTAAAACTCAATGTCCAAAATTGAACTCATCTTTCCCCTTAAACACTCCATTCCTAATTTCCCTAATTCTGATAAGGGGACCAGCATTTACATACATTACTCCTTTTACGGTCCAGCCAAACTGGCCTTTTTGCTACTCTACATAAACGACATTCCATCTCCCATTTATCTGCCTTGGCAAAAGATGTCCTCCATATCTAGACTGCTCTCTTTTCACATTCACCTCTCAGAAGGCTCCTCACACTCCTCGAAGGCTCAGCTCAAATGTCACCACCTTCAAGAAACCATTCCTGATTCGGTCAGTTATCAAGTGTCTGAACCTACCATCGGTGTCTCACTTTTTGTATTTGCATTTCTAGCACCTAGCACCTCTCACCTAAGAGCCCCTCAGTAAATGCTTGTTGGTTGCCTGAGACAGTGAATAAGTCCAATAATTTCTCTGGGCAAAATAAACCTCAGATAGACATCCAGTGATGAGAGGTGTCCTGGTGGCTACTCCTCATATGTGATTCTCAATATTTATATGTTAACTTTTCAAAGCTAGTGCCTTGGTTTAGACTATTCACCTATGAAAGATGAAATATCCCTCAATGCCTGTCTCCCACACCCTGCTTAACTTCCCAGTTGTGTCAGGTGCCTTACAAATATTACTTCATAAGTGTCTGAGGTCAGACGTGAACTCTAAGTTTTCTTGATTCTAGGTTCAATGTTCTACCCACTGTAGCACCTAGCCACTATGGTTAGCACATCTGCAAAAAATAAAAGTAAAGTTCATAAAAAACATTTCCTCCCCAAAACACAGTAGAAGCAATATGGTACAATGGAAAAACAATACCAATGGAATGCAGTTCGAGGTGCTGGGTTTGAGTCCCGCATAAACCGTTAACACTTTGAACTTGGCTAAATCACTTAATCTCGCTAAGCCACAGTTTCGCCCACTGTAAAATTCAGATAGTACTTGTGAAAATTAGCTCACATTGTAGAGAAGCCCTATTTTATGAACATGAATGATTACTGTTCTGTACTGGTAATACTATTCATTTTTATCTGATTTTTACAGATATCTATCGTTCTTAGATCACCATCATTTTGAATATATTTCTTCCTTCTCCTCTACCCCGAGACATCCTTTGCAACAAAAAGTTTTAAAAAGGCAAAACAATCATTTTAGCAAAACTAATCAACACACCAACTGTGACTGACAGTATTTGCAATATTCCACCCACAACGTAGATTCTTCCTACGCCTCTGCCAAAGAAGGGAGAGAAGTGCATTTTCTCAACTCTCTTCCAGAGACAAATTTAGTCATTACAAATGTACTTAAATAGTGTCTATATTATAATTATTTGTTTATATTTAACAACACTGGATTTGGAAGTAGAAGTCCTTAGTTAAAGGTGAATTGTAATGTTTACTATGTTTAATATGTTTGCTATACTTAATATGACCTCCAACAAGGAAGTTACTTAACCTCTGTCTCAGTTTTCTAATGTGGAAAATGAAGGTTGTTAGATTTAGTGACTCTCAAGGTTTCTTCCAGATCTAATTCTATGATCCTTTTTCTTTTGAGTATCTCTTTTTTAGTCCTTCTACTCAAACAGAAACTAATAAACAATTTCATCCTTAGATTTCTTCAAGGCTCATCCCTATAGGAAGCCTTTCCTGATGCCCCAGATGTTAATTATCTCTCCCTCCTTAATAATAATGTGTTAACTTGTGTAAATGTTACATCCTTCCTTAAGAACAGGGGCTAGTGCAGAGGTTCCCAAACTTATTTGGCCTACTGCCCCCTCTTAAAAAAAAATTACTCAGCAACCCCCTGGAAACCTGCTATCTTTAACCCTTTAACAGTTAAAATTTTTTTTTGCATCATTTCAAAAAAATATAAAATGTATTTTTCTAAATGATGCATATTTAATAATTCATTGTAAATTTTGGGGGGGGGTTCCCTGCATTGAAATTTTGATGATGTAACATTGCATCATGTAACCATATAGTATTGTATTGTAAACAAGTCATCACACACACATATTCCTGCTGATGCATGCTGGTTACACTCACCTGCCAACACTTGCTTTGTAAGACTAGTCAGCAGACTTAACCCCTAATTAGTTATAACTTGCATTTTGTGTGTTTATTTGGAAAATAATGTTAATTACTACAACTTTAACTCTATTATACAACAGATGAAACGTACAAACGGTTTTTCAAAATTTTCTTATCTTCTTTCGTTATGCTTCCACCACCCCGCAATTGCACCCAAGGCTACTGCCACCCCCCTGGATCATTCCAGTGCCCACCTTGGAAACCTCTGGGCTAGTGTTTTGGAGTTGTGGGCAATGTCCTCAGCACTCAGTATAATCTTTTATACTCAGTAGGAATTTTCTAAGTATTTTACTTATTTTTTACTGTTGACTTATTTTACTCATATAAATTTAAGAGGCTTCATAATAAGCATAGCTAGTATTTACATATAGTTTTAAAGACTTCAATGTACTTCACATGTTTTCACATTTCATCCTAACAACGCTGTCAGGTAGGTGTTATTTTTACCTTCATTTTATAGACAAGAAAACTAAGGCTGAGAAAGGTTAAGTAAGAGTCATACAGCTGGTAAGTATCTGAGGAGGACTGAACTCAGATCTTCATGACTCTGGCAGCTAGGTGGTACAGGGGATAGAGTGTCAGGCCTGGAGTCAGGAAATCTTGTCTTCTTGAGTTCAAATTGGCCTTAGACACTTAGTAGCTGTGTGACCTGGGTAAGTCACTTAAGCCTGTTTCCCTCAGTTCTTAATCTGTAAAATGAGCTGGGGAAGGAAATGGCAAACCACTCCAGTCTCTCTCCCAAGAAAACCCCAAATAGGGTAAAGAAAGCGCTGGACACAAATGAAAAACGACTGAACAACTTCCTGATTCTAAATCCACGATCCTATAATTTCTACTTTAACCACTAGCTACTCCTCATTGGTGAGAATCACATAGAGAATAACAGCTCTTCCTTCGCTACTTCTTCTAACTTTGAGAATGAACTTATTATTCGCTTCCTTGCTTTTGGCAAAGAAAGAACACTGGAAGATATTCGGATAACTGATTTCTCATGTTGCTACTTATCATGCCTCTATTCCAAGCTTGCAATCTGTTTCCCCATCAATTTCATCTTTTTGCTCACATGATCTTTAGTGTACTCTAATGAAAATGTAACTTCTGTATTCTCCTCCATCAATTTTCCCCCCCACATGCTTCCCATATTACCATGATTAATTCCTGGATTTCCTCACATAGGTATATCTTATGGTACAATGTTACTCTTGCTTCTAACTTCTTTAATTTAGTATATCTTTTCAGAGTTACACTTCCTATTTTACCTCCAGGGTTACTGTGAGGATCAGATGATAACTATTTACCTAATTTACTTTCTAAACATTAAAAGGTTATACAAATAGCAGCTATAATTATTACCGTACCAGGTGTTAGGAACACTTATGAGATCAAATTTGCCTCCTTACTTAGGCTCTCAAGTTTATCTTGCTTGTTACCCACACTTTGTTGGTTTAGTATAGATACTTGAAGCCACAGGTTTTATGAGTGGGTCCTTTCTTGGATTTTATCACCTGTAAATTTCAGGGGATTTTTAATGCTATTCTACCTACATAATAACTATTCCCTATGGTATCTATATATTTGGCAGCTAGGTGGCACAATGAATAGAGTGTCAGGCCTGGAGTCAGGAAGACTCATCTTTCTGAGTTCAAATCTGGCCCCAGACAATTAGTAGCATGCGACACTGGGCGAGTCACTTAACCCTGTTTGCCTCAGTTTCCTCATCTCTAAAATGAGTTGGAGAAGGAAACTGCACACCACCTTAGTATCTTTGCCAAAAAAACCCAAGTGTCAGAAATTATTAAATAACAACAAATGGTATCTATTATGACACTGTAGTTATACACTGGCAGTTTTTTTCCTATCCTCAGTTCTTTTCATTTCAAAGCTTTTTAATAAGATAAGCAAGACAGGAGCAAACATATTTTTACCAGACCTTCTAACATAAATTCCATCCCTGGACAAAATCCCATCATTTCTATATTTTAAGCCACAGTTCAGACACTACTTTCTTAACCAGCTATTTACTCCTCAAATCTGACTCTCTTTTCTGAAATCCTTGTCTTCAAAAGACAGCAGTGATGACAGTCTGTGCCCACATGGTCTTCCTTTTCTTTCCTCAGACTTTATAATCCTTAGCCATGTTTGTGCCCTTCTTTTTGGCTTTATCATCTGCCCCCAAGCAAACTGTCAGAAGTCTAGAAGAACTGGGTAGTAGTAGGTGGATAGTAGTCATCCAATCTGACATATGTTAGAAATACATATGCCTTTGAAAAGATAGATGGCTACTCTGTAGGTCATGTCTAGTGGACAAAATGCTGCTTCAGTACTCCTGTCACTAACCAATGGCACGCATCTCTTCATCTGAGTCTTTCTGGATGATCTCTCCCCTGACACCCACTACTTTCAGACATGCCACACCGTCCTTTGGAAGACACACATTACTTCTCCCTTAGAAGGTTCAAGTCCTTCCTTTTGAGGACAGATCTAGTTTATTACTTATTGCTGAGTGTTCAGTGACCCTTTTTCTCTTTGTTCCCTATCTTCTTGCACCCTCCAACACTTTAATATGAGTCCTTCGCTTATTTAGTTCTTTTATCTTTACATCGAAGACCTTGATTTTTTTTTAAAGCAAAATTTCATTTCTCTCTGATAATCAGTGGAATGGGCACTGGCTTTGAAGTCAGAAGGCCTGAGTTCAAATCCTGCATATGGCACTTTCTATCTGGATGACCTCAGAGAATTCACTTAACTTCTTGGGCTCTCAGGTCTGAAGACATTCCTTCTCAATCCCCTCCCCCGCTAAAAGTGCCTTGTGCTCTCAAATTAACTTCCATCTACTCAGCTAATACTGTGAGTTTAACTCGTTATTTCTTTCTTACCATTGAGGACGGGGATGGTTTTCTGCTATTCTTTGTACCCCCAGTGCTTACACAGTGCCTGGCACGTACTAAGTGCTTAAGAAATAAATGTTTGTTAGCTGTGGCTTCAAGATCCCATCTAGCTCTAGACAGATAGATAACAAGCACTGAAGTGCCTACTGTAGGCACTGTAGTGCTTATTTGTATAGTAGGCTATATAAATGCTTATCCTCTTCCCCACTCTTTCCTTAATATGTGCCAGGAACTGTGCTAAATGCTTTATAATTGCTATCTCATTTTACCCTCACAACAACCCCAAAAGGTAGAGGCTATTATCTTCATTTTAGAAATGAATAAACTCAGGCAGAGCTTAAGTGACTTGTCCAGGGTCATATGCTAGTAAGTGTGTGAGGCCAGATCTGAGCTCAGGTGTTCCAAGGTCCAAGTCTAGGGATCTATCCATTGTGCCAGTCAGCTGCTTCTAAATCTACTCTCTTTTTCTTTGTCTTCTATAAGGCAGTCTGGCCTGCATTTTGCTCATAGATGTAAGAAAAGATAGTATGGTATCTAGTTTTGCTCCCACAGAAGCTATCCATATACCTGAGTTAACACTTATTTGTCAAGACAATGGCCATCCTGGTGTCAGGGAAACTAGAGAGGCCAAACTGGTTGAACCAGTTCAAGCTTATCATGTCAGTTCAAGGGTCTGGTCTTACTCAAGGGTCCAGGTCTACTGATTTGCATAATTTGCATATGTTAAAGAGGGAAAGTAGGGGAAATAAAGAATGTAGATCAATCCCAACTCAGACAAGGAAGACAGAACTAATTAACTTCACTTTTACTTCTGTATCCTTATTATCCTACCTATACAAACTGTATAACCTAAGAAAACTATGTAAAAAGTAAAGAATGTAAACTAACCATAACTCAAACAGGAGTGGAGATGATTACCCTCACTCCTGCTTCTGTATTGGTGTGAGTGTTCCTAGTGAGTATTACACCTGCTCTCTCAAGGAGTGTAATAAATGCCTTCCTCTGCCCACTCTGGTCCTGAGTTCTTTGGGTGAGAATGGGCAAATCACATGGATCTTCCTAAGGTTATGCTACCAGAAAAGCAATGAGCTGTGGAAGCACATCTCAGGCTAACTTCCTGACTCTGCCTTGGGGAGTCCTGTGATCCCCACTGCAGTGTTAAGAGAGCTACCACTTGGGATTTCCCTGGGGAACCCGGTGGTCTGCACAGCCTTCTTAAGGGACTATCACTTGGGTCCTCCTTAGGGTCTGACCCTAGGAAACCCTGTGATCCCCACAGATAAAGGGGGGCTACCACTTGGTCTTCCTCTGGGAGTCTAGTGGTCTGCACAGACTTCCTCAGGGATTATCACAGGGTTCTTCCTCAGGACTCTGGCCTAGGAAGTCCAGTGATCCCCAAAACCATGTTTCTCAAAATAGGTAACAGTAAACCTGGATATGGCAGAAAGTTATGCACAGAAAATGTTTTTTAAATAAACTTGGTCTCTCCACCTTACTTCACAAATGGGAAACTGAGGCCCATGTCTAATTTTTTCCATACTAGCTAGAGACAGAGAATTGTTTCAGAAAAGCAGTTATAAGCCCAGTTCCCATCCTGTTTCTTACAGTAGATGGCATAAATATAATGAGGCTGTTTGTAAACTACAGCAAAAGCATTCATTTCATTTCCAAAATATACCTCAAATGACAAAGCTCTAATATAAGATAGGGCCATAATACCTTAATACTAATGAGGAATTATTTAAAATCCTTTGGGCCAAATTTAGTCTTCTGAATAGCAAGATGCTTTATTCTAATTCTAATGAATGATATTCTCTGATGTGAATAAAAACTAAGGTGGGAATGAATGTACTCACTTGAATGTGCTTACTGATGGTTCTTCAAAGGATCAAGCTAAGCTTTTAATAAAAAGCAGATGTTGAGCATTAAATATGAATTCACAAGTGCCTGGCAGGTGAGAAGCTGTCTAGAACTGAGGGGTCCATGCCCATAAAAAGTAGCTATGATGCCAATACTTCCCAGAGGCAGTATGAAGCTCTAACAGAAGCTATAGACTAAACAGAAGAAGCCTGGAATGAATGTACATTTATTAATGTTCTAGACACTGTGCTAGTTTCAATAATGCCAAACCAGTCAAGTCTCCTCTTATTCCCCCCTGCTTTGCTACATGAATTCTCTTTCCCTGACTCCCAGAGTCCACAGTGCAATTTCAAGATGCTCTCTCTGGGATGACAGGTGGAAAACAAGATGTCTGCTTTCATTTACTCAGTCCATATGTTAATGCTGTTCTTATTCCTAGGTTCTCTCTAATTTATTCTCAAGATTAAAGCTAAAAACAGAGACAATAAGCACAAAGCAACGCATTCAACACAGACACCTTTGTTCTTTGTGAGAACACAAAGAACAGTATGCACGCCTATCCTCAGAGTTTCTGAGCTTCAACTGGTAAACAAAAGCTATTTGGCAGATCAACATATTGAAGAGAAGTCCCTTAAAATGTCAGGAAACAGTCTAGAAAATAATTTCTAGAGAAGCCACCAACCACTAGGAGTCAAAAGAAACTGGCTTCTAGCATAAAGTTAAATGGCAGAGGAAGAAAGGACTCTTTTTTTTTTTTAAAGCACATGAGTGGAAATTAGGTAGTCAAATTAATACAAACCAGACCCTGATTTCTAAAAAAAACATAGGAATGGAAATTAGACAGTCAAATTAATACAAATCAGCTCTACGTTAGTAATATACACAAATGTAGCAAGTACTCAATGAATACTTCCTATAGGAATTCAAAGCCCCTCAGATGACCTCTTCAGGTCAGAGCAGAGAGGCTCTGGGAAAGAAGTATCCCAATGACACTTTCCATGCAGAGGGAAGGTTTTTAAGTGAAAATTGAATGGTCATGGCTGGTTCCTTACTAGAATGCAAAATCCAAACTCTACATGATTTCTGTGATCTTCTCTTTTTCCGTGTCTGTGACATACTTATAATTAGCAGGGCAAAGCTCTTTTTAAGATTTAGGATTTAACTAAACAGGACCAGCTAGATCTATCTGCAAAGCCCTTTTCAAATGGCTGGCTGAGATAAAAGAGGGAAGTCAAGTAAGTGCTCTTGAATAGCCCCTCTGCAACCTATTGTGTGGAAAAAACAAGTATAAGTGAGCTCTTCTCCCACCAATAATTCCCTAAAGAAAATGAATCAAAGGCAATTTACCCATAGCTGATAAAGAGGACAATGACTGTCTGGATTAGCCAAGCAGAGAATTTGGATCTGAGATATGAAGAGTGAGGCTGAACCCAGAGCAACCAACCCAATGGATATACCAGGAAAACGTTTGTCAATTGCTGAAGTCTGGCCAGTCACATGTTCCACATAATCAGGGGCCATGATGCTAACCTGAAACCAGCTAAGAAGTACCATCCCTGTTCTAAAAGCAAGGGACACTGCTTATACATACCCACACAGCTAGGCACTAAAGTAAGTAATGAGTATAAGAGGCAGCATAGTATAGTACAAATATCACTAGATTCATAGTCAGACTACTTGGTTTTTTTCCTGGTTCTGCCTGAATATCTTGGGCAGACCAGTCACTTCCCTCCCTTTTAGACCTCAGTTTCCTTATTTGCAAAATGAAGAGACTGGATTTACTGGCTTATAAAGTTCCTTCTCTAGAGACAATGAAATTCTTTAAGTTCTAAAAGCTGATCAGTCTCCTCTAGTCTCAGAAGATTAGCTAGGTTCCCCCCCCTCCCCAATGAACTAGGAAGTATTAGCAAGTAATCCCCAGACATTGGAATTCAAATGCTAAACCTCTTTTGAGTTTAAGAGATTAAATTCAATTTAAAGGCAACTCATCTCTGCTTCTGTTTTAATAATTTTGAATGAAATATCAGGAAAAATATCTTATCCTCTAACATTGTTTTCTTCTGCCCCCACAAATGGGAAATGGTGGGTAGGTATAAGAATTTCCCATCACCCTTCAAATGACAGCCACGCTGACCGTTAGCAGGTGCTAGAGAGAAGATAGAGATAGGAAAGGGATAGGAAAAATGTCCAGGGCTGACTTTGGAGTTAACTAGGTAATACAGGTAACCAAGAAAAATATGGTAGTTCTCTTATTATTATTAATAATAATCATCACTACTACTGTTACTACCACTACTAATAGCTAGCATTTCTTAAAGTGCTTTAAGGTTTGTAAAGTGCTTCACAAGTACTGCAAGATTTTATCCTCTAAACAATCCTGAGAGGCAGGTGCTATTGTTAAGCACGTTTTTTAGAAATAAGGAAACAGGGCAGTCAGAGGTTAAGCCACTTGATCATGGCCCCATAGCTACTAAGCATCTAAGGCCAGATGTGAACAGGTCTACCTGACTTCCAAGTATAGAACTCTAGGCACTGGGCCATCAAAGCATGGTCCTTAATCTAGAGAGTGTGGAGGTAGCAGCTTGAATGGTGAGTTTCTAAATCCTATGTTATGATCTTATGAAACTCATTTCCACTGAACCAGACTTTAGCAGGTTTTCTTGTCTCTGTAAAGAGACTAGTCTAGAACTTAGGAAGAATTGGAGGAAAGGAAAGACAAGGATGTGTATTGTGTTTTATAATGTGTTTGACTTATGATTGTAATTATAGCACAGTCACTTATGGGAATATCCCTTATCCAGCAGACTGAACCTATCCTTGCAACAAAGAAAATCAGCTGAATAAAAAACCCAATACAGTGATGACACACTGAATAGTGTATCCACGGTGACATCGAGAATTCTACCATAGTCGTTCTTCAACTCTCTTTCTCGAGAAGAGATAGTACACTTCGTATCTGTTCTCTAGGATCAACCCTGATTTTTCAATTCAACTTCCTTTTAGACCCTTTCATTTGTATTCTTGTAATCATTGTACATACTATTCTTTTGTTTCTGCACACTTCACTCTCCATCATTCCATAAAAATCTTCCCATGTTTTTCTGAATTCTGTATATATTCATAATTTATTGCTGCACAATAACATTCCATCGTACATATATCTACTTTTTTCAGCTATTCCTCAACTGACGGGTATCCACTTTGTTTCTAGTTCTCTGCACAAAGTACAGCTATAAATATTTGGAATATACTGGACATTTCTGTGTTTGACCTTCTTTTCCAGTCACTTCAACACTTAATAGAATACAATCAATCATCTTATCTCATCTCCATCTCCCTCAACTTTATCCTAATGTCATGATTCAACCTTTCCCACCATTTCCATTGTGCCCTCTGGATTTCATAGTGAACAAATTCCCCTTAATCCTGTACTGTCTCACAAGCTTTCCACCTCTTATACATCATTAAGTCCTGGCTCCTTTCTGATGACACTGAATCTCCAACTATTCTCTCCACTACTGGCCATACCATATTCACCTCCCCCTTCTCAATCACATTAATCCTGGAGCCAATCTACCCTAGGGATGTAGAGGGGATGAGTTAAGAATACTCCTTGCACCCCTTTGTACTTCCAGACTCTTCCTCCTTCACTCAGTAATCTTTCTTCCTTTGAAGTCTACTCAATCAAAGTCATGAGAGCTGTAGAGTAACAAGTCTAGGTCATTCTCCTTCCTTTCTCAAGGAGTTCAACATATGGTTCACCATCTTCCTCTACTCTCCCATTCCTGTGCTCACACTAGAGGACTTAAACATCCATGTAGTTCCATAGACTCCCCAACTTACCATTTCTCCAACCTTCTTAAATCCTATGACTTATTCCATCACAATAGAGTCACACATAGGAATGGTCATGCACTAGACTATGCCATTATCCTAACTAGAAACTCTGATATTTCCCTGCCTAAACATAGCCTCCTGTCATTTACCTCACCCTATGGATCACTCTTCCAATACCCTTTTCTTTGCTCTCACTGAGACTTCTAATTGCTCCACCACTTAGTACTTTCTCAAGCTATTACCCCTACTCTGACTTCACTTTCCTCCCTCTCCAACCTCAACCCAATAGCTTGGTTCCCCACTGTCCTCTGCTCTTGAATTCCTTGCTTTCCCTTCTTATTGTTGCTTTTCTTTTGCCAAATCTTCATCCCAGATTATTCTCCACAATCCATCTCTCACTCAATCCCCCCTCCCCCCCAGTTATTAGTTGATGAATACAGCTGGAAGAAGTCTCCCAACTGTGAAGACTAGGAACACAGCAAATTCATGATATAATTCCTCATCATAGCAAGGCAGTCCTTTTGTTCCTTCCTAAACTAAATTTTTTCCTATGTCACTCATCATAGATACTATTCTAAATCTCTTTTCCTCTTCAAGGCCTCTGCTTCACAGCCTCCTTTGGTTAAAGATTATGCTCCTGACTTTACTGGAAAAAATTAATGCCATTCAAAAAGAGCTCCACTTTTTCTAGTCCTTTTATCTTAAAAACACCTGACATTTTATCCCACTCTCTCACAAAGGGGTGGCCCTTCTTCTTACTAAACCCAACACCTAGATTATGTCCTTGATTCCATCCCCTCTCATCTTCTCCAGTAGATTGCATCTTCAATCATTTCCCCCTCATGATTCTTAATCTTTTCCCTATCAATTGTTTCCTTTCTTCCTGACTTCAAACATAGCTGTAATGGCAAGCAAAGTGGGACTTTTTGTTTTGCTCTTTTTTCTTTTGGAGTTCTAATTCTTCTCAGGACTAAGGTAATTAAGTGCCTTTGATTGAGATTTGCCTTTGTTTGAATCAAGAGTCTTTGATGACCTGCTTAAGTCACAAGAAATCACATGAGTTCCAGTCACATGGTTGTGATGCCCTCTGTGGACTGACCCTGAAGAAGTGTACATATACTCTGAGGTTAGCATTTTGCTTTGGGGGCTCACTCATTGGAAGAATGTTCCTGTGACTTGGCCAGATAAGACTCTGGGTAGCCATTAAGAAGCGTGCCCCTCACCCTCTTTGAAAACCCAGCCATTAGTGTTCCTCTCTCTATATTGCTATGGACAGACAGAAACCCTGTCTGCTGATTTGTGTTATTTGCTCTGTTTATATTAATTTATGCTTGTAATTTCTGTTTGTGTTTTCTCTGAAGTTCAGGGTGCTGACTTTTTCCCCTGAACTAAATGAATGATATATGTATGTTTAAAGTGAGATTGTAAACCCATTAAAGTTGCTTTCTTTAGAAAAGCATATCAAAGAATCTGTGCTACCAGCCCTCCTGTGTGCTGGGGTTGTTGGTCTTGTTGTTAGCTTTACACCTCCATAGCAGCTGCTAGTAACACTGTTGTTACAATGGCCTGTCTCCCCTGTCCATAAAAGAAAAAAAAATCCCCACTATCCCCTCAAGCTATCCCTTCTTTCTCAAAGTCCTTTAAAAAAACTGTCTACACTTGCTACCTTCACTTCTTCTCCTCTTGCTCACTCCTCAGCCCTTTGCAGTATGGCTTCTGATTGCATCAGTCAGCTGAAAATGCTCTCTCCAAAGTTACTAAGGATTTTTTAATTGCCAAACTTGATGATTTTTTTTTCAGTTTTATAGATTAGGAGTTCTTATCCTAGTGTCTGTGAACTTATTTTTAAATATATTTTTATTTCATTAAATATTTCCCAATTACATGTAAAAAAATTTAACATTCATTTTTAAAAATTTTGAGTGAGATCAGAAAAAAAAATCTGTGTTCTAACATTGGTATCTTCTGCCATGCCCCTCCCCCGCAATGGTGGGAATGAGTAAGAATCTCTATCACTTTTCAACTGGGAACCACCCTAACCATTAACCATTATTTTCTGAGCAAGAAGAATAACCAGCAGTAAAAGAGCGGACCCCCACCTATAACCCGCGAAAAAAGAAAAAAAAAAATCTAAATACTAGGTGGGGTACCGGTTAATCCCTGGGGAGCCTATGTAGAAGGTGAATGGCCTGTATTTTTAGAAATCTGATTCATTTCTCCATATATTTGAGAAGTGAGGCCTTGATCAGAGAAATCTGGAGTAAAAATCTTCCCTGTTTCCTGTTTTGATTCTAATTTTGGCTGCACTTAGTTTTGTTTGTGCAAAATCTTTTTAATTTCATGGAATCAAAATCCATTTTACTTCCTTATGATGTTCTCTATCTCGTTTGGTCATAAACTTTTCTCTTATCCATAGATCTTACTGGTACATTTTTTCATACTCCCTTAATTTATTATTATGGCAGGGGAGTGGGGGGAGCGCAGAGCCAAGATGGAGGCTGGAAAGCAGGGACTAGCATGAGCTACCCACCAAGTCCCTCCAAAAACCTATAAAAAATGGCTCTGAACAAATTCTAGAACTGCAGAACCCACAAAATAGCAGAGGGAAGCAGGGCTCCAGCCCAGGACAGCCTGGATGGTTGCTGGGTGAGGTCTTTTGCACACGGAGCGGGGAGCGGAACAGAGCCCAGCGTGGGCCAGGAGCCGGGTAGAGCCGGCCCTAGCGCCCTGAATCAGTGAGCTGTGGCAGTTGCCAGACTTCTCAACCCACAAACACCAAAGACAACAGAGAACTGCAGAACCCACAAAACAGCGGAGAGAAGCAGGGCTCTAGCCCAGGACAGCTTGGATGGTCTTTGGGTAAGGTCTATCCTGCACAGAACTGGGAGCAGAGTGGAGCGGAGCAGAGCAGAGCAGGGCCCAGCATGGGCGGCACGGACCAACCAGACCAGGAGCGTGCCCTAGCGCCCTGAATCAGTGAGCTGCAGCAGTTACCAGACTTCTCAACCCACAAACACCAAAGACAACAGAGAAGGTTACTGGGAAAAGCTGCTGGGGACAGGGTGACAGAGTTCCTGGTTCAGCCACCACCCCGGGGGGAAGTGGAGGTGGGGCAACTACAGCTGCAGTTGCTTCTGGCCCCAGGAGCATCTGGTGGGAGGAATTAAGTGGTGGATCAGAGCAGGAGTGCAGAGCCTGCTGAAGATGTAAGTCCAGTCTGGGTTGGAGGTTCTGGGGGAAGGAGGAGTGCTGGTGTGGCAGAGCAGGCTGTAATAGCTCTGAAATCAACAGCGCATCCCCCCAAGCTTGGAACATAGTACTCTTTACTCTACAAGCAGTCATACCCCACTGAAAAACTCAAGGGTCAAGTAAGTTGGCTGGGAACATCGCCAGGCAGCGAAAACACACCCAGATTCAGTCTCAG
The DNA here is from genome assembly GCF_011100635.1 of Trichosurus vulpecula. Taxonomy (NCBI): domain Eukaryota; kingdom Metazoa; phylum Chordata; class Mammalia; order Diprotodontia; family Phalangeridae; genus Trichosurus; species Trichosurus vulpecula. The sequence continues at coordinate 83,256,847 of NC_050573.1, forward strand.
ACTTTGGAATCTTTCTTTGGTGACAGAGAAGACCAAAACATACAGCCAGAAGAAGTCAACAAAGTCAAAGAGCCTACATCAAAAGCCACCAAGAAAAACATGAACTGGTCTCGGGCCATGAAAGAGCCTAAAAAGGATTTGGAAAAGCAAGTTAGAGAAGTAGAGGAAAAATTGGGAAGAGAAATGAGAAGGATGCGAGAAAACCATGAAAAACAAGTCAATGACTTGCTAAAGGAGACCCAAAAAAATACTGAAAAATATACTGAAGAAAACAACACCTTAAAAAACAGACTAACTCAAATGGGAAAACAGCTCCAAAAAGCCAATGAGGAGAAGAATGCCTTGAAAGGCAGAATTAGCCAAATGGAAAAGGAGGTCCAAAAGACCACTGAAGAAAATACTACCTTCAAAATTAGATTGGAGCAAGTGGAAGCTAGTGACACAATGAGAATAACCCAAGATCTAGCAGCTTCTACATTAAGAGATCGAAGGGCTTGGAATACGATATTCCGGAGGTCAATGGAGCTAGGATTAAAACCAAGAATCACCTACCCAGCAAAACTGAGTATCATGCTCCAAGGCAAAACATGGACTTTCAATAAAACAGAGGACTTTCAAGCTTTCTCAGTGAAAAGACCAGAGCTGAATAGAAAATTTGACTTTCAAACAGAAGAATCAAGAGAAGCATGAAAAGGTAATCAAGAAAAAGAACAAGAAAAAGAAATCACAAGGGACTTACTAAAATTGAACTGTTTTGTTTACATTCCTACATGGAAAGATGATGTGTTGCATTCATGAGATCTCAGTATTAGGGTAGCTGAAGGGAATATGCATATATATATATATGCATATATATGTGCGTGTGTGTATGTATATATATATATATGTGTGTGTATGTATGTATATATGTATATCTGTGTGTATGTATATATATGTATGTGAATATGTATATATATATATATAGAGAGAGAGAGAGAGAGAGAGGGCACAGGGTGAGTTGAAGATGAAGGGATGATATCTAAAAGAAATAAAATCAAATTAAGGGATGAGAGAGGAATATATTGAGAGAGGGAGATAGAGAGAGATAGAATGGGGTAAATTATCTCGCATAAAAGTGGCAAGAAAAAGCAGTTCTGTAGGAAGAGAAGAGAAGGCAGGTGAGGGGGGAATGAGTGAATCTTGCTCTCATCAGATTTGATCTGAGGAGGGAATACCATACACACTCAATTGGGTATCTTACCCCACAGGAAAAAAGGAGGAAGAGGATAAAAAAAGGGGGGGATGATAGAAGGGAGGGCAGATGGGGGAGGAGGTAATCAAAAACAAACACTTTCGAAAGGGACAGAGTCAAGGGAGAAAATTCAATAAAGGGGGATAGGTTAGGAAGGAGCAAAATATAGTTAGTCTTTCACAACATGAGTATTTTGGAAGGGTTACACATAATGATACGCATGTGGCCTATGTTGTATTGCTTGACTTCTTAGGGAGGGTGGATGGGAAGGGAAGAGGGGAGAGAATTTGAAACTCAAAGTTTTAAAAACAGATGTTCAAAAACAACAAAAAAAAGTTTTTGCATGCAACTAGAAAATAAGATACACAGGCAATGGGGTGTAGAAATTTATCTTGCCCTACAAGAAAGAAAGGGAAAACGGGATGGGAGGGGAGTGGGGTAACAGAAGGGAGGGCTGACTGGGGAATGGGGCAACCAGAATATACGCCATCTTGGAGTGGGGGGGAGGGTAGAAATAGGGAGAAAATTCGTAATTCAAACTCTTGTGAAAATCAATGCTGAAAACTAAATAATATTAAATTAATTAAATTAATATAAAAACAATAAAAGAAAAAAAAACCAAAAAAATTTATTATCGCCCTTTAAGTCTAAACTATTTTTCTATTTTGACCTCATCTTGGTACACAGTATGACATGCTGGTCTATGTTTAGTTTCTTCCAAGCTGCTTTCCAGTTTTCGCAGCAATTTTTATCAAATGGTGAGTTTTTACCCCCAAATCTTGCATCTCTGGTTTTATTAAACACTAGATTACTAAGGTCATTTCCTACCATTTATTGTGTATGTAACCTATTCCACCAATCCATCACTCTGTTTCTTAGCCAGTACTAGACTGTCCCCATAACTGCAATATAGTTTGAAATCTGGTACTGCTAGGCCACTTTCCTTCACACTTTTTTCATTGATTCCTTGATATTCTTGACCTTTTGTTCTTCCAGATGCATTTTGTTAGTATTTTTCCTAGCTCTATGAAACAACTTTTTGGTAATTTGGCATGGCACTGAATAAATTAACCTAGGGAGAACTATATGGCTTGGCCTACCCATGAGCAATTAATATTTCTCCGATTGTTTAGATGTCTTTATTTGTGCAAAAAATGTTTTCTAATTTTGCTCATACAGTACATGGATTTGTCTTGGCAGGCAGACTCCCAAGTATTTTATATCAGTCTGCAGTTATTCTGAATGGAATTTCTCTCTTCCTGCTTGACTTTGTTGGTAGCATATATAAATGCTGATGATTTACATAGGTTTATTTATGTCCTGTGACTTTGTTAAAGTTGTTCATTCTTTCAACTAGTTTTTTATTTGATTCCCTGGGGATGAACTGTTTTTTAAAAAATATTTTAATCACTATATTTCAGTATAAGTGGTTTTCTTTGTAATCCTATGTATTTTATTTTATTCATTTAAAAACATTATGTTGAGGAGTCAAGAGGCATTACCAGACTGCTGAATGAGTTCATGACACAAGAAAGGTTACCAATGCCTGGTATAGATCTGCCACAATTGACACAGTTGCCTACCATCTCTCTCTCCTCTTGCTTACTCCTTCCTCTTTGGATTTTAGCGACATTGCTTTCTTCTAAATCTCCTGTTATCTGACCGATTCTTCTCAGCCTCCTTTACTGACTCAGTCTGACAGTATATGCAATATTCAGCAACCATAGTCACCCACCTCCTCAAAGAAGCGAAGGATATGCATTTTCTAAAATCGTCTTCAGGACCAAGCTTGACAATTATAATTACACAGCATTCATTTTCATTTATTTTGTTAGTGTTTCTATTTATGCAGTTATAACCTTAAGTGGGTTATACCCATCTGTCTACCTTGTAATCATTTGCTATACTGGTTTCCTGGTTCTGCTTACTTCTATTTGCCAACAGTTAAATTAGGTCTTCTTTAATTCTGAATTCTTCATATTCAACATTTCTTATGGCATAAAAATATTCCATTAGTGGTGTGCTTAAGCTGGTTCATATCAGTTCATAAAAGCTGATTGTTCTATTTTCAGCATAAGTATTCTGAAACAGGTAAATGCTACAAATCAGGGACTGATTTATTGTTTTGTCAATTGTGTAGATGGAACAAAGTGATGGAGAAACGTCAATAATGCAGATTAAACTTAAAAGTATGTCATGCATACACTATTTTTTTTCTCTCAGAGAACTAACTATTAAACATTTCCCAGCACACCTCTGATTGTATCCATACACTTTACCATTATTTATTTAACTACTATCAGTCAATGAAAATCTCTATTTTTTTCTAGTTCTTCGCTACTGCCAAAGTGCTGTTTGAGGTATTTTTGTATATATAGGAGCCTTTCTTTGTATCTTTTGACCTCCTTGAGGTAAATGTCTTGGATGGAGTAGGATACCTGGGTCAAAAGGAATGCGAACTGTAGTCACTTTCTTAGCTTTCCAAACTGCTTTTCAGAATGGTGGGACCGATTCATACCTCCATCAACTTTGTATTACTATTCAGTTCTCTCCTTCTTTGTATATAAACTAGTCCTCAAAGAAGAGATGAGAAAATGAACTTCCCTTCATTCTTTCAAAAGGAGGGATATGGTTGTGGAGCACTGCATATACTGTTAAACTTGGTCAATGTGTTGGTTAGTATTGCTGAGTTCTCTCCCCTTCTTCCCCCCATTCTTCTTATTAATTCTTTCATAAGGGCATACTCTCTGGTTTGGGGAGGAGAAGGCTTATATGGAAATTACAGTTAAAGAAAAAACATATCAATAATTTTAAAAATTATCTTCTATCACTTTATACTTAGCATTTATTAATGTACATGTTGGAGCCCTTTAACCCCCCAGAAAATGTAAGCTCCTTGAAGACATGGATAGTTTAATTTTCCTTTACATACACAGCACCTAGAACAGTGTCTTGAAGATAGGCGTCTCGCAACATATTTATTGAATTAAACTAAAGCAACATTTTTTTTTAACATTTATAGATAATAAAACTAAGGTGGAAACACCCTTAGGCAGAGAGTTAGGAAACCTAGGTTTGTTTTCTAGCCTGCACTAAAAATTGGTGTCACCTAGGGAAAATCCCTTTCTCTCTCCAATTTGGGCCTCACTTTCCTCACCTGTAAAATGCAGGGGAGAGAATTAATTGGATGGTATCTAAGGCTCTTTCAGGTATAGTTAATTAATCACTTACTCAGGGTCACATATCCCAGGTCTCTTGATTCCTAGTCTACTGTTCCCTTCACTATATACCACACTGCTTCCCTTCCCCCTAACAAAACCTCAAAATGGACAGCTGCTCCTGGCCACTTGTCACATTATATTTCTGATATAAGACTGAAAGGAATGCAGCCAATGATATGACTAGGAGGAGTTGGTTAGCTACATCAATAGCAGAGACAAAGATTGCAGCCTGCCAGCTGAAAGTTCAGAGAGTAGTGTCAACTACAAAACCAACAGCTCTCCAGCTGTGTGCAAAGGCAGGGTTTCTCAGATGGAATTTCCATCTAAGAGAGAGAGAAAGAGACAGCTGACAGGGGCTAGCTCCCTCATGCTGACTCTCATTTGTTTTCTGCTGCCTTTTGGCTTTTCTCTAGAGTCACATGAGTAACTTAACACACAATAAGCAGCCACTGATCCTCTCAGCAAGTGGGTGCCAGATGCACATATGGAGAGTTTAGCTTCATCAGAGTTTCTTGGGCTTTCCAAGATCTTTGACAAGGTCCTGGAAATATCCTTTGCTGAATGAGAACAGGTCACAGACCGAAACACTATGACTTCTGGAGCAGCTACTTGGATATACTTTCACTTCTGGTTTCCAAGCTTTTCAGGGACTATTAGGGCATCAGAGACACTTAAGCCATGCCTGAAGATAAGGCTGGTAGGTAGGTTATGCATCGGTAGATCCACATAAAGCCAGTACCCACTTTGAGTATGGGGGGAGAGGGCCCTGATTCTTGCTCTTTGTTGGGACCTCCCTGTCCCCAAGTTATATATCTATAGTCTCCCTTCTATGGAAATCTAGAAAAAGTAATCACAACAAAGGTTAGTCCGGAGTTCTTACTCTAAAAGTATAAGCTTCTGGAGGCTTCTAAGAAGCAAAGTCAGGCTGAGGCCAGTAGTATTTAATTTAACAATAATATCTTACAGAGTTTTTATCTTCAAAGTGTATTACACACACCTCTATGACTCCATGATCACCAACACCCAGTTTACAGCCGAGAAGCCAAGCAAAGAGACAAAGTTTCTGGGGAAGACAGCAGAATGTTGGCCACTATGAAAACAATGCCCAGCTTCTCAGTCTCAATGACTCTCAAGGCTTGAAAGAACTTCAGAAAACATCTAATCTAACCCATACTTATATATTTCTTACAAGGAGGTTGTCTTTTTTTAAGGGAGGTGGGATGGAGATGTTGAAAGGCACAAAAAATAAGCCCATTCCACTTTTGGACAACTTTAATGTGATTCTCTGCATTTTCAACCTATTGCTTCCTCAGAAGCCAAGAAGAACAAGTTTCATCTGTCTAACCTATGAAAGTCCTTCAAATAACTGAAAACAGTTAACCATCTTCTCCCTCCTCAGAAAATTTTTTACATGGAAACATATTTGCAGGTAGGAAAATCACATCAAGAACGAAGAGCAAGTAATATGGATATATGTTTTGTATAACTTTCCATGTATAATCAACATCATATTGCTTGCCTTCAAACGAAGAAGGTGAAGCAGCAGGGAGGAAGAAAATTTGGAACTTAAAATTTTTAAAAATGAATGTTAAATGTTTTTACATGTAATTGGGATAATAATAAAATAAAAAATAAAAATGAATGTTAATTTTTTTTACATGTAATGGGGTAACAACAAAATAAAAAATAAAAATTTTAAAAAAAGATAAGCAAAGAAATAGGACAAGCATAAAAGTGGCCCAGGAGAAACTTAATCTGACACTTCCCTTAACACAAGTCTTATATCAAATGGGAGCAAAGGGGGAAATGGCTTGGAGGCATTCTATGAACAGTCATCACAGGCTGTCTCATTTCTGCCAACACAAAAGCTAGAAGACCTTCCTAGAAAGGTCTCATAGATAGGGAAGAAGACAGACTACTGCCACCTTCCATTGGTCTATATTTGATTGATGTCTGTTCTTACCACCTTACCTCTCATTCTCTTCTTTCACTGTAGTAAATTGAGTTGACTGTCTATTGGCTCGGGCCTGTTGCTCCTGAGCCTTTTCACTAGCTTCTAGCTCTTGTTCCAAAGAAGAGCTGGTGCTGCCCTCTCGACTGACATTGCTACTTCGTCCAGGGCTATTCTCTGTCGAGGCCCTCGGGGATTCTGTATTCTGCTTCAAGGTCTGAAGCTTGGCAAGAGGGATGATGTCACAGTTTTGCGGCCGGTGCCATACAGTTCTCTGAGTGGTGGCATTATAATAGTAGAAACGAGATGTGTTTGGGTCAAAGAGTTCCCACCACTGGTTCTCATTGGTACGCTTAATCCTTACGCCAGCAGGTGGGTCCCATACACACTCGCCTGTGATAAGATTGGCATACATGCGCTCTCGTGTTCGAGGCTCGATGATTTCCACCCATTCTAGCCTGGAAAGGGAAACACAAAAAAGAGAAGATCTATTAGATAATAAGAAGAGAAAGGCACCCTGAGGAAAAAAGAGGAGGAGCATGTGCCAGGGAAGTCAAACCACTGCCACCTCCTTAACCAAAGCCTCCCTTTCATCAGACCCCAAAGGAGACAGCCCAAGTCTCTGAACCTAAGAGCTTGGGGAAGAGAAGTAACTTCCAGATCACTGGCCCTGCAGCCATCACTGAAGGGAGCAATCATTATGGAGAAAAGGCTTATTTTCCTCACCAATATCAATACCAACTGTGACCAAAGGAGAAGTAAACCCCAAAGCTCTGGGAGGGCAGTACAATCCTGCCTCCAACCCAGCCCTGCAGTCATCATCCTGGGAAACACCTTCCCCACTTCCACCCCCATCACCCAAAGGGATATGGCCTGGCAAATGCTTTCTTCAGGTGTTAGAGTCAAAGCCACTGAAGACTCCAAGAAGAAAGTTCTAACCTCTAAGATGAAATGATCCAACATCAGAGACTGAGGAACTTTAACTTAATTTCAAAGCGAACAGAACTTAATCTCTCTCCTTAAGTCCTAAGCCCTGACTCTATCCCAATGATGTCCAGCAGCTACCATTACTTCCATTATCAACTATAAAAGCCTCCATTTGGCATTAAAAGCCTTTCTCAACCTGGATCCTTTCTACCTTTCCTTCTTACCATTCATTCTCCTCTATGCATTCTATGATCCAACTATGCTGACTTGTTGTTCCTTGAACTCAACACTCCATATGCCATCCCTGTCTGTTTGTAGTGGCTACACATATCCCATGCCTAGAATCCATTCCTTCCTCACTTCTGACTCCTCACTGACTGACTCACTTTTGATTCCTAGTTTTCCTGACTTCTACTTCAAATCCCACCTTCTGAAAGAGGCCTTTCCAGCCACCTCTCCCCCCACCCCCCCACCCCCCACCGCAATTCTTTATCTTGTAGGTGAAATTATTTACACATCTCCCTCGATAGAATGGCAGCTCCTTGTAAGCAGGGCCCAAGTTTTCTGCCTTTCTTTTTTATCAACAGCACTCTCAGCACACAGCTTTGTAATGGCAAGTACTTATTACTGACAATGACAAAATGAAAAACAGTCTGTGTCCTAAAGAAGAAAAATTTTATGAGATATTGATAGCCATTTTCAATTTTCAATTTCAATTGAAAGGATGATAAGACTTCCTTTTTTTGTTTCCAGGGAACAGAAACAGGCATACCGAATGAAAATTACAGAGACAAAGATTTTGGTTCAATATAAAGAACATTTTCCTAAAAAGTAGAGCTAATTTAAAATTGAATAGGTTGCTTCGAAGCTAATTATCACTAGAGGTCTTCAAAGGGAAAGTGAATGACTCACTCTTTCCCTGAAGCCTTCTCCCCTACTAAGATACCTATATCCCTGTGGCTCCTTCTTCTGACTGGTCACAGTTTCTTCTGAAACCTCATTTTCAGGAAGAGTCCAGTCCTGCCATGTTCAGTCCATTCCTCTCTGGGCTTCTTTCACTTCTTTCTCCAACATGTCCTCAACACCTTCACTCTCACCCCTTGATTTTCAGGTTCCTTTTATGTGCTGTCTAGCCACTCTTAGAATCTAAACTCCTTGAGGGTAAGTACCATCTTTTTGCTTACAGCTGTATCCTTAGCATTTAGCATAGTTCCTGGTACATAGTAAGCACTTAATAAATGCTTACTGACTTCCTGACTTGACCTGATAAAGGGTTAAGTTTGGCTTGAATATGATGATCTCTGAAAAGTCCTTCTAATTGTGCAGCCAATTCAAGCACTTGTATTGTTGTTGCTGTTTCCCAATGGACACTATATTGGACTCCCCACAGTGGCTATTTCAAACTTTCTTTTCTTTTTACTAGCCTCCTACGCTACCTCCTTCCCAGTCTCTGAAAAACTGGAGACCATTTATCATGAGTTTCCCCTTCTCCCCTGGAGTTCCATTCTCATTATCTGCTTGTTGAAATTCTACTTGTCTTTTATGGCTCAGCTTAAATGCTATTTCTTCCCTTCCAGCTAATACTATCTTCTCCTTCAGGAGTTTCCCCTTCTCTCATGTACTTACTGATATCATACAGTTATCAAAATATTAAACAGGCAAATTCACAAACTCCAGGACTAGCTGATCCCTAAGGTTCCTTTTAGTTCATTCCTGGTATCTATGCATGGATCCTGGTGGGGAGAATAGAGCATTACTAACTGGAAATGGTATGACTAGAGTTATGATGCCATGGACCAATGCTACATGATAGGTCTTCTCATCCTGGAAAATCTCTCCACCCATGCATCCCACTACTCCTACTGATTAGTTTCTCCCAAGATTACCATTTTGAGGAAGGGCCCAGGCCTGCTACCCTTCACTTCTGTGCTGAATCCATTTCTGATTCTCTGAACTACACCACCATGACTTTGAGGGAAGAGTATTTTTGTTTTTTGTTTTTTGCTTATATTTGTATTTCCAGTGCTTAGTACAGTGGCTGGCACTGTGAACATTAAGTAAGCACATAATACATAGTTGCTGGCTTGACTTTTGGTATAGTGCTTCTCTATACTGAAAGGGTATTGAATATGTCTTGCTTAATCTTTGTATTTTTCCCAGATCATATAATAATTTCTGATAAGTGCTGATGAAGGTAAAGCCCTAGGAACAGGACACTGTTCCGCTTACAAGCCTTTGATTAATCTAATTACCTGAAATTTTAAAACTAGGGCTACAAGGTTCCATTTTTATAGTGAGGACCTGACACCCAAATCCTCATTTATTACAGATTAAGCAATCTTCAAAGGAGTTCAGAGACACTGCTGGTATATCACAAGCAGCATACACAATCGTGTACACAATTCTCTCCAGCTTGATCTCCCAAAATGCTTTTAATAGCTACAGCTCCTCCCTACTTTGTTGCTTTTTCACCTAGAAGATGGTCATCTACCTGAGAGCCAGCATGGCTTCAGAGAGGGCTGAGGAATGGTAGATATGGTGTTTGCTGCCCAACAGCTCCAGGAGAAATGCCAGGAGCAGAACAGAGGTCTGTGCATAACATTCCCTGATCTAACCAAGGCCTTCAATGCTGTTAGTCATAAGTGCTTATGGAAAATTATGTTAAAATTTGGTTGTCCAGAGAAGTTCATCAGTATCATGTGTCAGTTTCATGATGGCACGCTTTCACAGGTGCTCAACTTTCCCAGTCACCAACAGAGTGAAACACTCTCATGCTTTTTTTTTAGCATGATGTATTCAGCAATATCGTCAGACACCTTCCATGAGAATGACCTTGGCACCAAGATCAGCTACCACACTGACGGTAAATTATTTAACCTAAAAAGGCTACAAATCCAGACTAAAGTTGAAGGTGAGTTGGTGCATGATTTTTTGTTTGCAGATGATTGTGCACTCAATACAGCCTCTGAAGCTGAGATGCTACAAAGTACTGATTGATTCTCCGCTACTTGTGCTAATTTTGGTCTAACAATCAACACCAAGAAAACAAAGGTTCTCTACCAGCCAGCAGCACACCATTTATACATGGAACCACCAGTTACAGCAAATGGAGAAATTTTGAATACTGTGGATATAACTGTGGCAGTCCACTTTCTAGGGATATACACAATAATAATGAAGTTGATACACACATTGCCAGACCTAACTCAGTGTTTAGGAGGCTCTGAAGGAAAAGTGAAGGAGAGAAGAGATATTAGATTTGATTACCAAACTAAAGGTCTGCAGAGCTGTTGCACTGACCTCATTGGCGCATGCCTATGAAACCTGGACAGTATACCAGCACCATACCAGGAAACTGAAACATTTCCATTTGAATTGTCTTAGGAAGACTCTGAAGATCACCTGACAGGGTAAGATACAAGACACTGAAGTTCCTTCTTGAACTAAACCACCCAGTGTTCAAACTCTACTGCAGACAGCAAGACTCCAATGGGCTGGCCACATTGCTCTAATGCCAAACATATACTTGCCTAAAAGACTATTTTATGGAGAACTCACACAAGGCAAGCACTGGTATGGTAGTCAGTAGAAGGGATACAAGGACACTCTAAAGGTTTCTCTGAAGAACTTTGGAACTGATTGCATGACATGAGAAACACTGGAACAGGACCGTCCTCCATGGTGTGCCCTCATCAAAGAAGGTGCTATGCTCTATAAGCAAAACAAAATTGAAGTGGTTCAAAAAAATGTGAGATGTGCAAATTTAGAGAATCCATCCCAAATAGTCACTCAGAGGATTTGTGCCTGACCTGTGGTAAGATACTCCGAGTTCTTAGTGGTCTGATCAGCCACATTTGGACACAACGCAACTTAATTCTAACAGTGATATCATTTTGGTCCTCTTCAACAACAAAGGACGACAACCACCACTTCGTTACTTTCTTCTCCTGTGAATTTGAGGTATGTCTCACTGAGTGACCTTAGCATCTGGTCTCTACAAAATGAGGCCCAAATAAATTGTTTTAAAGGTTCAATCCTGGAAAATTTGTCTCCAGAGAGACAGAAAGGGGTAATTAGATAAGCCAGTAGATAAAGCATTGTGCCTGGGACTCAAGAAGACTCAGGTTCAAATCCAGCCTCAGACACTTACTAGCATTGTTACCCTGGGCAAGTTACTTAACCTCAGTTTGCCAGTTTCCTTATGTGTAAAATGTGGATAATAGTAGCACCTGCCTCTCTCAGGGTTGTTGTGAGGATTATATGAGATAACTGTAAAGTGCTTAGAATAGCACCTGCAAGTTCTATATAACTATTAGTTATTATTATTATCTCTATGCACAGGTCTGTTTTATTAGGTTAACACCAGATGATGTCTGGTCTTATCCTCCTCCAAATTATCCCATTAATTCCTATTTTTTGTTTCAGAACTGTAATTTCATTGATATAGGGAACACAATCTGCCAATATAGATAAGCATCTATATCTATATAGATACACAGTCTTAGAGAGTTGCGTGGGATGCCGAGAGGCTAAGTGATTCGCTCAAGATCACACAGTATGTGTCAGATGTACCTACACTTAAGTTTTTCTGGCTCCAAAGCTCAACCCACTAAACGATGCTGCCCTTTGTCTGCTATAACTGACAGAAATGTAGGGAAAGGGGGCTGACTAAGCTAAAGAGGTAGATTATCATGCTTAGGAAGATCAGGCAGCTTGCTGCTGTTTCTCCTTCATTCTCAAAGACGGCCATGACATCAGGATGCCATGACATTCAAGTGAACTGGATTTGAATGAGGGGGAGCTGTGCAAAGTCACTAGCCTCACTTTCTCCTCTGGAGTCATCTGGGTACAGTGTCCAGAAAACACATACAACACAACTGGAGATGGCCCGGGATGCAATGGAGAATCTTGGTCTTTTCAAGCTAAGGTTTTTAACAGGTCTCAATTTGATTGAGGCAATTCCTATTCACAGATTAAAGCTTAATAAGAAATGAGGCAAATAATGGCCTCTTAAAAAAAGAATTAGATCTGGGAGGGGAAGACTCTCAGCATTTCTTGCCAAATAGGAAACAACTGCTATTTACTACATTTTGAGGCAATCTTGGCCCAAATAATGACCGAGTAAGGCCTGGCTTGGGACCTAGTATTAGCCAATCAAAGAGAGCTAGAGTGATTTGTGGTTAAGGCTGGTCTTCTGCGGAAAAGAGAAAAAAAAAATTTTCAGAGATTAAAATTTACATTCCCTTTGGGCAGAGCACGGGAAAGTAAGGGTGTGATACCCTATGTGGACAGCTTACCTCTTTTGGTAAGAGGAGTAGAGATTCTGGCTGTCAGCAACTCTGAGCCTTCCTGAGCCACAAATTACACTCTGTCCACATGGGGTCAGGTTTTAGAGTTGCGTAAGTCTTCATCAGCTAATCTAACACAGTTACTGGTTTCCAATGTAACAAAAATACGAGATAATACAATAATAAAAGGTTAAGTAGGTACTCAAGAAACTACGTCACCTAGAGGAGAGATACGTTCACATTGTGGTCACTGGTCCTCTGAGCTTTAGTGACTTCTGCTGTTTGGCTTTCAGCCTTCTTAAGCACAACTATTTCCCCTGTACATGTTCTGGCATTTCCTGATTGGTTTATCTACTGCCAATCTAGACATACCTTGAACAAGGGACAACTGGCAACCAACAGCTGCCAAAATAACCCCACAGAGCAGCTGGGGCTCACAGAAGGGACCAGCTGCACAAAGAAATATATAAAATCACAAAGCATGTCAATCTGAGGCCTCAGTAGGAAATATAAATACAATTTAATTCAACAAACAATTATTATGTATGACCATGAAGCAAAAGGAAACTGACTAATCTCAGGCTCCGGCTGAAAGAACATTGGTAAGACATTTAATTAAGTCCTATAAAATGATGATGCTCTTGTAAAAATAGATTAAATAATACTCAGATTTTCATCTGATCTCAAAGTACTATGTAAGTCTTTATTGTTCATGAAGTAATCATTTCTGTGCTTTTAAAGCCTTTGTTCTTAGGCAGTGAAAGCCCTTCACAACACTTTAACTAGTTCATCCTCCATCATCCTTGTAAAGCAGCAAATACTATTACTATTACATAAAAACTAAATTTATGGTATTCGTTTCCTATAAGTAACTCAAAGTAGCAGGAACCTAAGCTCAGAGATCATGGGAGTTCACACCACCGATCTCTGCAAAGACTATGAAGATATCCCAAGGCTCCATACTTCTATCTTAAGGTATAAGAGTGATACACTTTTTAAGAGTAGAAAGGGATCATAATCAACAATAAACACTGAGCATCCTCCTTGAACAAGACATTATACGAGGTATTAGGGTTATTATACACAGGTATAACCTCAGCCTTCAATGACTTTATGATTTAGTTGAGGATATAGAATATACATTATCATTTCTATGCGGAAGACTCCCAGATATCTATCTATCTCTGTCTATCTTCATATTTATCTAGCTCTAGATCCTCTCTCTCCTGATCTCTAGCTCCATATCATCAACAAACTTGGACATTCAGAATTAGATATCCCACAGGCATTTCAATGTCCAAAACAGAAGTCGCTGTCTTTCCGCTGCCAAACTCTCTCCTCTTCTAAACTTACCTCTTACTGTTAAGGGCACCAACAGCTTTCTAGTCACATAGGTTCCCAACCTTAGTGTTATCCTTGACATCTCACTCTTCATCTATCTAATCAACTGCCAAATCCCACTTCTAAATCCACAGTCTCCCACCACCCTAGTTCAGGGTCTCATCACCTCTTGCTTAGACTATTTCAATAGTTTCCTAATTGGTTTCTCTCTCTCATGCCTTTCCCCTCTCAAATTCATCCTCTACATAGTGTTAGTCTAAAGTGTTAGTCTAAGTAAGTCAATCCCCCAAGAAACACACACACACACTCAATAAACCTATTATCTCTAGGCTAAATAGGAACTCTTCTTTTGGTATTTAAAGCTCTTCATGGTCTGGTCCCTTTCTATCTTCCACATTTCCCTCACTCTACTCATCCTACAATCCAAACATAAGGTTCTCCTTCATGTTACTCACACACAACATGCGATCGCACATCTCCATGCCTTTGCACTGGCTCTTCCCCAAAGTCTAGAGTGCTCTCCCTCCTCACTTCCATCTCTTGGAATTCCTTATTTCCTTCAAGACTCAGCTCAAGTACCAGCTTCTGGAGGAGACCTTTTCCAGGCCCCCTAGCTGTGATTATTTCCCCCTTCAAGATCAACATATATGTGCTTTATACGTATGAACCTACATATATGTTTTGTTTATTTATATACACTCTAACACCTCATGCTGGCTTCCCTTTTAGAATATAAGATCTTTGGGGAGGAGCCAAGATGGCGGCTAGAAAGCAGGGACTTGCGTGAGCTCCCCGCCAGGTCCCTCCAAACACCTATAAAAATGGCTCTGAACAAATTCTAGAACTGCAGAACCCACGAAATAGCAGAAGGAAGCAGGGCTCCAGCCCAGGACAGGCTGGATGGTCACGGGGTAAGGTCTATCACACAGAACTGTGAGCGGAGCCCGGCATGAGAGGCCCTCGCCCCCTGAATCAGTGAGTTGTGGCAGTTACCAGACTTCTCAACCCACAAACACCAAAGACAACAGAGAAGAAGGTTAGTGGGAAAAGCTTCTGGGACAGAGTGAAAGGAGTTCCAGGTGCGGCCACTACCCTGGGGGCAGCAGAGGTGATGCAGTTCTGAGGCTGCTTACAGAGCTACAGCTGCAGTTGCTTCTGGCCCCAGGCCCACCTGGTGGGAGGAATTAAGTGGCGACCAGAGCAGGAGGGCAGAGCCTGCTTAGATCTGAGTCAGGTGTGGACTGGCAGTTCTTGGGGGAGAAGGAACGATGCTGTGGCAGAGCTTGCCGTGTAGAAATAGCTCTGAAAACAACAGCTCAGCCCCTCAAGCTTGGGACAAAGTACTCTCTACAAGCAGTCATACCCCGACAAAAAACTCAAGGGTCAAGTAGTTGGCTGGGAACATGGCCAGGCAGTGAAAACACACTCAGATTCAGTCTCAGACTTTGGAATCTTTCTTTGGTGACAAAGAAGACCAAAACATACAGCCTAAAGAAGTCAACAAAGTCAAAAAGCCTACATCAAAAGCCTCCAAGAAAAAAATGAACTGGTCTCAGGCCATGGAAGAGCTCAAAAAGGATTTGGAAAAGCAAGTTAGAGAAGTAGAGGAAAAACTGGGAAGAGAAATGAGAGTGATGCAAGAAAATCATGAAAAACAAGTCAATGACTTGCTAAAGGAGACCCAAAAAAATACTGAAGAAAATAACACCTTAAAAATAGACTAACTCAAATGGCAAAAGAGCTCCAAAAAGCCAGTGAGGAGAAGAATGCCTTAAAAGGCAGAATTAGCCAAATGGAAAAGGAGGTCCAAAAGACCACTAAAGAAAATACTACCTTCAAAATTAGATTGCAGCAAGTAGAAGCTAGCGACTTTATGAGAAATCAAGATATTATAAAACAGAACCAAAGGGATGAAAAAATGCAAGACAATGTGAACTATCTCCTTGGAAAAACCACTGACCTGGAAAATAGATCCAGGAGAGAGAATTTAAAAATTATTGGACTACCTGAAAGCCATGATCAAAAAAGGAGCCTAGATATCATCTTTCAAGAAATTATCAAGGAGAACTGCCCTGATATTCTAGAGCCAGAGGGTAAAACAGAAATTGAAAGAATCCATCAATTGCCTCCTGAAAAAGATCCCAAAAAGAAAACTCCTACGAATATTGTAACCAAAATCCAGAGCTCTCAGATCAAGGAGAAAATACTGCAAGCAGCCAGGAAGAAACCTTTTGAGTATTATGGAAACACAATCAGGATAACACAAAATCTAGCAGCTTCTACATTAAGGGATCGAAGGACTTGGAATACGATATTACGGAGGTCAAAGGAGCTAGGATTAAAACCAAGAATCACCTATCCAGCAAAACTGAGTATCATGCTCCAAGGAAAAATATGGATTTTCAATAAAATAGAGGACTTTCAAGCTTTCTCAGTGAAAAGACCAGAGCTGAACAGAAAATTTGACTTTCAGACACAAGAATCAAGAGAAGCATGAAAAGGTAAACCAGAAAGAGAAATCATGAGGGACTTACTAAACTTTAACTGTTTTGTTTACATTCCTACATGGAAAGATGATGTGTATAATTCATGAGACCTAAATATTAGGGTAGCTGAAGGGTGTGTATGTGTGTGTGTGTGTATAGATAGATAGACAGACAGACAGAGGGCACAGGGTGAGTTGAATATGAAGGTATGACATCTAAAAAAATAAAATCAAATGCCCCACTGAAGTATTCTCAGCTCTTCAGTTCCTTATGTTTTGTACACACTACTCTGAGTCATGAAATTTGGCCTCAGATGGAAACCCAAATTCCTCCTCAGGTAACGTGAAAGGCTGATTCATTCATCTCTCCACTCAGAAGCACATACTGGGTATCTTATATATACATGTCCCTGTAACAAGCCATGAGATAAGATAACATTGTGCAGCAAGTTCATCTTGACAGAACAATTATATCTGACACACATTATGCTGGAAGGTTTATAAAGTGTTTTACATATATTATCTCATTTGATTGCCACAAAAAGCCCTAGGGAATAAGCAGCACAAGTATTATTAACATAGGGACAAGGAAAGGAAGGCTCAATTAGGGTTGAGTGAAACTTGATCTAGATCATATGGCTAGTTCTGAAGCCAAGTGCATGGTTTTTCTGCTCTTATCAAGTGATTTTTAAATTTCCCTTCTATAGAGATAAAATGGTCACAACATAGAGTGGATACAATGTATTCACTTAACAAGCCCTTTAATACCTCATATGTACCAAGAGACTACCATGCTCTTCAACAATTAAGATACAAAGTTTAGATAAGAAAGTCAGATCTATGGTCACATTAGAATGAAACTCTTTAACTGAGTAACAATCACACATGAAAACATATGTACATAATTATAGTCCAATATATGTCCCCAAAAAGTGATAATTCATTTAGTATCTACCTATATGCAAAGTGGAAAGGTTTTGCAAAGTTAAGGAAAAGAAAGAGAAACAAAGCTGAAAAATGAAGATAAGTACTATGATGATTTCTGCCTTTGAGAGAGAGGATTTCTGTAGCTCTATTTGAGAGAATCTACTGTCCAAACAAACCAGACAACCAGCACCAAAGAGAACCGGCTAGGTGTTGCAGGCCTCCCTTGCATAGGGAAATGTTAACTTGGTGGATTGTGAAATACTTATGCTACAGGAGATGAAGTACACACAAGCAAAATCATAACTGAAAAAGATAAGCCAGGAATTCAATGTAATATTGCTGGTAGGACATTCTTTAAAGTCCAATTAAAAGAAACATGAAAATGCCAATAGCGAAGCTCTTGCTGGAGGCTCCCATCACCCTAGGTCTGCCCCTCAAGGGAAAGTGAACAGGCTGACTTGTCTACAATTTCCCAGCCCTAGTGTAGCCTGTTTTCCCGATCCTATGTTCAAGATACTAAATACAATCCTGAGAATTTGGACTAACTGATGTTAGTATCAAATAATGCTTGAAAAAGATGCCCTTGTACTTACTATTTTCAGTTGGGATCTGACTTCTGAACCTCAAAACAAAAATGGAATAAATCCTAACTTAGGTACAATCTTACCATGGGGTTTATGTGTTTAATGGGTAGCTAAGTGACACACATCTCACCTACACTATGTAATGCAAACAAACAGGCTTCAAATCAGTCCAAGCCAGAAACAATTGTAGAGTTGGGTTGGGCGTGGTACAACCTTCCTGGGCTACTATGGCCCCACTCAAAATATAGCAGGCAGAGAATATCTAGACTTGATTTCAGATTATTTTTCCAGTTACTCAACTACTATAGGTCCAGTTCTATCAAAAAAAAACTCTAGAGACAGGATACTCCTTTTATCCCAACAGAGAATTCCCATGAGAACGGTCATTAGAGTGAAAAACAGTACACAAAGAATAATCCAAGCATCGCTGAGCATCACAAAGTCATTTATTTTATGTTGGGGTTTCTTTCAAAAAAGGGGGCTCTTTATATTTCCACTTTTCCTTCTGGTTCTAAAATATATGCTGTTTTCTTTTAAGTTTTCCTGAAATATGATGTCTAGACTTTCAGGCAGTACAATGATTCTTAAATTCTCTCTCCTCAACTCATTTTTGTAGTTTAGTTATCTTTTGTATGAGAAAAATTATTTTTTAATTTTTTCTCAATTACATGTAAAAATTTTTTAATATTTTTAAAAAGAATTTTAAGTTCCAAATTCTCTCACTTCCTCCCTCCTTGAGAAGGCAAACAATTTGATATAGATTACACATGGTGAAGATATGCAAAACATTTCCATATTAGCCATACTGCAAAAGAAAAAGCAATGGTCTACCTTTCCTCTTTCTTAGCCAGTACCAGATAGTTTTAATTACTGCCTCATAATATGGTTTAAGATCTGGTACTGCTATGCTTCCTTCCTTTACATTTTTTTTTCATCAGTTCCTCTGATATTCTTGTCTTTTTGTTCTTCCAAATGAATTTTATTATTTTTTCCAATTCAGTAAAATAATTTTTTGGTATTTTAACTGGGAAGGCCTTCAATATATAAATTAGTTTAGGTAAAATTGTCATTTTTATCATATTGGATCTGCCTACCCATGAACAATCAATATTTCTCCAATTATTTAAATCTGATTTTATTTGTGTAAAATTTTTTTTATACTTTTGTTTATATAGTTCCTGGGTTCAATTTAACATAATCAAAATTATCCATTTTGCATTTTGTAATGCTCTCTATCTCTTGTTGGGTCATGAATTCTTTTCTCTTCCATAAATCTGATAGGTAAACTATTCCCTGCTCTCCCAAACTGCTTATAGTTTCAGCCTTTATTCCTAAATCATGAACCCATTTTGACTTTATTTTGGTATAGGGTGTAAGGTATTGGTCTATGCCCAGTTTCTGCCCTACCATTTTCCAATTTTCCCAGCAGTTTTTGTGAAATAGTGAATTCTTAGCCCAGAAGCTGGCCTCTTTGGGTTCATCAAAGAGTAGATTGCTATAGTCGTTGACTTCTCCATCATGTGTACCTGTCCTATTCCACTGATCCACAACTCTGTTTCCTAGCCAGTAACAGGTGGTTTTGATGACTGCTGCTCTATAGTACAGTTTAATATCTGGTATGGCTAGGCCACCTTCTCTAGTATTTCTTTTCATTGATACCCTAGATATTCTAGACCTCTTCTTCTTCCAGATGAATTTTGTTATTATTTTATCCAGCTCTGTAAAATAATTTCTTGGTAGTTCAATTGGTATGGCACTGAATAGATAAATTTAGGTAAAATTGTCATTTTTATTATATTAGCTCAGCCTAACCATGAGCAACTGATATTTTTCCATTTATTTAGATCTGACTTTATTCGTGTGGAGAGTGTTTCATAATTATGTTCATATAGGCCCTGGGTTTGCCTTGGCAGATAAACTCCCAAATATTTCATAGTGTCTACAGTAATTTTGAATGGAATTTCTCTTTCTATCTCTTGCTGTTGGGCTTTGTTAGTAATGTATAGGAATGTTGAGGATTTATGTGGGTTTATTTTATATCCTGCAACTTTGCTAAAGTCGTTCATTATTTCAAGTAGTTTTTTACTTGATTCTCTAGGTAAATCATCATATCATCTGCAAAAAGTGATAATTTAGCTTCTTCTTTGCCTATTCTAATTCCTTCAATTTCTTTTTCTTCTCTTATTGCTGCAGCTAATGTTTCTAGTACCAAATTGAATAGTAGGGGTGATAATGGACACCCTTGTTTCACCCCTGATCTTATTGGGAATGCATCTAGCTTATCCCCATTACAAATAATGCTTGTTGATGGTTTTAGGTAGATGCTATTTATAATTTTAAGGAAGGCTCCATTTATTCCTATGCTTTCTAGTGTTTTCAACAGGAATGGGTGTTGTATTTTGTCAAAGGCTTTTTCTGCATCTATTCAGATGATCATATGGTTTCTGCTGGTTTTGTTGTTGATATGGTCAATTACACTAATCGTTTTCCTAATATTGAACCAGCCATGCATTCCTGGAATAAATCCTACCTGGGCATAGTGTATTATTCTCGTGATAAGTTGCTGCAATCTTTTTGCTAATATTTTATTTAAAATTTTTGCATCAATATTCATTAGGGAGATTGGTCTATAATTTTCTTTCTCTGTTTTGACTCTACCTGGTTTAGGTATTAGTACCATATTTGTGTCATAAAAAGAATTTGGTAGGACTCCTTCTTCACCTATTTTCCCAAATAGTCTACAAAGTATAGGAGTTAATTGTTCTTTAAATGTTTGATAGAATTCACATGAAAAACCGTCTGGCCCTGGAGATTTTTTTTCTAGGGAGTTCACTGATGGCTTGCTCAATTTCTTTTTCTGAGATGGAGCTATTTAGAAATTTTACTTCCTTTTCTGTTAACCTGGGCAATTTATGTTTTTGTAGATACTCATCCATATCTCTAAGGTTGTCAAATTTAAGGGCATATAATTGGGTGAAATAATTCCTAATTATTGTTTTGATTTCCTCTTCATTAGAGGTGAACTCACCCCTTTCATTTTTGATACAGGTAATTTGATTTTCTTCTTTCTTTTTTTAAATCAAATTGACCCAAGGTTTATCAATTTTATTGGTTTTTTCATAAAACCAGCTCTTTGCTTTATTTATTAATTCAATCATTTTCTTGGTTTCAATTTTATTAATCTCTCCTTTGATTTTCAGTATTTCTAATTTGGTATTTAATTGGGGATTTTCAATTTGCTCTTTTTCTAGCTTTTTCAGGTGTATGCCCAAATCATTGATCTCCTTTTTCCCTATTTTATTCACGTAAGCATTTAGAGATATAAAACTTCCCGTAAGAACTGCTTTTGCTGCATCCCATAAGTTTTGATATGTTGTCTCATTATTGTCATTCTCCTGAATCAAGTTATTAACTGTTTCTCTGATTTGTTCTTTGGCCCACTCATTCTTTAGAATTAGATTATTTCATTTCCAATTAATTTTTAGCTTATTTTTCCATGGTTCTTTGTTACAAATAATTCTTATTGCATCATGATCTGAAAAGTATGCTTTGACTATTTCTGCCTTTCTGCACTGGATTGTGAGGTTTGTATGCCCTAGTACATGGTCAATTTTTGAGTATGTGCCATGTACCACTGAGAAAAAAGTAATATTCCTTTTTATCCCCATTTAGTTTTCTCCAGAGGTCTATCATATCTCCCTTTTCTAAAATTCTGTTCACCTCCTTAACTTCTTTCTTATTTATTTTGAGGTTAGATTTATCAAGTTCAGAAAGGGGAAGGTTGAGGTCTCCCAATATTACAGTTCTGCTGTCTATTTCTTCCTGTAACTCCCTTAACCTCTCCTCTAAGAATTTGCATGCCATACCACTTGGTGCATAAATGTTAAATAATGATATTGCTTCATTGTTTATGGTGCCTCTTAGCAGGATGTAGTGTCTTTCCTTATCTCTTTTAATTAAATCTATCTTTACTTTTGCTTTGTCTGAGATTAGGATTGCTACCCCTGCTTTTTTTACTTTAGCTAAGGCATAACACATTTTACTCCAGCCTTTTACCTTTACCCTGTGTGTATCGCCCTGTTTCAAATATGTTTCTTGTAAACAGCATATTGTAGGATTATGGTTTTTAATCCATTCTGCTATCTGCTTCCATTTTATGGGAGAGTTCATCCCATTCACATTCACAGTTATGATTTCTATCTGTGTCTTTTTCTCCATCCTATTTCCCCGTTTATGCTTTTATTTCTCCCTTTCCCCTTCCACTCCTCAACAAAGTTTTGCTTTTGACCACTGCCTTCCTCAGTTTACCCTCCCTCGATTCCCCTCCCTTATCTTACCGTTTTCTGCTTGCTACTTCTCCCCTCCCTTCTGACCCCCCCCCCTTTTTTCCCCCTTTCCCCTCCTACTACCTGTTGGACAAGTTAGATTTCTATACTTATCAGGGTATGTTATTCCCTTCTTGAACCAGATCAGATGACAGTAAAGATCAAATACTGCTCTTCTCCTTCCCTTCCTTCCCTCTACTAAAATGTGTTTTTGTGCCTTTTCATTTGGTGTAATTTACCCTTTTCTACTACCTCCTTACCTCCTCTCTCAAAGCCCTCCCTTTGCATCTCTTAATTATGTTTTTTATCCTTATATCAGTTATTTTATACAGACATTCACAGTCTATGTGTATCCCTTTCAATTGTCATAATAGCTCTACTATTCTCAAGACTGACATATATATGTATACATATAAAACATACATAAGACGATGTAATTCTATATAAACATGCAAATCATTCACCCTTATTGATTAATAAGGTTTGTGGGGGTTTTCCCCCCGTTTACCTTTTTATGTCTCTCTTGAGTTTTGTATTTGGAAATCAAATTTTCCATTGAGTTCTGGCCTTTTCATTAGGAAGGTCTGGAATTCCCTTATTTCATTGAATGTTCATCTCCTTCCCTGAAAAATTATGCTTAATTTTGCTGGGTAGTTGATCCTTGGTTGTAGTCCTAGCTCCTTTGCCCTTCGGAATTATCATATTCCAGTTTCTCCTGTCTTTTAAAGTGGAAGCTGAAAGATCTTGTGTGATCCCGACTGTAGTTCCATGATATTTGAATTTTTTCTTTTTGGCTGCTTGCAGTATTTTCTCCATGATTTTGTAATTCTGAAATTTGGGTATAATATTTCTTGGAGTTTTCAGTTTGGGATCTCTTTCAGGGAGTGATCGGTGAATTCTTTCAATGACTATTTTGCCCTCTGGTTCTAGGACCTCTGGGACCTCATCAGAGTATTTTAAACCAGTTTGCAAAGTCAGATCAACCAAGCACCCAGGGCTACATAATGTTTAATATTATAGATACCATATTAGTGTAAGGAGCTGTTTCAATAGAGTTGAGTATCAGGGGAACGATTACTCCCACATTTCTCATGGAAAAAGTTCATTCTGTATCTTTCAATCACATTCTCCAAATCATCTGTTGTCAATTTGCTAGAAGTATGGGTCTATAAAATACAACATACCTATGGCTCCTGCTTCCATCACTCTCTTAGATGATAATATTGCTTCATATTTCACTGAAAAACTGAGGCCCTTAGCTAAGAGTTCCCTTTTCTCCCCTCCTCCTCATCTTACATAACTTAGATGCTTTCTGGCATTATCTCCTCCTACATATCATTCTCATATAAAAGAAGTGGCCCTTCTACTTGCCAAGACAAACCCCTCCACATGCAAAAGCTGTCCTATTCAATTTTGTCTTCTTCAGCAGACTGTCCCCTCTATCATCCCCAATCTTTCACAAATGTTCAATCTCTCCCTGCCTACTGGATGCTTTGGTATTGCTTAAAAACATGCCCAGGCATCCTCTATCCTCAAAAAACCCCACTTGACCTGTCCATCCCTACTAGCTATCATCCTATCTCTCTCCTCTCATTTGTCCTTAAACTCTTTGAGAAGGCCAAATACAATAGGTGCCCTACTTCCTTTCCTCTGATTCTGATTAATTCTCTACAGTATGGTTTCTGATCTCATCATTTTACTGAAACTGCTCTCTCCAAATTCATGTTGTGAAAGAAGAATCAGAACAAAAGGGAAAATCCATAAGAAAGAAAAAATAAAAAATAACAACAAAAAAGAGACACAGTATGCTTTGATCTGCATTCAGACTCCATAGTTCTTTCTCTGGATGTGGATAGTATTTTCCATTATGAGTCTTTTGGAACTGTCTTAGATCCATTGCATTACTCAGAAGAGCTAAATCTAACAAAGTCAGTCATCACACAATGTTCCTATTACTGTGTACAGTACTCACCTAGTTCTGCTCATTTCACTCTGCATCAGTTCATATAAATCTTTCCAGGTTTTTCTGAAGTCTGCCTGCTCATCATTTCTTATGGAACAATAGTATTCCATTGCATTCATATACCACAACTTGTTCAGCCATTCCTCAACTGATGGGCATCCCCTCAATTTCCAATACTTTACCACCACAAAAAAAGCTGCTATAAATATTTTTTACATGTAGGTCCTTTTCCCGTTTTTATGATCTCTTTGGGACTCAGACCTAGTAGTGGTACTGCTGGATCAAAGGTATGCACAGTTTTATAGCCCTTTGGGCATAGTTCCAAAGTGTTCTCCAGAATGGCTGGATCAGTTCACAACTCCATCAACATTGTATTAGTGTTCCAGTTTTCCCAAATCCTCTCCAATGTTTGTCATTTTCCTTTTCTATCATATTAGCCAACCTGACAGGTGTGATGTTGTACCTCAAAGTTGTTTTAATTTGCATTTCTCTGATCAACAGTGATTTAGAGCATTTTTATATGACTATAGATAGCTTTAATTTCTTCATCTAAAAACTTCCTGTTCTTTGACATTTATCAATTAGGGGACAACTCTGAATAATAATAATAATAATAATAATAATAATGTTATGTATAATTATCAGAGACATTGGCTGTAAAAATTGTTTCCCAGCTTTCTGCTTCCTTTGTAATCTTGGTTGCACTTTGTGCAAAACCTTTTTAATGTAATGTAAACACAATTATCCATTTTGCATTTCATAATGTTCTCTATCTCTTCTTTGGTCATAAATTCTTCCCTCTTCCATAGATTTGACAAGTAAACTATTCCTTGCTCTCTTAATTTGCTTATAGTTTCACCGCTTATGACTAAATAGTGTACCTGTTTCGACCTTATCCTGGTATATGGTATAAGATGTTGGTGTATGCCTAGTTTCTGCCACACTGTTTTCCAGTTTTCCCAGCAGTTTTTGTAAATGGTGAGTTCTTATCCCAGAAGCTGGAGTCTCTGGGTTTACCAAACAGTAGATTACTATAGTCATTGACTGCTATGTCTTGTGTACCTAATCTATTCCACTGATTCATTACTCTATTTCTTAGGTATTTACCGAGTAGTTCTAAGGATTGCTGCTTTACACTACAGTTTTAGATCTACTACAGCTAGGCCACCTTCCTTTTCATTTCTTTTCATTAATTCCCTTGACATTCTGGGCCTTTGGTTGTTCCAGATGAATTGTTAGCATTTTTTCTAGCTCTATAAAATAATTTTTAGTAGTCTGATTGGTATGACACTGAGTAAGTAAATTAATTTAGGTAGAACTATCATTTTTATGATATTCACTTCACCTACCCATGAGCAACTAATATTTTTCTAATTATTTAGATCTGATTTTATTTACGTGAAAAGTGTCTTGCAATTGTGTTCATATAGTTCCTGGGTTTGTCTGGGCAGGTAGACTCACAAATATTTTACATTGTCTACAATTTCTTTAAATGGAATTTCTCTTTCTATCTCCTGCTGCTGGGCTTTGTTAGTAATATATAGAAATCCCGATGATTTATGTGGGTTTATTTTATATCCTGCAACTTTGCTAAAGTTGTCAATTATTTCAAGTAGTTTTTTAGTTGATTTTCTAGGATTCTCTAAGTATATCATCATATTATTTGCAAAGAGTGATAGTTTTGTTTTCTCATTGCCTATTCTAATTCCTTCAATTTCTTTTTCTTCTCTTAGAGCTAAACTAACATTTCTAGTACAATATTGAATAACAATGATGATAATGGACATCTTTGTTTCACCCCATCTTACTGGGAATGCTCCCAGATTGGCCCCATTACATATAATGCTTGCTGATGGTTTTAGACAGACACTACTTATAATTTTACGGAAAACCCCATTGATCCCTATGCTCTCTAATGTTTTTAATAGGAATGGGTGCTGTATTTTTTCAAAAGCTTTTTCTGCATCTATTGAGATAATCATATGATTTTTGTTAATTTTGTTATTGATATGGTCAATGATGCTGATAGTTTTCCTAATATTGAACCAGTCTTGCATTTTTTAAAAAATTTATTTAATATATTTAGTTTTCAGCAAGTCTTGCATTTCTAATATAAATCCCACCTGGTCATAGTGTGTATCCTAGCCTCTTTTTCTTTTTAAAAGAAGTTCTTTGATACTAATATTGAGCAACTCACTAAATTATTTTGGGAATCAGTTTGGGAATCCTGTAAAAAGGGGAGGCTGAACTAGCAGGGCTCTAAGATTAATTCCAGTTCTAGATCTATGATCCTGTTATTTATGACCTATAAGGTCCCTTCAAATTCTAAATCTTAAGTATCATATTTTCAGTGAAGTTGTGTATAGCAAATTATAGCTTCTAAGTCATTAAATAGGTTCAGGGATGCTTTCATCAGGGAATATATTTCCCTAGAACAATATGGAAATGTAGGAAGAGGTAAGAAAAAGGCTAAATGTCTTCATTTTCAAAGTAGCTAGTAAGTGAAATCAAGGAAAAAAAACTGCCCAGGGGCCCAATTTTCTTCAGCTACCTACAAACTCCTAAGATGCCCTCCACACCAGTAATTATTGTTTGCTGAAATAACTAGCTCTAAGAGGCAAAGTCCAAAGGAGACTAACAGTGACTCCCAAGGAACACAGTAGCATTTGATAAGAGAGCTCAACAAGGAGTCAAATGACATGCACACAAAATACCCTCCCTCTATGAGTGAGTGGGAACAAAATAAGCTAATAAAAACCAGATGACCTACAGTTTAATTTAATCTAATTTTCATAGATAAAATTATTCCCAATATCCCCTCACACAGTAATTCAAAGTTTCTTACTGTTAAGGGAACTTTAAGAGTTACCAGGAAAAAGTATTTCTATGTTTATAGTTGGGTAGGAGGGAAAGAGAGCCAAAAATCACTAAGCAAATAATTATAATAACTTTGTAGGGGTATTATTTTAAATTCTACAACTTCCAGCTATAGAGCAAATATATTTTGTTGAGCAAAGCAAATCATGCCCTAAACTTTTTCCCCTTTTTGTTTCCCACTATTCCCCATGACTTGAGGAGTATTCTGAATGTCATGGGGCCACTAAGCCACCTCCATGTAAAATACCTTCATGCAGAATTTGCAGCTTTTTTTCAAGGGGAGTTTAAGTACCATCTCTTACAAGAAGCCTAGCTTAATCACTCTAGCTGTCAGTGCCCTTCCCCAGAAACTACCTGTGACTACCTTGTACAGATTTTTAATTTAATTTCTTTTGCACATTTTGCTTCTGCCCAATACCATATAAGCTCTGAATGCAAGGACTGTCTCCTTTTGCTTTTGTATATCCCAGCAATAGGCAATGAGGAACTGAACTTGGGTTGTGGGTTGAATAAGCACAGACAAAGAGACATATCCTAAAGATGTTGTGAAAGTGGGAATAACAAAGTTGGTCAATGGATTGGCTATATGGAATGAGTGAAAGTAAAAAGTCAAGGATGAAACCAAAGTTGCAGGCCCAGGTGACTGGGAAGTGGTAGTACCCTTTTGTTTCCCACCAGCATTGTTCCTTGGACTATATTATACCACAGCCCTAGGAAATCTCATCATCAGAAAACACATCACCTTGAGAAGATTGCATCACCTCTGGTACTACTTATCACCAATACTCTCACAGTATCTTTTGTCCCTCTAAGGGTAGAGGTAGAGCAAAAAATTCTTGCCAAAGCCTCCACTTAAAAAGGGCTTCAAAGACAACCATGTCTTCATTTCCCTGTACTCCTTTAAACTCTATCATGCCCCCATGTTGGTTAACTTCTTTCCTACTCCGTCCCTTTTCAGCTTCCTTTTGTGTGTGTCTTAGATTGTAATCCCATTGGATTGTAAACTCCTTGAGGGTAAGGAATGCTTTTCTTCTTCATATTTGTACCCCCAGCATGTGGTACAGTAAATGTTTAATAAATGTTTAACTGCATAATCTTTGTAATATATTGTTGTATTCTTTTAGCTAGTATTTTATTTAGGTTTTTTTGTATCCATATTCATTAATGAAATTGGTCTATAATTTTCTTTCTCTGTTTTTACTCTTCCTGGTTTAGGTGTCAGTTACACATCTGTTTCATAAAAGGAGTTCGGATCCCTTTTTTGTTTATTACTCCAAATAATTTATTTAATATTGCAATTAGTTGATCATTAAATGTTCGATTGAATCCACTTGTAAATCAGTGTGGTCTTGGTGCTTTTTTCTTAGGTAGCTCATTTATGGCCTGTTCAATTTCCTTCTCTAAAATAGGTCTATTTAGATATTCTTTTTCTTCTTTTGCCAATCCAGGTAATTTATATCTTTGAAAGTATTCTTTCATTTCACTTAAATTGTTCATTATATATTTAAAAGGAATAAGTTGTATATAATAGATTTGTAGTTATATGTATAATCATCTTTTTTTCTATTCTACTATGTTATAGAAATACTTGTATTTCTTAAGTTCAGAACAAAATAAATAAATGTTTAACTGAATGACTTACTAGTAGTAATAGGGAAGTTGAAAAGAAGAGAATTTGGAGAGAAAGATGAGTTCTGTTTTGGACATGGTGACAGCTGAAGTGGTGCCATGGAAAAAAACAAAGTATCTCTATACTCTTGGCCATATGGTTTCACGGCTTTCTAAGGTCCCATTTTAAGCCTCATTCTCATGCCCCCTTAATTTTGCTACTTCCCCTATGTCACATTTAGTGTCAAAATGAAGACAAATTATGAACATCTGGATAGAGGAGGTAATTAGTGTAAGGTACATATTCTTCTTGGAGAGGTTAATTGACTTGTCCAGAATCACACAGGCTGTATGTATCAGAAGTAGGACTTAGACACTGGACCTGCGGTCAGTTCACAATCTATAACACAGAAAGCCAAAAAGGACTAGTTCAGTAATTATCTAATTATAAGATTGGAAGGGTTCTAATTTTAGATATGAGGAATTAAGTGCCCAAGAAAAGTAAAGTGCCACACCTTAGATCAGGGCTGTCCAACCTTAGGTTTTTATTCAAACAATAGACAATATATTTTGATTTGCCATTTTAGTGAGAGCTCTGCTGTAGCTCAGCTTCATTTACTAAAGCATTTACATAAATTTCTATGCTTGTAGGCAGGCCACATAAATCAAAAGGCCTTAGATGATAACACCAACAACAAACAATATTTATGTACTGCTTACTTATTTGATTCTCACAACAATCCTGTAAGGTAGGTGCTATTATGATGCCCGTTTTGCAGTTTAGGAAATTGAGGCAGACAGAGGTTGTGACACAATTAAAGACAACTGAACAAGTACTGAGTGTACTACCAGCCTCCTGTTGTCCCAGGCTAGGTGTTTCTCAAATAACACATGGGAGGCACTGGAGTTTTGGGGATCCAGTCTCCAACAGGTTCACTCTTGATCTGGTCAGACAGGAAGGAGAGGAAGACAGCTTCAGAGGGGTTAATAATCTTCTTACTTTATTCTAATCTATTCTTCTCAAGAGGGTTGCTGATAATGGGAGCACCAACTCCTACAGCATTCCCTAATCACCCTTCTCACAGGAGCTAGCAAGAAGGAGTGGGGAAAGGGGAGAGGCAACTACCCCCACATCTTGATGGGGTCAATGGAGACAAGCACAGCATTCCAGCTTGTGTACTTCCCGAAATCCCTTCAAGCCTCAATGGGGACCAATTGAGGCAAACACAGACTCTCCCCAAGCCTTGATGGGGGCCAATCAAGGCATGCACAGCATTCATTCCAGCTTGCGCATTCAACCCTAAGGGTTCCTCACTCACTGACCAGTGCCCATCTGCTTTACAGGGCAAAGACAAAGAATGCATATTGCCAATGTCACATTACCTCATTCCTATATCTCACTGCACAGTCACAGTGGATACTTACAATTTAAAGAACAAATATTTATACTATTTATCATTACAGGATGCTGCGCAAGCATGGTGATGTTTCGAGCCATGATCGTGAGAACTTATATCTAACGCCTGGGAACAAGGGATTGTTATTGCTATGGATCCTGAGAACTAAACTATAAGAAAGAATAACAAAAATTAACCTTACACACACTAAAATCCACCTTAGTTACACTAGGTCTAGGTTTCATACTCAAATCCTTACTATCTCACACCCCCCTGTTGCCAAATTCTATCAATTTAATCTTTGTAACATTTCTCAACTATACCACCTCTCTCTCTCTTCTGATAAGACCACTCCACTCTAGCGCAGGCCCCCATCATATACACCTGGAGTATTGCAATGGCCTCTTAGTTGGTCTGACTACTACAAGTCTCTCCCGGTGGGCATCTAAGTTGTCTTCTGAAAGTGTAGATCTGACAATGTTACTCTTCTCCTCAATAAACTCTGGTGGCTTTGTGGCCTCTCCAGAATCAAATATCAAAATTTTCTCTTTGGCATTCAAAGCCTTTCATAAACTAACTCTCCCTAACATATACCTGGCTTCCTTCAAGTCCCAGCTAAAATCCTACTTTTTATAGGAAAGTTTTTCTAATCTCTCTTGACTCTTGTGCCTTCCATTAATTATTTCCAATTATCTTATATATAGCTTGATTAAACATATCTGCTTGCAAATGGTCTCCCTTAGACTGTGAGTTCCTCAAGGATAGGGAATGCTTTTTGCCTTTCTTTGTATTCCTAGAACTTAGCATGGTGCCTGACATATAGTAAATGTTTAATAAATACTTGACTAATCACAGACATATACCACCACACTAAAACAAAGTAATTAATTAAGCTCTACTCATTACACTACAAGGTAACAAGAAGTCTATTGGTGGTAACAGGTATGGATAAAACATTGCTTTCTGTCATTTTTGGTCATGTCCAAATCTTTGGGATTCCATTTAGGATTCTCTTTGCAAAGACACTGGAGTGGTTTGCCATTTCCTTCTTTAGCTCATTTCATAGATGAGGAAACTGAGGCAAGTATGAGTTGAGTGACTTGCCCAGGACCACACAGCTAAAGTATCTGAGGCTAGATTTAAACTCATGAAGATGAGTCTTCCAGATTCCAGGCCCAGATACGCCATACAGTTATTGAAAACATTCGACTTTAGAGAAGATAGTCAAATAGCCTTAAATTTGTACCTCAAAACTACTTTGTAATACAAATTATGTGTTTTCCACAAGATTTAGGATTTTGAACCTATTTCTAAACATTTGCTAAATCTTTTAGTCTGCTGCTATACTACAAATGCCATGAAAAATTAAGTTGTCGATTTGACTCAGCTGTGGCACTTTAGAGAGTTGCAGAAAAAAATCACAAGATTAGCATGATCAGTCCAAAAGGCTTATCAACACAATTTCTCATTCTGGTTTTTAAGCCATCACTCTGAACACTTACACAGGAGAGAATTATTTCATGAATGTTAATGTTTAAAATGAGATTCAAAGGGTCACTCTAGGTTTGGGCCATCAAGAATTAACAACTCCTAGTGTGAGACGCATATGTGTAACATCCTAAAACTGAAGAAGTCCTATTTTCTACATAATATTTTCAGTTTTATAATTGAAAGGACTTTGGCAGACTGGTTTTATTCATGCAACACTGTCTATGATGCTGAAGATGACACTTTAATTCCCATTTATAGATCTTATCCCCTAACAACACATATAGCCCCAGAAAACTAATGCTAAGTGAGCCTACCTAAGTCAAGGAAAATGGCTACAATATGACATATAAGAAGGGTCAAGATGCTGACAGATTTTGTTATAAGGCTTTCTGCAGTGTTACATGGTTCTCTGATATGAGGTTTAGAAAATGCTTTCTAAGTCTTAATTTGCCTAACTTCTGGCTTCCACATAACATTTTCTTCCAGGATAAGCCATAAGCCAAGGAAGCTAAAAATTTACATTCTGATTAAAGTTAAAAGCGGATTTACTTGATTTATGGGTAATAACACTGAGTTCTAGAGCTATTCAGTCTGCCCAAAGGAGAGCAACAAAAAATAATTCAATTAGGGAGAGAGGGAAAAAGCTAGGAAAAGCCATAGAAATTTAGGATGGATCAGTTTCAAGGTGGGAAATCTGGGAAGAGGCCTGTACAAATGAGTAAGAGACTGTTCTCACTTCCACTAACAGCAGAAAAGCAGTTTAAATAGCAAAAGTATAAATATTTAAGTTAGACATTAGGAAAGAAATAGAATGGGAGATACTTGAACCAATTTTCCTTTGTTCACTGTTCAAAAAGCCTTTATGAACAACCAAAGAAAAAAATTACAAATACAGAAAAGGTTACATAAACTACAGTTTTACACATTTTAAATAATAAGATTAAAAAAACTATAGTGAAATACTTTAAAAGAAGAACTATCTAGAAGCAGGGAGCCTGGAAGGCTTTGAGGTCTCATTAGTATAATTAATTCTGGGCCTTCAAGGACTGTGACATATATTAACACATGGCTAAGAAACAACAGAAGCAACTAGATAAGCCTTGTAAGTAATACAGAAAGAATAAATTATGACACCTAAAGTAAGGAGTCTCAGAAAGCATCCAGTTCCAAGACCCACTTGAAGTAGGAATGTAATCTACAATAGCCCAAACAAGTGCTAACCTGCCTCTACTTGCATACTTTCAATGACAGCAAGCTCCCTATATCTTGTTGAAGAGTCTATTCAACTGTTTTTGCTCATCTCTAGGTTCCTAAGACAGAAAGAACCTTATTTTTTTTAGTCTAACCTGCTCATTTTATAGATGATAAAACAGAGGTCCAGGTTTTTGAAGTAACTTTCCTAATGTCACACAAGTACTAAGTAGCAGAGCCATGGCTCAAATCCAGTACTTCTAACTGAAAATCCAGTGTTCTTTCTGCTATAACCTTTTAAGTGCTTTCTTATCTTGAACCAAAACCTACCTCCCTGTAATTCCTCCCAGTGCTCCCAGCTGTGACCTCTGGGGCCACACAAAACAACTGCATTCCCTCTTTCACAGGATATTCTTTCAAATACCTTAAAACATCTATACTGTCTTCTGTAAATTTTTTCTTATTCAGAGTAAGCATCTCTAGTTCATTTAATCAGAAAGTCCCTCTTTCTGAGTAAAGGTTTCAGACCAACTGTGCGAGGTTAGCAGAGTCAAAATAAGATCCCTCTGGGAGGAGCAACTGCAAATCAGAAAACAAATGGTATGTGTACATGGTGTGGGAAGGTCTCTTGGTCACCCCACAAATCATCATCACCATCAAGAGTAAACTTCTGGAATGGAGAACAGCTGTTTGTCAGTCTGCAACACAGGAATAGCAGGCAGTTGGCTTTCCCTTTATGCTGCATGCATTTCCAGGTCCCAGATGCCCACTTTTCTCCCCAGGAGTCATGGGCAAAACCAAAAGTGGTTGATAGCCATGTCCCAAATATAACTAAGAGAAAACCCCATATTTGTCCCAAATATAACTAAGAGAAAACCCCATATTCGCTTAAGACTTTGAAGTTTACAAAGAATTCTTCACACATCAACATTGCAGAGACTGTAGTCCAAGTAGTATTACAGCAATTTTGCAGATGGGGAAACTAAGCCTTGGAGTAGTGGCTTTGACAAGGTCACAAAATTAGTGTCAGAGCTGACACCTGAAACCAGGTCATCTGAGTTCAGGTCTACTATACTTTCCATTACAACTAAATTTCCACTTATGGTTTAGAGCTCAATCTGTGATCAATATGGCTAGACATCCCACTTTGTCGTAAACTGAACCCAATATAATTTTCCCAACTATCAAGCCAAACTAGAAATCATCATTCACCAAAAAAGGCCAAGAACTCTTCCATCTCTCCATACATGCTTAGAATATTCTCTCTGACTGAAATGACAGACATCCAAGCTTTCATTCAGTTTATTCAATGAGTACTTACTAAGAACATGACACATACAAGAGAAACTGTGTGAGAAGAGGAAAAGAAAAACAAAAACTGTTTTGTTTTTATAACTAACAAAAACAATCCCTGTCATAAGGCACATATAATATACTGAGGGGAAATAAAATGTGCATAGAAAGTTAAATACAATATATACACATAGTAATTTCTACTAATAATCAAGGTGATCCATGGTAAACTACACAAAAGGTATGACATGAGCTGAGCTCTGAAAGAAGCTAGGGGTTCTGTAAATGAGGGATGAAAAGGAAGATACATATTAGTCACTGGGATAAACCTATGCAGAGACACAGAAATGGACACTGGAACATCATGTATGGGGCGATAGTAGGAAAGCCAGTTTGGCTGTAACATAAAGTACATGGAGGAGAAGAAAGGATAAGCCTGAAAATTTTGGGATATGGAAAAGGTAGGCTACACTAGATTATGAAGTACTTTAAAGGACAAAAAGAAGAATCTGTATTTTATCCAAAAGGCAAGAGATAGGCATTCAAGATTTGAGCAGTAGAGTGGGTGATAGAGTCAGATTTCTCCTTTAGGAAAATAAATTTGGTGAGATGATGGTTTCAAGATAAGAAATAAGAGGGTGGGAAACCAAATAAAAGGCTACTGAAAGACTCCAGGACACGATATGGACATGAACGTGGGTGACAGCTGTATGACTGGTGTTAGGGCAGCACTGGAAAGAATACTATAGTCAAGAAAGTTACTACAAATAAATGAATGAATGAACAAATGAAGCATTTATCAAACGCTTAGCAGGTGCAAAGCCAGAAGAACCAACAAGATTTGGCAACTGACTGAATGTGAGGAATAAGTAAACTCCCAGGTAGGGGACTTTGGTGACCAGAAAGATGGTAGTGCCCTCAACAGAAAGGAGTAAGTTAGAAATGGAAAAGTTCTGGAGAAAGATAATACGCTGTACTTTAGACATGCTGAGATTGAGAAAACTATGAGACCTTCATTTGAATGTCTAATAGCCAGCTGGAGATGCAAGACTAGAGTTCAGGAGATAAAGTGGCAATGGATATAAGAACTGGGAGTTATCAGAGGCAGTTAGGTAGCACAGTAGATACAGCACCGAGCCTGAAGTCAGGAAGACCTGAAATCAAATCCAGACTCAGACACTTAAAAGCTGTGTAACCCTGGGCAAGTAAGTCACCTAGTTTACTCTACTGTAAAAATGGGGATAATAATAGCACCTATCTTGCAGGGTTTTTGTGAGGATGAAATTAGATATTGCTTGTAAAAGCATTTAACATGAAGCCTAGCTCAAAAGGGAACTCTATAAATGTCTATTTCTTTCCCCATTATCAACATAGAGGCCATAGTTGAACTCTGAAATTGATGAGAAAGAGAGAGGGAAACAGAATGGGAAGAAAGAGAGGGGAGGAGGGAGGAGAGGGGAGAGAAGAGGAGAGCAGAGGGATCAAGGAAAACTGAGAAATACTATGGCAGAAAGTATGTATAGACCAACATCTCATACAGTATACCAAGAAAAG
This sequence comes from Trichosurus vulpecula, assembly GCF_011100635.1. Classification (NCBI taxonomy): domain Eukaryota; kingdom Metazoa; phylum Chordata; class Mammalia; order Diprotodontia; family Phalangeridae; genus Trichosurus; species Trichosurus vulpecula. Next base: position 83,292,501 of record NC_050573.1, read on the forward strand.
ACCAAAATGGGCACAACTTACACACAAAGGGTGATACCATAAGCAAATCAGGAGAGCATGGAATGGTTTATCTGTCAGACCTTTGAATAAGGGAAGAATTTAGAACCAAAGAAAATATAGAGAGCATCACACATAATTCTGGTTATATAAAATTCAAAAGTCTTTGCACAAACAAAAACAAACAATGAAACAAAATTAAAAGGAAAGCAGAAAACTAGGACAAAATATTTGCAACAAGTATCTCTGATAAAGGCCTCATTTCCAAAATATATAGAGAATTGAGTCAAATTTATAAAAATACAAGTCAGTCCTCAATTGATAAATGATGAAATGACACGAACAGGCAGTTTTCAGAAGAAGAAATCAAAGATATCTATAGTCATTTGGAAAAAAATGCCCTATATCACTACTGATTAGAGAAATGCACATTAAAACTCAGGAGTACCACCTTACACCTATCAAGTTGGCTAATACGACAGAAAAGGAAAATGACAAATAATGAAGGGAACGTGGAAAAATTGGGAGACTAATGCACTGTTCGTGGAGTTGTGAAATGATTCTGAACCATTCTGGAGAGCAATTTGGAACTATGTCTAATGGGCTATAAAAAGTATGCATACCCTTTGATCCATCAACACCTCAAAAAAAATTTTTTTTAAGGGAAAAGGACCTATTTGTACAAAAATATTTATAGCAGTTCTTTTAGCAGTGGCTAAGAATTAAAAATTGAAAGGATGCCCATCATTTGGGGAATGGTTAGGCAAACTGTGGTATATGATTGCAATGGAATATTATTGTGCTATAAGAAATGATAAGCAGGATGATTTCAGAAAAATCTAAAAAGACTTAAATGAACTGATGCAGAGTGAAGTCAGTAGAACCAGGACAACACTATACACATTAATAGCAAATACCGTACAGCAAAGAACTATGAATAACAGCTATTCACAGCAATACGATGATCTAAGACAATCCCAAAGGACTAATGACAAAGTGTACTTTCTACCTCCAGAGAAAAAACTGATATTGTTTGAATATAGACTGAAGCATGCTATTTTTCACTTTTTTCATTCTTTTTCTTTTATTTGAGACTTCTTGCACAAAACGACTAATACAGAAATGTTTTAAATCAATGCACATACATAACTTATATCTGATTGTTTACCATCTCAGGGAAGGGGGAGGGGGTGAAGAGAATTTGGAACACAAAACTTAAAAAAAAAATCCCAATGTTAAAAAAGTTTTATCATGTAATTGGGGGGAAAACAAAATATATTAAATATTAAAAGAAAAAACAAAAGGGCCCAGGACAAAGCTCGGGGGTATACACACAAATGGAGCTGAGATACAGATAATGGATGATCTAACAAAAGAATGGTCAAGAGTGACCCTGAGGGGCAGCTAGGTGGTGCAGTGAGTAAAGCACTGGCCCTGGAGTTAGGAGGACCTGAGTTCAAATCTGGCCTCAGACACTTGACACATGTACTAGCTGTGTGACCTTGGGCAAGTCATTTAACCCCAACTGCCCTGCCCAAAAAAAAAAAAGTGACGCTGAAGGTAGAAGGCAAACCAGGTGAGATCAATGCCAAGAAAATCCATAATGTCTAAGAGTAGGAGATGGCAAAAAGTATCAAATAGAAGCAGTCAACAAGCATTTATTAAGCACTTACTATATACCAGGCACTATACTAAGAACTTGAAAGACGGAGGGAAGGAAAAGGAAAAACAGAAAAAATTAGTTGATCTTCTCCTGAAAGGATCCTCAAAATGAAAACTCCTAGGAATGTTATAGTCAAAATCCAGAGCTTCTAGGTCAAAGAAAAAAGAATATAAGTACCAAGTCACAGTCAGCATCACACAAAACTTATCATCCAACACAATAAAGAAATTGGAATATGATATTCCAGAAGGCAAAAGATCTAGACGCAAAACCAAAAATAATTTTCCCAGAAAAAATGAGTACAATCCTGTAGAGGGAAAAAATGGATTTTTAATGAAAGAAAAGACATCCATGAATTCCTGATGAAAAGTTCAGAGAGATGAAAATATGACATTCAAACACAGATGGAAAAGAAAGGAGTTAAGGAAAAGAGAGTAAGTTATAAGGAAGACAGATTAAGGAAAGCACTAGTCAGAACTAAAACAAACACCTAAAGGTAATGGTGAAGAAAAGAGAGAAGGAAATATAAGAAAATAGGATGAGGGGAAAGAAACAACTAGAAATTACAACTGTGCACGTGAATGAGATTAATTCACCCATAAAACAGAAGAAGATAGCAGAATGAATTAGAAATCAAAATTTAATCATTTGTTGTTTGAAAGCAACACTCTTGAAACAGAGAAAAATACACACAGAATTTAAAAAGAGGCTAGAACAGAAATCTATTATGCTTCAGATAAAGTAAAAAGGGTATAGTAATCATGACCTCAGACAAAGTAATAGCAAAAATAGATCTGATTAAAACAGATAAACTGTAATTTGCTAACAGATGCCAGACAATGAATTAGTCTTAATGCTAAACATATTGACAAATATGATGAATGCTATGGTATACAAATTCTTCAATGAAAAGTTAAATAAGTTACCAGGAGAAATAAACAACAAAGAGGCAGCTAGGTGGCACAGTGGATAGAATAACAGACCTGGAGTCAAAAGGACCTGAGCTCAAATCTAGCCTCAGATACTTATTAGCTATCTGACCCTGACAAGTCATTTAACCCTGTTTGCCTCAGTTTCCTCATCTGTAAAACGAACTTGAGAAGGAAATGCAAACTACTCCAGTATCTTTACCAAGAAAACCCAAAATGGGGTTACGAAGAGCTGGACGTGACTGAAAGATGACTAAACAACAAAAACAACTATATTAGATGTGAGAAGGGCATGAAAAAATCTGAACTATGACCTATGAAGAACATACAAGTCACAAACCCAAAGCTTAGGAGGGAAGTGACCATTCCATTATCATCATGTCAATACAAAGCAACTTTTGTGAAAACCATCATTAGTCAAGCAAGCAGAACTTCAGAATTAATAAGACTTTTAGGCTCACTGTTTTGTACATAATGTTACAACAAATGTTATGGCTAAAGTGGTCCAAGTTTTAAAATGCTAATTTTATATCCATATTAGTTTTATAATCAGAAAAATCTGGTGAAGCTAACAGCCAATATATACAATAATGCTGATCTGTTACTGGCTGGGCACTATAGCTTGAAAGAGGATACAGCAAGTATTGGTGCAGGAAGTTGATCCTAGACTGGTCAAGGAACAAGTAAAAGCCTTGTAAATTGTTTCTCAAAACAACACAGACTACTTAGGATTTCCAAAAATGGGAGATGGGAGAAAATCTGCCTTATTGTCTTACTATTAAGTAGAAAAGGAACTCTAATTCAATTCCCAGTGACTTGCACCTAAGAGACACTTGGTTCTGTCCTCATGGGAATGAGCATTCCTCAGTGATAATATAAAGGGAGCAACTCCTTGGCAGAGGATTTGGATTTGAATATCTTTGGGTTATGAAGAAAATGTTTTGTGAAACTTTAAGGCATATACAAATGAATTACTTTTTATTACTAACAATGTTTCTTTACCTCTCTGAGTCTTCTTTTATTTCCCTCAACTGTAAAATCAAAGAGGTGAAATAGACGATCTCAAAACCCAACAATCTATGATATGATGAGATTTATACCTCAAGACTACAAAAGTTAATTAAACACACTGGCACAAGGTTGTCTATAAATAATACTGATGATGACAGTAATAGTAAACTACTCCATATTTATATAGTGTTTTAAATTTTACAAACCACTTTCCTCACAGCAACCTTATTAGGTATAGAATGCAAGCATTATTTTTCCCTTTCATAGATGAGAAAATTCAGATTCAGAGGTAAAGTGGATTACTATGGTCACATATCTAAAAAATGTTAAGGCCATGATTAAAATCCAGGTTTCTCAATTTCAAACCACCTTTCGTAACTGGGGATTAATTGAATTTTCAGGGATGCTGTGCAACCCTCTATTTAGGAAGTGTTAAATAAAGGTTGGAACTGATCTCTCTGCAGTGAGTTAGAAGGCAGCTGACTCACATTTGAAGAAAAAATGGATAATCACCCTGGGAGTCCACACAAGAATGTCAAAAAGGAGTTTACCATCTCTTGAGGAGGTCAGTACTGATCTCCAAATCTGACATCTTAGCTACCAGAAATAAGGCATAGAACATTTAGGGAAGTCTGGAGACCTGGAAACCATTAACGCAAGAAAACAAGACATGTTAAAGAAAAACTCTGTCCAAGAAACAGGGGAAACAGCTTTGTTGGTTAAAAAAAAATTAAAAATTAAAAAAAATCCACCTACTCAAAATTGATATTATAATCCCAGATCTTTGTGGGACACCCCCTCCCCAGTCTTCTGCCACAACAAGTGGCAGGATGTGAGAAAAGCAAAGTCCTCAAACGAATACAAATGGGTGCCAAAGAAGAAGTTGCGCTAACGGAACAACTGCTAGCCTCCATAAAACCTTCCCATATATTCCCCTTTCTCTATCACTTAAAAGAAAATTGGTACTGTGCAGAACATACCAACCACACAATTTCTGAAGGACTAAGTGGGACAATCATTTCTCAAGCTACAATCTCCCTTTAAGGATTTTCAAACTAAGCTTTTGTGATCACCTATCCCAATTAATAAAAAACTTACAAGTACACTTCACAGAAACAGACAGATAGAAACACACATATGCATAGAGCATATATGGATATATGCAAATATATACACATATATACGTGTGTGTGTGTGTGTGTGTGTGTGTGTGTGGAAACTCCTACCAATGCAGGTTGGTACCTTCTCTTGAAGAGTTACCTATACCAAATGTGTCAGATGCTGGTTGTGAACCTACATGTATGTGGCACTGAGACTGGCTCTCTCACCATGACATCCTGCATAGATATTATAATATAGACATATTTGGTCTAAGTAACTCTCCGAGAGAAGATGCCAACCTGCACTGGTAGACAGAGTTTTGACACCAGGGAGTTCTGTATAATAACAGCATTATAGGTTTCTTTATATATATAAAACATACAAAAAAAATATTTAAAAAGGACTAAAGATGAAATAATGTTTTAAAAATAATGCATTTTAACATTATCATAATAATGCTCATTATTGAAAATAATTTTGTAAGAGCCATGTGATTAAATATACTTCATTAGTTTTAAAAACCTTAACTCATGATACAATTCAAGGTCCAGTTCTAAGTTCAGATAATTTCAATGATTGGTTTTAACAAATGTCATAGCTGAAATCATAAGGATGTATGGACTACAACTGCCAGAACTCACGAAATAATTTAAATGCAATAACAGGGTAATCAGTGGATTAAAAAATATTATTTTATTCTCTATCTCATTAGTTTTCTTTCCTAACCCTGCAAAAACTTGCGACTCAAAAAATAGTCCTTAGTTTTTGGAAGAGGGTCCTACAAGAGAAGTAGCTGGATATATACCTCCACCTCCACCTCCAGTCTTGTCTGACCCCACATTCCCCACCCCTCTACCCCACCCTTCCTCCTAGAATATAAGCTCCTTGAGGCAAAGCACTGTTTTGCTTTCCTGCTCCAGCAGGCAAATAGTCTTTTTGGCAAGCCCACGTTTTGCATTCTAACAATGTGGTCAGCCCATAGGAGTTGCGCTCTCTGAAGCAGAGTTTGAACACTTGGCAGTTTAGTTCCAGTAAGGACCTCAACGTCTGGCACTTCAACCTGCCAGGTTATCTTCAGAATCTTCCTAAGACAATTCAAATGGAAGTGATTCAGTTCCCTGGCATGGCGCTGGTAGACTGTCCAGGTTTCACGGGCATACAACAATGAGGTCAACACAACTACTAAGAAGACCTTCAGTTTGGTAGTCAGTCTGATACCTCTTCTCTGCCATACTTTCCTTCCCAAAGCTCTGGCAATATGTTCATTAACCTCATTATCAATGTGTACATTCCTGGAAAGTACACTACCAAGGTAAGTGAACTTATCCACAGCATTCAAAATTTCTCCATTTGCTATAACTGATGGTTCCACACATGGATGGTGTGGTGGTGGCGGATGGAGCACCTGTGTTTTCTCGGTGTTAACTGTTAGGCCAAAGTTAGAACAAGAAGCAGAGAATTGATGCACACAATCGTTTGCAAGCAGAAAATCAGGCACCAACAACTCACACAGGGCAAGTGTTCACATGGTGGTCAGAAAAAGGGATACAGGGACACTCTCAAGGTCTCTCTCAAGAACTCTGGAATTGATTGTGTGACATGGGACACACTGGCACAGGATCCCTCAGCATGGCACATCAGAGAAGGTGCTGTGCTCTATGAGCAAAGCAGAATTAAGGCAGCTCAAAGGTAACACCGGATGCACCAATTTGGAGTATCCACCCCAAATGTTCACATGAACTATTTGTGCTCGACTTGTGGTAGAGCACTCTGAGTTCATATCCTTCTGATCGGCCACAGGTGGACACAATGAAACTTGACTCTAGCAGAATGGTGTCATTTTGGTCCTCTTTGAGAACGAAGGACAACAAACCAACCAACGAATCCAGCACACAAAATTGACTAGAAATATTTATCTTAGTAATCCTCTGTATTATGAAAAGCTCTTTCATGCATTCACATATTGGGGGAAGAGATACAGTGAACCTCAAGAGATAATCAGTTTCCATCCTGTGGTAAAGAGTAGCTCTGCAAAGAAATCAGACCAAATGAGGGACAAATAAGCAAAAACACTTTTGAGTCTGCATTCTTCTCCACACAATTACCATTTCTGAATTTTACACCTTGCAGTTCACTAAAGTTAATGACTATTCCACTACCATTCCCCATACCCTAAACACACTCCTTTACTTCCCACTAAGAACAGAAAACATTTTAAAGGTACTCTAAATTTTTAGTTTCCTCCCTGGCTGCTCAGGTGGGCACAGCTGTCTAGGTTACCATCAATAACCTCCTGAAAGACATCCCAAAATGAAAACTCCCAGGAATATTACAGCCAAATTCCAGAGCTCTCAAGTCAAGGAGAAACTACTGTAAGTAGCCAGAAAGAAATATTTCAAATGTCATGGAACCACAATCAGGATCACACAAGATTTAGCAGCTTCCATGTTAAAGGAATGGAGGACTTGGAATATGATATTTTGGAAGGCAAAGGAGCTAAAATTGCCCATCGAACAGAGTAAAGCCTTCAGGGGAAAAACAGACATTTAATGAAATAGACGACTTCTAAGCATTCCTTATGAAAAGATCAGAGTTGAGTAGGAAAATTGATTTCAAACAGAAGACTTAAGAGAAGTACAAAAAGGTAAACACAAAAGAGTAATTAAAAGGATTCAACAAAGTCAAACTGTTTACATTCCTATATAGTAATATGATACATGTACCTCCTAAGAACTTTATATCATTACTAGGGCAGTTAAAAGGAGTTTACATAGAGGGCATGGGTATGAGTCTATTATGTTGGAAGGATCTCCCAAAAAACAGAGGGGTGAGAAAGAGGGATGCATTAGGAGAAGGGCAAAAGAAGAGGTAGAATGGGGAAAATTTTCTCACATAAAAGAAGTGTTCAAAGAAGAGCTTCTATGGTGCAAGGAAAAATAGGGGATGTTTGAACCCCACTTTCATTGATATTCATTCAAAGAGGGAAGAATATATATCAGTTGTGTATCTATTTGACCCATTCTGGAACAAGGAGGGGAAGGGGATAATAGAAGGGAAGCATAATATAAGGAAGGACAGATAAAGAGAGAGAAGAAATAGAAGAAAATACAATGGAGGAAAACACAGTTATGAGTCATAATTGTGAATGTAAATGGAATGAGCTCACCTACAAAACAGAAGCAGAGAGCAGAATGGATTAGAGACTAGAATCCAACAATATGTTGTTTATAGGGGGTCCCCAAAGTCAAAACTATTATCTAGTACTAAGATGTTTAAATCTCTACTACAGTAAATACTGACAAATATTATTCACATAAACAGAAGTTCTTTGGAGAAAGGTGAGGAGACAGCAAAGCCCAAAGACCAAAAGGTTTGAGAATTGTTGGTCTAATTAGTCAGTCAATAAGTACTTATTAAGTAGCTTCTGTGGTAAAGCAGACACTGTGGTAAGGGCTGGGGATAGAAAGAAAGGCAAAAGAGTCCAATGATCTTAAGGAGCTCATAATCTAATAGGGGAGAAAAACACATAAACAGGTATTTACAAGCACTCTCTCTCTCTCTCTCTCTCTCTCCCTCCCTCCATATATAGATAGATAGATAGATATCATATATACATACATATACACACATATGATAAATAGGAAATGATCAACAGAGGGAAGGCACTAGAGAGATTAGGACTAGATAAGCAAATTTGAGAACCATCAGCACAGAGTTTAATTAGAGGGGAACTGATGAGATCAAGAAGTAAAGTAGCACAGAGAGAGAAGAGAAGAGATCCCAGGAAAGAACCCTGTGGAACACCCATGGTTAACTGTTGTTCATCCTTTGTTTTCAAAGAGGACCAATGAGATGACAGGGTGATATCTTGACTCAGGCATGAATTGGATTTAAGTAAGGCAGAGTTGCACAAAGTCTACAGCCTCATTCTGTCTTCCAGAGTCAATGAAGTCCAGTGGCAAGACCAAAGTCAACATGATTGGCGATGGCCCAGGATGCAGTGGATGACCTTGGTATCTTCCATATCTGACAAAGCTCTACGTGTTCAACAGTGTCTACTTCAACTGCCTTCATGGCTGTTGGAACAATAGACATCCTCCTTACTCACCAACAGGTTTGCAGTCTGTTAATCACCCTTAACCTGGTTTAGCCCATCTGCCAGGAGGGTTGCTGCTGCATATGCTACAGTTTCTCGGAGCCACAGGTAAGAGTTGTGTGAAAAGGTAAACACCAAAAGTAAATAAGCAGAGGTGCTAGTCCTCCTTGAACACCCCATAGGAGGAAGGAAAGGAGGAAGGGAGAAACATAATTAAGCACTGTTGTTGTTCAGTTGTGGCCCCATTTGGGGTCTTCTTGGCAAAGATACTGGAGTGGTCTGCCATTTCCTTCTCTAGGTCATTTTACAGACAAGGAAACTGAAGCAAACATGGTTAAATGACTTGCCTAGGATCATATACCTAGGAAGTGTCTTGAGGCCAGATTTGAACTCACAAAGAAGAGTCTTCCCGACTATAGTCTTGACGCTCTATGCACTGATTAGTTCTATACACCGTTGGGGATATATGACTGGTAAGGGACATGTCTCATCAGAATATGAAAGAAATAAGACAGGTGTAGTTTTGAAAGGCTTTAATATAAGTTTAAAAGAAAGGAGGAGACAAAGTTTAAGGAAATTAGAGAGAAGAGAAAATGAGTCAAAAATTAAGAAAAGTTGTTGTCTGAATAGAAGGTTTTGGAGATTCGGAAAGAGAAAAGTGAAGAAAGTTTTTCATTTCATTTCGGATAAGAAAGATGAGAAACAGGGCAGCTAGGTGGCACGGTGAGTAGAGCGCCGGCCCTGGAGTCAGGAGGACCTGAGTTCAAATCTGACCTCAGACACTTGATATACTTACTAGCTGTGTGACCTTGGGCAAGTCACTTGACCCCAATTGCCCTGCCCTCCCCCCCACCCAAAAAGATGAGAAACCTTAACTGGTTATTCAAAATTATATGGAAAATATACAAATATATTTGCAGCAGTGAATAACTTGGGTATAGCATACCAAGATTCTGTCCTTGAAGGGAGTATTTATCAGAGGTTATTTCTGTTTCAGAAAAGTTTCATGGATCCTAAAAGAAGGGTGAAAACACAAGACTGTTACTTTAAATCTTTGGAAGTTGACTTACTGAAAATAATTGGCCTATAATTTTAACTGCTAGTAGTAAATGGTCGTGAATAAACTGAAATCTAAATGCTACCATTAGCAATAAGTCCAGATTTGATTTTGACCTGAAACTAAATCATACTGTGGTCTCTTTTTTTTTTTTTGGTGGGGGGGGGGGGGGGGCGGGGAAGGTCTCATTTTCAATGAAATGTGACCTCCCATTAAGATAATTATGGTAAATCAGCACTGAATGCAAAAATAATTTGGTATTTTACATTAAGGCAGAGGAAAAAAAAATAATGCTGGAAAATGCATGATTAGAAAAAACTGAGCCAAAAACTCCAGTCTCAGAAATGTTTTATCTGTGTGACTTCATCTGTTTACCTCAGATTCCAGATCTGTAAAGGTGAAAATGAACTAAGAGCACGAACCTCCTAGAGTTGTTGTGAGGATCACATGATTGATAAGTGCATTATCTCATTCTTCCAGAATGTTTATGGACTAATTAAAGATAAAGAAACTTATGAAACAAAGATATAAATCTATTAATTTGTGAGGTTAAAGAACTTCTATTTTTGTTTTTCATTGCAATCAGTTATCTTAGTGGAGAGTAACTCATAATATCTTATGTTCCCTAAATGGGAAATCAAGTTTTGTTTAGGTTTGCTGTTTAATCTGGGATTAAAACCTGTATATAGATCATACCCTGAAGTGCATGTAAATTACTCAAGAAGTTACCTTAAAGATGTAATATCTATTCTATTTAAGCATGATTAACAACTGAAACTACTGAACCTAGGAATAGAATGCATCTATTTACAATCAGTGCTGATGGTGAGGTATTCATGCATAGGATTAGGTCCTTAGTTCATCTCCTCTTCCAAAGTGGAGAATCAGCAGAGTGAGAAAATTCTGACAAAGCAACAAGGTCAGGCGATTATATTTATAGGCCTTGAATATGTTATGATAGTAAGTTCTAAAAAATGGGTTCACGATTTTACACATAATATTGCATTGATGATTATAAAGAAAGATAGAAAGAGCAAGTGGTACATGTAATAACTGAAATTTTCTGAAGTTTCATGTGAACTATGGGTGAACAGGATTAGAGCCATAATGTTTGAGCTAGCTTTTACCATATGACCTACGTACTGGGACAAGCAAATTTAAGAGATTATACTAAGCTGCATTAAGTCTTGTTAGTCACAGATTTTAGTAGAATTACCCAGGAATCCCTGCAAGTGACTTAGAAACAGGCAAGAAAATCCACTGGAAAGAGACCACTTCAGAGCTGCCGAAGAAGGAAGCCTAGTTCAGAATGTCCAAGAAAACATGTTTCCAAGGACCAGATAACTACATGGGACATCTGGGACTCGAGTTGAAATGTGCTGACTAATTGAACATTGGGAGTGGGTTACCAGGTTACAAAGGGGACTGATGTTATATAATATTAACAATCATTACTGTATTGCTTTACTCTTTTGTTTCATGGTATTTACATTTACTTCTCTCCTCTGCTCGAAAATTTTGATGGCTTGGCCAAAGGCTGCCCCCTTTACTTTGGGTTTACTGGCTAGATTTCTTTCTCAAAAACCAAGGCTTAAACCCACCTCACTCTGGAGCTCATAGATTAGACAACAGGTCCCTGCCCTCCTAGCACAGACTGAATGTAAATACTAAACAGTGACTATTTCTCTTTTGGCCAGGAATCCTGAGGGTCTTCCCCTCTCAGTTTCGATTTTTTTTTTTTTGAGTTTTTGATTAATGGAGCCATCCCTTGATTACTGGTAACTTCTTAAAGAAACCTATTAACTGAATGGGCATTACCTCACTCACAGTGAGCACCTGTAAAGACCTTAGCCCAACAGGGTCAAGGTCTCCCAATGCACCCTGGGCCACCTCCAGTCATCCTGATGAATATTATGCTACTGGACCCAGATGGCTCTGGAGGAGAAAATGAGGCTGGTGAACTTGCACAGCCCTCTCTCACTCAAATCAAAGTCAAGTGCAAGTCATGTCATCATTTCCCTGATGTTGTGGTCCTCTTCGAGAACAAAGGAAAAACACAACAACAATTTATGTTTACTGAGTTTTCTTGTTGACTTTGCTGATACGTACATCTCCCCTCTAAAATTAGTACATAGTGTGCCCTCTAAATGGCTTAATCTGTAAGATGCCTTAGTTTAAGCCTATTTAACAAGGTTTATCTCCTTGGGGGATACATGAGATTTTGACTGTATATTTAAGTTTATTTTAATTTATGACACTGATGGAAACATGGGTTTATAATTTGTGACACATCTTGTCACAGTACTCTTATCTTCTGTGGTGAGTTTAAGTCCCTTAACTTATATTCACTAATGTGGCACAAGCAACAGACATCAGGATGATGCCGCTGAGGGTAAAAAAGCAACGTAAGACCAAATGTGGTGCTGAACCATATATCTTTTGTGCTGTTGTAATCACTTCCATATATACGGTTAGCACAAAACTGGGGAATTATTGAAAGTTATGCTAATTCAGTGACCCACTGTTCCCAGACCTGCCTGTCAATCAATATTAGAGATGTTACCCAGTCTGAGGCCTTTTTATTACCTGCTATTATCTTATATAGCAAGTCACCCCCTACCTGTTTGTACCTATAAAACATCACTGTACAGGCCAATGATGAGGAACTGAGATGTAATAGCACATCCCCTTTTGCTGACCTGAACCTATCTAAATTGTCTACCTCATTACATTTTGAATCCCTTGCTGATCTCCAATGATCAGCTCCTTAATGTGTTGCAACTTTGATTTACTTTTAATAAACCCCTTTTAATTCTCTTTTCCTGAGTTTTACAAAACTAATCAGGGCAAAAGCCCAAAGAAAGAATTTTCTTTTAATGTATAGAGCTTATTTGGATACAACTGCTGATGTTATATCCTCTATTAATTACACTGTGAGCTTCTTGAGGGCAGGTGCTATTTTTCCTTCCTTCCTATCCCTGGAAGTTTTGAACAGTGGCTAGCATAGAATAGCCATTTTCTAAATCCTTAATGACTTGACCTAAAAAATAAACGAGCAGTACCAGAAGAACAATTTCTGCTCTAATGACAACACAGTAAAGGACATGATCTAGGGAAGCTTTCAGGGATCTGTTCCAGGCCTGTCCAGACCAAACTCAAGTGTGAAGGGGTTTTCCTAGACGTTCATTTGCTAGAAAGGAGAGCTCTGCCAAAAGAAACAAAGAAAAAGAGGAAGAAATTGTGCATAGGGGGTGAGCTGCAATGCTAGACATGAAAAGAGCAAAAATATTTCTTATTGAATAGAGGCTAATGAGTGAAGTGGAATTCCTTGTCAGTTAGTTGTAATGATGGAAAACTTAAAAACTGGTAAGGGGTCCCCTGAACTTGTCTTCTTGAATTGCCATATTTTCCAGAAACACAGGACCCAGAGTATGTAGGAGAACCTGAACAAGTCAAGAATGGAGCCCGCCCCACCCCCAGCTGACATATGTTGTTATCTACACCCCATGCTGGACTCCCTGTGTGTCCCTGGGAGTCAAGGCAGGTGCCAAACAGTCTGCACCAGACTGAGAAACTGTGCAATTGGGACCCTTCTAGATAAGCAGACCACCATATCTTCATACTCTAGAATTCCCAAAGGAAAAGAATGCTGCTTTGTTCATCTTACTTATTCATGGTATCTCTTCCCCTCTGGGAGGGAATCAGTCCTTTCCCCATCCCTACAACTCTTTCCCTCCTCCCATGACATTCCCCTTTAGGAGGACATTGCTTCCTCTTCCTCTCTTTGCTACAACTTCATAAATATTCAAGTTTCTATTTGGCTTGTGAACACCTTGTATCTGGAGTTCCACATGCATGTTCATTTCTCTTATAATCAGTCTAGTTCCCATGCATATCTCATGGACTTGTGAAATTTTTTTTGGTTAACAAAATAAAATACGGGAGGGCAATTTGGAGCTAGTGCTTGAGAAGCCAAAGTGTCAATGAATCAATTTAAAAACCAGAAGACAGCAGGGCAATATTATTACTACTGTATTCACTTTCATGCCTATTTTTGTAAAGAAACACTCCAGAGGTAAAATGGATTGCCAGATTGATAGACGATCTTCTACAGGAATGGCCACATTGGTTGATGTTGGTCAAGTATGTGGATGGACTGACTACATTCACCAATCCTGGGCCATCTCCAATTGTCCTGATGAATATCTGGCCACTGGACCCAGAAGGCTCTGGAGGAGAAAGTGAGGCTGGTGACCTTGAACAGCCCTCCCTCATTCAAATCAAAGTCAACCGCAAGTCATGTCATCATTTTCCTGATGTCATGGTCTTCTTCAAAAATGAAGGACAAACACAATTCTAGGGTGGGAGTCTGTAAGGGACATCCCTCCAGCTCCAAGCTTCCTGCTTGGGCCAGGCAGCCAGACAGCAAAGCCTTGGACCTCTGTAGGCTGAGCTGGGAAGGGAGAAGGATCTCAAAAGGGGAAACATCTTTCTCTCTGCTGGCCTAGAGAGATTTATAGAGAAGTTACAAAGGCTTTACCTCTGCTCTTGGGGGGGGGGGGGGGAGGGAGGGGAAGACTTCAACCTACAGAGGGAGAGAGTGAGCAGGTAGGATCAGGCTTGGAAATGCTCTCACTCCTTCACAACTGGGAAAGATAGGAAGAGTTCAAGTTATGAAGGCTTTTGAATGGCAACTAAATGAATTTATATTTAATTCTGAAGATAACAAGGAGCCATTGGAACTCACTAAGCAAAGGGTTGACATAGTCAAATCTACCTCTTTCAAAAATCATCTTGGCAGCTGAGAGGAGGATGTATTGGTATGGGGATGTATTGGTATTGAGGTAGGGCTGGTTAAAGGTTACTGCAACAATCCAATAGACTTGACTAAATTTTTAGAAGTGTGGTGTGTGTGTGTGTGTGTGTGTGTGTGTATGAAAAATCAGGTAGGCAAATATCTTTCGTTGTTTAGTCATTTCAGTTGTGTCTGACTCTTCATGACTCATTTGGAGTATTCTGGGCAAAGATACTAGAGTGGTTTGCCATTTCCTTCTCTGGGTCATTTTACAGATGAGGAAACTGAGGCAAACAGGGATAAATGACTTACCTAGAGTCACATGGCTGGCAAGGGTCTGAGGCCAGATTTGAACTTAGGTCTTCCTGACTCCAAGCCCAGCACTCCATCCACTATACCACTCTGGCTGCCCTCTGTTAGAATCTATCTCTGCTCTAATATAGCTATTTTTCTGGGTACCTAGAATCACAGAATCTATTACACCCGGGTTATTCCATCTTAAAATAATATGTCCTGGCTTATGGAGAACTGAAACTCTTAAAAGTTCTTCCTTATATTGAGAAAAGAGCTCATACTAGTTCTGTCCTCTGGGGCCAAGGATTTCTTCCAGTTGTTGTCTAGTACAGAGAGTATAGCTGAGGATGCAAAAAAGTCACCTTACTATTCTTTTTTTCTTATTAAACTTTTTTATTCAATGGAACCTTTACAACCTATTGAAAATGTCACATTCCAATTGCAGAATGTGTGAGAAAACAACTATCATATGTAAGTACTTACAGACAAAAATTTTGGAATAAATGAATCAACACTAAGCTCTATACATGTATGTACACCATGATCAAAATGCAGGTGAGAACCCTGGAGCACCTGAGTTTTCAGATTATTGGCTTTCCAGAGACAGTGGCTGCCTTTTGACCCAGTTCTACTAAACTCAGCCCACCCCATAATGTCTTTGGTTGGTAGGTACTATATCATCAAAGATTAGGCAAAAGGTCCTTAGGTATGCTCAAGGTTTATCTGCAGATGTTTCTTCCAGAAGAATGTCAGTTTGAGTTGTAAGGAAGGACTCCCATGTGGCAAAGTACTGTTCATAGCAGCCGATATTTTTCTCTGCCATGGCTGTAAATGCCAACTTGATATCATTTTGAATGTTTTGTTTCCATCTGGCCACACCTTTCAGGGAGTCAACTATATCCTCTTCCTATGCTGACCACCAGGGGTAGACTGGTCCATATTCCTTCATTTCCTCAAAATACCCCTTTTCTTCCTTGTAAATTCTATGAGATATTTTGTCTATGAAGTTTATCTCCTGGCTAAATGGTCCCATATAATTATTCATTTCAGTTAACTCCTCTGGGCGGTTTTTACCTCCTCTCACTAAGGGTACTACACCTCTGACTGTCTGCCCCATCCTGCTAAGCAATCCAGGACCTTGTTTCTTGTGTGCAGAGAGTTCCCAGGCTTGTGCAGTAAGAAACACTTTAAAGTCTTCATTAAAAGTTAAAGTTGGGTGATCAGCAATTCGATTTAAGAATTTATGCAGTGCCTTTCTTCAAGTCTCAATGAAGTTATCATTAAACCATCCCACCATGCCTTTCATTATAAAATTTTCTGGCAAAGGAAGAATAATGAGGGTGGGATGTGCTTCTTCCAGTTTTCCCTTTAACCAAAGGAAATCTTGGTAACATCTTCGAACTTCAAATTCACTAGAATCAAACTCACCCTGAGATGTCTTAGTTGTACCTCTGTAGGTGATGAAAGTTTCAATTGCAGTAGTGTGGCTTTCAGGATCATCAATTGTGATAAAAACATCCTTGGAGTCTGGCTGGTCTTTAAACTTGTATTCGTTTATCATGGATAAAGGGGATGTCAGCATCAAAGGACTAAAGAGTTCATGTCCATTAGGGAGACATCCTTGCTGAAGACCTCCAGGTCATCCTCATCTTCCATGTAGGTCTGGCACCTCAGGCTGCATCAGGACTACGGCCCCAGGGCTGCCTCAGGGTTCTCCCTGCTACTGCTGCCTGCCCCGCCCCCACTGACTGCTCCACCCAGGGACCCTGGGCAGAAGGGCTGCAGTACCCAGCTCTCACCATCCAATCCATCCGTGTGTGTGAGCCCAGCCAGCCACCTGGGCAGCTTCAACTCCCCTGGGTTGGTGCACATCCTTCGCCTTCACCTCCCTTCCACGTCCTTTCCCCCTCACCTTACTATTCTTCTGAGGAAAAAGTAAGAAAATTTTCCATTTGCTAAATTAGTCCCTTAAAGCCATCATCTAGGAAGCAATCTCTGCAGTAAAGGGAACAACCAGCCCCACCAACTGTCACCTACAGGGAAGTAGCAAAGCAAGCACCCTGAGTAAGAGACAAGAGGCAGCATGTGCCAGCTAAGTCAGCCACCACCACTACCTCAGTCCACCAACCTCCAACTATGAAGAACTGACACAAATAAGCAAGTATTGTCAATCCCAATCTCCTGAGAAGCCACAGCTACTGAAGACTCAGAAAAGAAAGTTCGTGCCACCAAGTCCTTGGCACTGTTCATTATTAAAGATAGATATGGTTATATCAGTAAAAATTACGTTAAAGAATAAACATTCCTATCTGCTCTACTACTGCACTCTACAGACTATTAGAGCTTTCCAGCTGACTAGCAAGCTGATATCTCTATTTGTTTTCTACCACATTCAAATGTGAACTTCTTGAGATGAGTAACTATCTCTATATTTCATATCTCCAGTGTTTAGCACAATGCTTTGCAGCCAGTAAGCATTTAATACATGTTTTTTCACTCATTCATTCATTCTTTCATTCACTCCTTATGAAATCTTTGAATAAAAACTTTATTTCAACATCTTTTAATCTATGTAAGTCCAATTATCTTGTGTCTGTTCTCTTTAGAGAAGAGGTTCTTAACCTAGGGTCTATAAATTTTTAAAATGTTTTAATAATTATATTTTGATATAATTGGCGTTCCTTGAAATCTTAGGTTGTCATGTCTGACTCTTCCTGACCCCCATTTGGGATTTTCTTGGCAACAATACTGGAGTGATTATCCACTTCCTTCTCCAGATGATTTTCTGACTTGCCCAGGGTCACACAGCTAGTAAGTGTCTGAGGCCAGATTTTAACTCAGGAAGAAAAGTCTTCCTGACTCCACACCTGGCTCTCTATGCACTGTGCCCTTTGTAATCCTATGGACTTCATTTTATCTGTTTAAAAAATTATTCTGAAAAGGGGTCCATAGTCTTTACCACACTGCCAAAGGAGTACAAGACACAATAAAGATTATGAACCACTACTCTGAGTAACAACTAACTGATTACAAGAAAGTTGTTTAAAGGAAGGAGTAGCAACATTGTAACACTGATAAAAGAAAGTTTATCTGGACTCTCCTCACCCTTTCCCAATCACAATCCAAGACCAAGATCTCTCTGTAAGCATACAGTAATACTGTAAACAAAAAGACAGAAGGCCCTTTTCATCTAAAAGGCAGTCAGTATAACACTAAACGAAAGAAAAAACAAAAAGACAAGCTGGATTGAAATGCTGCCTCCATTTTGTATTCTGATATATGAGATAAGAACTGACCTACATTACCTGTGATGTTCCTTCTGATTCCAGGATTCTAAGAGTCTATAATTCTGTGAGTAACAAGTCTTTAAAAAGGAAACAGGGAAATTAAATAACGTAGCACCAGTGAAGATGCCGAAAGAGATGACACAACCTCTAAGCTGGGCCTGAAAGGCTATGTTGTAACAGTGAGAAAATTATGTACCAAACAAGAAAAGGGAAAAGAACAAGGGCTGTGGATGGGTTGAGAAGTGGATGGTGAAATCAAAGGCAGGTAAGAAATGAGAAAAACCATTAGGCAACAGGTAGGGACTGGGAGAGCTTAGAGCCCTCTAGGAAGGGATGAAAAGCATACTCTCAGGACAAGGAAAACACAGCTAGCTGTTGCCAAATCAAATAGCTTGTCAGAGTCTTAGTTAACTCTTTGGAAAAATACAGAAATTGTATTCAGTTGACATAGGTTTTGAGAACAATTTCTGTAATAATAATAATAATGATAACAATAACAACAACATTTCTCTAGAACCTACTATGTGGCAGGCACTGAGCCAAGTACTTTAAAAATATAATCTTGTTTGATCTTCACAACAATCCTTGAAGGGAGGTGCTATTTATTATCCCCATTTTACAGATGAGGAAACTGGGGCAAACAGAAGTTAAGTGATTTACTCAGAGTCACACAGCTAGGAAGTTTCTGAGGCTAATTTTGAACTTATGCCTTCCTGACTGCCAAGCCCAGCATTGTGCCACTTACATGCCTCTGGAAAGTCCTACCAGGGTAGAAAGCCATTAAGTTTTGTGCCGTGTGCTTGCCATTTCTGGGCCAATCTAGATTAAGTGTAAAAAGTGTCCTTCTGATAAGCCTGGTGGAGAATTTTTTTTTTCCTTCTTCTTCTTCTTCTTGGCCACAGCAAGTCGAAAGAGTAGTATGCTGAGGCACAGAAAAGTCATGGTCTATGTCAATGCAAAGAGTTAACAAACCAACAAATTCACAGATACTTTACCTATTGAAATAAAGCAAAACTTATTTAGAAACACTGTTTTAAAACTCATTGCCTGATATATCAGTTTTTAAGTATAGATTTTCATGTATTTTGAACTTCTTAAAATGGGGATATAAGAGAAAAAATTGTCTTTGCCTTTGAGCTGATTACTATTTAAAAAGTTAAAGCCAGGCCAGAGAAATCAACTTAAAAATCTTCATCGGGAGGATTTATACACTTTATAAATTTATGTATTTGTTGTTCAGAAGAAAGTGGAAATAATAAGTACCCTTGAGTACTTTCAACAAATAAAAGTTCAAGGACCAGAATTAAATGCAAGAGACACAGAGATGAAAGCTGACATAGTTCCTATTCTCAAGGTTGAACACAGTTCTATTCTCAAGGGTGAACAGATGAGATGTCTGAAAAAGGGATTGTAAGCTTTTAGCTTCAGCAGAACCCAAGAGTTCAACTAGTCCAACTGCTTCATTTTACAAATGAAGAAATGATATCAAAAGAAGGTTAATGATCTGGCCACTGCAGAGATGACATTTGAGGTAGGCTACAAATAAAGGGAGGATTTCCATAAATGTTCCAATGGGGGCTGGGGAGCGACTGCAGCACAGAGGATACATACCAGGAACAGGGAACACATAGGTAGATCAGATAAACCAAATACAACAAATAGGAGATAAAGTATGTAACATCTAAACAGGAACTGTATGAGATCAGGCTAGAAATATAAGACGGTACTACATTATGAATGGTGAAGAATTTCAGTTTAATGAATTTAAGCAATTCAGTAGACGATAAGTCACTGAAATGATCTGAAGACAGGAGTAACATACCAGATGCAGGAATAAAGAAAATCATTTTGGCAGGCTGAGAAGGAAACAATGGGGGTCAGGGTAGTGGAGAGGAACATGGAGCATAAAGGAGTTGGGAAGATTAATTACTAGGCTACTGTAATAATTCAAGCAGGTAGAAGAAGTAGGAACAGAGAAAAGGGGAGAGAAGGGAAAGATTTCAGAGGCAGAATCAATAAAACTTGATTGGATATGAGAAATGAGGATGATAACATTTTAATTCCTGAAATAGGAAACAAAGAATAGCAGCTGTCATTAAGGAAATACAGATTTTGGAGTCATCCCATACGAAAGTAAGAACTAAAGTTTGAGAAGTTAATGAGACCTCCAAGGAAAAGAGTTTTTAACCACAAAAGAGAGAAGAGATATGGCACAATAGCTAGTAAGGACAGATGGATCAACTGAGGAATTCTGAGGATGATAGAGACAATGGGACCAACATGCGTTTGTAGGCAGTTTAGGGAAGCAGCCAGTAGATGGTGAGAGATATAAACAAGTATAAAACTGGGAATGAAAGATGAGGTGATTAGGAGAAACAGGATGGAATGTGATCACTTGTATCTATAGAGGGGTTTGCCTTGGCAAAGAAAAGTGGCACATCTCTTCCTGTGAGACAGTAGTAAAGGAAGAGATAATGGCAGAAGGCATCTAAGTGATATGAAATGAGGAGGGGATAAGAGAGAGCTTTAGGTAAATGGTCTCAATTTTTTCAGTGAAATATGAGGCAAGGCTGAAAGGGTAGAAAGAGAGAAAGACCTGGAAAGTTTAAGGAAAGATGAAAAGATCTGGAAAAGCTGCTGTGGTGAGTGGACAGTAAATCATTTAGGGAGACATAAAAGAACTGCCTAGATGCAATGAGGGCCCAGCTGAAATTATGTAATATAAATTTGTAGCAGTCAACATTATTTCATGGTTTTCTCTAGGTTCATTTGGCAGTATATAAGTAGAAGCAAAGGCTGACGAGGGTGGGAGTAATGCCAAAATTAAGGCTTGGAAGGGCAAGATCAGCAACAGAATAAGGGAGCAAGAGACTAGAGAAGACAGTGTAGAAATGAAATGGTTCCCCAAGTGATCAAGATGAGAAAGGTAAAAGAGTATAACCAATAAAGGCCTGGGAAAGAACCAAAGGGTTGGAGACTATAGGTCACAGGAGGATAAAGAACAGGGTTTGTCACTGCAAGGCAGAGGGAAAGGTAGAATAACTACAGACTGTGATCAGATAAGGGGAATTTCAGAGTTCTTGAACACGGAGATGATTCATTTTTGGGTCATGGCAAGACCAAAGGCATGACTATCTCTGTGTATAGATGAGCAAGGGTGGAAGAATAAGTTGAGGAACTGTGAGGTTAGAATGATTGAGAGCATCAATGTGTGCTGAAGTTCCTTCCCTACCATGACAACAGGAGTTGGGGAGGAGAGATACTGAGGTAGGCACTAAACTCTTTGTAGAAAAAAGGAGAGTGCCTGTAGGTAAATAGGAAACAGCTCTCCAAATCGTGATTGGGTAATAAATATGAATTGTTTGAACCAGAAAGGAGAGGTTACTGAATAATGGAGATAAAAGAACAAGGAGTATTCATTCCAGCTCTCCACCACATCCAGTAAGTCAGAGGAATAAGTGAACATCTGACCAGTGTTGTAAAGAGTGGTCAGGGAGGATCTGTCATCAGGAGGTATCTCCCTAAATCCAATTCACACACAAGTAAAGACATCACCCTATGATGTCATTGGTTCTCTTCAAAAACGAAGGACAAACAGCCAGGTATCAGTCAAAGTTAAAATATTGAAGGAATGAGAAAGGAAAAAGATATAAAATGAAATACAAGTTTGATATCTATGTAACAGGCATTCCAGAGAGCACAGAAGAAGGGTTACATAGTTTTAGAGTACAAAACTAGGAAAGTGAAGCTAAAGGAATGGGAGAATAGGCACTGAAGGATTGAGAATGGGTTTGAACAATGACAGCCAGGTGTTCCAGTCACTGGGATGGGGAGGGTATGATGGAAATGGGAGTACGTTAATCACTGAGAAATGAGTTCAAGGAGGTTATCAATATCCTTAAGGGTTTGGTCTCAAGATGAAAGTCCTCTCAGGACTTTAGGCTGCTTGGGCAAGGGGAAAAGTAAGGTGAGCTGACTGAATGGTGATTCTCTCCTTTCCCTGCATGTGCGTTAGTCTAAGAGACTGGAGGAGGGAAATACGATGCAATGCCATTCTTCACAGTTCTGTGCAATCAGGGACAAATTAGGAGAGCAGACTAGCACAAGATGGAACAGAATCTCTCCAGGGCAAGTAGGAAGTGGTCAAGCAAGAAGATTGGCTGGTTATAGAATAGCATTTCTCTCTCTGTGCGTGTCCCCTGAAGGCACAAACAGTTCCTGGCAAGCAGATGAGCAGATTGGGACACAATGACATCTCTCTGTCCCCTGAAGGCAGGAAGATTTCATCATAAGAGTACATAGAAGGAAATAAGGTATAAAAGGACTGGAAAAGTAGGAGGGGGCCAGGTAAGGAAGGGCCTGCCCCAAGGATGTGACAGTGTCAGAGTAGAGAAGAGGGTGTACACAAGATTGGCCATAAAGGTAGAATCCACAGTACTGTGTGTTCCTAAAGTCTGGATACATAGGCAAAATGCACATTTTCAAGAAATGAAATGAATGAAATTTTCAACAACATTTTATTTAACTGGAATATTAACAAATAACATCTTCAATATGATTTCCATCATTTGCGATGCAAAGGTTGATGCACTTTGCAAGAGTCACGTGAACTTGATGCAGTAGGGACACCCTGTACTTAGCAACAAATCATATGGGGCATGAGAGTGAGAAGTCAAGGATAATAGTTAGATTTAAGCCTGAGTAATAAGAAAGTAAAGCTGGTGCCATCAACAGTAAGAGGGAATTTTTGCAAGACAGAAGGATTTAGGAGAAATTTTTGTTAAGAAGTTAGAGAAGGATAAGTGGATCTGAGAATCATCAGTATAGTGATGATAAATGAATCCATGGAAGTTGAAGAGTTTGCCAAGTGAAATAGTATAGAGTGAAAAGAGAAGTGGACCCATCACAGAACCTTAGGGGATACTCACATTTAATAGGTACAAATTAGATAAAGACTCAGTAAAAGCGACTGAGGAGAGATCACACAAGTAAGAGCAGAATAAAAACATATTAATCACCTACTATGTGCTAGATACTATGCTTAGTACTGGAGAAACAAAGAAAAAAATCCAAATAGTCATTACCTTCAAGGAACGTACATTCTATCCAAGAAGAAAACATACAGAGATATAAGTTGGGATGTAAACACAATAGATACATAGTGATTTTGACAAGAATGGCACTAGCAAATGGGGAGTAGCCAAAGCTTCACAAAGAGGGTGGCAAATGAGCTGAGATCAAAGAAATCAGGAATTCTAAGAAGCAAGTAAGTCAATATATTTCATGCACAGAAGACAGTCAATGCAAAGTCAGAGATGGGAAACAGCACTGGCTTTTGAATCAGATAACGAGTACAAATCTTGTCTCTGCTACTTGGTACATATGTGACCTTGGGCAGACTGCAGCTCTGGGCCTCAGCTCTCCAACATTTAAAATAAGGAGGCTGGATTAAGGTTTCTTCCAACACTCAATTCAGAATCCATGAATTCATAGATTCATAAATCTATGAAATGAAATGCTGCATATGACAGAAGGTAAGAACAACCATTTAACTAGACCACAGAAGTTGTGAAGGAGAATGAGAATGATGTGTGATACGGCTAGAAAGGTAAGTTAGGGCCAAGTTTTGCAAGTATTAAGTCTTTAATGAAGGCGTTTATATTTGATCCTAGAAGTATACCATCATGACTGGAATTTACACACCAGGTGGAATGATACAGTCAAGTATAAGCTTAAGGAAAACCAATTTTGCAAGTATGTGGAAGCTGGTATATAGAATGGAATAAAATTTGAGGAAAAGAGACCAATTAGGAAGCTAGTACAACAGTCCAGGAGACAGGCGATAAGGACCTGTATTCAGGTAGTGATTCTTAAGTACAGAGAAGGGGGACATACGCAGGAGATATTATAGAAGTGGAAAAGAAAATATGTGGCAACTAGTTAGCTATGTGAGGTGACAGTGGATTGTCAAAGATGACACAAAGGTTATGAAACAGGGTGTATGGAAGGATGGTGGCACCCTCAACAGAAATAGGGAAATTTGGAAGAGAAGTAGGTTTTATGCAAAAGATATTAAGTTCAGCTTTGGACATGGTTTTGGAGATGATGATAAGACCCAGGAGAGTTGATGAGGTCATCAAGTGAAAGAACATAGAAAGAGAAGGGAACAGGGGCCCATAAAGGAGTCTTGGGGTACATTCATATCAAGGGGGTGATAACAACTAAACAAAAAAGACTGATAAGGAGTGACTATACAAGTAGGAAGAACAGTATCATAAATATACAAAGTAGAGAGTATACAGGATGTGAATTTGGTCAACAACGTCAAAAAAAGACCAGGACTGAGAAAAGGATCTATATTCAAATCAAATATGGCAATTAGGGAATAGTAATTTCTTTCATGGAAATCAGAACCTAAAAAGAGATATTGATAGTTTAAAAAAATATATGTGTAATAAGAGCTTATTATGTTCAAGGAACTGTGGTAAGGACTAAGGATGTAAAAAAAAGTTTGAAAGGCAAAAAAAACCCCAAAAAACAACAAACCAGTCTCTGCCATAAAGAAACATGTTTATTCTAATGGAGGAAATAAAGTGTAAATAATTGTGTAAATACGAGATATATAAAGATAAAAGGAAAGTAAATTGAAAAGGGAGGCATTAGCATCTGGAAAGGCCTCTGGAAGAAGGCAGGCTTGAGCTGAGTCTTGAAGAAAGGCAAGGAAAATACAAGTCAGAGTTTAAGAGACAGAGCATTACAGGTATGAGGGATAGAGTGCTTGGAGGGAAGTAAAGTATAGCATGACTAGAAAGGTAAGAAGTGGCTAAGTAAAGAAGATTTAAAATGTTAGAGGGCTTTATATTTGATCCTAGAGGTAATAAGAAACAACTGGAGCTCATGGCAGGACGGAGAGTGACAGTTAGGCTTTCATTTTACAAAAATCACCTTTGCAGAGTTGAATGGAATATGAATTGGAGTGAGGAGAGAGTTTGAGTTAGGAAAACCAGTTAGAAGGCTATACCAATGGTCTAAGTGAAAGGTAATAAAAGCCTGCACCAGGATGACAGTATTCTAAGTGGAGAGAAGGGGCCATATACAAGAGATGTTATAAAGAAAGAAACAAAAATTTTTTGAATGCATTGGATATATGGGGTGAATGAGAGTAAGTCATCAAGGAAGGCACTGGGGTAGCAGAGAGAATGCTGATGTGCTCAACAGTAATAAGAAAGTTTGGAAGAAGGAAAGATTGGGGGAAAGAAGATGAGTTCTTTTTTGTTCATTTTGAATATGAAGTGACTATGGGACATCAAGTTGGAAATGTCCATCAGGCAGCTGGAGATGTGTGATTGCAGCACAAGAGAAAGGATAAGGCCAGATATGTAAATCAAGGAATTATCTGCATAGGGCTGATAACTGAACCCATAGGAGCTGAAGAGATTACCAAGTGATATAATGGGGAGGGAGGGGAGAGAAGAGGGCAAGGACAATAGTTAGTGGACATGATATGAATAAAGATTCTGCAAAAGAGACTGAAAAGGAGAAGCTGGAAAGAGAAGAACCAGCAGAGATCACTGTCATGAAAGGTTTAATGAGGAGATTATCTAGAAGATGACATCAAATGCTACAGACAGGTCAAGATGGATCAAGAGATCAGGGTGAAAAAGTCCATTAGATAATTAAGAGAGCATTGGTAACTTCAGAGAAGGTTGTTTCAGTTAAATGATGGGATTAGAAGCCAGACCACAGAGAGTAGAAGAAAGTGAGACAACAGGAAGTAGAGGTACCAAGTATAAACAATTTTCTCAAAGAATTTAGTTATGAAAGGAAGAAGATATATAGGATCATAGATGGCAGCAATAGTATAAGACACCATTGAATGTTTCTGTACAAAGGAATGATATTGCCAGATATGTCCACATGCAAGATTAAACTGGAAGAAATATGAAGTTCGGATTAGGAGATAAAAAAGATTGGAAGTGGAAAGAACAGTTTGGACAGTACAACAATAATTTAGTATTAATGAAGCACATATGATAAAGTGTTGGCAATGAAAATAGAAAAGAGATGAATGCAAGTTATTATACACGTATAATCACACAGAAGCAAGAAAGAAGTCAAAAATAATAAACAGAATCTGGGAACAAAATATATAATGACAACATCAATATAAAATATCAATGAAGTCACCATTAAGAAATAACAAAACTTGTCAAATACAACCATCAATTTAAGTACATACTATAAATGTTAGAGGACATATCCCATCTGTTAAATGATTAATTGTTTTTCAGGCAATAAACTTTACTGGGGATTTGTTTGGGTTTGGGACATGGAGGTTGTTTAAAAACAAAGTGTATGAATATATTTAAAAATTAAAAACAAAAAAGATCATTCATTTTGAGGTAGAAGGTGACTTAAGAAAACAACAACCACCATGCAGTCCAATATCCTCCTTTTACAGAGAAGTATACTGAGGACCAGGAGTTTATATAGCTTGTACAATATGACAAGGTAAGGTGATAGATGATCTGGGATTTCAATCCATGTCCAATAACTCCCAAACCAGCATTCTTAGTGCTACACCACATAAAAATTGGGAACCTGGTTGAAGAGTAATTAAAAACGATAAAAATAATAGTGTAGCCCGGAAAAGCGGGCTCCAGGAAATTCTCAGGGCTCTCTTCTTTTTCTCTATAACGAGAGTTCTTAACCTGGGGTCTATGAAGTTTTTTTTAATATATTTTGATAACTACATTTTAATATAATTGATTTTATAATCCTACATACTTTGTTTTTTGCATTTAAAAACATCATTCTGAAAAGGAATCAATTGGCTTCATCAGACTGACAAAAGGATCAGTGACACAAAAGAAGTTAAGAGCCACTAACAGCTCTCTCAGTTGGTGGTCTCATCAGGTTCTGAGTGGTCAATGATCATTTCTATGCAGATTATTCCAAGATTCAGATATCTATCCCTAATTTCTCTCCTCAGCTCTAGTCCTACATCACTG
Organism: Trichosurus vulpecula; assembly: GCF_011100635.1. Lineage (NCBI taxonomy): Eukaryota > Metazoa > Chordata > Mammalia > Diprotodontia > Phalangeridae > Trichosurus > Trichosurus vulpecula. Next base: position 83,319,742 of record NC_050573.1, read on the forward strand.
TAATAACAATTTAGATGTGAAGATCTTTCCCACCCAATAGGCCATGTGACCTGCTTACGTCACAGGAAGCCTAAGTCACATGTGGTAGGAGGAGCTTCCTGACAAGAAAAGGAAAGAGGGTCACAGGAAATGCTCAGAGAGAGAGCAGTTAGAGCTGAGGGAAAGAGCAGACATGTGCTATGCTATACTGGGAGTGTTTGTTGGTGGCAAGGCCCCAGAAGTGGGGTGGATGGCTTTGAGATGAAGTGGTTCTCGGCTATGATATTGTGTATTGAATTCTTTGCTGCTGTGGTGAAATGGGCTTACTGGTTTTGGGATCTGATTTTCTGGTGTCTGAACAAATGGTTTACTTCTACCTTCCATGTGAACAGTCTCTTGTATTTTGCGATACAGAATTACATAGACATTTTGACTACTATCATCTATACTATGATTATTGCCTTGATAATACAATAACCAACTCCTTGCTGTACATTTTAGACTAGAAGTGCTAAAGACATCTCTAACCCAACATGTCCAAAACAGAATTCATGTTTCCCCCAAAACCCTTCCCTTTCTAAACTTCCGTAATATTACCAAAGGTACCATCATCCTTCCAGTTACCCGACTCCCAACCTCACTGTGATCCTTAACTCCTTTCTCTTCTTCACAATCTAGATACAAATCTCATAGTTTCTTTCTCTAAAATATTTCACTTGTCTTCTTCTCTACACTCATGTAGCCACCAACCTAGTCCAGGCCCTTGTCAATTGTCACTGGGCTATTAAAAAAGCCTACGATAGCTTTTCACTTGGTCCTGCTGGTCTCAAGTCTCTCATCAATTCGAACTAATCTTCATTTAGTGGCCAAAGCGATTTTTCTAAAGTGTAGATAAAGCCATGTAATGTCTGTAGTCAAAAAACTGCATTATAAATACAGGATCAAACATAAAAATTCTCTGTTGGCATTTAAAGCTCCATACAACTTTACTGCTTCCTACTTCTTATATTCTCTCACCTTTCCATGTACTCTACAATATAGTAATAAGGAGTCATTTGCTGTTTCTTGCACATGACACTCCGTTTGCCAGGCTTTTTACTCTATTCCCCATACCTACAATGCTCTCCTACTTAACCTTTAGCTTTTAGAATACTCAGTCTCCTAGAAGACCGAACTTAAGTGCTACCTCCTCCAGAGGCATTTCAAACTCTCTCCATTTCCCCCTCCCCCAAGCAACAGATCACCTCTATCTATTCTGTCTTACTACTGTATGTACTAATTCAGGTATGTTGTCTTCCTGATCAGAACATAAGCCATACCTAAGGGTAAAGGCTATTTTTCCTTTTCTTTGTATTCCTATTGCTTAACACAGTACCTGATGCATAGCGAGTGCTTAATGCTTATTAATTGATTACTTCTGATTGGTTATGTACTACATACCTTGGCCAAAAAGAAAATTTAATTATTTCCCAATCTTGCCCTGTCCTCTCCTGTCTCCTTGTATTTGTACATTATTCACCTTCTCTAGACATCATTCTATCTTTTCGCACCTGCATCCCTCCATTCTTATTTCCGAAATGAACTTATCTCCATCACCCTAATCTTCACTTATTGAAATAGTTCCCATTCTCATGGCCTAGTTCAGGTGGCTATCTAATTAATGATCAATGGCACCAAAAAGTAACTTTCCTTTGAGAGAATTGTCAGAGAACTTCGGAGATATTGAAAGTACCCACCATAATGTATTTTCTTATACTTAACTGTGGGTATGTTTTGTCCCACCAATCAGATAACATTCTAATAGTCTAATACAAGAGGCTAACATACTGTGGTCCATGAGCCACTTCGGGCCACCATTTGTTTTTCTATGGCCTGCAAGCTAAGAATGGTTTTTATATTTTTAAATGACTTTTTTAAAAAAGAGTATTTCATAACATGAAAATTTCATAAAATTCTAAATTTAGTATCGATAAATAGTTTTGGTAGTTTTTTTGGAACTCAGAAACGTTCATTGGTTTATATTTAGTCTGTGACTGCTTTCATGCTACAAATGAGCTGCAAAAGAGATTATGTGGCTCTCATCACTTCCCACAGCAACATACTGTACCACAAATCATAGTGACACAATTGTAACTCAACAGAATTTCCAGTGCAACACATATTGTTATACCTTGATAATTTTTTTTATTACCAGTAGAAACCCATCATATTAAAACAAAAAAAAGTATAGACTTCAAATGCTGCTCTTGTAAGGCATAGTGGAATGTGAATTATTTTGTTATTAAACTAGAAGGTAAAGAATTGTGTTAACTATGCTATGATTCTTTACCTGTGCTAAAAGAATATAAAATATTACCATTACCAAACTAAGCACACTGATCACAATATTCCCAACTCAAAATAATGCTACAAACAAAAAAGATTTAAAAAGAAAAATTTTAAAGATGATTTCATCACATAATTTCTGGACAAAATTAAAAAATGAAAATGAGGCTGCAACCAAAGCAAATTTTTGACTGGCTAATTTGCTAGTCAAGCACAGAAAGCTGTTTACTGATGCTGAGTTAATTAAATCGTGTTTGACTGCAGGAGCCCAACAAACGAGTCCAGAGAAAATAAACTTATGTAAGACTGTCAGCCTTTTGTATCACTTATAATCATATGCTCATTGATTGATATCAGTATTTCACAGTACCTTTTTCTATAAAAAGACATTTTCAAAGATTAAATAAATAAAATTTCATTACAGATCATCATTAACATGAATATCTGTAATTAATTCTGATGATAGTGAACACTAACTTTGAACTCCAATTAAACAAAATGTTATCTCCCTCCCAAAAATATTTCATCCATCTCATTAGTAATTCCATATTTCAAAAAAGTTTTATTCAATTATAGTTATCATCAATAAAAATTTGTGGAAGTGTTTTCTCTTTTGTTATACATGTACTTAGACAATATTCTCACTTTTGTCTCTTAGCCTGTAAAGCCTAAATTATTTACTATTTTACCTTTTACAAAAAAAATTTGCTAATACTGTTACAGTAGGATAAGACATAAACTAGATAACCATGATGCATAATATTACAGAAGTATACGCCATGTTCATCTTTCTGCACTCCAGTGTGCAGAGCAAGATCTTATACATAGAAGGCACGTAACAAATGTTTAAATAGATTAAAACAATTATTTAAGGAAAAGAATAAATTAATAAGAATTTGGAATATAAAAAGTTAAATAAGAAAGTATTCTTAATAAACAGAATGAGTAATATTCAATTTATTTTGCTGGCAATGATCATAAAAAGAATTTTAAGTTTCAACAAATATTTATTAAATACTTACTATATACCAGAAACTGTCCTGAGCATTGAGGATTCAAAGAAAGTCAAAAATACAATCTCTATCACAAGGACATATTCTGCTCATATTCTAATGGAGGAAACAACATGTAAACAATAAGTAGGGAGGACAGCCTATATGAAGGCATAGAGCCATAAGATTGAATGTCCTGTACAAGGTATAGGCAGTAGTATGTCTAATGTTATATCAGCCTGGAAAGATAGGCTGGAGCCAGACTGTGATAGATTGTGTTAAATTGCCAAAAGGGGGAGAAAAAAATGAAATTACAAGTGTGGTGCGGTAGACAAAAGTGCTGGACTTGGAGGAAAAGGCAAGTCACAACTTCTTGAAGAGACATTTACAAAACAAGGGGTATAATGAGATGAACTCTAATGTTCTTAGCAGCTCTATATCTATGATCCCATGTATTTAAAGAATGTATTTAGTTGCAATGTAATAACTGCCTCTGTTTATGTTGTCTAAATCTCTGCCCATGTCAATCTAAGCTTAATCTCATCTCCCTTTGCTCTAAATAATTTCTTTTTCTTCCAAGGAAACAGCTTATTTTCTATTTATTTGGCCAACGATATCTAATGCCTCTAATCCGGAATCCTTCACGCTCCTTTCCAAAATGAAATGCTTAAGATTAAGCCACCCACCTTACCCAAGTACAATACTTTAAAGCGCCAAGCAACTGGTACATTGCACAGGCAGTGAATCTGAGAAAATCCAACACCAACGATGAAGGTCATTTTCACTGCAAGTGATCCAGAAGTTGGATGAAAGCTCTGAAAGGGCAGGTACCAGATTTAATAAAAATCAATGTAATATCATAGTAAAGAGAGTGAGAAACAATAAGAGACAAATTACTAACAACTTTGTACAAACAGACATTGACCAGCTCTGGATTGGGCAAGCAATTTTTGGCCAACAGAAATGAGCTATAATTCAATATTTATTACCCTTTTTCCTCAAATACAAAATCTTCTGGTGAGTCCCAAAGAACATGGAAGCCTGGGGAAGTTTGAAATTCTATATTGGCAGAGGATTTCTAAATCCTATACAGAAAAAATTATTGAGTGGGGAGAGCCAGGGTGGCAGCTGGAAAGCAGGGACTTGCCTAAGGCTTTCCCCCAGGACTCTCGAAATACCGATAAAAAATCACTGAACAAATTCTAGAACTGCAAAACCCAAGGAATACCGGAGGAAAGGAGGGCTCCAGCCCAGGACAGCCTGGATGGTCGCTGGGTAAGGTCTATCACATGGAGCGTGGGCCGTGCCAGGACCGGCCAGACCAGGAGCCGAGCAAAAAAAGCCCTAGCACCCTGAAACGGTAAGCTGGGGCAGGTACCAGACTTCTCAACTCACAAACACCAAAGACAACAGAGAAGGTTAGTGGGAGAAACTGCAGGGGATACAGTGAAAGGAGTTCACTGTTCCGCCACCACCCTGGGGGCAGGGAAGGAACTGCAGCTACAGAACTACAGCTGCAGGTGCTTCTGGCCCCAGGCCCATCTGGAAGGAGGAATTAAGTGGCAGATCAGAGTGGGAGTGGAGAGCCCGATTACATTTGAGTTGCAGTCAGGATTGGCAGGAGGAACACTGCTGTGGCAGAGCTTGCTGTAAGAAATACCTCTGAAAACAAGAGCACAGCCACTCAAGCTTGGGACAAAGTACTCTTTACTCTACAAGCAGTCATACCCTGACAAAAAGCTCAAGGGACAAGTAGTTGGCTGAGAACATGGCTAGACAGTGAAAACAGTCTCAGATTCAGACTCAGACTTTGGAATCTTTCTTTGTTGACAAAGAAGACCAAAACATACAGCCAGAAAAAGTCAACAAAGTCAAAGAGCCTACATCAAAAGCCTCCAAGAAAAATATGAACGGATCTCAGGCCACGAAAGAGTTCAAAAAGGATTTAGAAAAGCAATAAGAGAAGTAGATGAAAAATTGGGAAGAGAAATGAGAGTGATGCAAGAAAACCATGAAAAACAAGTCAATGATTTGCTAAAGGAGACCCAAAAAATACTCAAGAAAATAACACCTTAGAAAATAGACTAACTCAAATGGCAAAAGAGCTCCAAAAAGCCAATGAGGAGAAGAATGCCTTGAAAGGCAGAATTAGCCAAATAAAAAAGGAGGTCCAAAAGACCACTGAAGAAAATACTAACTTAAAAATTAGAATGGAGTAAGTGGAAGCTAGTGACTTTATGAGAAATCAAGAAATTATAAAACAGAACCAAAGGAATGAAAAAATGGAAGACAATGTGAAATATCTCACTGGAAAAACCTCTGACTTGGAAAATAGATCCAGGAGAGATAATTTAAAAATTATTGGACTACCTGAAAGACATGATCAAAAAAGGAGCCTAGATATCATCTTTCAAGAAATTGTCAAGGAGAACTGCCCTGATATTCTAGAGCCAGAGGACAAAATAGAAATTGAAAAGAGTCCACTGACTGCCTCCTGAAAAAGATCCCAAAAAGAAAACTCCTAGGAATATGGTCACCAAATTCCAGAGCTCCCAGATCAAGGAGAAAACACTGCAAGCAGCCAGAAAGAAACAAATCGAGTATTGTGGAAATACAATCAGGATAACACGAAATCTAGCAGCTTCTACCTTAAGGGACTGAAGGGCTTGGAATATGATATTCCAGAGGTCAATGGAGCTAGGATTAAAACCAAGAATCACCTACCCAGCAAAACTGGGTATCATGTTGCAAGGCAAAATATGGATTTTCAATAAAACAGAGGACTTTCAAGCTTTCTCAGTGAAAAGACCAGAGCTGAGTAAAAAATGTGACTTTCAAACACAAGAATCAAGAGAAGCATGAAAAGGTAAACAAGAAAGAGAATTCATAAGGGACTTACTAAAGTTTAACTGTTATGTTTACATTCCTACATGGAAAGATGATGTGTATAATTCATGACACCTTTCTCAGTATTAGGGCAGCTGAAGGGAATATACATATATATAGACAGAGGGCACAGGGTGAGTTCAATATGAAGGGATGATATCTAAAAAAATAAAATCAAATTAAGGGATGAGAGAGGAATATATTGAGAGAGGGAGAAAGGGCAAGAGAGAATGGGGTAAATTATCTCGCATAAAAGTGGCAAGAAAAAGCAGTTCTGTAGAAAGGGAAGAGGGGGCAGGTGAGGGGAAATGAGTGAATCTTGCTCTCATCAGAGGTGACCCAAGGAAGGAATAACATACACACTTAATTGGGTATGTTACCCCACAGGAAAGAAGGAGAAAGGAGATAAAAAGGGGGGACGATAGAAGGGAGGGAAGATGGGGGAGGAGGTAATCAAAAGCAAACACTTTCAAAAAGGGACAGGTTCAAGGGAAAAAACTGAATGAAGGGGGACAGGATAGAAAGGAGCAAAATATAGTTAGCTTTTCACAACATTAGTACTGTGGAAGCATTTTGCATATTGATACATGTGTGGCTATGTGAAATTGCTTGCCTTCTTACGGAAGGTGGGTGGGAAGGGAAGAGGGGAGAGAATTTAGAACTCAAAGTTTTAAAAGCAGATGTTCAAAAAAAAAAGTTTTTGCATGCAACTGGGAAATAAGATATGCAGGCAATGGGGCAAAGAAATCTATCTTGCCCTACAAGAAAGTAAGGGAAAGGGGGATGAGGGGGACTGGGGTGACAGAAGGCAGGGCTGACTGGGGAGCGGGGCAATCAGAATATATGCCATCTTGGAGTGGGGGGAGGGGTAGAAATGGGGAGAAAATTTGTAATTCAAAGTCTTATGAAAATCAATGCTGAAAACTAAAAATATTAAATAAATAATTTAAAAAGAAAAAAAAATTATTTACAGGAAAACATTCTTATAATTGGTATCTGTGAAAAGATGTCTTCCCCTAGCCTCAAAAATTCTTACCTATTTTCAATCAGTCTTTCATGGCAAAGTTTCAAGAGCCCTCATGGCTACTCTTCTCTGGAAAAACTTTAGTATTTGTCAATGTCCCTTCTGAATTCACAACGAAATACATTATTATTTGATTGGGGAAGAGTTCTCTAGACTTGTGATTCAAACTGGTCTAAGAAATTATTAGTGAGGAGAATGCATCCAACAATGTAGATCAGAACCTGTTCCTCAAATTATAAACTTATATATACTATGACCAGGGGGGATTTATATCAGGAATGCAGGGCTTGTTCAATATTAGTAAAACTATCAACATGACTGGCCATGTAAATGACAAAAACAACCGAAAAAGACATGATTTTCTTAATAGATACAGAAAAAGCTTTTGAAAGAATACAGTATTCCTATTAAAAACACTAGAAAGCATGGGAATAAGTGGGGCTTTCCTTAAAATGATAAGCAGTATCTAGCTAAGGCCATCAAGCAAGCACTATCAGTATTGGGGATGAGCTAGAAGTCTTCCCAAGAAGATCATGGTTAAATCAAGGATACCCATTATCATCATTATTATTCAAGAGTGTACTAAAAATGACAAGAAAAAGAAATTTGAAAGAATCAGAATAAGCAACAAGGAAACAAAGCCTATCACTATGCAGACAATATGATGATATACTCAGAAAATCCTAGAGAATCCACTAAATAACTAATGGAAATAATTAAAAATTTTAGTAAACTTGCAAGATACAAATAAGCCCACATAAATCATTATTTTTTATATATTACCAACAAAATATAGCAGCAAGATATAAAAAGAGAAATCCCATTTAAAACAACTGTAGACAGAACATATGGGGCAGAGACAAGACAGCAGCTGGAAAGCATGGACTTGCCTAAGCTCCCCACAAATCCCTCCAAACACCAAAGAAAAAAAAAAAACTGGTTCAGAACAAATTCTAGAGCTGCAGAACCCATGAAATAGCAGAGGGAAGCACATCTCCAGCCCAGGACAGCCTAGATGGTCGCTGGGAAGGGTCTATCACATGGTGCTGGTAGCAGAGCGCAGCTCAGCATGGGCCACACCGGGACCAACCTGATTGGGAGTCAGGCAGAGCAGGCTTGAGGGCCATGAATCACTGAACTGTAGCAGTGACCAGACTTCTCAACTCACAAACGTCAAAGACCATGGAGCAGGTTAGTGGGAAAACTTCTGGATCAGGTTAGAGAGCCTTCTGGCCCCAGCCCTGGGGGTGGCAGAGGCGGTGTGGTAGTGGCAGCAGCAGCAGCAGGAACTCCTGAGGTTGCTTCCAGAGCTCCAGCTGTGGCTGCTTCCTGAAGTCCCTGGCTCACATGGTGGGAGGAATCAGAGGAGAAGTGCAAGGTTGGCTTGGAGCGCTTCGCTGGCACAGAGGCAGGTTCTCTTGCTTTGCTCTGGTTGGATCTGAATCGAGGTCCTGGTTGGCATTTCTTGGGGGAGGAGGAGCACTGCTGTGGCACAGTTCGCAGTGACTGTGGAGGAAAAGTAGCTCTGAAAACAGCAGCACAACCCCTAAAGCTTGGGACAAAGTACTCTCTACTCTAAAAGCAGTCATACCCTGACAAAAAACTCAAGGGTCAAGTAAGTTGGCTGGGACATTGAACAGGCAGTGAAAAAAAAAGACTCTCACTATGGAATCTTTTTTTGGTGACAAAGAAGATCAAAACATACAGCCTGAAGAAGTCAACAAAGCCAAAGAGCCTACATCAAAAGCCTTCAAGAAAAACATGAACTGGTCCCAGGCCATGGAAGAGCTCAAAAAGGATTTGGAAAAGCAAGTAAGAGAAGTAGAGGAAAAATTGGGAAGAGAAATGAGAGTGATGCAAGAAAACCATGAAAAACAAGTCAATGACTTACTAAAGGAGACCCAAAAAAATACCGAAGAAAATAACACCTTAAAAAATAGACTAACTCAAATGGCAAAAGAGTTCCAAAAAACCAATGAGGAGAAGAATGCCTTAAAAGGCAGAATTAGCCAAATGGAAAAGAAGGTCCAAAAGACCACTGAAAAAAATACCACTTTAAAAATTAGATTGGAGCAAGTGGTAGTTAGTGACTTTATGAGAGATCAAGAAATTACGAAACAGAAGCAAAGGAATGAAAAAATGGAAGACAATGTAAACTATCTCACTGGAAAAACCACTGACCTGGAAAACAGATCCAGGAGAGAGAATTTAAAAATTATAGGACTACCTGAAAGCCATGATCAAAAAAAGAGCCTAGATATTATCTTTCAAGAAATTATCAAGGAGAATTGCCCTGATATTCTAGAGCCAGAGGGTAAAATAGAAATTGAAAGAGTCCACTGATTGCCTCTTGAAAAAGATCCCAGAAAGAAAACTCCTAGGCACATTGTAGCCAAATTCCAGAGTTCCCAGGTCAAGGAGAAAATACTGCAAGCAGCCAGAAAAAAACAATTTGAGTATTGTGGAAATATAATCAGGATAACACAAGATCTAGCAGTTTCTACATTAAGGGATCGAAGGGCTTGGAATATGATATTCTGGAGGTCAAAGGAGCTAGGATTAAAACCAAGAATCCCCTACCCAGCAAAACTGAGTATCATGATCCAAGGCAAAATATGGATTTTCAATAAAACAGAGGACTTTTAAGCTTTCTCAATGAAAAGATCAGTGCTGAATAGAAAATTTGATTTTCAAATATGAGAAACAAGAGAAGCATGAAAAGATAAACAAGAAAGAGAAATCATAAAAAAGAGAAAAAGAGAAAAGGAAATCACAAGAAAGAGAAATCATAAATCATAAAGCTGAACTATTCTGTTTACATTCCTACAAGGAAAGAGGATGTTTGTAATTTATGAGACCTTTCTCAGTATTAGAGTAGTTGAAGGGAATATGCATATATATATAGACAGAGGGCACAGGGTGAGTTCAATATGAAGGGATGATAGCTGAAAAAATAAAATTAAGGGGTGAGAGAGGAATATATTGAGAGAGGGAGAAAGGGAGAGATAGAATGGAGTAAATTATATCACATATAAGTGGCAAGAAAAAGCAGTTCTGTTGGAAGGAAAGAGGGGGCAGGTGAGGGGGAATGAGTGAATCTTGCTCTCATCAGATCTGACCTGAGGAGGGAATACCATACACACTCAATTGGGTATCTTACCCCACAGTAAAGTAGGGGGAAGGGGATAAGAAAGGGGGGATGATAGAAGGGAGGGCAGATAGGGGGAGGAGGTAATCAAAAGCAAACACTATTGAAAAGGGACAGGGGTCAAGAGAAAAAACTGAATAAAGGAAGACAGTATAGGATGGAGGGAAATATAGTTAGGATTCCATAACACGATAACTGTGGAAGTGCTTTGCATACTGATACATGTGTGGCCTATGTGGAATTGCTTGCCTTCTTAGGGAGGGTGGGTGGGGAGGGAAGAGGGGAGAATTTGGAACTCAAAGTTCTAAAAACAGATGCTCCAAAAAAAAAAAAGTTTTTTTCGCATGCAACTGGGAAATAAGAAATACAGGTAATAGGGTATATAAATTTATCTTGCCCTACAAGAAAGCAGGGGTAAAGGGCGGAGGGGGGGGGAGGGGCACGGCGCATGGGGTAACATAAGGGAAGGCTGACTGGGGAACGTGGCAATCAGAATATATGATATCTTGGAGGGGGGGAGGGTAGTAATGAGGAGAAAATTTGTAACTCAAAATCTTGCGGAAACCAATGTTGGAAACAAAAATTTTAAATAATAAAATATGATAAAACTTCAAAAAAATGCGAGGGTTGGATTAAATGATCTCTGAGGTCCTGTCTGGTTCTAGAATGAGGACCATACTGTCCTTAGCTAATAAGGTTCAAGTACAGTTCAGAATGGGTTTATCAAACACTAAACTAATCCCTGTGAGGAAGGAAGCAAGATGAGTCAGAGACTCGGATTCAAATTTCCATAGCTGCTACTAAGTCATCAGGTGACCCTTAATGCGTCCTCAAAATCCTCCTTTGAATGTCAGAGAACTGCACTAGCTTGCCTCTAAAGCACCTTCTGGCTCAGAGAGTCTAAGAATCTAGGAATCAAGAAGTAGTTTTGTGGAATGATTTAAGTAAGGGGTGAAAGGAAGGCTTCTCGCTCTGCCTACCCCGACTTGCCAAATCATGGATCATAGATTAATGCTGAAAAGGACCTCAGATTTCATCTGCTCCAACCTCTTCTTTTTACTGGTGAGAAAGCACACAAACAATACCACAGAAAAATAACTGTAGACAACATCAAGTAGCTGGGAGACTACCTGCCAAGAGAAGACCAAGAACCGTATGAATACGATTATAAAAAGGTTTTCATACAAATAAAGTCAGATCTAAACAACTGGAAAGGTATTAATTGCTCATGGGTAGGCTGAACTAATATAATAAGATGATAATTCTACCTAACTTAATTTACTTATTCAGGGCCATACCAATCAAATTACCAAAAAATTATTTCATAGAGCTAGAGTAGATAGTAACAAAATCTATCTAGAAGAACAAAAGTTCAAGAATATCAAGGCAGTCAATGAAAAAAATGTTAAGGGAGATGGCCTAGCTATACCAGATCTCAAATTGTATTATAAAGCGGTAATCATCAAAATAATCTGGTACTGGCTAAGAAACAGAGGGGGGAATCAGTGGAACAGATTGACTTAATAAGTCACAGTAGTAAATGAACATAGTAATCCAGTGTTTGACAAACCCCAAGATCTAAGAATTGGGGACAAGAACCCACTATTTGACAAAAATTGCTGGAAAAAGTGGGAAGCAGTTTGGCAGAAATTAGGTATAGACCAATATCTCACACCATATACCAATATGAGGTCAAAATGGGCACATGATTTAGATATAAAGGGTGATACTATTAGCAAACTGAGTGAGAATGGAATAGTTTACCTTTCAGATCTATAGAGAAGGGATGAATTTATAACCAAACAACAGAGAACATTATGAGATATAAATGGATAATTTTGATTACATTAAATTTAAAAGATTTTCACAAACAAAACCAATGCAGCCAAAATTATAAGGGAAACCAAAAACTGGGGTGAAATTTACAGCAAGTTTCACTGTATTTCTCATAAAGAACTGAGTCAAATTAATAAGAATACAATAAATGGTTAAAGGATATGAATAGGCAGTTTTCAGAAGAGGAAAACAAACCTATCTACAGTTATATGAAAGAAATGGTCTAAATCACTAATCACTGGAAAAAGGCAAACTAAAAAAACTCTGAGGTACGATATCACACCTATCAGGTTGGCTAATATGACAGAAAAGGAAAATGAAGAACATTGGAGCGGATGTAGTTAAACTGGGACACTAATACATTGTTGGTAGAGTTGGTAACTGATCTAACCATCCTGGAGAGATCTGCAACTATGCCTAAAGAGCTATAAAACTATGAAAACCCTTTTTTGACCTACCAATAGCACCATTAAGTCTGTATCCCAAAGGGATTTTTTTTTAAAAAGGTAAAAAACATTTATAGCAGCTCTTTTTTTGGTGGCAAAGAAATGGAAATTGAGAGGATGCCCATCAACTGGGGAATGGCTTAAGAAGATATGATATATGACTGTGATAAAATAATACTGTACCATAAGAAATGATGAGTAGGATGCTTTCAGAAAAACCTGGAAAGATTTACATGAATTGATGCAAAGTGAAGTGAGAAGAACCAGGAAAACATTGTACAAAGTAATAGCAATATTTTATGATAATCAACTGTGAATGACTTAGCTAATCTCAGCAATACAATGATCTAAGACAATTCTGAAGTACTATGATGAAAAATGCTATCTCACCTTCAGAAAAAGAACCAATAAAGTCTGAATGCAGACCAAAGTATACTTTTTTAAACTTTATTTTCTTGGAGCTTTTGATTTGCGTTTTCTTTCACAACATGACTAATATATAGTATCTACCAAATTTCTTGGCTTCTTAATGCAGATGGAGAGAGGGGAAGGAGGGTAGGAGAGAATCTGCAACTCAAAATTTTAAAAATGAATGTTAAAGATTTTACATGCAATTGAAAAATAAAGTAAAATATTTTTAATTAAGAAATTACAAGTTTAGAGAGCTGCCTGGGGCCCGAAGAGGTTAAGTGATATACCCAGGCTCATCAAGCCAATATATGTCAGGAATGGGAGAAAGTACAGCAGGAATACTTCCTCCCTCATTTGGACACTAGACTTCTATTAATAAAGCTGTGATCACATTTGCTTTTTTTGCCTACACTGTCATACTTCTAATTTATATTACATTTCATCCAACTAAAATCCTTAAGTCTGACATATCATCTCCCTGGCCCTGAGCCTGTGAAGCTCTTTTTAATTCAAGTACAAGACTTGATGTTTGTAACAATTAAAATTCAAGGCATTAGATCTAGTATAGTGTCACAGCCCTCTGAAATATTTTTGATCCCGCAGATCCAACATATAGATAGATATACTATATATTCTTTCATCCAAAGCAGTGTTAAAAAGTCTTAATAGAACAGGGTTAAAAAGCAAAGATTTTTATATATCATTAACAAGTTTTTTTTCTATTATGAAAATTATTCATTAAATTCCACTTATTAGGTTGTATTATTAAAACAGACTTTAAAAAATTATTATGAACTACGAAATCAACCAACACAAACATTCCCAAATGTAAAGGCAAGAAAATGTGAATTGTAAATGAAACCACAAAGTCACTACATTTAATCTTAAATAGAGAAAGTATCTAAAACAAGTCAAAACATCCACCAGTCACTAAATTAAAATTAACATCGACAATACCAATATGGTCCAGCTTGTCCTCCTCTAAATCACACTCTGGCCTTTCTCTCTGCATTTTTTAAATGTTTTACTGATGCTCCTTTCTTTCTCCACTTCACTTTTTTTCCCCCAATCACTATCATTAACTCCCATGGTTCCTAACAATCCACCCCCTCCAAATAAAAGTCTTCCATTGTAACCAAACCGTAGCCAAGTAAAACAAATCTGGCTGTACTTGTCACATCTAGAATTGAAAAGTGTCTCCCATGTAAAGTGACTTCTTAGGCATTTTTCCTCTTTCTTACTGATGTATATAGAGCTGAGAAATACATATCAGGGGAAAAATGCATTAAAATCATTCTTGATGCCTCAATTTGTGCTTTCAGTCCACTAAAATCTCTGGATTTTTTCATGGTATCTAGCCATATCTCCTCCATCCTAGGTATCTAGCCATATCTCCTCCATCCAATCCTACAACTGTTGGATTGACTGACCTCAAATTTAGTACTTTACATTTATGGCTATTAAAATTTCATTCTATTAGATTTTTTTAAAAAATATGTCTCATTCTACACCTAAAGCTCATGATGTTTCCTCAGAAAGATGGAAAGTATGTTTCACCATTAGTGCTCTGAAGCTGTAGATGTTCATTAAAATGAGCAAAGTTGTTGTCTTTCAAAGTTATCTCTATTTATAATGTTGCTATTACTATATCAACTGTTCTCTAGAGGCTCTGCTCACTTCACCCTGCAGCAGTTCATATAATTCTATTACTACAGCCTTAAATTCATTCATAAAGCATGGATTAGGAATTAAGAAACATGTGTCTGTATCTCAATTCTGCCAATAACAAGCTATGTAAACTGGCTTCCTCACACGGAAATTAGACTAGAAGTTTCTAGAAATTCATTATGTAGAAACCTATAATGGAATGAATTATCTTTCTGATATTTAGGGCAGTGGCTAAAGCTAGACATTACTACTTTTCCCTAACCACCCCAAATGCAACTGTGATGTTTTTTCTCATTTGGAATAAGGCAATTATATTTTTTGGCAGAGCACTAATGTGTCTCATTTTCTTGCCAGAAGTTTATGGATATATGGTTTTCATGTTCATAATTTTAATTCTATTTTTTCATATTCATTGGATTTGGAGACAGAAGATTTGAGTTATGCCTGGGCTTCCCACTTACCAGCCACGAGACTTCGGTCAAATCAGTGAACTTCTCTAAGCCTCAGTTTCCAGTTTCTGTTTTTGAGAGGACTCTTATTCAAGGAAAGGGTGGATTAAATGCTGTTTGAGGTCCCTCCCAGGTCTAAGATTCTGAGATTTTAAGTTACCTTAGAATTCTGTCCACTTATGGGTCTACTATAACCCAACTCACCTATCTAGCTCCATCTTGTCCAGGGATATGAAAGATTTTTAAATTTCTTGATAAAACCCAAGCATACCAGAGATACACAGCAGTCCAAAAAATTCATCTTAATCGAATTTAATGAAGCGGCATCTAGAACAAGAGAGCTTATAGTTGAAGTGATAGTCAAAACACATGTACCCTGGTCAGAACACATTTGAAGTACCATATTCCATTTTGGCTGCCATATTTTAAGAAAGTTATCAACAAGCTGAATTATGTCTGAAGAATGGTGAACAAGATCTTGGTGAAGGAATTTAATACTATTCTATATGAGGGTCCCCTGAAGAAATTAAGAATGTTTTTTGATGTGCAGAAGAAAAGACTTAAAGTCAGTAAAGAATCACAGAATGTAGAATAGGAAAGGAAGTTAAAGATGATCCAGTTCAACTCCTTAATTTTTACTGAAGAAAACAAGGCTCAGAAAAATAATGTGGGAACATAAGTCATGAAGGTAAGAAAGTAGCTGAGCAGGGATCCAAACCCAGATCCTCCATTTCCCAATCCAGTATTCTTTCCCCAACATCAAACTGCCTCTAAAAAATAGCTGAATTAAGTATTTTAAAAGCTGTTAATCATGTTGAAGAAGAATTCAATGCATTTTTGTTGGGCCTCAGAGGGCAGAGCTAGGAGCACCAGGGAGAAGGTGCAGAGGAAGACCAGTACAACATGAGAAAGAAAAAAAAACCCAAACAATTAGAACTGTCAGAAAAGTGGAACTGATTGCCAATAGAGGTGATGAAATTTTCCCATCACAGGGCAGTTCTTCAAGCAAGGATTTTAAAACCATCTATAAGGGATATTATAAATATATAAACTAGACCTTAAGGCAGTATTGCATAGTGGATGGTACTGAACATGGAGTCAGAAAGACTTGTGTTCAAATCTTGCCTCAGACAATTACTTGCTGCTGAGTCTGGCAAGTTGTGATGTTAACCTTTCTGAAATGAAATTTCCCAATCTGTAAAATGAGGGAATTGTAACTGATCATCATTAAAGTCCCTTCCAGCTCTGAAACTATGAACCTATGCTCTAGTTAATGACTGAGGTACTTTCCAATTCTGACATTCAATATGTGCATGATTTATCAGTTTAGCAATCCTGTCAAGAAAAAAAAAAGGAACTGGAATTATTTTTTCTGACTCATGTAGTCTCCTAGTGATCATCCTATCTCTTTTTAACTGTTCCAAAACCATCTGTTTAATCATCTGTTCTACAATTTTCCTGGAGACTTATGGTCAAAGTTTTCAGAAAATTCTCTGTCTTGCTGTCTCAATTTCTTAATAGAGCTTCAATACTTACATGTGCAAATTCTTTTAATATACTTTATCCAGCCTGGGTGCCTTACACTCAATATAGACACGTAAGTTTTCTTTTACTATGCCCTCCTTTTTTGGCTTTCAATTTCCTCTTAATAAATTTTTTGGTTTATCTTTTTTATATAAAAGATTCTCCTTGATAGAAAACAAAAAACAGAAACAATAGCTCTGACTCTGAATAGTTTAAGTGCTCATATGCAAAAAATAAAAACTGACTTCTAAGTAGTTTATTGAAGCTCTATAGTCTCTTAATACAATATTGATTTCCACCAGAAACATTAAAATAGAAGAATTATTAAAATTAAATAATTTACTTGATCCCATATTTTGAAATTCTTCCAGAAGAACTAGTTTTGGATTTCTCCCTTTCCTTACCTGGCACTTGATCCAGAACTCCTAGGATCCTGTATGTCAGTATTATGACTCCGGCAATCGTAATCCTGAGTCTGGGACATTTCAGTCTGTTGCCACAGCAATCAGTGGGATTTCACTGACTCATCCTTAGGTCTCCACCATCAAATAGGAGGGTGATGAGCTATATAAAAAGAAAAATATATCTTTAAACAAATATTCAGATCTCTGACCCTAAGCTACAAAAAGAAGACTAAAAACTTCAAATATGGGGGAGGAGGGAGAAATCATTTTTATTCTGTGTTTTAGGAACCAAACGGTAGCTCACTTTTCATTCAGTCAACAAAGAACACCTAATGTTAGCAGGTAAACCAGGCTCAAAGGTAAGGAAAGACTTTCCAAATGACAAAAACTTGGATTTTCTCAGTAATAGCCTACGGCAAAACACAATACAGTAGACATCCAAAAAGAAAGATCTTTGTATTGAGAAATTTAATTCTAAACAAAACAGAAATTATTCACTCTAACATTTCACCATTATACTAAATAAGGTACTATGTCTGGTATTATAGAGATGAACAATGACACCTGATAGGTTGATAATCTTTTCTTCTTTGTTAAGAGGAGGGAATTTTGTCCTCCTGAAAAAGGTCAAATTCAATCTAGACCCCATAAAAGAAAGTGGCAGTGTCCTCTCTAGCCTCTCTTCCTTTAATTCTAAAGTTCCACTAAAACAAGTACTCATCTTTTCACATGCTCTTCATAGTGTCCAGATGCATAAAGTGAATGGGAAGTTTGTGGGTGGGGATTAAAAGGAAAATCCTTGACTCATGGCCAAGAAATGGCTATTGCTACTTTATTTCAAGTGAAAATACTTACAGGCCATTTAAACATTTAGGCTGGGTCAGTATTATGTCATCTATGGCTATAAAGGCAGTGTAGTTTAATGTTAAGAGCCAGGGTTTAGAGTCAGGAGCCTGGGATTTTAGTGACAACAATTCTACTTACCAGCTGTGACTATTGTAAAAAATCAGTTAACTTCTCTGAGCCTCAGTTTCTTCACCTATAAAATGGAAATAATTATACTTTTACTACTTTTCACAAAGGGTCATTGTTAGGAAAGCCCTTTGTAAACCTTATAAAGCCCTACCAAATTTTTGACTCCCTTAACTTGTTTGTCAAAAGACTTGTTCTTTAAAATACTTCCAATGCTTCTATCTTCCTACTCTTAGATCATTCTCATCTTTTTCCATTTAAATAGTCTTAATATACTGATATTTCTTTCACAATAAATGAAACTCAAGTAATTCCTAATCATCAGTTACTCTAAAAAATGGATTGTGTCATTCTGTGTCTTAAACTCACATCTCCTAGATGAAGACATCAGCAGTCAGGAAAACAATGACAGCAACAGAAATAACATACACCGACTACTTGCCAAATCTAGCTCACATTTTAGGATCATTTGGAAATCCAGTCTGAGCACAAGTGCCATGAGATTGTTTAGTCTACAAGATGTCAGATTTCTAAAATTCAGATTTTAATGTTTTGGTACCTCTGTCTTATGTACCAGGTACAAAAATCAAATTTCAAGGACATTTCAAGTACAAAGTACAAATCAAGTACAAAATTAAATTTACATATCTATTGTCCCTTAGGTGACCTGCCCTTTTTTTCCCCTAAAAGCTTAAATCTGAGTTACTTGAAATTTCATTACTGACAAAAAAGTCACATGAAAATAGAAATTATAATGGAAAATTATTTTGAAGGTAGTGATGTTCCCATTCTAAAAGTGGTCAGGCAAATGGTATTAAGTTTGATTCGTGGACTTAGTAAAGTGAGAAATCTTCAAAAATTATCCTACACAGAATACAGGGCTCAATGGTTGCTAAGCTCCCTTTATACTTGATAATTTAATAAGCATTTCTCTGAATATTTATTCATGTAAAAGGTACAGTTTTTAGGAAATACAAAGATGGCATAAAAATGCAAATTGTGAGAAAATATTAGCAGCAAAACCAAAGGACAAATTAATTTATATAACCAAAAACTTTAACGTATTCTTCAAAGTTAGATTTTCACAATGGAAATACTTCCTTTCCAGAAAATTTAACATTCACTAGACATAAAGCAAACTGCTCAAAATTTTCGTACTAAGATGCCAAGATAGCTATATTTTAAGAGTGAAAGGCATGTTTATCAACTCTGGTTCTAGGTAAAGAAAGGAAAAGACATTAGTGATGCTCTCTCTCATGCTACATGGAAAGATATTCCATCAAGTCCTCTAAGACATCATTAGGGCATAGCAGTGATTCCATATTATCAAAAACTGTGTCAGCAAATTCAAATTCTATCAGTTAACAAGTATTTTTTAGTCTTAGAGTAAGCATTTATGAAGTGCTACTATGTACCAGGTTCACAGAATACACTAGCCAGAGAAAGGCAAAAACAGTCACTCCATCAAGGAACTTACTACTGAGGTTAACAACCATCAATCACTATTTATATACAAATAAATAAATGAGAGATGATGAACAGAAGGAAGGCATTTGCATTAGGGCATAGGGAAAGGCTTCTTTGTAGAAGGTGGAAGTTTAGTCAGTCATTTACTAAGCACCTACTACTGCTACTATACTAAGCAATAGAGATACAAAGAAAGATAAAAGGTAGATCCTGCTCTGAAGAAGCTCACAGTCTAATGGGGAAGATAACGTAATAAACAACTAGATACAAACAAAAAATACACAGGATAAATTGAAAATAACCAACATCGGTAAGATTCTAGAATTAAGAGGGACTGGGGGCACCTAGGTGGCACAGTGAGTAGAGTATTGGCCCTGGAGTCAGGAGGACCTGAGCTCAAATCCGAGCTCAGACACTTGACACAGTTACTAGCTGTGTGACCTTGGGCAAGTCACTTTACCCCAATTGCCCTGCCTTCCCCCCCCCTCCAAAAAAAAAAAAAAGAGGGACTGAAAAAGGCTTCCAAGAACTTAGAACAGTGCCAGGCTACCTGGCACATAGTAGGTGCTCACTAAATCCAAATGATTTAGAAATAAAAGGTGACATCATAAGCAGATTTGAGAAGTAAAGAAGAAATTACCTTTCAAAACTATGGATACAGGAAGAGATCATGATTAAACAAGAGACAGAAGTGTTCCCACGAAGTAAAATGGGTAATTTTGATTATATAAAATTTAAAAAACGATTCAGCTCAAATTAGAAGAGACACAAAAATGGGGCGGGGGGGGGGGAATCTTTGCAGCAAGTTTCTCTGATAAAGCTCTGGTTTCCATAATTTATACATCTACATACATATGTATATATGTATGCTGTGTGTGTGCATTTGTATATGTATATTATATATATGTATATGTGTGTATACATACATACATATATATATATATACACACATATATATATTTCAGTCAAATCTATGAAAATAAGAGCCATTGCCCAAGTGACGAACAGTTAAAAGATATAGCAGGTAGTTCACAAACTCAAAACTCCAAGTTAACAATAGTCATATATAAAAATGTCCTAAATCACTAATAATCAGAGATATGCAAAATGAAATAACTATTAAATCCATGCATACTTAGATTGGCAAAATTACCAAAAAAAGAAAATCATAAATGCTAGAGAGGACTAGAGAAAAATAGGTATACTAATGCACTGCTTGTATAACTGTCAGTTAATCCAACCATTCTGGAAAGTAATTTGGAACTATGCCCCAAAAGCTAGCAAACTGTGCATATCTTTTCTTTTCTGTAATATTATATTCTAAGCTCTCTATTTCGTTAGAGTGGCAGCTGCTAAATCTTATGTGATCCTGACCATGGTTCCTCAGGACCTGAATTCTTTCTTTCTGGCTGTTTCTATGTATTTTTCCTTGACTTGAAGCTCTGGGTTTTAGTTGTAATATTCCTGGGAGTTTTTATTTTGGGGTTTCTTTCCAGAAGTAATCTATGGATTTTTTCCATTTCTACTCTACCTTCTGGTTCTAAGAAATCTGGGTAGTTTCCTATTATGATTTCTTAAAATTCTATGTTTAGGCTCTTCTTTGTTAACAGCTTTCGGGTATTCTTTATTATTATTATTATTATTATTATTATTATTATTATTTATCAATAATTCTTTATTTTAAATATATACACATACACACATATAAATATATACATGTTTATTGTGTGTACATGTATGTATGTATGCATGCACATACATACGTACATACGTACACATACACACAATCTAATCAGCAAAAATTTGTCTTCTCCTCTTACCCCAACCTACACCGCCCCCCACCCGCCACACACACACTTCCTCCCCTCAAATGAAAACTGAAGAAAAACTTTATAGACACATATAGTCAAACAAAATAAATTTCTTCACTGGCCATGCTGCCCACCCACCCCACCCAATTGGTTTTTTTTTGCTTCTGTTGTACCCTCAAGAGCCCTTCACCTCTCTATCAGACCTCTCTATCAGGAGGTGGGTAGCATGATTCATTATTAGACCTCTGGAATAATGGGAGATCTTTACAGTGATATGTATTCCTAATTCTTATTAAATTGTTTGCCTTTGCCAACTGTCATAAAAAGTGTTCTCCTGGTTCTGTTCACTTCATTCTAAATCTTCATACAAGTCTTCCAAACTTTCTCAAAAACTATCCCCCTCATTATTTCTTACAATATAATAATATTCCATCACATTAATATACCATAACTTGTCCATCCATTCCTCAATTTATGGGCACTCCCTCAGAATCCCACTCTTTGTCACCTCAAAAGCTATAAATATATTTGTACATCTCTAGATGGAGTCTGTTTTACTTGGCACTAAGTCTTCTTTTACTCCACCCTCCTCATTCCCCTTGCATCATTCTCCCCTTTCCCTCCTATTTCCTCATTAAATGAAATGTATTTCTCTGCCCAACTCTCTGTGTGTGAATATACATTCTTCTTTCCTTTAACCAGCCCAGAAGAGTGATGTTGAAGTGTCAGCTTTTCCTCCAACCCAACCCCTCTCTTCCTTTGTATAGAAGTCTATTTGAGCATCCTTATTAAGAGATAATTTTCCCTAACCTTCCTTTCCTTTCCCACTCCCTCCTGAGGGTATGCCTATTCCATTCTCTTTTCATTCTTCTCTTAAGAGACTTAACAGAACCAACTCTCAGGCCTTCTTCAATTAGACTTTATGACCCCTAATGATGATAGGGTTCAGAGAGGTCACATGTATCAACTCTCTATATTTGATGTTAGTAATTTATCCTGGTTTAACCTTTTATTGTTGTTCATTTGTGTTTACTTTTTTATGTTCCTCCTAACGCCTTTGAACTTCAAAGTTACTATATAGCTTTTGTCTTTTTGTGAGGAAATTCAACCCAAAGGCAAGTGTCCAGAAAAGGAAGTGTAGAAAAGTAATGGGCTGGGATCACAGAGATAGATCCCAAGAACAGCAGAGCGAAAAATCTGTCACTCTGACCCCAGAGGGGGTATTAGAATCTCTGACTCAATATTCCAGGCTCTGTTCCTGAGAAGAAACTACCAAACATTTTAATTCCAGAGAGGGGGAATCTAAGAACCAACTCCCTGGTGCAGACACCACAGTGCTGTGACTTTAACCCAGGAGAGGGGAATCTGGAAACAAGAAGCATGGAAGATGGATGCTACACTGTCTCTTCAGTGGAATAAAGAAGATCTCAGGTCCAGACCATGAAAAGAACAACAGTGTCGCAACCCTATAGCTGTGACTCCAATGGCAGGATACCCAAGGGACAGAATAGGATGAACAGAAGACCAGAACACTACAACTAAAAGTTCACAGAGTCTAGCTCTCAAAGTTCCAAACCTAGAAATAAAATTGTAAAACAATACTGTGAATAGAAAAAGATAAAGAACAATTAGGATGCTAGGAATTAACAATTCACAAAGCAAAAAGAGGAGAATAACTTCAAAGCACGTACAAGCAAAGCCTTGAAAAAAAAACATAGGCCCTTGAAGAAAAACACAGGACCCAATCAGAATTTCTAGAAGAAATGCATCAAGAATTAATTTTTTAAAACAAAATTTTTAAATGATATTATAAATTAAAAGAGAGGACTAGACAAAAAAATTAGAAAAGAAATAAGATCAAGAGACTTGGTAAAAGAATTAAAAGAAAAAAGGGGGGGGTGGTACAAAACCTTGTCCAAAGTAATAAACAAACCAAAAATTAGGATGGATAAAATTGAAGTTAATATACTTCATACGACAACAAGAAATATGAAATCAAAGTGAAAAGACTGAAAAACAAAATGCAATGCAACTCATGTATAAAATCTGGAAGAGAACTCTAGGAGAGATAATTTAAGAATTCTTGGACTATTTCAAAACTATGACAAAAAGAACTCAAAAACACTGATATATTTCAAGAAATCATAAAAGAAAACTGCCAGACATATTAGAACAAAAGGACAAAGTGACAGTAGAATCTACCAGCCACATCCTGAAAGAAACTTCAGAATGAAAACTCACAGGAACATCATAAGCAAAATATGAAGCTTCAAGATTAATGAAAAAAAAGTGCAATAAGTCAGAAAGAGTTCAAAGACCAAAGAGCCAGTCAGAATCACACAAGATTTAACAGCTTACACTCTAAAGGAGTGAAGAGCATGAAACAGGATATTATAAAATGCAAAATATATAGACCTATAACCAAGAATAACTGAGCCAGTGAAATTGAGCATAATACCAGAGAAAAAGAAAAATGATTTCAATGAAATAGAAGACTTGTAAGGATTTCTGATTTTAAAAAAAAAGACTAGAGCAGAAGAAACGTTAAATTCAAATATAGGAGAAAAAGGAAAAAAGGTAAAAACAAGTGAGCATTCAGAAAAGACTTTATATGGATGAACTGTTTACATTGTAAGGGGAAGAGGAAATATAATTATCTCTTTAGAATGCTAATATTAAGAGTTATAACACAGGTAAAATAAGAAAAAAGGACTTGGAAGCAGTTTTTGTCTTGATGATAATAATATAAATGAAAGGGGGGAAAAGAGGGAAGAACTCGCTATTTCACAAAAGTGGGGTACACATGTAAAATTCTATTTAAAAAAACAGGAAAGGTTTGGGGAAGAGGTGTCATTTGAACTGGCAGAAGAAGATTAGAACAGAGAGACAGAAAGAGAGTTTGGTACAAAAACTCATCCAACTCAATAGGTGAAAAGGAGGAGAGAGGAAAAAGAGGAAAGGAAGATTCAGAGAAGAATTATTCATACTCTCCCTCTGAAAAAAAAACCTTTAAGTTTTGAAGCAGAAATTGTGAAGAGGGATTTAGAAGGAAAGAAAGAAAAAAATAACTTGTGATAAAGAGGGAAGTAGGGAGCAAGAAATAGAAAAAGTACAAGAAAAAAGAATGGAGGGAAGTACACAATTAATAATCATAACATGGATGTGAATGAGATGAACTCATCCATAAAATAGAAGACAGTAACAGAAAATGTTTAAAAGAAACACACTTGAAACATTAAAAACTGACAGTTAAAACTACTGTGCCTAAGCAGAACACAAAAAGAAGGGGTAACAAAACAATTATCTCAGACAAGGCAACTGCAAAAGTAGACTTAATTTAAAAAGATAAACAGGGAAATCATATTTTGTTGAAAGGTATTATAAACGATTAATTATTTCAATATTCATAGTATCTAAATACTTATAGGAAAAGGTAAATGAGCTGCAGAAATTTGTAAAATTATAATAGTGAAGAACCTCAATATATCCTCTTTCAGAGCTAGAAAAATCTAACTAAAAGATAAACAGAAAATTAAAGACATTCGTGAAATTTTTAATCATTAGGCAATAAAAGTCTAACAAACAAATGCAGAAAAGCTATAATTTTAAATGTATCCTTTACTGACCATAGTACCATAAAAGTTATGTTCAATAAAAGACTCAAAAAAAATTTTTAAAAACATCTTAATAGCAAAGAATTTGTAGGTTAAAGAATAAACCATAGAAGCCACCAATAATTTCATTAAAGAGGACAGCAATGAGACAACACACCTAATTTTTTTGGAAGTACCAAAGCAGTTCTTATGAAAAAAATTCATATCTAAACCTCTTTATTAGCAGAGAATAGAATTAAAACTATCAATGAATTGGCCACTCAGTAACAATAAAAATAAAAACACAACTAGAAAACAAATTTTAAAAGCAAAATTAAAACAATAAAAAGGAAATCCCAAAAATCAAAAGAGAAATGAAGTAAAATGAAAGCAATAAAAAACTGACTTATAAATAAAAGTAGATGGTTTTTAAAAAGAATAAATAGACTATTATGTAGTCTGATTAAAAAGATGAAAATCAAATTAAAAATATCAAAAATTAAAAGGATAATACACAAAAAAATGAAGAAAAAAGAATAAATATTAGAAACTTGCTCAAAGACATGGCAACAAAATTGACAACTTAAAAGACATGGACAAATATTTGCAAAAATATAAACACTGAGATTAATAGAATAAGCAACAGAGAATATAAGCAATCCAATCTAGAGAAATTTATGACATAAAAATTGATGTTACCAAGGAGGCTACAGCAATCTATCATAAAGATAAGTTGAAAAGTATGGACTTATACAAGGAATACAAGTCTGCTTTAATACCAGGAATATTTTACATTGAAAATAGTAAGAGTGACAAAAATCATTTGATTATATCAAAAAATGCCCCCAAAAAACTTCTGAAAAGATAACAATGATTTCATTTTAAAATACTAGAAACTATAGCAATAAACGTACCTTTTCTTAACATGCTAAAATAGTGATTGAGGGTGTGGGGGCAGGGGAGGTATGTGGGTATGAATGGGCATATATACTTTTTTCAATTCCAATTCTATGATTTGGGGGGTTGGGGGGAAATGAAATGGCATTTTGGATTACCTCTCTCCTGAGCTCCAAAGGTACAACTTCAGCAGCCTATCTTTATCTGTATGTTTGACCAGGATGTCAAGACCAGCATGCCTCCAATTTAATTTATAATCACTCATTCCAATCTTGCTAATCATTTTAACTTCCCTATTTCTGCCACTAATATCATTATTTTCCCCTATCTTCCATGGTTGAAATGTCATAAAATTTTATGACTTAAATGAAATGGAAAATTTTTATTTTCCTTCATTCCTGTGTCATTCTCACACAGACAGACACAGACACAGACACACACACACACACACCCCAAGAGCTAGTAAGGGAAATAAGGACAGGAATGAAATAACAATGTTTATTGTCTTCACTTCTATTTGACATAATGCTAGGGATTCTAGCTATAGCAATAATGTAAGAAAAAATTATAGAAAAGCAATAAGCATAGCCAAAAAGGAAACAAAACTATCTCATTTTACAGATGATATGATGGTGTATTAGACTCCTATAAAATCAAACTATAAAACCGAAACAATAATTTCAGCAAAATTTCAGAATATAAAATAAATCACCAGAACTTCTATATAATACCAATATAATCAAGCAAGAAGAAATAGATAAATTTCATTTAAAATAGCTACAAAAGAGGGGAAGAGCCAAGATGGAAGGGTAAAAGCAGGGACTTGCTTGAGCTCTCCCCCAAACCCCTCCAAACACCTGTAAAAAAAATCACTCTAAACAAATTCTAAGGGAGTAGAACCAACAAAATGACAGAGTGAAACAAATTACCAGCCCAAGACAACATGGAAGGTTGACAGGAAAGGTCTGTTGCACAAGTCTAAGAGAAGAGTGCAGTCTAGTGTGGGTTGCACTGGCACAGACTGGGCCCTAGCAAACCCAGAACAGGCCTTAGAGCACTGAATCATTGGGACCTATGGCAGGTTCCAGACTTCTCAACCAACAAACACCAATGACAACTCAGAAGGTCAGTAGGAAAGGTCTATCCACCTGGGTGAGAGAGGAGTGCAGTCTGGCCCTTGCCCCAGGGTGGCAGTTGTGGTGGGAGTAGGAGTGGCTATTTTCAGAGCTCTTAGCCCACAGATAGTGGGGGGACGGGAGGGGCTAATGAAGAAGATGATCAGAGTGGGGTTGCAGGAATCTCTTTGCTGGCACTGAGGCAGGATTCTCTTGCTTTGCCTATGCTTGGATCTGGATCACAGTCCTGGGTGGCAGTCCTGTGGTGAGGAGGGATGATGGGAGTGGTGGAGCTTGTGGCAGTGGTGGAGAGGGAATCCTCCCTCACTGTTCCAAGGCAGAAAAGAGTGCTTGTGATCATTCACAGACCAGAGCACAGGAGAGGAGTAAATACCTCTCTTTTGATCATACAACCCTGAAGGAACTAAAAATTTGCAGGTCCCTAGAAATGTCTCTGAAAACAGCTGCACAAAATGCCTGAACCATGGGACAGTACACCTTCCACACTGAAAGCAGAGTCCTACCTTAACAAAGAGCTAAAAAGTCAAATAATTGGCTGGGGAAATGAGTAAACAGAGGGGAAAAAATTCAGACTATAGAATCTTACTTTGGTGACAAAGAAGATCAAAACATACACCCAGAAGACAACAAATTCAAAGCTATTATATCCAAAGTCTCCAAGAAAAATATGAATAAGTCACAGGCCATGAAAGGGCTCAAAAAGGATTCTGAAAATCAAGTAAGAGAAGTGGAGGAAAAATAGGGAAGAGAAATGAGAGTGACACAAAAAAATCGTGAAAAAAGAGTTAACAGCTTGCTAAAGGAGACCCAAAAAAATGCTGAAGACAATAACACCTCAAAAAATGGACTAATCCAAATGGCAAAAGAGGTCCAAAAAGCCAATGAGGAAAAGAATGCCTTAAAAAGCAGAACTGGCCAAATGGAAAAGGAGGACCAAAAGCTCACTGAAGAAAATAATTCTTAAAAATTATAATGGAGCAATGACTTTATGAGAAATCAAGAACTTATAAAACAAAACCAAAAGAATGAAAAAATAAAAGATAGTGTGAAATATCTCAGTGGAAAAACAACTGACTGAGAAAACAAATCCAGGAGAAAGATTTTAAAAATTACTGGACTACCTGAAAGCCATGATCAAAAAAAGAGCCTCAACATCATCTTTCAAGAAATTGTCAAGGAAAACTGCCCTGACATTCTAGAAGCAGAGGGTAAAATAGAAATTGAAAGAATACACCAATCAGCTCCTGAAAGACATCTCAAAATTGTAGCCAAATTCCAGAGGTCAAGGAAAAAATATTGCAAGCAGTCAGAAAGAAACAAGTATTGTGGAAACACAATCAGGATAACACAAGATTTAGCAGCTTCTACATTAAAGGATCAAAGGGCTTAGAATATGATATTCTGGTGGTCAAAGGAGCTAGGATTAAAACCAAGAATCACCTACCCAGCCACACTGAGTATAATACTTTGGGGGGGGAATGGATATTCAATGAAATAGAGGACTTTCAAGCATTCTTGATGAAAAGACCAGAACTGAATAGAAAATATGGCTTTCAAATACAAGAATCAAAAGAAGCAGGAAAAAGTAAATAGGAAAGAGAAATCATAAGAGACTTATTAAAGTTAAACTGTTTACATTCCTACATGGAAAGATGATATTTGTAGCTCATGAGACCTTTCTCAGTACTAGGGTAGTTGGAGGGAATGCGTGTGCATGTGTGTGTGTATGTATGTATGTATATCTATCTATCTATATCGAGAGAGAGAGAGAGAGAGAGAGAGAGAGAGAGAGAGATATTGAGTGTACGCACAAGCACAGGGTGAGTTGAATATGAAGGGATGACATCTAAAAAATAAAATTAAGGGTTGACAGAGGGATATATTGGGAGAAGTAGAAAGAGAGGCCAAGATGGCGGCTGGTAAGCAGGGACTAGTGTGAGCTCCGTACCGAGTCCCTCCAAAAACCTATAAAAAATGGCTCTGAACCAATTCTAGAACGGCAGAACCCACAAAACAACAGAGGGAAGCAGGGCTCCAGCCCAGGACAGCCTGGATGGTCTCTGGGTGAGGTCTATCCCACACGGAGTTGGGAGCTGAGAGCTGGGAGCTGGGAACGGAGTGAAGCAGAACCCAGCCTGAACGGCATGGACCATCCAGACCAGAAGCCGGGTGGAGGGGGCCCTAGCGCCCTGAATATGTGAGCTGCGGCAGTTACCAGACTCCTTAACCCACAAACACCAGAGACTGTGGAGAAGGTTAGTGGGAAAAGCTGCGGGAGTAGAAGGAGTTCGCGGTTTGGCTTCCAGCCCCGGGGGCAGCGGAGGTGGGGCAGCTACAGCTGTTGTTACTTCCGGCTCCAGGCCCACCTGGTGGGAGGAATTAAGTGGCGGATCAGAGCAGGGGTGCACAGCCTGCTGAAGATCTAAGCCTAGTCCAGGTTGGGGGTTGGGGAAGGAGCAGTGCTGGTGTGACAGAGCTGGCACCTCCCCCCCAAACGTGGAACATAGAACTCATTAGTCTACAAGCAGTCATACCCCACTGAAAAACTCAAAGGTCAAGTTAGTTGCCTGGGAATATGGCCAGGCAGCGAAAACACACCGAGATTTGGTCTCAGACTTTGCATTCTTTCTTTGCTGACAAAGAAGACCAAAACATACAGCCTAAAGAAGTCAATAAAGTGCAAGTGCCTACACCAAAAGCCTCCAAGAAAAACATGAACTGGTCCAAGGCCATGGAAGAGGTCAAAAAGGATTTGGAAAAGCAAGTTAGAGAAGTAGAGGAAAAATTGGAAAGAGAAATGAGAAGGATGCGAGATAGAGAGATGTAGAATGGGGTAGATTATCTCACATAAAAGAAGCAAGAAAAAACTGTTACAGTGGAGGGGAAGAGGGGGGAGGTGAGAGGGAATAAGTGAACCTTACTCTCACTGGATTTGGCTTAAGGAGGGAATAGCATACATACTCAATTGGGTATGGAAATCTATCTTATCCTACAGGAAAATATGGGGGAAACGGATAAGGGAGGAGGGCATGAAAGAAGGGAGGGCAAATGGGAGGAGGGGTAATCAGAAGCAAACACTTTTGAAGAAAGACAGGGTCAAAGGAGAGAACAGAATAAATGGGGGGTGGGATAGGATGATGGGCAATATAGTCTTTCACAACATGACGGTTATGGACATGTTTTGCATGACTACACATGTATAACCTATATCAAATTGCATGCCTTCTCAATGACAGTAAGTGGAGAGAAAGGGAGAGAGTGTAGAACTCAAAATTTTTAAAATGAATGTTAAAAACTGTTTTTACATGCAACTGGGAAATAAGATATACAGGCAATGATGGAGTATATAAATCTATCTTTCCCTACAGGAATATAGAAAGGAAGGCGGTAAGAGAAGGGAGGTGGTGGTGATAGAAGGGAGGGCAGATTGGGCAAAAGGGTAATCAGGATGCACGCCATCTTGGGGTGGGGAAAGATGGGGAGACAATTTGGAACTGAAAATCTTGTGGAAGTGAATGTTAAAGCTAAAAATAAATTAATTAATAAAAAGAACAAAACAAAAAGAAAAATTCCACATTAAAAAAAATAAAACAGCTACAGAATCTATAAAATATTTGGGAGTCTACCTACCAGGATACATATAGGAAATATATGAATTACAAAGTATTCTTCATAGAAATAAAGGCAGACCTGAACACTTGGAGAAATATTACACGCTCATGTATAGACCCAGCCAATATAATAAAAATGACTGAGTAGGTAAATTCATTTAGCTAGTATTGATATCAAAATGGTAGTTTGATTATTCAATACAGCAGATCTATCAGACTGGCATAGTTAACAAAAAAGAGAATGACAAATGTTGGAGGGGTTGTGGGAAAACTGGTACCCTGATGGATATGAGCTAAACAACACAAATAGGTCTAGAATTGCACAGGAAAAGAACAGTATGGATTGCCTTTAGGAAATTGCCAGGCTCCTTTAATGATCCCAAGCTTCTCTCAGAAACAAAGGGCCAGCTTTGAAATACTTGAATACTACTTTTTAAATTGTTCAGTCGTTTTGGTCATGTCTGATCCTTCGTGACCCCAATGAGGGATTTCTTGGAAAAGATACTGGAGTAGTTTGCCATTTCCTTCTCCAGGGGATCCATTTTGTCAGGCAATCGGAGGTTAAGTGACTTGCCCAGGGTCACACTGTTAGGAAGTGTCTGAGTCTGGAGTTAAACTCGTCTTCCTGAGTCCAAGCCTAGTACTCTACCCACTGTGCCACCACCTACTTATTAAATAGCAATTAAGGAACTTAATATTTTTATATCAATCAGTACACATTTATTAACACCCTACCATGTACTAGGCATTATGCAAAGTCCTGGTAACATAAAGAGAAAATGACAGTCTTTGCTCCCAAGGAACATACATTCTCTTGGGAGGGAACATTATGTGTAAATACAAAATACATATAAATTAAATACAAACTAAGTTTTCCCCACAATTCTCCAGCATTCTCTTCTCTTGATCTGTTCTGGGATGAGAGAAGTTAACAAGAATCCTTATGGCTGTTACAAATCCCCACACCGAGACACCCTCTTTACTCTGGGGAGGGGGTGGGGAATGATAAATGATCAGGATTGGGTGTTTTAGCACGAGTGAGCTCCTGGAGTTACCTACAGTCTCAGGAGTTTTCTCTCATAATTCCAACTAATCAGTTTCTAAATCTTTTAATGATTAACACCAGAATCTGCTAAAATGGTTTTAGCTTATCTGTTTTCACTGTGATTCCTAGTTGGCCAGACAGGGAATCACACGGAAAAGAGTCTTACAGTTTTGTTTCCCTAGCTGCATCCCTTAGAAATCTTTGGCTGCCTGCATTTTAAATTTTACTTGCTCACCACACACAAGATACAAAGACACCCACTGACAGACAAAATGTGACAGGACAAATACAGAGCTCACAATTAACGACAGAGGAGAAATTAGAGGCTTGCTAGAAATCCCCATCATGAATTGGCTATTATCATTCTGAGGGAAGGGGGTTGGGGGATATTCAAAGATTCAAGATCTGACAGGGATGGATCCTGCAAACTTTGCTCGGAGTACCTCTATGGTCTTTGAGGGAAGCCTTGGCGTCCCTGATGTTTCTGACATAATCTACATCCAAAGTGTAACTGTCCTCAAGAACAGACCCCTTAAGGGAAGGGAGGAAAGGGGGAGGAGGCAACAGCAGTGGAACAGAGTTACCCTCCTCAGGACTAGAGCAGGTAAGGGAAGGCAAGGAAGGAGACAAAGTGCAGTTATCCTTCCCAGAATCAAAGCCTTTAAGGGAAGGGAGGAAGAAAGGAGGCAAGGTGTAGGAGAGAGGGAGTGGAGGAGCAGTGGCAGCTGCGGTTGTTGGACAAGAGGAGAGAGTGAGGTGGAGGGAATTAGCCAGATGATGCTTAAGCAGCTTTGCAAGCCATAAGGGAAGAGGCTTCTGCCTTTTGTTCTTGCTCAGCCATCTCAGCAAACCCTAGATGAAAACATTCCTACCCCTGGCTAGATGTTTTATTGGCCTTTAACTTAATTTGGTTTTAAGATAAAGTAACTTTGACAGGCCCAAAAGAGCCCTATCTTAATATCCTACGGGCATATGCTTATACTGGGATAACTCAGACATCCTGGGATCATAATCTCTAACTGACACTACCTTGTCAATTGTCTTGTCTTACTGTATTTATGACTCATTCAACTAAGAAACTTCCTTTCCTATGATATGGAAACCATAAACTGGAGTTCAGATTGTTGTAAAGTGTACTTATAACTTGTTGTTCTTCTGTCAATCAGAAGTTTGCTTCTGATTCCATGATTATGTATCTGCTAGCTTTAAAGGAATAAACAACATGAATTTCAATGTCACCTAGCCTGTTTGCCTCCTTTAACCAAACTTTCAGGTTGACAGTTATGGTGCTGTAGGCATCGGGTTGGAACTGATGGAATGGGACAAAGACAAAACAGCACCCCAACCTCACCAACGCTAGATTCACATACCTCAGAATTCATTTTTTCCTGGAATATTAACCTTGACAGGGTTGGGTAAGTTCCCCATTCCAGCTTCCAAAGAATTCCCACTAGTTCGAATCGAAAATTTCCCTTTACAGCTAACTCTGGGAGCAGGGATCAAATCTGCGGTCAAATGTTCTGTATAGATCCCCTGGAAGTACTGATCAATTTCAGGAAAATTAGCACAAGTATTACCAGCTCCAGTGTCAGTTAACCAAAAATAGCCCCAAATTATGTTGGCATTTTTAGGGTAGAGCAAAGCAGTTTGGTTGATTAATTCAACCTTTGGATCTTATTGGGGTTCAAATAATCTGAAAGGACTGTTAGTCTGTAACTAACAAACAGTAAAGAAAGAACAAACAGGCGAATAATACATGTACATATAATAACTATAATAACAAAGATGAAAACAACACTAAAGACATTTAAAATCAAAAGCAACCTCTCATGTTTGTTCTTGATCAATTATGGTGGAATGCAGTTTCCTTCCTCTCTGTATTTAAGGGCTCATGAATAAGGAATGTTACATCCTCACAGTCAGAGCTACTATATTTAACACTTTTGCTTAAGCTGTTTTTGTTGAAGTTTTTCTTTTGGCAAGGAATGGCAGTATGAGGTACTGAGCAGTGATTGTGGTGTAAAAACAAAATGCAACAATAAAACTTTTTTTAAAAGAGTCATAAAACATTCTAATTGGACAAAATGTGAACAAATATACACAAGTGACAAGTTATAAAGTGACAGTTTCACTCAAATGTAGCTTCATATAAAAGAAGAATAGAATATAAGGCTAAAAGAGAAGTATGGAATACAGACTATAAAATAGTATCTAACATGAAAAGATTATTGACTTTAAAATTTTTACTGGATATAGAGTTATCTTAGAATCAAGTTTTATCAACTCAAGAACAAAGCCATGAGACTAATGAGAAGCAGAAGGTATTCTTTCCTATGAAATATGATCCTGTGTAATCATTCAGTGATAAAGAAAGAACCTGACAACTCAAATTATGGTAAAGGATCTCAGGTAACCTATTAGTTAAGGTCTCAATTGAGATTAGACTACTACAGTGATATCTCCATTAAAGTCCCCAGGGAAATAAAGTCTCTTTTAAGGAAATTGTCCTTGAAGCAGAAATGGTTTAGACTTTGTTGCAATATTCTCAATGCTAGCTGGGGATACCAGAACCCACATGGCCCAAACGTCTGAGAGACAAAGACAATGTCTAAAGATGGATGTATCCAAAGCAGCCACTTTGTTATTCAGCAAAACACCACCTGGGAAGCTTAAGTGTCATGCACACAAGCCTCCATATCTAAAATGAAAGGAGGGAATCCTTGAAATATATCTCTATACCTTTTATAATATTTATACCTCAGGTAGAAGTTTCTAGGAATAAAGTGTTAAGTTACTGGAAATTCACCTTAATTAAAAGGTAAAAATGTCGGATCAGGTCTACAGCAAGGAGAAGAGTTGGAATAGAGCTAAAACAAGATACTTCATTTATAAATCACAAATGTCAGGTGAAACTCTTTTACCACCTTTTTATTTATAAAGAGGAAGAATTTATGTGCAAAAAGGAAAAAAGATATATAAGGAAAGTATAAAAGGGCAGGATAGATGGAAATAAACATTTAACAATCAGAACTCTCCATACAAATGGGATTAATTCACCCATAAAACAGAAGATAGCAGAATCAATTAGAAAACAATCCAGCAATATGGGTTCACAAAAAACTCACTGGAGACCCAAAGATCAATAAAGAGTTCAAATGAAAGGCTAGTACAAAATCTGTTATGCTTCAGCAGAACTGAACAAAGCAGAAGTAACAATCACGATTTCATATGCTGTTACAGTAAATACAAACAAGATAAAAACAGATAAGCAGGGAAATTATACTGTCCTTAAAAACACTGTAGATCAAAATCAAAATTTTACATATATCAAAGTAGCATTGCTTCTAAATACTTAAATGAAAAGTTAACTGAATTGGAGGGAGAAATATACAGTAAAACTATGAATACTATAGGACCATAATGTGCCTCCTTTCTAACTTAAAGAAATCTGACCAAAAGACTAAGAAAGCAAATCTGGACCTTAATCGATTTTCATAAGAACGGGGAAAAAATAGTATCTAATTCATAATTAATGGAAATGGAATCTAATCTACATACTTCACAGTTGTATACCGTACATTTACAAAAATGGACTGACGTATTGGGGCATAAAGACCTCACCAAAAAAAATGTAAAAAAGCAGAAATACTAAACATTTCACTTACTGATCATGATTCGATAAAAATCATACTCTAATAAATATCCCCTAAAAAAAGAAATACAAAGTAATTGGATACTACTACAATTGCAAATAATAAATTATAGACATAAAAGAAAATTAATCAAAGAAAATTATAATGAGACAACATACAAAAACTTATGGGATGTAGTAAAAACAGTTCTTACTGGAAAACGTGTGTCTCTTAATGTTTTTATCAACAGAAGAAAGAAATGCAAAATCAACTAACTAGGTATACAACTAAAGAACCTGAACAATAACAAATCAGAACTCTCTACATATTAAAGTAGAAATTCAGAAAGTTAAAAGCAAAAATACAATTGAATTGACAAAACTATGAGTCAGTAGGAAAAAAAAGCTAATATGATTTTCAAAAGAAAGAAATGAAAACCAAATTGTTTTTGACAAAATTCAGCATTCCACACCAAGGTCTGAGATTGTGGCAAAGCTGACATAATAATTAACATCAAAACCTTGTAAACTTAAAAAATAAATGTATTTTTATATGCATTCATATTGCATCAGGAGGGAATGGAAGAAACACATTTATCCCTTCCACCTCCGATCACAAATGAAGTATAACAAAATGAAATAAAATAAAATAAAACAAGCAAAATAAATTCCCACATTGGCCACGCTCAAAAGTGTATGTCTCTCTGCATTTAAAGTTCCTCTATTCTCCGGCAGGATTGGTAAGCAGGAGCCATTTCATTATCAGTCTTCTGGATAGGAGGGTTTATTGTTTCACTGATCAGAGATTTAAAGTCTTTCAAAGTTTCTTTTCTCTATAATGTTGTCATTGTATAAATTGTTCTACTTCTGTTCATTTCTTTCTGCATCAGTTCACAGAGGTCTTAACAGCTGCCTCTTAAATTGTCCATTTCATTTTTTAAGGCACAATAATATTCCATTACATTCAAATATCATAATTTGTTTAGCCATCCCCTAATAGGAAGATACTCCCATAATTTTCAATTGTTATAGTATCTCAATAGACATACTATAAATATGTTTGCAGATTATTTCACTAAAATACAGTTTAACAACTGCAGGGGCCCACAGCGGGTATCTAGTCCAAACCATATCTGATCAAGAGAATCATAGATAAGACAGGTCAGAGATATAGAGACAGAAGGGATGTCTAGCCTAACCCCTTCATTTTGTAGATAAGGAAACTAAGACTCAGAGACTAAGTAAAGAGCAAATAAGAGAGCACCTCATTGTCCTTGCTGAACTCACGTCATTTGGCCCAGATGAACTACACCCTTGATTACTGAAAAAACTGGCCAATATGATTGCTGATCTTCTGACATTAATATCTGAAAGTTTTCCAGCTGAAGCAAAGGGAGACAAAGGCAGTCAGGCAGGGAGGGGCCATGATGAATCAAGGCCAACAAAGAAGTTTAGGAAAGAAATGAAAAATAACAGAAGTGCTTCCTGAAGGTAATTAATTTGGAAATGCCAACTTATTTAAAGCACTGTGGAATAAGGGAAGATTGAGGAGCAGATAAGCGAGAATACTGTAGTTCACTTTTCAGTAGTTGGTCAGTATGATAGCCACTTGAAAAATTACTTAGGAACTTCAATACCCACGTCGATAGTTCCTCTAACAGCGTGACCACATAATTTCTCTACCTCCTCAACATAAAAACTCTTCCTCTGCCAGCTCACATCTTCTACACAAGGGCAAGGTCCTAGCTTAGTCCTCATCATCTAATCAAGTCCCACTGTTGAAAAACCTCATAGGGCATTTATCTAATTCAAACTGTACCAGGTCAGGAATATTCTCTACACCATCTCCAAGAAGTAGTCATCTAGATCAGTGATGTCAAACTCAAATAGAAACAGGGCCACTAAACTATAGGTAAGGATCCCTACTGGATTCATATTGACCTAGAAAACCACAAATTAACAATAGCTTTTTTATTGTATTTTATTTTGTTAAGTATTTCTGAAGTACATTTAAATCTGCTTTCCCAAAACTCAAGAAATGCTGCCAGCAGTGTATCTGATATCTCCAACCTAGATATTACCTCTTGAAGGTATGTATTCCAACACAATTGATCTCACTTTTATAAATCTCTAAGTGTTAAGAAATGTTTCCTAATTAATATCTACCTCTCTGCAACTTCTACCTGCTAACCACTGCTTTGCCTCCTGGGGCAAAGGAGAACAAGGCTAATCCCTTTTCCATATGATAGTTTTTAAAATACTTCAAAAAAATATCATATCCACCCCTAAATTCTTTCTTCTCGAAGCCAAACACTAATTCCTTCAATGATACTCATATGGAACAATCTCACCATGAGGAGGCACATAACTGAACCAATTCCAAGATTTAAACTACTAAAATTCAATTCCATACTTCCTCTCTTCACCCATCTTTAACTGGTTTCTCTTTTGTGCCTCTTTTATGTGAGATAATCTACCCCATTCTACTTTACCTTCCCCCTTCTCCCAGGGCATCCTTCTTTCTCACCACTTAATTTTACTTTTTGGGGGGATATCATCCCTTTATAATCAATTAACAAGTGTGCCCTCTGTCAATATATATGTATATATCCACATACACATACATATATATTCATTCTAACCACCATAATAATGATAAAGTTTTAGGAGTAACAAGTACCATCTCCCCATGTAGGAATGTAAACAGTTTAACCTTATTGAATCCTTTATGATTTGCCTTTCACATTTACTTTTTTATGCTTCTCTTGAGCCTTGTATCTAAATGTCAAACTTTCTACTCAGTTCTAATCTTTTCGTAAGGAATGATAGAAAGTCCTCTATTTCATTAAATATACATTCCCCCCCACCCCGGATTATAATACCCAGTTTTGGTGAACAGGTGATCCTAGCTCCTCTGACCTCTGGAATGTCATATTCCAAGCCCTCTGATCCTTTAATGCAGGAGGTACTAAATCTTGGGGTAGCCTGGTGGCTCCATAATATTTCAATAATTTTTTTTCTAGATGCTTGCAATACTTTCTCCTTGACCTAGGAGCTCTAGAATTTGGCTATAATATTTCAGGGAGTCAGATCTCTTTCAGGAGGTGACCAGTGGATTCCTTCAATTTCTATCTTATCTTCTAGTTCAAGAGTATCAGGGAAGTTTTCCTTGATATTTTCTTGAAAGATGATGTTTAGGCACTTTTTTTTTTTTGCTCATAGTTTTCAGGCAGTCCAATAATGCTCAAAGTATCTCTCCTGGATCTATTTTCCAGGTTTGCCAAAGACATATTCCATATTTTCTTCTATTTTTTTCATTCTTTTGATTTTGTTTGATTGTTTCTTGATGTCTCACGGTGTCAATAGCTTCCATTTGCCCAATTTAAATTTTTAAGGGGTACAGCCAAGATGGTAGTTTGAAAACAGGGATTTGCTTAGGCTCTCCCCCAAATCCCTCCAAACAATTGTAAAAAGTGACTCTAAACAAATTCTAGAGCTACAGAACCCACTAAAAAACAGAGGGAAACAAATCTCCAGGCCAAGGCAGCCTGAATGGTCACTGGGAAGGGTTTATTGTACTGTGCTGGGAGTGGAATGGAGCCCAATGTAGGCCGTGCCAGGACAAACCAGGCAGGAGTAGATGGGGCAGAGCAGGCCTAAGGACCCTTAATCATTGAGCTATGGCAGTTTCCAGATGTGTCAACCCACAAACGCCAAAGACAACAGAGCACATCAGAGGGAAAACTGCTAGATCTGGGAAGAGAAGTGTGTGATATAGCCCCAGCCCCATGGGTGGCTGAGGTGGCTGCAGCAGTAGCAGTAGGAAGCTCCAGCACTGCCTCCGGAGCTCCAATGGCAGCTGCTTCTGGAGCTACAGGCCGAAAGACGGTGGGAAGAATCAAGTGGCTGATCAGAGTGGGAGTACAGGGATCTCTTTGCTGGAGCAGAGACAAGGTACTTTTGCTTTGCCCTGCTTGGATCTGGGCCACGGTTCTTGGTGGGAGGAGGACCGCTGGTGTGGCAAAGCTTTGTGGTGGCTGTGGAAAGGGAGCCTCCTGGTAGTTACACAGTAGAAAGGAGTGCCTGCACTCACAAACCAGGAGCTCTGAAAACAGAAGCACAAAACCCCTGAAGCTTGGGACAAAGCACTCTCCACTCTGAAAGCAGTCATACCCTGAAAAAAGGTCAAAAGTCAAGTAATTGGCTGGGAAAATGAGCAAGCAGCATAGAAGGACTCAAACTATAAAATCTTTCAGGGACAAGATCAAAACATACAGCCAGAAGTCAACAAAGTCAAAGAGCCTATATCAAAAGCCTCCAAGAAAAATATGAATTGGTCTCAAGACATGGAAGAGCTCAAAAAGGAATTGGAAAAGCAAGTAAGAGGAGTAAAGGAAAAATTGGGAAGAGAAATGAGAGTGATGCAAGAATATCATGAAAAACAAGTCAATGACTTGCTAAAGGAGACCCAAAAAATATTGAAGAAAATAACACCTTAAAAAATAGACTACCCCAAATGGCAAAAGAGATCCAAAAAGCCAATGAGGAGAAGAATGCCTTAAACAGCAGAACTGGCCAAGTAGAAAAAGAGGTCCAAAAGACCGCTGAAGAAAATACTACGTTAAAAATTAGAATGGAGTTAAGTGGAAGCTAGTGAGAAATCAAGCAATTATAAAACAGAACCAAAAGAAAGCAAAAATGGAAGACAATGTGAAATATCTCATTGGAAAAATCACTGACCTGGAGAATAGATCCTGGAGAGATAATTTTAAAATTTAATTAGACTATGTGAAAGCCATGATCAAAAAAAGAGGCTAGACATCAACTTTCAAGGAATTATCAAAGAAAACTGCCCTGATATTCTAGCACCAGAGGTAAAACAGAAATTGAAAGAATCCACTCATCTCCTCTTGAAAAAGATCCCAAAAAGAAAACTCCTAGGAATATTGTAGCCAAATTCCAGAGTTCCCAGTTCAAAGCGAAAATACTGCAAGCAGCCAGAAAGAAACAATTTGAGTATTGTGGAAACACAATCAGGTTAACACAAGATCTAGCAACTTCTACACTAGAGGGAGAGAAGGGCTTGGAATATGATATTCCGGAGGTCAGTGGAGCTAGTATTAAAACCAAGAATCACCTACCCAGCAAAACTGAGTATAATACTCCAGGGCAAAATATGCACTTTGAATAAAATAGAGGACTTTCGAGCTTTCTCAATGAAAAGACCAGAGCTGAATAGAATATGTGACTTTCAAATATAAGAATCAAGAGAAGCATGAAAAGGTAAACACAAAAGAGAAATCATAAGGGACTTATTGAAGCTGAACTGTTTTGTTTACATTTCTACATGGAAAGACGGTATTTGTAACTCATGAAACCTTTCTAATTATTAGAGTAGTTGAAGGGAATATACATATATATAGACAAAGAGCACAGGGTAAATTGAATATGAAGGGATGATACCTAAAAATAAATAAATAAATACAATTAAGGGGT
Organism: Trichosurus vulpecula; assembly: GCF_011100635.1. Taxonomy (NCBI): domain Eukaryota; kingdom Metazoa; phylum Chordata; class Mammalia; order Diprotodontia; family Phalangeridae; genus Trichosurus; species Trichosurus vulpecula. Next base: position 83,360,493 of record NC_050573.1, read on the forward strand.
GAGAGAGGAATATACTGGGAGAAGGAGAAAGGGAGAGATAGAATGGGGTAAATTATTTCACATAAAAGTGGCAAGAAAAAGCAGTTCTATTGGAAGGGAAGAGGCAGCAGGTGAAAGGGAATGAGTGAATCTTGCTATCATTTGATTTGACTTAAGGAGGGAATAACATACACATTCAATTGGGTATCTTACCCTATAGGAAAGTAGGGGGGAAGGGGACAAGGGCTGGGATGATAGGAAGGAGGGTAGATTGGGGGAAGAGTTAGTCAAAAGCAAACACTTTTGAAAAGGGACAGAATCAAGGGAGAAAAGTGAATAAAGGGGGTCAGGATAGGATGGAAGAAAATATAGTTTGACTTTCACAATATGACTATTATGGAAGTGTTTTGCACAACAATACATGTGTGGCCTATGTTGAATTGCTTCTCTTCTCAAGGAGGGTGGGTGGGGATGGAAGAAGGGAGAGAATTTGGAACTCAAAGTTCTAAAAACAATTTTTTTTTTAAATTTGTTTTTACATGCAACTGGAAAATAAGATATACAGGCAATGGGGTATAGAAATTTATCATGCCCTACAAGAAAGTAAGGGGATAAGGGGCGGGGGACGGGGGGAGTGGGGTGATAGAAGGGAAGGCAGACTCGGGAAAGGGGCAATCAGAATTTATGCCATCTTAGGGTAGGGAAAGTACATACAAATGATAAGAGGAAGAAGAAGAAGAGAATTAATAGTAGTAGTATTTATTCTTTTGTTACTCAGCAAATTGTGTGTAGAGGTCTTCTATAAAAGAGGGATAGGGGAAGATGAAATATAGAGACTCCAGAGGAAATTACATAAATCTGTAGGGGATCCTAGGGATACAATTGTTTGACTTCCTCTGGAATGTAAATAGGAGTGAAGAACTGATGGTGGGGGAAACCCAGAATTGGGATTTGGCAAGATGTTAATAGTGACAAGACATTAACAGTGACAGGACATGTGGAGGGTAATGTATATAGCTAAACTGGTTACCTATAGAATTCCAGAAAAAACAGTGAAAGGGAAAGGCAGGGAAGGATTTCGTGAACTTCTGTGGGTTCAATTATCATCTAAATGGAGACAAGTGCAGTACAGTGGAAAGAACAGTGGATTTAGAGGTCAGAGGACATAGGTTTGAAGCCTAGCTCTGCAGTTTACTATCTATGACCCACGGGCAAGTCATTTTACTTATTTGAAAATGAAGCAGATGAACTAGTGGACTAGATGGCATGAAAGGTACTTTCCAGTTTTAAATGTATGGTCCTATATAGATTTAGGAGACATAAGATCATAGATTTGCAGCTAGAAGAGATTTTAGAGATCATTTGGTCTAATGTCTTTATTTTATAGATGAGGGAACTGGGATTAAGAGATCTGTCCAGGGTCACATATGTGACAGGAGAGGTTTTGAACATAGGTCCTCCAATAACAAATCTAGTGCTCTTTTCTACCTCTCATCTGCCCCTGAATATTAGTGCCACATTGCCTATTGCTAGCCAACCATCTCCAACTTGATGTGCTATCAGTCATCCCCAAGAAAGAATTTCTTATAATTTTCCAAAAACCTACCCCTTTTCCAAATTTCCCCATTTCTGCTGAAAGCACTCTTACGTTATATAGACTTTGCATCAATTTATATGTATACATGTCATATCTCTCCTCCCCCCCCTTTTTTTTCTAACTGAGGATGTTTATTAGACATCAGCCAAGGCACAAGGGACTAGGAAGGGCTGGAGGAGGACAAGCCGCCAGCTCTCTCCCAAGCCACTGCCATGAATCAAGGGTAAGAATTTTGAGAGGATCGTAAGTCTCAAAACAGCTAGGAAAAGAATGCTCTCTCCCTTCCCCAGCTCTGCATATGTTTGTAGGGGAACAGAACTGAATGAGAAAAGAGACCAGGTTTCCCTCATTCACCGGTCAAGTTGGGTGGGAAGCTGAAAACAGCAGGAAAGAGGCGGTCTCTCCCCTTTTTAAAATGGAATTGACTTCTGGGGTATAAAAGTATGGGGAAAGGGAGCAGGGGAAAGGTGTTTTTCACAAGCAGCCTATGAACTGGTATTCATGGGAATTAGGAGAGTTACTGGCTATAAGGCTGGGAAGTATGATTTGAACAGCATTCCTATCCTAGAAGATTCAGTGGCAGTATATTCTCTCAAACCCTAGGGAAAAAAGATATGGTCAATCCTTTTTATGCTCCTGTTCACAGGGAATGCTCACAATGCTTCTGTTTACAAATCTTAACTCATGGCAAATGTATTTGAATATTTTTATCACTAATATTTGTACAGCAAATTTTAACCTTTTGGGGGCAGAGCCAGTATGGCCACGTGAAAACAGCATCTTACTGGAGCTCTCTCACAAGTTCTGTCAGATTTCTATAAAAAAGTGAATCTGAGCAGATTTGAGAGAGTTAGAAACGGAGCAGTCTGAGTAAGGCAAATTTCTAAGCCAGAAGAGTCCAAAAGGCTGACAGGACGAATCTGTAGGCAGGGAGAGCGGTCAGCGTGCTGAACTGCTCCAGACAGCACAAAAGTGGAAGCAGCCGGGGAAACCAATGTGGGAGACAAGATGGGTGAAAGCTGGGCTCCTGAAACTGGCGGAGATCCCCAGGCCTCCCAACACAGGACTACTCTCTGTGGAAGCGACAAGAGGCAGCAGCACAACACTGGCCGTGAGACATCAATTCCTGAGGCTTGCAGCCCAAAGGTATGAAATGCGACCTGTCTTCTGGAACTACCGGGAGACATAATGGCCAGGTAAACGGCTCTAATCCCTGCCCCCCCGCCGAGAATTCCTCGGGGGAAGAAACGCTGGAATAGAGGAGATAGAAGTGGGGCTTCAGTGGCCAAGCAGTGAGAGTTCCTGAGTCCCGGAGGGGCAGAGCCAGCAGGGATCAACACCAGGGGCCCCCAGCGGAAGTGCCAGACACCAGCTCAAACAACAGTTAAGACCATTGCTGAAGAGCAACAGTGCTGGAGAGCAACCCCAGTGGAAGAGGACACTTCAGGAAGCCAGACCCCTCCCCCACACCTCAGGAAACTGAAGGCTATAATTCACAATGCCAGTAACTAAACTCACAATCCCCTGAATAAGAAACCTGGGACAGAGAGCCCTGAGCCCCAAAAGCTTAAACTCATTGTAAAGCCAGGAAAAGGCTAACCAACATGAAGAAGAACACAAAAAAACCAAGGACCATTGATTCTTTCTATGGAGACAGGCGTGATCAAAATACCAGTTTGGAAGAGGCTAGCAATGACACTATAGCCACATCTGATACCTCAAAAGGGAATGTGGGGAATGTGAACTAGTCTCAAGCCCAAAAAGCATTACTGGAAGAGCTAAAGGAAGATTTTAAAAACCAAATTAGGGAGGTAAAAAAAAAAAAAAAAAACGGAAAAAATGAGAAAAAAAAAACTAATACAAGTACTTAAAAAATAAGATTAGAGAAATGGCTATAAAGATTCAGAATCTAAATAGAAAAAATGACACGATGACAGGTAAAATCAACCAATGAGAAAAGGAGACTCAAAAGCAAAATGAAGACAGCAACTCATTAAAAATTAGGATTGAGCACGTGGAAGCAAATGACTCTATGCGGCATCAAGAAGTAGTAAAACAAAATGTAAAGAATAAACAAATAGGAAAAAATGTGAAATATCTGATTGGAAAAACAACTGACCTGGAAAACAGATCTAGGAAAGACAATTTAAGAATAACTGGTCTACCAGAAATCCTTGATGAAAAAAAGAGCCTGGACAGTATCTTCGAAGAAATTATCAAAGATAACTGCCCAGAGGTCCTAGAACCAGAGGATAAAATAGTCATTCAAAGAATCCACCAATCACCCCCTGAAAGAGATCCCAAATTGAAAACACCAAGAGATATTATAGCCAAATTTCAGAATTACAAAGTCGAGGAGAAAATACTTCAAGGAGCCAAAAAGAAACAATTCAAATATCACGGAACTTCAGTCAGGATCACGCAGGATCTCTCAGCTTCTACATTAAATGACAGGAGAAATTGGAATATGATATTCCAAAGGGAAAAGGAGCTGGGACTACAACCAAGGATCAACTGCCCAGCAAAATTAAGCATAATTTTTCAGGCAAGGAGATGGACATTGAACAATGAAAAAATTTTCATCCTGATGAAAAGGTCAGAACTCAATGGAAAATCTGATCTTCAAATACAAAACTCAAGAGAGACATAAAAAGGTAAACAGGGGTAAACCGACCCCCCCAACAAACCTTATTAATCAATAAGGGCAAATTATTTACATCTTTATATAGGATTACATCATCTTATGTATGTTTTATATGTATATATACACATATATATGTCAATCTTGAGAATAGTACAGCTATTATGACAATTGAAAGGGATACACATAGACTGTGAATGTCTGTATAAAATAACTGATATAAGGATAAAAAAACATAATTAAGAGATGTAAAGGGAGGGTTATGGGAGAAAAGGTAAGGAGATAGTAGAAAAGGGTAAATTACATCAAATAAAGAGGCACAAAAACATATTATAGTAGAGGGAAAGAAGGGAGGGAGAAGAGCAGTATTTGAGCTTTACTATCATCTGATCTGGTTCAAGAAGGGAGTAACATACCCTGATAAGCACAGAAATCTAACTTGTCCTACAGGTAGTAGGAGGGGAAAGGGGGAAAAAAAGACAGGGAGGTGGTCAGAAGGGAGGGAAGAAGTAGCAAGCAGAAAATGGTAAGATAAGAGAGGGGAATCAAGAGGGAGGGTAAACTGAGGAAGGCGGAAGTCAAAAGCAAAACTTTGTTGAGGAGTGGAAGGGGAAAGGGAGAAATAAAAGCATAAACAGGGGAAATAGGATGGAGAAAAAGACACAGATAGAAATCATAACTGTGAATGTGAATGGGATGAACTCACCCATAAAACGGGAGCAGATAGCAGAATGGATTAAAAACCATAATCCTACAATATGCTGTTTACAAGAAACACACAGGGTAAAGGTGAGAGGCTGGAGTAAAATATATTGAGCTTCAGCTAAAGTAAAAAAAAGCAAGTGTAGCAATCCTAATCTCAAACAAAGCAAAAGTAAAGATAGATTTAATTAAAAGAGATAAGGAAGGACACTACATCCTGCTAAAAGGCACCACAAACAACGAAGCAATATCATTGTTTAACATTTATGCACCAAGTGGTGTGGCATGCAAATTCTTAGAGGAGAGGTTAAGGGAGTTAACAGGAAGAAATAGACAGCAAAACTATAATATTGGGAGACCTCAACCTCCCCCTCTCTGAACTAGACAAATCTAACCTCAAAATAAATAAGAAAGAAGTTAAGGAGGTGAACAGAATTTTAGAAAAGGGAGATATGATAGACCTCTGGAGAAAACTGAATGGGGATAAAAAGGAATATACTTTTTCCTCAGCAGTTCATGGCACATACTTAAAAATTGACCATGTACTAGCGCATAAAAACCTCACAGTCCAGTCCAGAAAGGCAGAAGTAGTCAAAGCATCCTTTTCAGATCACGATGCAATAAAAATTATTTGTAATAAAGAACCATGGAAAAATAAGCTAAAAATTAATTGGAAACTAAATAATCTAATTCTAAAGAATGAGCGGGCTAAAGAACAAATCAGAGAAACAATTAATAACTTCATTTAAAAGAAGGACAATAATGAGACAACATACCAAAACTTATGGGATGGAGCAAAAGCAGTTCTTAGGAGAAGTTTCATATCTCGAAATGCTTACATGAATAAAATAGAGAAAAAGGAGATCAAGGAATTGGGCATGCAACTAAAAAAGCTAGAAAAAGAACAAACTGAAAATTCCCAATTAGATACCAAATTAGAAATACTGAAAATCAAAGGAGAGATTAATAAAACTGAAACCAAGAAAACTATTGAATTAATAAATAAAACAAAGAGCTGGTTTTATGAAAAAACCAATAAAATTGATAAGCGGTTGGTCAATTTGATTAAAAAAAGAGAAAGAAGAAAATCAAATTACCAGTATCAAAAATGAAAAGGGTGGGGGCAGCTAGATGGCGCAGTGAGTAGAGCACCGGCCCTGGAGTCAGGAGGACCTGAGTTCAAATCCGGCCTCAGACACTTGACACATGTACTAGCTGTGTGACCTTGGGCAAGTCACTTAACCCCAACTGCCCTGCCAAAAAGCAAAAAAAAAAAAAAAAAAAAAAAAAAAAAAAGAAAAGGGTGAACTCACCTCTAATGAAGAGGAAATCAAAACATTAGGAGTTATTTTGCCCAATTGTATGCCCATAAATTTGACAACCTCAGGGATATGGATGAATATCTACAAAAACATAAATTGCCCAGGTTAACAGAAAAGAAAGTAAAATTTCTAAATAACCCCATCTCAGAAAAAGAAATTGAGCAAGTCATCAATGAACTCCCCAGGAAAAAATCTCCAGGGCCAGATGGTTTTACATGTGAATTCTATCAAATATTTAAAGAACAATTAATTTATAAGAATACAAGTCACTTCCCAAATGATAAATGGTCAAAGAATATGAACAGGCAGTTTTCAGATGAAGAAATTAAAGTTATCTATAGTCATATAAAAAAATGCTCTGAATCACTATTGATTAGAGAAATGCAAATTAAAACAACTCTGAGGTACTGTATCACACCTATCAGATTGGCTAACATTACCAAACAGGAAAATGATAAATGCTGGAGAAGATGTGAGAAAATTGGAACACTAATGCATTGATAGTAAAGTTGCGAATTGATCCAACCATGCTGGAGAATTATGGAATTATGCCCAAAAGGCTATGAAACTGTGCATACCCTTTCATTCAGCAATACTATTTTTAGGTTTATATCCCAAAGAGATCATAAAAATGGGAAAAGGACCCACATGTACAAAAATATTTATAGCAGCTCTTTTTATGATGGCCAAGAACTGGAAATTGAGGGGATGCCCATAAATCGGGGAATGGCTGAACAAATTGTGACATATGGTACATTCATAAGAAACGATAAGCAGGAAGATTTCAGAAAAACCCGGAAAGACTTGCATGAACTGATGCTGAGTGAAGTAAGCAGAAACAGGAGAAAACACTGTACACAGTAACCGTAACATTTTGTAATGACGTATTTTATTGACTTAGTTCTTCTCAGCAATGCAATGATCTAAGACAATTCACAATGGAAAATGCTATGACACATCCAGAGAGAGAACTATGAAGTCTAAATGCAGATGGAAGTATACTGTTTTTCTCTTTTTTTTCTTTCTCATAGTTTTTCCCTTTGGTTCTAATTCTTCTTTACAATACAACTAATGTGGAAATATGTTTAATATGACTGTACATGTATGACCTATATCAGACTGCATACTGTCTTGGGGAGGGAGGTGAAAAAGAAGGGAAAGAAAATTTAAAATTCAAAATCTTATAAAAATGAATGTTGAAAACTAAAGATAAATATATTTTTTAAAAATTAAATGGAAAGAGTTCATTTTTAACACTAGTAACATACTGAAAAAACCTGAGATTTCTGACCTTTCAGGGATAAACTTCAATATATATCAACATAGGTTGAAACTCTGCCATAAATAAAGTTTTAGAAAATTGCCTAAGGCTACAGAGGTTAATTGACTTGCCCAAGGTTACACAGTTTAAAAGTCCAAGAGCAAGATCTGAACTCATGTCTCCCAGATGCAATATTCAGCAAGATATAAACATGGCATGCTGTCTCTCTTCAGGGGTCTAAGAAATAATAACAGATGTTATATAATATTTTAAGGCTTTCAGCATTTTACATGTACTACTTCATGTAAGCCTCAAAAACAAGGCTATGAAATAGGTACTCTAGGCTGTATGATCAATATTTTACACATGACAAGGCTGTGGCTTAAAGAGTTATGTGGCCTGGGGCGTCTAGATGGCGCAGTGGGTAGAGCACAGGCACTGGAGTCAGGAGAACCTGAGTTCAAATCCAGCCTCAGACACTTGACACACTTACCAGCTGTGCGACCTGGCCAAGTCACTTAACCCCAATTTCCTTGCCTTCCCCCACCTCCAAAAAAAAAAAATTTAGGTGGCCTGCCCATGGTCACACAGCTGAACTCAAATATTCTTGACGCCACTTCCTCAGCTTTCTCTATCACCTCAGCCAGTTGCTTCATACACACAACCAGCTTTAAACACATGCATTACCTAGGAAAATATAACCAAATTACTCAACTCAGGAATGACAACTGCAGGTGTTGCTGTCAAAGTTGTTGCTATCAAAAAGCTTCCAAAATTCCTCTCCCCTAAAATGTTTAATAACACAACTGAGCAGCATGAAATTAGAAACAGAAAAATCTAATGGAGGAAAGAAAGGCAGGAAGGAGCAGAAACAATGGTGGAGGGAAGAGGTGGTGAGGTGGGAATGATAAAAGAGAACAGAAAACAACTTCTGTCCAATAGTCTGCAGGGTGCCACCAGCTAAGCTGAACAAAAAGGACATCACAAAGAAGTTTTACAGGCCAGGCAGTTTGAAGTAGCTTTCCAAACTACCATGATAATCTTCAAAAGAAAATAATTTCACCATATCTCTTCTAGGCTCAAAAATAGGCAATGGCTCCCTTGCTGGCTTGATTTCCCTGCTTTAAGTCTCTCCTCATTCCAGCCCACCCTCACTCTGGTCTTCCTAAAACAAAGGTCTGACCATGTCACCCACTATTTAATTTCCAATGGCTCTCTACCCCTTTCAGAATAAAATATAAAATCTTATTTGGCTCTTAAAGCTTTTCATAGCCTGGCACCTTCCTATATTTTTATTCTTAATTATAAGTTACTCTCCAGAATATGGTAATGGATAGAGTGCTAGGCCCAAAGTTAGGAAGATCTAGGTTCACATGTGGCCTCAGATACTTACTAGTTGCGAGACAATGGGCAAGTCACTTAGCCTCTCTTTGTCTCAGTTTCCTCAATGTGAAATGGCTATGATAACAGCATCAGTGTCACAGGATTGTTGTGATGATCAAATGAGATATTTGTAAAAGTGCTTGCTTAGCACAGTGCCTAGCATATAATAGCTGCTACGTACATGCTTATTTCCCCTTCCCCCTTTCTCTCCCACATACTCTACACATCAGTTACCCAGGCCTTCTTACTGTTCCTTCACACACAAGACTAATCACCAGACTCTGTGCTTTTTCACTAGCTGTCCTCCAAGCAAGGAATGCTCTCCCCTCCTCACTTCTGCCTCCTAGCTTCCTTGGCTCACTTTATGACTCATCTTCCTCTGCCCCCACTCCCACACTACTAGTGATTCCCCTGAGGCTGCTTTCTGTTTACACTATAACTCTCTCATACTTACAGTTTAGAGCATGTTGACTGCCCCATTAAAATGTGAGCTCCTAAAGGGAATGGACAACTTTTGCTTTTCTTTGTATCTGCAGCACTTATCACACTGCCTGGCCCTTTAGTGAACATTTAATAAATGCTGATAGATTGTTATTGCTACTTAAACTTCTTTTTAAACTACTAACAAAGATAGATATTTAGTCTTTATAACAAAGAACAGAAAAAAATCCTGGTTTCAAGCAAATAAAATGTTACAAAAAGCAGAAAATTTGTATTGCTTTGTTTGAATAACCAAAGAATTCTTTAGTCATCTATAACCAAAACATTTACTTTCAAAATCAAAAGCCTCTTAAAGTAGTGCTATCCCTTCTTGTTCAGAAGGTAGAAGACTGAAGGTAGTCTTCAGCCATAACAACGTGGTATTCAGATCAGAAATAGCTTAAACATGTTAAACAACTAAGTCCTTACTTTCTTCTACTTCATTTGCCAAAATTTTATTTTTAAAAATCAGGAAACATACCAAATTATTTTGTCAATTTTATTATGCATAGCTTAAACTTTTTCATTAAAAGAACCACTTTATTTTCTGGATCAGATTACGAATTTTAGGATTTTGAGATGATTTAGAGCACACAATTTCTCAAAAATATCCATTAAATACATGTTTCAGTAGGAAATTTTCATGACAAAACAAATTTGCCTCATCTTTAGTAATATTGCAAAATAAATGACAATTTTCTCATCAGTATTTGAGCATAATAAAGACACGGTGTTTTGCAATAATACTTAAATGTTCCATGGTCTGCCTACATATCATTTTACAAAAAGCTTTTTTTTAGTCAATTCTTTTTCATTAAGTTGGTTATTCTTATAACAACTCAAAAAGTCAGAAGCTCCTCACTCATCTTTCTCAATAAAAGTGACTGTCTTTGCCACATGTACAAAAATATTTATAGCAGCTCTTTTTGTGGTGGCAAAGAACAAGAAACTAAGGTGTTAATCAAGTAACACCTGAACAAATTATATTCTATGAATGTGAGAGAAACCATTGTGCTTAAGAAATGAAGGTGGAGATGGCTTCAGAGAAATCTGGGAAGATTTTCTTTAACTGATGCAAAGTAAAGTAAGCAGAGCCAGGAGAACAATTTATACAATAAGTAATAACATGGTAAAGATGACTGAAAAATTAACAACTCTGATCAACAAAATCATCAACATAATCAACAGATATGGATTCCAAATCTGTATACCTTCTGGTTTCATTAGTAATAATAATGACAACACAGCTATTGTCTGGTCCTTCCAGTAATACACCAACTCACTGGTCACTGGACCATATTTAGAGTCTCACATTTAGATTACAAGTAGTTAAATATGCATAATATATGAATATATGGATATGAATACATTTTTCCCATAAAGTTTTCTTATAGATGTGACCCAATGTTAAATAAAAAATAAATACACACAAGTAGATAGAGATATACATCTCTATCTTAGCTCTAGATACATACATTTCTTAAGCAGAGTCACTACAAATCTGGTCTCTATTGTATAAATTTACCTTATAAACACAAGCCAAGGTTACATATGTTTGTATATATACACATACATATATTCATGTGTAAATTCACACATAATATTCATACACATATATACTCATATTATATGCATATATACATATAGATATACATAATCTTGGGTCATGGCTCTGAGGTAGTAAATTTATATAATAAGGTCCACAGTTGTGGTGACTGCACTTAAGAAATGGCTTGTACTTATGCTCCCAGTTAGACAGCAAAACTCTCGCTGCAGTTTTAGCTTCCATCCCTGTCCTAAGAAAGGCATTCTCTCTCCAGTGGCTCCCATTGGTCTCCTACACTCTCAAATGGCAAACAAAGGGTCCCAAGCAATTAAAAGACCAGTCACAGAAAATTAATATTAAAAATCCAACAAATGTAGTCTTCTAACAATATTTTTAAAATATACAATGAAGTAAAGGTCAAACTGAGACCTATTAAAGACCTTAGCTTGATCCTGGGCCATTTTCAGTTGTCCTGATCATATCTGGCCACTGAACCCAGATGGCTCCAGAAGAGAAAGTCAGGCTGGTGACTTTCCACAGCCCTCCCTCACTTAAATCCAATTCACTTGCATGTCATGGCATGACCTCACTGATGTCATGGTCCCCTTCCAGAAAAAAAGGACAAAAAACAACAACCGCAAGCCTCATGATGAAAGATGCTGTCCACCTCCTGACAGAGGTGATGGACCCAGGGTAAAAATTAAGACGGCTTTTTTTGACACAGCCAATGCATGGTGCTTGACTAGGTATATTTGTTTTGTTCTTTGTTCTCTTGCAATTGGGGGAAGCGGGGGTGGATTTTTGTAAATTGAAAAAATAAAATTTAATTTTAAGAAAGTATCTTTCAAACATGCAATGTACTCAAATTGCACTAGGGTCCCATTTTTACTACTATTTCTGGTCATGCCTGTCTTGACTTTAACTGAGCTCCATTAGTACAAAGTCTAATATAATTCTCTACAATATAATTTTTATTTTTAAAAAATCTATCAATTATACTGAAAATTTCTCTTGATATGGTGTTATTATCCAAAAATCTGCGGAAAAAAAATATTCTAACATCAATTTCAACAATTTATCATTAACATATAATCAAACAAACATCTTTAACTACATTTATTCCTTTCTCCATTTTCAGTGACAAAAAGAAAGATTCTAAATTCTCAATTGATCTTCATTCCTGTCCATGATGCACTCCTGACTCATCTCCACAGGATTTTGTCTACCAGAGCACCTTATCCTCCAGCCCCAATCCCAACCTTTTTCAACTGACTTTTTTTGTATGTTTCCTTCATTTGAATGTAAACTCTTTTAATGAAGGGGCGGTCTAGTGCCTGGCACACAGTAAGCACTTAATGCTTGGTGACCTTAATTGATCAAAAATTCTCCTTCCTATTCTACAAGAGGAACCATTCAAACCTGCTTTCTGTGAGAGTCACTAAGCATCCTTATGACCATATCAAAAGCTGAAAGTAGCATCAACATTTCTTCTATCATACGAGGCTTTTTATCCTTAGCAAATTCTTTAAACACTCTTATATAATGAAAGTATTCCTTCAAAGGTCACACAGATGATTTTGAAAAGGTTTATTTTTGCTTATTAAATGAATCTGATTTTCTCTGGAAAAATCTCTAGCATTAAAATGTATTATCCATACTCACTTATAAAATATCATTTTGATTTGTTTCAAGCTATCTGTAGTTAAAATATCCATTAAAAGAAGTATTTTGTTTCCATCAGTAGCAATATCTCCATGGAAAATATAGATGATTATATTTTCTAGACTTAAAATTTTAATTTTGAATTTCTCCATTTCCATTACTTAAATTGTCTTTACTGGCTTTACTTAAAGAGTTCTGGATGCTCCAGTGCATTTTCAAATGTAATGTATCTTCAAACCAGTTATGCATTTATCTACCACAAAGGCTTCTTATGGCATTTAAAAAACAGAGGCATTAAAAATTATGGCAATTAAATCTAAATGTAAATATTTAAAATTCCAAATGATTATTTGTAACCACTTTTGACATTTCAATTCTTTTAAGAGTTGCAGTGTTTTGAGGAAAACTTATCTTACTGAGTTATGTTTGCCAAAAAGAATATGTTAAGGATAATAGCTATTACACTACTTTAAAATGGAATACAAAATACTGTTTAATTCTGACTCTATACCATTCAGCACTGCTATATAACTCATGTTATAAAGCCTACAACTGTCAGGGATGGTGGCGGATCACAGCACAGCCACACCAACTCGACTCCTCTGCACATACCAAATTAAATAATCACTGCACTAAATTCTCTGTCAGTTACAGGGTATTTCACTATGTTAGTCTCATTTTTGATGACTTTTTATTGAAAAAACGGGTATAGACTTCCTGAAAGAAAGGCGATGGACTCAAAAGTGCAGATTGAGACATATTTTTTTGGACATGGACAATCCATCAATTTGTTTTGCTTGTCTATATGTGTTTGTAAGAAGGTTTTTTTTTCCCCTTTGCTTTCTCAATGGGGGAGAGAAAAGAGAAAAGGTAGATCTTTGAAAAAAAGTTAATTAAGAATTTTTTAATTATTAAATTCTCTTCTTCACAAAAAAAGGGAAAAGAAAAAAGTGGATGTATTTATGAAATAGTTAAATTGAAAAAGTATTGAATAATTTTGACCACTGCTTGCATTAAGAATTTATACCAAAGATTTCATCTAAAAGTCAAATGGAAATGCCTAGTGGTACTTACAGCAAAACAAACAGTAATGCATTTTCTTTAATGTCATTTCCATTGATAAAAATCATAATTTATTTCTGATTAACTTTCTTTTATGGGTTTTCAGCTGGGGGACATGGGGATGTTGCAGCATCTGTAGGGGCAGCCATTAGGTCAAATCTCAACAACAGTTACTCTCCTAGACCATATATGCAAGGATCGAGGTGGTAGGGGGTGGGGATAGCGCTGAGGCTAGCAGTCAGTCAACAAGCATTTATTAATCTCTTACTATGTGCCCAGCACTGTGCTTAGAGCCTGGGATACAAAGAAAGGTAAAAAGATGTTCTTTCCTTTCAAGAATCTCACATTCAAAAGGGGAGGGGAAGAGGGAGGGAAGGGGAGTTACAAAAAGTGTATTATAAATGAATGCAGGTACGTATAAGATACATACGTACTCTTTTCATAGCTGCCCCATTTTAGCCATTTCTTATATATCTATGCTTAAATAACTGATTTATTATTGTTGGCAGTTTTTACCCAAGTGTATGTCTTTACATTTATGCTTAGTGCTCTCCTCAAAGGCAGAGCCTGTTTCATTTTAGCATCTGTATCCACAGCACCTGATATGGAGATTGTGGGCCTATACTTGGCACATAATTCTTATTGACTGAATGATCTGAAGATCAATATTAAGAAAAAACAAAATTAAACAACAGTTACATAGTTTAGCCTTCTCTGTGTTGTTTCACATTACTACTTTTCAATCTACCCCAAAAGGCACAATACCTTCTGTGATTTTTCTTTTGTCCTTGACATATTTAAAAAATTTTTGTCCTTAGCATTTATCATAAACCTGGTTGATGTGATCTTTAGCCCACCTGGAGCTACAGAGCCTTGCCAATCTTTTGAATTAAGCATTTATTACTTATATGTTTCCTCCACATATGCTTATATCCATTTAAAATCTGAGCTTGATGTGGCAGTTACCTGTGCAGCTACATCAGTCTCTTTAAAGGCTTATTCTTAATTTTCTCCTTCTTAGTCAACAGAATAATTTACAGCTCCATCACCAGAATTTTGTTCTTGAAAATGCCTCATCCCTCATGAGCAAGGTATAGTGAAAAAGGTATCTGGATTGAGAGACTAAAGACTTGCTTTTTTTTTTCCAAACCTTGATTTTTTTGTTTTATTGACTGTCTAGACTAAGGCCATACAAAATGCAGTCTGCAATGCAATTTATGCGGCTGGCTTATAAGCACAGAAATTTACATAAAACTTTAGTAAACGAACGTGAGCTACCACAGAGCTCTCACTAAAATGCCAAATCAAAACAAATTGTCTATTGTTTCAATAAAAACCTAAGGTTGGACAGCCCTGGTCTAGACTGAAGCAAGAGATAGAGAAAATTTTTTTTTAATTTTTTTTTTGCTTTAAATTCTTTTCTTTTTTATTAATTCATTTTTTTAGTTTACAACACTCAGTTTCACAAGTTTTTGAGTTCCAGATTTTCTCTTCCTTCTTCTCCTCCCCCCTCCCCACCAAGATGGCATGTAATCTGATATAGGTTCTACATACACCTTCACATTAAACTTATTTTCCCAATAATCAAGTTGTAAAGAAGAATTATAACCAATGAAATGGACCATAAGAAATATGTAACAAAACCAAAAATAAATAAAATTTTTAAAAAAAGGAGAGAGAAAATAGTTTGCTTCAATATGCATTCAGATTCCGTAATTCTTTCTCTGGATTGAAGACTTGGTTATTAAGTTCCAGTAGCACTTTTTATTAACTGTTACTCCCAGAATTCAAAAGGCTATACTAGTGGAGTAAAACAATCAACAAACATCTATTAAGCCTTTACCATGTGCTAGACACAATGCTAAGTGTTGGGGATACCAAGAAAAAGCAAAAACAGTCGCCACAATCGGATTTCAGAGCAGATGACAAATATATAAATATATAAATAAGTATAAAGATACAAAGAGTAGATACAAGATACTTTTGGAGGTGAAGGCATTAGTAGCAAGGAAAGATCTTGCGCAGATGGCATTTGAGCTGAACCTTGAAGGATGTCAGCTATTCAAAGAAGCAGAAGTGATGAGGGAAAGCACTGCGGACATGACAAGACAGCCTGTGCAAAGGCATGAAGACAGGGGACAGAACACTTGGAAGAAAAGCAAACAGACCAGTTTGGCTGCATCATAAAATGCAGAGAGGAGAATGATTGATAAGGCTGGAAAGACACAAAGAGGCCAGGTGGCAAAGAAACTTAAAAGGCAGAGGATTTTATATTGATTCTAGAGGCCATAGGGAACCACTGGACTTTGAATGAGGGGCATGTTATGGTAAGACAAGTACTATAGGAATATCATTTTGGCAATTGTGCGGAAGATGGATTGCAGTGGGGAAGACGAGGCAGGGAGACCAATGAAAAGGCTGCTACTATCCAGGTGAGAGGTAATGACAGCCTCAATTGATATGGCTGTACTGTGAGTGTCGAAGACACACTGAGAGATGGCATGGAGAAATAAATGAGATTGGGCAACTGATTTGATGAGGGGGTGGGAGAGTGAATGTGAGGAATGAAGGCTGACACTGAGGCTTAGAACCTGGGCCACTTAGGACACCAGTGCCCTCAAAAGTCACAGGGAAATGTGGAAGATGGGTAGTTTCCGGAGGAAAAACAAGTTCTGTTCTGGTCATGTTGAGAACAGATAGGTTCTACTATGCTGGAAAAGGCTTTGAAGGCAGGCCCAGAGAGAAGAACCATATGTTTGTTTGCCAAAAACCAGCCCAGCTTAGTTCAGAAGGCTCATTATTAGACTAGCTGCAGTGATGAATTTTTGACCATGGCAACTCTGTTAAGACATTCTCCTAGGTTATAAAAGACTTGCCATCTGTAACAATAGAGGGCCAACCTTCTCAGCAACTCAAGGACCTAAAACCTTCTCAGTTATGTACGGACCTAAAACAATTCCAAAGGACTCATGATGGAAAAATGCCATACACATCCAGAGAAACTATGGAGTCTGAATGCAGAGGGAAGTAGACTATTTTCTTTTTTTGGTTTTTTTTTGTTTTTTCTTTCTCATGGTTTCTCCCATTTGTTATAATTCTTCTACACAACATGATTAATGTGAAAATATGTTTAACAGAAATGTACATGTAGAGCCTGTATCAGATTGCAGGCTGTCTTGGGGAGGGAGTGGGTAGGGAGGGGGAGAAAATTTAAAACTCTTGAAAGTGAATGCTGAAAACTAAAAATAAACTAATAATAAAAAAATAGAGGGCCTACATCCATGAAATTACAGGTCACACAAGTGTTGAAGTGAGAGCAACTTGTGCAATAGAAAGAGCAACAGATCCAGAATCAGAGGATCTATATTTTAATCCTGGCTCTGCCACCTTCTGTACAAACTTGAACAATCCACTTTAACCTTCTGAGCTTCAGTTTCTTAATTTGTGATATAAGTGGGTAGGACTAAATTCTCTCTAAAATCCATTCCAGCTTTAAACTCATGATGTTCCCAAGCAATTTCAAAAGTCACTTAACATCTTTCATTATTCCCTCCTTCTATATCACGTACTCAAAATATGCCACGTCCAAGAGGGTGTAAAATAACTGTTGGAAAAGTGTTAGATTTAAGTTTAAATCCCAGCTGTAGTATCTGCGTCCTTGGGAAAACCACAACTTCTCTGGGACTGTCTACTGAGATAATATTTGTAAAGTGCTTGGCACATCGTAGATGCCATGTTAATGCTTTTTCCCACCTCCCCTCCCTGATTTCCACTCTGTAAAACAAAGGGGCTATCTATACTTGATGACCTCTAAGGAGCATTTCCAGCTCTAAATCTATGGTCATAATTGAATGGTCACTGCCTCCCAAAACTAACGTCATTTCTACTTCAGTCACCACTTCTTTGTGATTAATCAGAATAGGCCTAATGGAGCAACTGTTTCTTCTACACTCTGAAAGAAATTATCAGCAAAGCCAATCAGTCCAATAGGGCTCTCCACACAGGAGATATGAAATAAGAAAAGAAAAAGAAATAGAAGGAATAAGCACAGGAAATAAGCAAACAACACCATCACTTTTTCCAGATGACATGGTAGTTAACTTAGAGAAACCCAGAGAGTAAACTAAAAAACTAGTTACAACAATTAACAACTTCTGCAAAGTTGTAGGACATAAAATAAACCTACACACAAATCATTAGCATTTCTATATATTACCAACAAAACCTAGGAGTAGAAAACAGAGAAATTCCATTTAAAATTACTACAGTGTAAATACTTTGGAATCACACACAGGAACTATGTGACCACAATTACAAAAAACTCTTCATAGAACTAAAGATAGATCTAAATAACTGGAGAAATATTAATTGCTTGTGGGTAGGCAGAGCCATACAATAAAAATGACAATACTACCTAAATTAATTTACTTATTCATTGTCATACCAATCAAATGACTAAAGAATTACTTTATAGAACTAGAAAAAATAACAACAAAATTCATCTGGAGGAACAAAAGATCAAGACTATCAAGGAAATCAACGGAAAAAAATAGGAAGGAAGGGGGCCTAGTAGCAGTATTTGATTTTAAACTACATTACAAAACTGAAATCATCAAAACAATTTGGTACTGAAATAGATATACAGAGAGTAGTTGATAAATAGAACAAATTAGATACGCAATATGCTGTTGCTGTTCAGTTATTTCAGTCATATCCAACTCTTCATGACTCCATTTGAGATTTTCTTGGCAAAGATACCAGAGTGATCTGCCATTTCCTACTCCAGCTCATTTTACAGATGAAAAACTGAGGCAAACAGAGTTAAATGACTTGCTCAGACAGCTAGTGTCTAAGGAAGTGATTCACAAAGATGAGTCTTCCTAACTCTAGGCCAGACACTTTATCCACTGTACCACCTGGCTGCCCCCGCACTATATACATTTTCAAATAAGCATAGTTAGTAACCTAGGGTTTGAGAAACTTGAAGATCCCCCTACTGTGGCAGGAACTCACTATTTTACAAAAAATGCTGGTAAAACTGGAAAGTAGCCTAGCACAAACTGGGCACAAGCAACTTCTCACATAACATAGCAAGATAAGCTTACAATGGGTACACAGCTTAGACATAAAGGGTAATATCAAAAGCAAAGTGGGGAAGCATGGAAGAAATTACCCATCAGATCTCTGGACAAAAGAAGAATTTATGACTAAGCAAGGGATAGATTTATCAAGGTAAAATGGATAATTATGACTACATTAAAATTAAGAAGGTTTTATAAAAACAAAATCGATGCAGCTAAAATTAGAAGAAAAGGAGGAAACTGGAGGGGAAAATCTAAGCAAATTTCTCTGATAAAGGGCCTCTTTTCTCAAATATATAGGGAACGGAACCAAATTTATAAGACTAAAGAGCCATTCCCCACCTGACAAATGTCAAAGGATATGAACAGGCAGTTTTCAGACAAAGGAATCACAACCATCTAGAGTGATATTTTTAAGAACTCTAAACTACTATTGATTAGAAAAAGGCAAGATCCACCTCACACCTATCAGATTGGTTAATATGACAGAAAGGAAAATGACAAATGCTGGAGGTAATGTGGGAAAATAGGTATACTAATACACTGCTGGTAGAGCTATGAACTGTTCTAACCATTTCTATCGCCAATGCAATATGAGCAGCTGCTATGAATATGTATATATTTATTCTAAGGATCGAATCGCAAGGTATAATAAGGACTCTTCACTCAAAACTGAAACCAGTATAATATTTATTCTGTACAGTAAAACCAGACAAAACATCACTATGGAAATACAGGAAAACAAAGCTCAACAGGGCAACAAAAATATTTACACACCTTACCAGACCCCCCCCTCCCCACCCCAACACCCACCCTCTCAATTCATTTTCACAGCCAGAAGGCTCCTAAATCTACTTAAAAGGGTCTTAAGCTAATTATCCTTCCCATGGGCCCGTCTCCCTCCAGCAGTTTCCCTTCAGGGAGTTCCCCTTGGCAAGTTCTGGCTACTTAAGGAGTTCTTGGTGCCTAGCAAGTCCCTGCTGCTGCTGTTCCTTTCTTAATGCTTAAGCTCAATACTCTCTCTATATATAGTTTTACTTGGCACCTGATTGGCTCAGCGCAGAAAGGCATGGGAGCCCATGTTTGAAGGGCCGAAAAAACATGAGAACCTACATTGCCTAGGTGGCTCTATGTGACTTGGCACAGGATGTATCACAGCTGCAAAAACATCCTTGATTAGTGGGATATGGTCACATGGGCCTATTAATGGACAGGGAAGCTCTTCATATTCCATTAACCCTATACCAATCTGGAAAGCAATTTGGAACTATGCCAAAAAATCTATTAAACTGTTTATGCACTGACCCAGCAATACCACTGTTATGTCTATAACCCCAAAGAGAGCAAATTAAAAGGAAAAGATCCATTTGTATAAAAATACTTAAAGCAGCTCTTTTTGTGGTTGCAAAGAATGGAAAACTAAGGGATGCCTATCAATTGGGGAATGTCCAAACAAGTTACAGTTTTTGAATGTGATGCTATACTATTGTACTGTTTAAAAAAAAAAAAAAAAAGATGAAGGGATTAGCCTGATAAAACGTTTAAGAACTGATCCAAAACGAAATGAGCAGAGCCAGAAGAACAATCTGCACAGTAACAACAATACTGAAAACATAAGCAACTGTGAAAGACTTAAGTAACTCTGATCAACACAATGTAAAAGAAAACGAGAATGATGAAACAATATGCCAAAATTTCTGAGATTCAGTAAAGCAATTGGGGAAGGAATCATATGCTAAGAAACATATATTAATAAAATAAGAAAAGAGAGTATTAAAGAACTGACTATATACTTTTAAAAAATTAGAAAACCAACAATGAAAACTAAAATAAGCACAAAAAGAAAGGATAAAAATTGGAAGGGAAATAGATAAATTTGAAATAAAAAAATCCATACAAATGACAAATAACACTAAAAGTTGGTTCTTTGAAAAGGAATCTTTCATTATGACCACTGGTAGCTTTGGTTTCTTCCTCTGAATATTGCTCATTCATACACCTTGACCATTTATCAAGGTGGGAATGGCTCTTATAAATTTGGCTCAGTTAACACGAACACTGAATACAACCAAAATTAATTTATACTTTTAATGACATGCCAATTAAGTTACCAAAGGGATACTTTATAGAACTTGATAAAATAATAAAATTCATTAGGAAAAATAAAAGATCTAGAATAGCAAAGGAAATGATGAAAAGAAGTAAGGATGATAGAAGAATAGCACTTCCTCACCTCAAACTTTACCATAAAGCAGCAAGGATCAAAAGCATAAGAGAAATGATAATTACTAACCAAGGGTGTAATGGAGAAGTAAATGACATAATCAAAAGTTCATTAGAATAGGCACAGCCCCTCACTGTAATATTTATTCTCTCATTAATTGTTAACCAATCAGAGTTAATTGCCACCCTCAGGAACACCCCTCTTCCAAAGGCATATAAGCCATGAGCCTGCTGCCATGATTGTCTTTGGCATTTGAGAGTTAGAGTTCCACTGACCTTTTATTAAAAGTGGTAGCATTATTAATAAAATGACTACCCAGAAATTATGTCTCTCAAACTTTTTAAACATCACAACCATCTGGTATTGATTAAAAAATTGAGAACGGTATAAATCAGTCATAAACTACTATATGCCAGGCATTCTACCAAGTGCTAAGGAGAATCAGAAACAACAGATCTCAGTAACTCAGAATAAAACAAACCCTTATAGCACATTCAAGGAGGATACTGATATTTAACTTAAGCTCTGGGCTTTTCATTTAGTCATTAGCATAAAGAAGCATAATCAACTCAGTCACAGAAGAAATGCTTCTATTATCCTCACTCCAGGGCAATGGTCTTCAAAATTCTTTGATTATATATCCATTAGTTTAAAAAAATGTAAGCATACATCACTAGTACATGTTAACTTACAAAATTATATATATGTTCATTATTGTACCAACATATCATTAATATTATAAAACATGCATAAATCAATTCTAAAATTATATAAATATGAAATACATTATATTTTAAAATTTGCATCTTATTAAATTACAAAAAAGTTACTGCTCACAAACAATGTAGTTAATTCATTATTTTCGAAAAGAAAAACCACATATATCCTATGTGACACAGTGGACTTGAAAATAAAAATTATTTTTAGACATTAATTATTCAGCTAATTTAGTTAATAAGTGATTTAAGTTTTTAGATATTTTATTAAGAAAAATACATTAACAGATTTTCAGGAAGAATCACATTTCTATGTAAAAATATATTCACCATACACAGTGCAAAAAAAAAAAAAAAGAAGAAGCAATAGTCAATATATTGGCTTTGATTTCACCAGCAAAAAGTTTTTAATGTAAATCCATTCTATAGTTATGCAGTTCTGCTTAATGGAATCAAACCTTAATTTCCTATTCATGTTTGGCTATTTTGGTTTTATTTTTTGTAGGAGTGTAAGGATCAACCAGAAGACCAGTACGACTGGACTATGAAGAAAAAAGAATAGATAGTTAGGCTCGGAAGGTAGACTGACCAGAGCCTTAAAGGGAACTAGAAGTTCCAAGAAATGAAGAAAGAAGGGCAAGCCTTTATGGATGAGTAGGTGGCATAGTGGATAGAGTGCTAAGTCTGGAGTCAGGAACATCTGAATTCAAAATTAGCCTCAGACTCTTCCTACCTGTGTGACCCTGGGCCAGTCACTTCATCTCTTTCTGCCTGTTTTCTCACCTATAAAATGGGGGTTACAACTGCACTTGCCTCCCAGGATTCTTGTGAGGATCAAATGAGATGATAACTGTAAAGCATTTAGCACAATGTCTGGCATGTAATAAGCACTATGTAAATGTTAGCTATTATTATACACAAGCATAGAAGTGGGAGGTAGAATGTGTGTAGGGCTGGTTTGGCTGGTGCATGGAGTACATGAAAGGAAATAAGGTGTAACATCTAGAATGAGAGACTGGAAACAATTTGTGAAGAGCTTTACATATACAGCACCTAGGGTGATTCAGTGGATAAAGACTGAACTTAGAATCAGAAAGCCCTAAGGGCAAATTCTGCCTCAGACCCTCACTAGCTATATGTTTCTGAACAACCCACTTCACCTCTCCTCTTCTGTAAAAACTGAGGTAATCAGGGCACCTTCCTCCCAGGGTTGTTGTGAGGATCCAATGAGGATACCTGGAAAGCACTTTGCACACTTTATATATAAGATATATATAGATATGAGTGTTTGTATACACACACACACATATTATAGATGTAAGCACCATATAAATGCTAACTAGTATACTAATAAGGAGCAATGGTGAAGTCCTGAACCAAATGAGTGGTGATTGTGTGAGTGGGAGGAGATAGCATGGTTCTGTTCATCTGAAAAGGATCTGAGAACTATGTATGCATTTTAGTGGACTGCCTTATGCATCAACAATGTTCTTAGCAGCCAAAAGTGCTAAATGGGACTAATCAGCAACTTTTCCGACTCTTCTTCCCTTACACTGGTCTCCTCTTCACATACAAACTCAGATGAGGAGAGGGAGTGGAGAAGGATGGGTAAGAGAGTGAGGAAAAAGGGAAAGGTTCATAACTAGAGGAGCCTCATAGCTACTTGGAAATAGTCAGGGGAGGCTTCCTAAAAGAAATGCCATCTTAAGCAGTTTATGGAAGAAAAAATATTGTACATAAAGTGTGCTGAAAGGAAGGCTAGTGAGTGCCTTGGAAGGGAGGACAGGCAAACTGCATGCATGGCTTTTTAGCAGCTTTTTTTTCTCTGTACTAGAGAGTATGAGCTTAGGGTACAGGATGAAAAAGATCATTTAGGTAAATGATGGGGTAACTTGACTTGCTCTAAGTCATGTTGTAGAGGTGTCAGAAAGTGCTGTGGTGATCTGGATCCTATGGAGGCAAAGTAAGGTTAAAGCTGACCAAAGGTCCAGGGTGGTTTCTAGGGCCAAGTCCAATTTTCAGGTAGGAAGGAGGTGGATTTGAATGCCTGAGTGGATACCACATGGTGTGCAGATAGCCAGGAGGCCTAGATCTAGACTACATATGGCCAATACATATCAAGGTCTAGGGTGGGTTCCTAGAGTAGAACTATATATTACAGATATCACCCCCATTTTACAGATGAAGAAACTGAGGATCTGAGACTTGCCAGTGGTCTCACTGGTGCTAAGTACTAGAGGCAGTATCTAAACCCAGGTTTCTCCAGACTCGATTCCCAGATATTTCACTATACCACACTGTTATTACTTGTTTTGCCATCTGATCAAAAGGTTACAGAAATAAGATCATAGATCTATAGCACTGAAAGACTGCAAAGGCTGTATCTAGTCCAGCCCCCTCTCATCTTACAGATGAGACACCTGAGACTCAAGATGGTCAAGTAAGTGACTTGCCCAAAGCCATGCATAGGGAGTGTCAAAAGTTGGACTGAACTCAGGTCTTCTAATTCCATATGTAGTGTTATTTCAACTGTACCACATAGCTCTTTGTAACATGATAAGATAAAAATAACAATAAACAAAAGTAAAAAAATGATAACATTAGTAGACATTTACATAGCATTTAAGATTTGCAAAGCATTTTTTACATAAATTATTTTTGAATTTTCATAGTACCTTAAACTTGGCTCTACACATATCATTAGCCTTAAGATAAAACACCTAAGGCTCACAGGACCTAAAGGGCCTCAGAGATGATTAAATCCAATCTCCTCATTTTACAGGTGATAAAACTGAAGCACAGAGAGGTTCAGTTATTTAATAATACTAATAGCACTCATATAGCACATTAAGGTTGTAAAATATTTTACAAACATCCTCTCACTGGACCTTCACAATAACCATATGTGATAGGTGTTATGATTATCCTCATTTTACAGATGAGGAAACTGAGGCAGAGCACTTGTGACAAGTCACAGAGAAGTAAGAAGTATCTGAGGCTGGATTTGAACTCAAGTCTTCCTGACTCCAAGTTCTGCTTTCTATCCACTATTCTACCTAGCTGTCTCTGATCCTCAGTGAGGTTAAATAAGTATTCATGGTTACACAGTGAGATAAGTAATACAAGTACTATTATCCACATTTTACAGATGAAGAAATTAAATCTCAAAGAGGTTAAATTACTTCCCTGTAGTTCCATAGCCAGTAAGTGTCAAAGTAAAGATTTAAAATCAGGTCTACTGGTTCTAAGACCAATGCTTTTTGGAAGCTGTTGATTAATCTAAATTCAAGGATATTAAGGCTTGGAAGAAGGCCAAGGTTGTGATACAGTCTGAGACATACTGCTGAAGAAGAAACAAGATTTGTTAATGGAGGGCTGAGGTACAGGAAAGGTGATCCTGGAGAGTCAGGTTTATACTGCTAACTGCCCAAGGTGTGTCTTTCAGAGAGAGGGAAGGAGTTTTCTTATACAATAGTGAGCTATTTATTTTGAATTTAACAAAGAGTAGGAGGGCCCTTTCAGAAATGTTTGCAAGGATGCATAGAATTTAAACTTGTCAGTCCATAAACATTTATAAAGCACATAGTATGTTCCAGGCACTGTGCTGCGGACACAAGGCAAGGTAAAATAACTTAGTACATGTTGATACCCAGCCTCAATACTGTTAAACTGTCAACCTGTGACTTGTTGCTTCATTGGAAAAACTACTAATCTACTGCAGAGTCTTAAATTTGTTACTGAAAGTGTAGATGCTTTTCGAAAGATATTCTCCACAGGGAGTCACTAAGCTTTTGAGTTTTGTCCTCTTTCATTTTTTAAGCTTGAGAATATATTCCATATAATTTAATCCCTTCTTAAAAAATAAGAAAAATGCTATGGGAATATAGAGGTACTGTGACACCAACTTGATACTGCTCATAGAAGAATCATATTAGAGGGCTGGGAAGGGACTTTTGACAGGTCATTTAGAAAATTTCCTTGTGCCTGGGCTGAAGTATAAAATCTAATGTCACATGACAGTCACTTCTTTAAAGTAGTAGTTTTATTCATTTCTTTTTGGTTCCCTATCATATTTCCTTTCTCTTCAAGCCCAGTAGTTCCTTCCTACTATAACCATCTCTGCAGACAGCCTTGCCTCCTACTTTACTGAGAAGACTGGAAATGATAATATTCCTTCAACAGTCCATCCTTCACAGTGTAGAACATTTATTATCTTTCCTCATCCTTTCGTCCAGTCACAAAATGAAACGGACCTTCTCAGTGCTAAAGCTTATGACTCCAGCTGTGCTTCTGATCTGATCCCAGCCTATCTTGTTTCTTCTAGAACCTTGTTCCATCAGTCATCCTTTTCTCACTCTCTCTTATTTCTTTTCCCTTAACCTAAAAATATGCTTAAATGGTGCAGTGGAGACAGCACTAGGCCTGGAGTCAGAAAGACCTGAGTTCAAACATGACCTCAGATACTTACAAGCTGTGTGATGCTGGGCAAGTCACTTAACCTCTGTTAGCCTCATTTTTCTCACCCATAAAATGGGGGAAATAACAACACCTATTTCACAGGCTTGTTGTAAGGATCAAATGAGACAAAATTTGTAAAGCACTTACTATGAGCACAATACCTGACACACAGTTAAGTACTTTATAAATGTTTATTCCCTTTTTCCTTCTCTTGCCTCCCCCAACCTCCAGTCTTCCCTTGACCTCATTTCTCCCTCAAGCTGTCACCATAGCTTTCTTTTCATCTTTAAAAGTCCAACTCCTGAAAAGACAGTCTATCTGTAGTCATTGTTCCCACTTCTTCAGAGTTTGTCAACCTTTATTACCCCCTGCCCCAATCCCCAATCTCCTTTCGTCCTCCTCTGGCTACTGAAAATGCTCTCTTTAAGATCATCAGAACATTTCCTAAATGCCAGATCAAACTCTTCTTAGTCCTCATGCCTTTCTACAAAATTTCACATTATTAATCACCTCTTATTGAGTTTCTCTACCCTCTACCTCCATGGCACTGCCCTCTTCATTCTCTCACCACTTTGACTGTGCTTTCTCATTTCTTTCAGTGCTTCTTTTTCCTCTTCCTGATTCTTACATATAAATTTTTCTAATGCTTACTTTCCCCTCCTCCTTACCTTTCACTTTGTTTTGTCATTCATTCTTTATCTATTATTTCCATAACTTCAAATACCACTTCTATGGGGATGACTCCCAAATCTTTAGCTCTAGTTTTAACCTCTCCACTGAGCTCCGGTCACACATTTCTGATTGCCTCTTGGATTTCTGGCCACACATACTTGGACAGTCTGACAACACCTCAAAATCAACATCTTCCAAACTAAACCCATCATCTTACTCCCAGTAACCCAAGCTAGAAACCTTACAATGGTATTTTACTCTTCCCTCTTGCCAGTTAGTGGCACAATGGATAATGCTCTGAGCCTGTAGTAAGGAAGACCTGAGTTCAAATCTAGCCTCAGACATTTACTAGTTGTGTGACCTTTGGCAAGTCACTTCACATTTGCCTCTATTTCCTTAGCTATAAAGTTGGGATAATAATAGCATCTACCTCCTAGGGCTGTTGTGAGGATCAAATGAAACAATATGTACAAAGCCCTTTTAAATTACATAAATGCTTATTCCCTCTTTCCCCTCCCCACCATATCCAATTAGTAGACAAAGTCTGTCCATTCTAGCTTCATACTGTCTCTTTAACAAGTTTTCTACTTATTTGAATTCTTTTGTAAAGTTAAGAGTTCCCATTCAAGCTATTTGGATTAGCTAAACCAATTGTGGTACATGAATGTAATGAATTATGACTGTGCCTTAAGAAAGTCTTTTTAAAATGGGAGCATACTTGTACTATGCCTACTAAAGAAGGAATTACATTGAAAATAAATATATTTATAATTATGCTTGCAAGAGGTATTTTCTTTTTTGTTATGAAAAAGTTTTTTGCATTGTGGATGAAAATAAAATGTCTTAGGAATAATTGTTATGATTATCAAATAAACTCATAAGAATTATAAATTATGAACCACATGAAGGATTGCTCCAAATCCGTAACAATAAAAGAAATGCAAAGCTAAACCAACTGGATTTTACAACTCACACCTAGCAAACTAGCAACAGTGACAAAAGATGAAATAATATTTATGCTTAGAAAATTATTAAAATATCCATATCTTTCGACCCAGAGATCTCACTATTAGGTATATATTTCAAAGAGGTCAAGGTCCCAAATACTAAACTATTTATAAGCAGTGCTTTTTGTAATAGCAAAGAACTGGAAATAAAGTAGATATCCATTGCCTGAAGAATAATTAAACTGTGGTACATAAATAACGTATTTTTACTATGCCTTAAGAAATGACAAAAATTAAGAATTCCCATAAGCATAGGAAAACATATGACTTCGTTCAAAGTGAAGTAGAACCAGGAAAATAACAGACAGGACTATAACAATGTGAATGGAAATAACAAAAGAAAAACAGATAATGCTTTGTAATCATAATGACCAAATTTGTTCCCAAAAAAGTGATGTGAAAATGCACCTCCTCCCCTCTTTGCAGAAATAGGGGACTGTGGGTATGGAACATTGCATATGCTGTCAAACTTGGATGGTGTTTGCTAGTTTTGCTGAACTGCTTTTTTTTCTTCTTTATTTTTTATTTCTTACCAGGGTTGACTCTGGGTGGAAGAGTGATATATTTGTAAATGAAGAGTGGCATACAAACAAAATATATATCAATAACTAAAATTATTTTTTCAAAGAGTATTTCTAGATCATCATTCTAAACCTTCTGTGGAAAGACATAGAGTTGCATCTACCATGCTTATGCTGAAAGTTTTTAAAGGTTAATATATTCAATATATTCAACTGCTTTTTAAAAAAAAAACATATCTATGATTTCATCAGTGACAGAAGCTCCAGAAGAGGAACATCCTCTACCAATCCATAAAGTAACTGTTTTGAAGTCTTAGAAAATTACCTGGGGCATGGAGTGGTTAAATGATTTGCAGAGTCATACAGCCAGTACATATTAGAGCAGGGCTGTCCAAAATGCGGCCCGCAGTACAGTTTTGTGTGGACGCCTGTGAGTTTTAATTTTCATGAGCAAAAAAATAAAATAATAATTTGCATGGAATGCGTATTAGATTTTTTAATTCCATCACTAATAAATAATCTCATTGATGTTAATTTTCTTTGGTGTTTTTAAGCAATATTACATACAGAACATATCGCACAGAATTTTCAATCCATCTGTGGGATGTGTTCTGGCTGTACGATGCAGACTAGTCAGTATGTACCTACCTTTACACATTTGTGTTGTCACTTTGTTGTTTTGTGTTTGCTTTTGCGCTTCGTGCCTTCGCCTGTCGTATTGATGACGCGTGTTCCTCCACTTTCCATTAAGTGTACTGTATGTTTATTCTGGGTGCGGCCCTCGAATAATTATTTTATTTTAATGTGGCTCTAAGATAACCTAAGGTTGGACAGCCCTGTGTTAGAGAAAGAGCCTGAATCCAGATCTTCCTGTCTTTTGAGGGTAGCTCCCTATTCACTATGACATGCTGCCTCTCCACCAAGTGTATTCACTATGTATATATATACATAGTATATATATATATATGTATATATATATACACACACACATACACACACACACGTACACACGGATAGTGAATTCTTAGATTGGACTGATCATTCAAGTCAGTATTGTTTATGCTCCCCACCCTCCTCAACTGAAAAAGATTCTCAAAAGTGCTGACGTGATAGCTTCCAATCCTATTTCCCATCCCCCCCAATCATCCATTAATGTTACTAACAGTAGCAAATTAATTTTGTTCCATGACGTTTTTCTCCTTAATATTTTCAATCCTTTTTCCTCTTGTTCAAGTCCCTGAAAATTTGATCCATCTATCCCTGCTAACCATTATCTCCTATCTTTCCTGTCTTTTTTTTTTGGCTAAACTCTTTGAGAAGACTATCTATACTAGATGCATGCATCCACATTCTTTCTTCTCACTCTCTTCTAACTGTTTATTGTAGGGCTTCAGATTTCATCATTCGATCACTCTATCCAACATTTGGACAACCTCTCAATTGCCAAATCATTTTGAGTGAGACAGAATAATATTTAAGATGATCAGCAATGAATATGTTGTGATCTCAATGATACATGTCATTACATTCTTTCCCCTAAAATCCACTTTTCTTCCCTACTGTTTTGAAGGCACTACCATCCTTCCAGTCATCTATGTGCACAGTCTCAGTGTCATACTCAGTTCTTCCCTTTCATTAACCCCACATATCCTGAGAGGCCTTGCAGTGTAGCAAATAAAGTGCTGACCTTAGAGTCAAGAAGGACTGGATTGAAATCCCTCCTTGGACACTTAGTAGGTATGTGTGACCATAAACAAGTCAACTTCCCTGGACCGCATTTTTATCATTTGCAAATTATGTCTTCCAGAGTCCCATTCATCCTTAAATCTATTGTCCTATGATCTAAGCAGTTAACAGATTTTATCTTGCATCTGTGCTCTTCTCTATACTCACATAGACAGGAGCCTAGTTGAGGCCTTCATCATTCTCATCTGGACTATACAGCAGACTTTTAATTGGTCTCACTGCCTAAAGTCTCTCCCTCAGGGCTAATGCAAAAATTTGCTTTGCATGATTATACATATTTGCAATGGGTTTATTTTTGTCATCTTCTCAAAGGGTCAAGGAAAAAGAAGGAGGGGGGAGAAGGTAGAAAATTTGGAACTGAAAAATAAAAGAGTATTAAGTCATATTGGGGAAGAGACAAGTATCAAAGATAGAACAGGATGATTGCTGGGGTAAACAGGATGATAAAATAGATCTACTAAGCTTGCACTTTGCTTCTGTTTTTCTTGTCAAGCAGAATAAAATTTGGCTTGAAAGGGCAAAAAAAAAATAAGGTTAAAAAACATTAAGACCTAAAGTAAAAAGGGAGATAAGAGGACACTTAACTGTTATTGAGAAGTTAAAGTCTCCAAATGAAATATATCACAATTAGATCTGACGGCCAAACCATTAGATCATAAGTGTTTTCATATTTTTCAATATATTATTTAGTTTTGCTCACTTTTTATATTCTCTCTTTTTTTTTAATTTAAATAATTATTTGTCAAATGGCTGGGTCTCTGGATGGAAGGATGGGGAGGGATACTGGGAGAAATGTAGGCAATGTGAAAACAAAAGATACCAATAAAAATGATTTTTAAAACAAAAAACACTTGTTAATTGACTAACTCATAATGCACTCCAGGTACAGAGAATAGGCTGAAAGGGACCTCAGAGATTACTGCAATCCAACAAACATTTACTCAACACCTTTTGTACCAGAACTAGATTCTAAGTTCTAAGAATACAAAAACAAAAATAAATTAACACATGCCCTCAAAGAGTTTATATCCTACTAAGGAAAAGCAATATATATACAGACAATAAAATGCAAAATCTATTATTAAATGAATACAAAGTAATCTCTCCTGAACTTCTGTAATCACTTTCTAACTCATCTCCCTGCCTCAAGTCTCTCCCCACTACAATCCATCCTCCACTTACCTCCCAAGGTGATTTTTCTGAACCACAGGTCTGACTATGCCAACTCCCCGCTTCAATGAGCTCCAGTTACTTTCAGGATCAAATATAAACTCCTTTCTTTGGTATTTAAAGCTCTTCATCACTTTATCCCTTTCTTCTACCCAATCGTCTCCACTTCCATATACTCTACAATTCAGACACACTGGTTTACTTGAAATTCCTTGAACTGCACACTTCAACTCCCTTCTTCTGCCTTTGCCTGGGTGGGCTGTTCCCCACACCTGGAATACTCTGCCATCTCATTTCCACCCCCAACCCCACCTCACAGCCCAATTTCCTTCAACTCATAAATCCCACCTTCTGCAGGAGACCAACCGCTAAAGCCTTTCTCTCCCATATTACCTGCCACCTACTCTGTATATATCTTTTATGTTCCTAGCTATTTATACATTTTCTCCACCATCAGAATGTCTGCTCCTTGAGAGAAGAGACTGTTTTTGCCTTTCTTTGTATCCCAGGCAGTTAGTACACAGCAAGTGCTTAGGGAATACTTCCTGACTGACAACACAAAGGCTTTTCTGTAGGAAGTGGCACCTAAGCTATGGGTAGAAGGAAGCTAAGGATTCTCTGTGATGTGAGTTAGTAGGAGAGACTTTGAGACAATGGGAAAAGTCTATACAAAAAAACAAAGCTGAGACATAGACTGCCCAATATAAGGAATAATAAGTAGGCCGGTTTGATTGAAACCTAGAGTAAGGGAAAGTAATATTATATCAGTGTAGAAAAAAAAAAATCTGGTCTAAGCCAATCATTTTACAGAGCAGAAAACTTAAGTCCCAGAAAGGTGAGAAATCACACTACAATTAGCAGTCCAATCATGCTAGAATAGAGAAGGGATTGTTTTAAGAAAAGGCTGAAAAAGTTGGGTGACATCAGACTATAACAGAACTTTAAAAAGGTTAAGGAAGTTGGATTTTACTTAAGAAGCAAAATGATCACAGAATCATAAATATAAAGATGGATAAGACCTCAGACTGCAATATGAAGCCATTCAAGGGCCTGAAGCAGAGAAATGACATGATCAGACCTGCACATGTGGAAGATTAGTCTAGCAAAAAAGTGAAATATGAATTGAAGGTGGGAAAACCGGTACAGCAAATTGTTTCCTGCCTCTTGGATTCCCCTCTTCCTGCTTTGCCAAGGGAGTTGAGAAGTGGAGATTACAGAATTTAGGATGTAAGTAAAGGCATAAAGGAAAGCTAATTTTAGGAGCATTGTTAGAATTACTGCTGCCTTAAAGTAGGAGTTAAAGAAGGGAGAATAACGATGATGATGATGATGACAATTTTGTCTGAATAAGGCAAAATAAGAGATGAAATCAAGAACCTACTAAAATCTGAAGAAACATCAGATTCTGAGGTCACTGAAAATCTTTAATAAAGCAAAAATTCAAAAATTATACCTAATACTAAAAGAAATGGCAAAAGCGGTATCACTCTCAAATTATTTTGAAAAGGAGATAGATGGATACACTTAAACAAGAATTCCAAAATGCCTTTTTTTTTTAGTTTGATGCATTTAGAAGATGCTTCCAGAGAGTCTGTATCAGATAAGCTTACAACCCAATATGCAATCAACTACAAAAAGTAGTCTTTTTTCCACCATGTAATAATCTGCAGAATATTAAATATAAAACAATAATAGCAGGATAGCAACTTGCGCTTGGACCATTTTTATGT
This sequence comes from Trichosurus vulpecula, assembly GCF_011100635.1. Taxonomy (NCBI): domain Eukaryota; kingdom Metazoa; phylum Chordata; class Mammalia; order Diprotodontia; family Phalangeridae; genus Trichosurus; species Trichosurus vulpecula. Next base: position 83,393,453 of record NC_050573.1, read on the forward strand.
TAATCCAGAGATGAGAATTAGAAAAAAAAATGATGATGAAGATCTTGCATTTGCATAATGCTTTATAAAAGTAATTTATTTTTAGTTTTCAAAATTCACTTACATAAGATTTTGAGTTTCAAACTTTCTCCCCTTTCCTCCTCTCCCTCCTCCCGAAGACAGTGTGTAATCTGATACAGGCTCCACTTATGCATTCATATTAAACATATTTTCACATTAGTCATGATATAAAGAACTAGAAACAAAACAAAACAAAACAACAAATGAAAAGGAGAGCAAATAAGATGCTTCCATCTGCATTCAGACTCCAAAGTTCTTTCTCTGGATGTAGATGCCATTTTCCATCATGAGTCTTTGGGAGCTGTCTTGGATCCTTGCATTGCTGAGAAGAGCTAAGTCTATTAAAGTCAGTCATCACACAATGTGGTTGTTACTGTGTAAAATGAATGTTCTCCTGGTTCTGCTCATTTCACTCAGCATCAGTACATATAAGTCTTCCCAGGTTTTTCTGAAGTCTTCCTTCTCATCATTTCTTATAGCACAACAGTATTCCATTACATTCATATACCACAACTTGTTCAGCCATTCCCCAATTGATAGACATCCCCTCAATTTCCAATTTTTGGTCACTACAAAAAGAGCTGCCATGAATATTTTTGTACATCTGGGTCCTTTTCCCGTTTTTATGATCTCTTTGGGATACAGACCTAGAAGTGATATTGTTGGGTGAGAAAGAGTATGCACAGTTTTATAGTCCTTTGGGCATAATTCCAAATTGCTCTCCAGAATAGCTGGATCAGTTCACAACTCCACCAACAATGCATTACTGTTCTAATTTTCCCACATCTTCTCCAGCATTTATCATTTTCCTCTTTTGTCACATTAGCCAATCTGATACCTGAGTTGTTTTGATTTGCATTTCTCTAATCATTAGTGATTTAGTATATTTTTCATATGACTACAGACAGCTTTAATTTCTTCATCTGAAAACTGCCTCTTCATATCTTTTGACCATTTGTCAATTGGGGGATGACTTATATCCTTACAATGAGATATGAGGCCTTTATCAGAGACACTGGTTGTAAAAATTCTTTCCCAGTTTTTTGCTTCCCTCCTAATCTTGGCTGCATTTGCTTTTTTTGTGCAAAAAACTTTTAATTTATTGTAATCATTATCCATTTTGCATTTCATAATGTTCTCTATCTCCTGTATACTCATAAATTCTGTTCTACATAAATCTGACAGGTAAACTATTTCTTGCTCTCCCAGCTTGCTTATAATATCAATCAGCCTTTATATCTAAATCGTGACTTTATTTTGGTATACAGTGTAAGATGTCAGTCTATACCTAGTTTCTGCCATACTATTTTCCAGTTTTCCCAAAAGTCTTTGTAAAATAGTGAGTTCTTATCTCAGAAGCTGGAGTCTTTGGATTTATCAAACTACATAGTGCTTTTTACTTACAAATCACATTACATCTGAGTCCCAGAGAAGATGAATAAAACGCCAAAGATAACACAAGTAGGATATGAGACTGGATCCAAACTCAGGTCCATTGATTCCAAGCCCAGACCAAGTCCAGAACTCCTTCCTCTGTAAAAGATTAAGTGACTTCACAGAATCTAAGAGTTGGAAGGGATCTCAAAAGCAATTTAATAGAATCCATGGTAGAATAAACATTTGTTCTACCATAAATTTGCTAAGTGGTCATCCAGTCTTTGCATGAAGATTTCATGATCTCCTACAGCAATCTACTCAACTTCTAAAGCACACATTGTTAGGAAGCTCTTCTTTATACTGAACCACAATTTTTTTCTTTTCATCCAATCAATCAAGTATTCATTAAGAATCTACTCTGGTTCCAGGTTCTAGGGAAATACATACAGAAGTAAGGCTGTCCCTCCCTGACCATAAAGAGTTTACATTCCACAGGTATTCCCATGTTGGCTTCTAGGTCTGCCCTCTGGAATCAAAGAGAACATCTATTTCCCCTCTATGCAACAGCCCTTTTAATACCTGAATACAACACAGTGTCTGTTACGGAGTGAACACTTAATAAAAGACCTATCGTGTCTCCTTTATGTCTTCTCTCCTTCAAACTGAACAGCACCAGTTTCTAATATGGCAAGCTCTCCAAGCCTTCTGCCATCCTGATCACTATGCTCTGGTACTCTTCCAATAATCAATTTGATCCCTAAAATGGGGTGCCCAGAACTAAACACAATACTCCAAGTTTGGTCTGGTAAGAACAGAGAAGAGAGCAAGACTCACATCTCCTTAATCAAGAATATCATGCCTCTATGAATACCCACTAATTCTACATTAGCTGTTTTGCCACATTGCAACACTTATTTATATTGACCTTATAATCCAAAGATCCTTTTCAGACAAACTGATACCTAGACACATGCCTCCTCTATTTTGTGACTGTGAAACTAATTTAACCCAAATATAAGACAATATGTATCACTATTAATTTTAATAGATTCAACCTAATGTTCTGAACTTAAAATCCCTTTGACCTATTTGAACACCTAGCAAACATCTCAACTCAGAGCTTTTTTTCATTTTACTATGCCTCCATGTTAAAGAAATCATTTTACAAACATTTACAAATTACCTGTTTAAGTATATGATCCTGAGAAAAACATTTATTCTCCAGGATAATAATTGCCCTATCAACTTCATAGGGTCACTATAAATAAGCCTTAAAGAGCTATATAAATGGGTGCTATCATCTAATTCCCGCACCCCTTTTTGGTGGGACTTCAATAGAAATGGGTCTGGGACAAGTCAATACCTCATGATTATTCTTTTATATTAATATTCTACAGACTACTGCACAGGTTTAATTGAATAAAAGTATAAGGATGTAAGCTCAGGCTCAGTGGGCTCTCTGAGAAAATCTTCAATACAATTCCATTAGCAGAGAGAACAACACATCATCCTGTTCCTACGTGGTTTTGATCTCTGCTGGGTCTCTATATTTCAAAATTTTTCCATGTAGCTTGAAGATTACTACATTAGGATTTGGGATGGAGACATCTATTATGAGACTGAAGGCAAAAGTTCAGTTTGTGATAATGGTCCTATTCCAATACAATTTCTTGATCGAGTTCTACAGAACATTTTTAAGTCTCTATTTGTAGCATAGGAATTTGTTGTATCAGTTCACAAAGGACAGTCAGCTTCCAATGTACAATTCTAGCCATAAGATTGTGTCACGTTAGGCATTTGTTAGGTGCTAAATTTTTACAATGTATAGTGTTATTATTCTCCATAATCTCCTTGTATAATTTACATTGATTACTAAATCAAGTCTCCTTCTGTAGTTTCTGATGACAATCACCTAGGCCTAATTTGTGATCATCAACCCTTCTTTTTCCACAAGCAAATCTGATTGAATTGGCTATCTGCTCAACACTTCTTTGTCCATATATGGTAAACTGAGTTCACACATATATTATCCACTCTTTTGATTCCGCTCTTGAATTTTACTAATTTCATAGGCTCCAAAAGGAGGTAAACCATTTCTGGTTACATTTCCTTCCTTCCTCCCTCCCTTCTTTCCTTTCTTTCTTCTTTCATAAAACCTTAAACCCAGTTCACTCAGAAGCTCATATATTGGACCACAATAAGTCCCTGGCCCAAGCTCCACTTAATGGCTGGATTTTGGGCACCAGGTTTAGAGGGAATGTCAATGGTAATTGTTTCCCTTTGGAACAGCAACCCTAAGGGTCTTCCCCTCCCCAGTTTGACTTTTTTTCCTTTTTTCTAATTAAAGGGGCCATCCCTTGACTCACTTTTTAAAGAGGCCTATTCCCTGAATGGGCGTTACCTCGCTCTAAGTGAGTACATAAAAAGTCCTTAGTCTAAAAGGGCCAGGGTCTCCCACTGCAACCAGGGTCATCTCCAGTTACTCTGATAAATATCAGGCCGCTGGATCCAAATGGCTCTGGAGGAGAAAGTGAGGCTGGTGACCTTGCACAGACCTCCCTCACTCAAATCAAAGTCACCTGCAAGTCATTTCCCTGATGCCATGGTCCTCTTCAAAAACAAAGGACAAAAACATTTTCTTCCTCCTTGTCTCTATCTCCTGATTTTCTTCAAGTCTCAGCTAAAATACCACCTTCTACAGAAAGCCTCTCCCGACCCTCCTGCCCCCAACGTTAGTGCCTTCCCAATTTATCTTGTACATAGTTGTTTGCATAATCTACCCCATTAGACTGTGAGCACCTTTTGCTGTATCCCTAGCAATAAGCACAGTGCCTAGCGTACAGGACTATTTAATAAATGCTTCTTAACCTACAACAAATCCAATGGCATGTACTTATTATGAGCCTTTATTATTGCACAGTGAAATGATAAATGCTTGTTCTGAAAATATTTCTGTAGGTTGACCTGTTTATCATACGCTCTAGGAATGTCTATCAATCTCTTCCTCATTTTTGGTAAGGAAATGCTAATCTTTCTATAGCTATCTTACATGACAAGCCTTGCATCTCGTTTATATTAGATGAAGTTTTGTGAAGACCCTTTCTACGTCACTTAAGATCCATTTAAAAGCTCTGAAAGTGTACATTAAAGCTGGTGTTGCATAGCTATTAATTGCTTTAAATGTGTTCTTCCTATTCAACTTTGATCTGAGGATGCCAGTAAATTAATTTGACCAGCCATAGTCTTCTAAATGTCTTTTTCCTCAACGTGCATAGAGGAGACCAAGTATCAACCTCATCCATTGGTCCAATGTGATCTCTGGATTCAATCCTGAAGCCTTCAGTTTCTGTATTTCCTTAATGTCCATTAAGAATTTTACATTTACAAAATAAATTTTAAAAAAAAGAATTTTACATTTACTTAACCAAAATGGTATTATCTTATCATTGGATAAAGATTCTATAAGACAAGTTTTTCAGTGAGGCCATAAAGTTTAATGTAATCTATTGTACATCAAGTGATTAATGAGAAGTTTTGACTAGACTCCCTCAAGGGTGCCTGGCACAAAGAAAGTATTTATTAAGTACCTATTGACTATTTGGAAGCCAAACTTAGCTCTACTGAGGAAAAAATAATAATAAATTTAAAGTTAGCCAGAAGCATAATAGTCAAACTATCTCTCTGGAAAAATGTCATGTTTTAAATCAATCTTTCTTGAAATTATTGTGTTGGTGACTTGCATGACAGAACAGTTTTCCATGTGGATATATAGCATTCTCACCATCAAGGGTCCAGTATATATATTTGAAGTATGCGAATAAGCCATGAATGCAGAAATGAGTCAAGGGCTTTATGATGGTCAACAAGGGCAGCACAAATGTTACAGCATTGGGGTTAGCTTGTTTAATAATTCATATAAAAATGCTCTAAATCACTACCAATTAGAGAAATGCTAATTGGTTGCTGTCTTTCATGCTTGAAGAGAACCAAAATGACATCACTATGTTGGGGTCAAGGTACAATATGTCTGACTGGGGCTGGTCAGACCAGTATGACTCCAGAAGGCTCTGCCACAGGTCGGGCACAAATAGTCCATGGGAACATTTGGAATAGAGGTGGCTCTAAATCTGGCATCCCATGTTTCTTTTGAGCTACTGCAATTCTGTTTTTCTCACAGAGCATAGTTCCTTCTTTGATACAGACACACCATGCTGCAAAATCCTGTAATGGGTGCCTCCCATGTCTCACAATCAATTCCAATGTTCTTCAGAGAGACCTTCAGAGTGGCCTTGTATCACTTCTTCTGACCTCCCTGTGAGTACTCACCTTGCATGAGTTCTCCATAAAATAGTCTTTAAGCAAACATATGTTTGGCATTCGAACAATGTGGCCAACCCATTGGAGTTGTGCTCTCTGCAGTAGAGTCTGAATGTTTGGCAGTTCAGCTCAAGAAAAGACCTCAAGGTCTGGTATCTTATCTTGCCAAGTGACCTTCAGAATCTTCCTAAGACAATTCAAATGGAAGCAACTCAATTTCCCGGCATGGGGCTGGTATATTGTCCAGGTTTCACAGGCATACAACAATGTTATCAACAAAATGGCTCTGTAAACCTTCAGTTTGGTAGGCAACCTAATATCTCTTCTCTCACACACTTTCCTTTGGAACCTCCCAAACACTGAGAAATGCAAATTAAAACAACTCTGAAGAACCACTTCATCCTATCAGGTTGGCTATGATGATAGAAAGGGAAAATAATGAATGTTGGCAGGGATATAGGAAAATATGTCCACTAATACACTGCTGGTACAGCTGTGAACTAGTCTAACCATTCTAGAGAACAATTTGAAATTATGCCCAAAGGGCTGTAAAACTATGCATACCCTCTAACCCAGCAATGCTATATTAATACAATACTATAATAGCTAGGGCTACACCCGAAGGAGATCAAAGAAAACGGAAAAGAATCCATATACATATGTGTGTGTGTGTGTGTGTGTATGTATATATATATATATGTATATATATATATATATATATGTATATATATATATATATATATATATATTTATAGCTTCTCTTTTTATGATGGCAAAGAACTGGAAACTCAGAATGCCCATCAATTGGTAAATGACTAAACTAAAGTTGTGGTGTAAGAAAGTGATGGAATATTATTGTGCTATAACAAATGATGAAGGATCTGGTTTCAAAAAAACCTAGAAGACTTATATAAACTTATGTAAAGCAAAGTGAGCTGAACTAGTAGAACAATTTATATGGTAACAGCAGTATTGTAAGGAAAATCAATTGGGAAAGACTTAGGAATTCTGATCAATACAAAGATCTACCATGATCTATAACATCTCCAAAGGACTCAGGATATAAGATGCATCTCCAAACAAAGAACTGATGGTTTGATATTTTTTTCCCTTTTTTATTTTTCTTCCTTTAGAGGAAGAAGGGGTGGAGAATATGGCTAAAGCAGAAATACGTTTTGCCAGACTAGATACTGGAATGGTTTGCCATTTTCTTCTCCAGCTCATTTTACAATGAAGAAACTAAGGCAGACAAGGTGAAGTGACTTGCCTAGGGTAACACAGCTGGAAGCGTCTGAGGTCGGGTTTGAACTCGTGAAAATGTTGCCATATAATAAATATGTATAATTATATACCCCAAAAAGGGCTATTTCTTGCTTTCTCAATGAGTGGGGGATAGGGAAAGTAGGAAGGAAAGAATGTGGAACTGAAAATTAAAATTAGATTAAGGTTAAAAAGATACAATGACCACTCATAATTCCAGAAAATTGAGAATGAAACATGCTATCCATTACAGAGAAGTAATAGATTTATGATGCAGAATTATATGTGTATATATGAATGCATGTATATATATATATATATGTATCTATACAGACATATACAATGAGGGAATTTATTTGCTGGCCTACGCATATTTATTATATAAAATGTTTCTTTTCTTTTTTAATGGGGAGGGGTTAGGAGGAAAAGAAAATAGATTTCAGTTAATTTCTTTTTTAAGAAGTGGTATCCTATAAATATGAAGTGTCGAGTATACTTTCAGATGAGGTTACTGTATTATTAGTCTTACTTAAACTGTTTTACTATGTTACAAGAGACCTCCTCCAAAGGGAAAATAATCTGTAACTATCTATAACGTAACAATAAAACATATCAATAAAACTTTTTTAAAAAAATAAATTAATAATAATAGGTGAATCAACAAAAAGGTTGCTTTTCACAAGCCTAGGATTTTCTGGCATACCCTGTTTCCTTAATCGTACTATTTTCCTCTAAGTGTTCATAGATTATTTAAGTAATATTTGTATTATTCCCCAATTGATAAATGGTCAAAGGACATGAACAGGTAGTTTTCAGATGAAGAAATTAAAGCTATCTATAGTCATACGAAAAATGCTCTCAATCAATAATGATTAGAGAAATACAAATCAAAACAACTCTGAAGTATCATATCACACCTATTAGATTGGCTAATGTGACAAAACAGGAAAATGATAAATGCTGGAGAAGATATGGGAAAATTAGAACAATGCATTGTTGGTGGAGTCGTGAACTGATCTAGCTATTCTGGAAAGCAATTTGGAACTATGCACAATGGGCAATAAAAATGTGCATACCCTTTGACCCAGCAATACCACTTCTAGGGCTGTATCCCAAACAGATCACACAAATGGGAAAGGAACCTGTACGTACAAAAATGTTTATAGCAGCTCTTTTTGTGGTGGCAAAGAATTAGAAATCAAGAGGACGCCCATCAATTGGGGAATGACTAAACAAATTGTGGTATATGAATATAATAGAATATTATTGTGCTATTAGAAATGAAGAGCAGACAGACTTCATTATAACCTGGAATGACATATACAAACTGATGCTAAGTGAGGGGAGCAGAACTAGGAGATTATTATACACGATTACAGACACATGGTATCTGTAAGGACTAACTTTGATAGACTTGACTCCTCTTATCAATGCACTGTTCAAAGACAGCTCCAAAAGACTCATGAGGGAAAAAGCTATTCACATCCAGAGAAAGAATTATAGAGTCTGAACGCAGATTGAGGCAAACTTTTTGCTCTCTCTCTTTTTTTTTTTTTCTTCTTTTTTGGTTTCATTTCTCCTTTCTCATGATTCAATCCATTGGTTATAATTCTTTGTTACAACTGGACTATTATGTAAATAAGTTCAATGTGAAGGTATATGTAAAATCTACATTGGATTACAAGATATCTTGGGGGGTTGGGAGGAAGAGTGGAAAGGAGAGAAAATCTGGAGCCCAAAAACTTGTGGAACTGAGCGTTGTAAACTAAAAATAAAAAATAAATTTATTAAAATTTTTAAAAAGATTAAAATGTATAAAGACCCCTAATTAGTTTGACATTTAAATTTATAAATGAAAAAATGAAGCAATTCCAAAAAACAGGAGGCATCCAAAGGCACAACAGACAGTATGCTGGGCCTAGAATTAAAGACCTGAGTTCAAATCCAACCTTGCCTACCATGTGACCCTGGGCAAGTCACTTAACCTGTCTGCCTCAGTTTCCTCAACTCTAAAATGGGAAAAATACTAGTATCTACCTCCAAGGGTTATTGTGAGGCTCAAATGAGATAATACTTGTAAAGTGCAGTACACAATGCCTGCTACATAGCAGGCGCTTAATAAATGCTTGTTTCTTATAATCTTCCAAAGAATCCCAGAGTTGAAAGGGACCTTCCAACTTGTATTTATTTTAGCAACAATGTGCTTCTGATATTCTTAACAAGTGGTCATTCAGCCTCTTCTAGAAGACCTACAAGGATGGGGAAACCTCGTAGTAGCACCTCAGTGAACATGGGATAAACAAGCAATAGCTAGGTAAAATGACAAATTCCCAAAGAGTTGCTAAACTCAAAAGGCATCCTGGTCTGAAATGTTCAAACCAAAAAACGAAGCTCCAAAAGTAAATTTTAAAGTATCAACTCAGAGTTGATTGGTAGTTATTAACCATGAGAAAAGCAATCTGAACTTTATCATCAGAGGGGTAGTAGTTAAAATGCTGTCTCGTTGGCAACCTTGAAGCAAAGAAAGCTAGAGAAAGCTAGCCTCAGAGTCAGGGAGCTCTGGGTTCAATTCCCCCTCAGAAACAGAAGGACTGAGTAACCTTGGGCAAGTCTCTAATCCTCTTGGTTTCCACCTCAAGAAAACTCTTTTAAGTGCAGGAATGGCAGAGAAAGTGCTGATCTTCATCAGCGGAAGGAGTTTCCTTCCTAGGATTTCACTAGACAAAAGGTCCTTAATCTAGGGCCCATGAATTTAACACAATACTTATAGTAAGCACTTAATAAATGCTCACTGGCTTGACTTGACCAGTGTTTCTCAAAATAAAGAAAAGGCTGGTGGGAGGAATTAAGTGGTGGATCAGAGTAGCCGTGCAGAGCCTGCTTAAGACTTGTGTCAGGTCCAGGTTGGTGGTACTTGGGGAAGGAGGAGTGCTGATGTGGCAGAGCTGGCTGTATAGAAATAGCTCTGAAATCAATAGTGCATCCCCTCCAGCTTGGAACAAAGTACTCTTTGCTATACAAGCAGTCATACCCCACTGAAAAACTCAAGGGTCAAGTAAATTGGCTGGGAACATCGCCAGGCAGCGAAAACGCACTCAGATTCAGACTCAGACTTTGGAATCTTTCTTTGGTGACAAAGAAGACCAAAACATACAGCCAGAAGAAGTCAACAAAGTCAAAGAGCCTACATCAAAAGCTTCCAAGAAAAACATGAACTGGTCTCAGGCCATGGAAGAGCTCAAAAAGGATTTGGAAAAGCAAGTTAGAGAAGTAGAGGAAAAATTGGAAAGAGAAATGAGACTGATGCAAGAAAACCATGAAAAACAAGTCAATGATTTGCTAAATGAGACCCAAAAAAATACTGAAAAAAAATACTGAAGAAAACAACACCTTAAAAAATAGACTAACTCAAATGGCAAAAGAGCTCCAAAAAGCCAATGAGGAGAAAAATGTCTTGAAAGGCAGAATTACCCAAATGGAAAAGGAGGTCCAGAAGACCACTGAAGAAAATACTACCTTCAAAATTAGATTGGAGTGGGCGGCTGGAAAGCAGGGACCAGCTTGAGCTCCCTGCCGAGTCCCTCCAAAAACCTATAGAAAATGGCTCTGAACCAATTCTAGAGCAGCGGAACCCACAGAACAGCAGAGAGAAGCAGGGCTCCAGTCCAGGACAGCCTGGATGGTCTCTGGGTGAGGTCTATCCCACACGGAGTTGGGAGCTGGGAGGTGGGAGCTGGGAACGGAGTGGAGCAGAGCCCAGCTTGAGCGGCGTGGATCAACCAGACCAGGAGCCGGGCGGAGCAGGCCCTGGTACCCTGTGTCAGTGAGCTGCGGCAGTTGCCGGTCTTCTCAACCCACAAACACCAAAGACTGAGGAGAAGGTTAGTGGGAAAAGCTGCCGAGTGGAAGGAGTTCGAGGTTCGGCTTCCAGCCCCGGGGCCAGCGGAGGTGGGGCAGCTACAGTTGCTGCTGCTTCTGGCCCCAGGCCCTCCTGGTGGGAGGAATTAAGTGGCACATCAGAGCAGGAGTGCAACAGCCTGCTGAAGATCTAAGCCTAGTCTGGACTGGGGGTTCTTGGGGAAGGAGTAGTGCGGGAGTGACAGAGCTGGCACCTCCCCCCCAAACGTGGAACATAGAACTCTCTAGTCTACAAGCAGTCATAGCCCACTGAAAAACTCAAGGGTCAAGTTAGTTGGTTGGGAATATGGCCAGGCAGCGAAAGCACACCCAGATTCAGTCTCAGACTTTGCATTCTTTCTTTGGTGACAAAGAAGACCAAAACATACAGCCTAAAGAAGACAACAAAGTCATAGAGCCTACAACAAAAGCCTCCAAGAAAAACATGAACTGGTCCCAGGCCATGGAAGAGCTCAAAAAGGATTTGGAAAAGCAAGTTAGAGAAGTAGAGGAAAAATTGGGAAGAGAAATGAGAAGGATGTGAGAAAACCATGAAAAACAAGTCAATGACTTGCTAAAGGAGACCCAAAAAAATACTGAAAAATACACTGAAGAAAACAACACCTTAAAAAATAGATTAACTCAAATGTCAAAAGAGCTCCAAAAAGCCAATGAGGAGAAGAATGCCTTGAAAGGCAGAATTAGCCAAATGGAAAAGGAGGTCCAAAAGACCACTGAAGAAAATACTACTTTAAAAATTAGATTGGAGCAAGTGGAAGCTAGTGACTTGATGAGAAATCAAGATATTATAAAACAGAACCAAAGGAATGAAAAAATGGAAGACAATGTGAAATATCTCCTTGGAAAAACCACTGACCTGGAAAATAGATCCAAGAGAGATAATGTAAAAATTATTGGACTACCTGAAAGCCATGATCAAAAAAAGAGCCTAGATATCATCTTTCAAGAAATTATCAAGGAGAACTGCCCTGATATTCTAGAGCCACAGGGCAAAATAGAAATTGAAAGAATCCATCAATCGCCTCCTCAAATAGATCCCAAAAAGAAATCTCCTAGCAATACTGTTGCCAAATTCCAGAGCTCCCAGATCAAGGAGAAAATACTGCAAGCAGCCAGAAAGAAACAATTTGAGTATTGTGGAAACACAATCAGAATAACTCAAGATCTGGCAGCTTCTACGTTAAGAGATCGAAGGGCTTGGAATATGATATTCCGGAGGTCAATGGAGCTAGGATTAAAACCTAGAATCACCTACCCAGCAAAACTGAGTATCATGCTCCAAGGCAAAATATGAACTTTCAATAAAATAGAGGACTTTCAAGCTTTCTCAGTGAAAAGACCAGAACTGAATAGAAAATTTGACTTTCAAACACAAGAATCAAGAGAAGCATGAAAAGGTAATCAAGAAACAGAAATTGCAAGGGACTTACTAAAGTTGAACTGTTTTGTTTACATTCCTACATGGAAAGATGATGTGTATGATACATGAGATGTCAGTATTAGGGTAGCTGAAGGGAATATGCATATATATATATATATGTTTATGTATATATAGGTGAATGTGTATGTATGTATATATCTATGTGTGTGTGTGTGTGTGTGTGTGTATATACATATATATAAGAGAGAGAGCAGACAGGGTGAGTTGAAGATGAAGGGAAGATATCTAAAAGAAATAAAATGAAATTAAGGGATGAGAGAGCAACATACTGAGAGAGAGAGATAGGGAGAGATAGAATGGGGTGGATTATCTCACATAGAGGTGGCAAGAGGAAGCAGTTCTGTGGGAGGAGGGGAGAGGGCAGGTGAGGGGGGAATGAGGGAACCTTGCTCTCATCAGAGTTGGCCTGAGGAGGGAATACCATGCATACTCAATTGGGTATCTTACCCCACAGTAAAGAAGAGGGAGGAAGATAAAAAAAAAGGGGGGGGGATGATGGAGGGGAGGGCAGATGGGGGTGGAGGTAATCAAAAACAAACACTTTGGAAAGGAGACAGGGTCAAGGGAGAAAATTCAATAAAGCGGGATGGGTTGGGAAGGAGCAAAATATAGTTAGTCTTTCACAACATGAGTATTGTGGAAGGGTTATACATAATGATACACATGTGGCCTAGGTTGAATTGCTTGCCTTCTTAGGGAGGGTGGGCAGGGAGGGAAGAGGGGAGAGAATTTGGAACTCAAACTTTTAAAAACAGATGTTCAAAAACAAAAAAAAAAAGTTTTTGCATGCAACTAGAAAATAAGATACACAGGCAATGGGGTGTAGAAATTTATCTTGCCCTACAAGAAAGGAAGGGAAAAGGGGATGAGAGGGGAGAGGAGTGATAGAGGGGAGGGCTGACTGGGGAACAGGGCAACCAGAATATATGCCATCTTGGAGTGGGGGGGAGGGTAGAAATGGGGATAAAATTTGTAATTCAAACTATTGTGAAAATCAATACTGAAAATTAAATATGTTAAATAAATAAATTTAAATTAAAAAAAGTTAGATTGGAGCAAGTGGAAGCTAGTGACTTTATGAGAAATCAAGATATTATAAAACAGAACCAAAGGAATGAAAAAATGGAAGCCAAGGTAAAATATCTCATTGGAAAAACCACTGACCTGGAAAATAGATCCAGGAGAAATAATTTAAAAATTATTGGACTACCTGAAAGACATGATCAAAAAAGAGCCTAGATGTCATCTTTCAAGAAATTATCAAGGAGAACTGCCCTGATATTCTAGAGCCACAGGGCAATATAGAAATTGAAAGAATCCACAGATCGCCTCCTCAAAAAGATCCCCAAAAGAAAACTCCTAGGAATATTGTCACCAAATTCCAGAGCTCCCAGGTCAAGGAGAAAATACTGCAAGCAGCCAGAAAGAAACAATTGGAGTATTGTGGAAAAACAATCAGGATAACACAGGATCTAGCAGCTTCCACATTAAGGGACCAAAGGGCTTATAATACGATATTCCAGAGGTCAATGGAGCTAGGATTAAAACCAAGAATCACCTACCCAGCAAAACTGAGTATCATGCTCCAAGGCAAAATATGGACTTTCAATAAAATAGAGGACTTTCAAGCTTTCTCAGTGAAAAGACCAGAGCTGAATAAAAAATCTGACTTTCAAACACAAGAATCAAGAGAAGCATGAAAAGGTAAACAAGAAAGAGAAATCATAAGGGACTTACTAAAGTTGAACTGTTTTGTTTACATTCCTACATGGAAATATGTATACACACACACACACACACACACACACACACAGGGCACAGGGTGAGTTGAATATGAAGGGATGATATCTTAAAAAAAATCAAATTAAGGGATAAGAGAGGAATATATTGAGAGAGGGAGAAAGGGAGAGATAGAATGGGGTAAATTATCGCACATAAAAGAGGCAAGAAAAAGTGGTTCTGTAGGAAGAGAAGAGGGGGCAGGTGAGGAGGAATGAGTAAATCTTGCTCTCATCGGATGTGACCTGAGCAGGGAATACCATACACACTCAATTGGGTATCTTACCTCACAGGAAAGAAGGAGGAAGAAGATAAAAAAGGGGGGACGATAGAAGGGAGGGCAGACAGGGGGAGGAGGTAATCAAAAACACTTTCGAAAAGGGACAGGGTCAAGGGAGAAAATTCAATAAAGGGGGACAGATTAGGAAGGAGCAAATCATAGTTAATCTTTCACAACATGAGTATTGTGGAAGGGTTTTACATAATTATACGCATGTGGCCTATGTTGAATTGCTTGCCTTCTTAGGGAGGGTGGGTGGGGAGGGAAGAGGGGAGAGAATTTGGAACTCAAATTTTTAAAAACAGATGTTCAAAAACAAAAAAAAGAGTTTTTGCATGCAACTTCGAAATAAGATACACAGGCAATGGGGCGTAGAAATTCATCTTGCCCTATAACAGAAGAAGGGAAAAGGGGAGTAGGGTGACAGAAGGGAGGGCTGACTGGGGAGCGGGGCAACCAGAATATACGTCATCTTGGAGTGGGTGGGAGGGTAGAAATGGGGAGAAAATTCGTAATTCAAACTCTTGTGAAAATCAATGCTGAAAACTAAATATATTAAATAAATTAAATTAAAAAAATTAAAAAAATTACATCTGACAAAACCAGGAGAAATAGTTAAAACACTGAATGATAAATAAACATTCAAAAAAGACCTTACAGGCTAAATAGAACTAAATTTAATAAGATGAAATTTAATAAGGATAGATGGAAAGTTTTACTCTTGGAAAAAAAAATGCAAACACATAAGCAAGCACAAATTGGAGGAACTGTTCCTGGGCAGCATCTAAGTTTTTCTAATTGAAAAGCAAGCTCAATATGAAACAACACTGTTGAGAGGCCAGCCTAAACTATAATGAAAATCTAAGGCTACATATAGAGGGGAACAGTGTGCACAGCTAGGTGTATTCTGTACATTGCACTGTGGCCCGAGCAAACTACATTGGGAGTACTGTCTTCACATCTGAGTACAGTTTAGAAAGGACACTGATAAGCTAAAGAACATCCAAAGGAAGGCAACCAGGATGATGAAAGAGTCTCTCAAGATCATGCCATATGTGGCTTAGTTAAACGAACAAGGGCTATTTAGCCTGGCAGAGAGATGAATTAGTGAGGGCATAATGGCTATATTAAAATAACTGAAGGACACTCACACAGAGATATTAGCCTCGTTCACAACTCCAGAGGACAGAACTAGAAGAACTGGATAAAGGATGAAAAGAGACAAAGAAAGGCTTGATGTAAGGAAAAAATTCAAAATAAAATGTTCAAAAATTAAAGGGACTGCTTTGGGAAGTTAACTGATCCCAGAGGGGAAGTCAGAATACTCCATGCCATTTCCTAATTTGCCATTACTCACTCCCATCACAAGGCAACCTCCACTTCTTCCAGGTCACTTTGGCCAAAGTGTATTACCTAATCCACATTCTGGTAGCTGTTTACCCCCAAGACATTCTCACTCCTTTCTCAATGAGGTCAGTGGTTGCCTCAATCTTTCTCTGCACTCCAACTCCTTAGCTCATATACGAGGGAATTTCAATTTTACATGTTGATGGAAAGTGCTTGCTAAATTAAAAAAAAATTTAAAAATTAACTTAAAAAATATGTACATGTTGAAGTTACCTCAAAGACACTAAAATCTCAGTTCTTCAATCTTTACAACTAGCATAACCTACTTCACCACACTACCTCAGCTACACAAAGACAAGGTCATATCTTTGATTCTGCCATTTAAAGTAGTGTAGTTCTGGCTATACTGCTCTCCAATCTCTTGCTCCCTTGTCCTATTGATGCTCCCACCCTGCCAAACTCCAATCCTGAATTGCTACCATCATCTGCCTCTTTCACACCTACTCATACACTGCTGAAAGGAAAACACGTCTCAAACCCCTGTATTCTAATCTCAATTGGAACTACACTGCAAAAAGGCAGTCCTTCTATTCCCCTATAATCAATTCTCTCTCCTACTCACCCAGTGGTTGTTTCAAACCTTTTATTCTCAAATTTCCCTCAAAGAAACTTTCCCCTCATACTCCCAACTAAGGACTTCATCTGATTCTTCAAAAATGGATCAAGGCCACTCACCTCAGCTCCCTCTTCTCTCCATATCCCTTAACATAAGCCCTAACTATTTTTTCCTTTACTCCAGTCTCTGAATATATAGCTTTTCTTCTACTAAGACCAACCCCCTGACATGTACGCTTGTATCCTTTCCCATCTTCATTAGGTTTTTCCAGCAAAAGAGCTGTATATGATTCAGTTTCATTTGCAGTGCTTTTTTTTCCCTTATCTTCTTTGTACAGCTATGTGTTTGTAGTTCTCAGGTTTGTAATTTTACAGAAAAAAGGAAATTTGTTTTTAATTAAATAAATCTGTTCTAAAACTTAAGGTATACATTAGACTATGTGCAGTTGGTTTGGTTTTTTTTTAATCCCAATTTGAGGAGATGGAAGACGTTTTCTTCCAAGGTTCCCAACAAACAAAAGACTGCCTCCAGAGCTTAGAAAACACGGTAAAACTAGCAGTTTCTTCTTGTTGTTAAGAATCTGGTCTAGAACAGAATTATCCCTTGTTGATCCCTCTATCTTTTAAAGGATGAAATTATCACTAAAGTAGCTCTTATCTGCTCTAAGAGAAAGAGACAGACAGACTTAGCAAATGTTTGCACAATTATTATTATATTAAATCTCTGAGACAGATCTGTGATATTTCTTGAACAATTCATTCTTCTTTATATTTAAGTTCTGTAGTATACTGTGACAGCAAAATTGTTTGTCCCATCTATTCATCTTCTTCCAAATTCTTTTCACTATGGCTAAGAATATTGAACATGGAGTTAAGAAAACCTAAGTTCAAATATGTCCTCCCAACATTTAATAGTTGTGTGACCCTGAGCAAGTCGCTTAACCTCTCGGTGCCTCAGTTTCCTCATCTGTAAAATAGGAATAATAACATCACCTACTTCCCAGGATAGCTGTAAGAATGAGATAATATTTGTAAAGTGCTATATAAATGTGATTATTATTGTTGGTGTTATTATAATCCTTCCAGTCACTCAGAGTCTCATCTTCGGTTACCCTAGTCTCCTCAGTTACCAGAATCTTGTTTATTCTACCTGTGCAGTACATCTTCCATCCCTCTCCTCCCCACTTATACAGTCAACCATCCTGACTGAGATCCTTATCATCTCTCTCCCAGATTATTGTAATAACCTCCTAATTGTCCTTTCTCCCACTAGTTTAATTCCTCTCTAATCTATCCTCCACTCAGCTACCAAAGTGATGAGTTATATGGGTGTTCAGGGAAGACCTCTGGGGTGAGGGCTTGCTGAGTCCTTTTCAGGGCTACTCATCCACCTCTGGGATCTACTTGCCACCCAAGCAGATGAAATTCAAAAAAGCTCCAAAGAGCTTTTTTTAAAAAACAAATTAATTTACTTATTTTTCATTTTCAACATTCACTTCCAGAAATTTTAAATTTTCTCCCCCTCCTTCCCCTCCCCCCTCCCCAGGATGGCATGCAATGCTATATAGGCATTCTTATTAAACATATTTTCACATTAATCATGTTGTATAGAAGAATTAGAACAAATGGAGGAACCATAAGAAAGGAAAAACAAAACAGAACAAAACCAAAAAAGAGAGCAAATAGTATGCTTCAATCTTCATTCAGACTCTATATTTCTTTCTCTGGATGTGTATGGCATTTTCCATCTTGAGTCTTTTGGAGTTGTTTTAGGTCCTTGAATTGCTGAGAAGAGCTAAGTCTATTAAAGTCAGTCATCACATAATATGGTTCTGCTCACCTCACTCAGCATCAGTTCATATAAGTCTTTCCAAGTTTTTCTGAAGTCCGCCTGCTCATTATTTCTTATAGCAGAACAATATTCCATTACATTCATATACCACAACTTGTTCAGCCATTTTCCAATTGATGGACATCCCTTCAATTTCCAATGCTGATAGGGCTACACTGATTAGTGATAAGGACTTAATCCTGGAGAGATGGGCTGACCACTTCCCTAGCATTCTCAACAGACAGTTATTAACCAATGTTTAAATCACTGACTATAATACCTTAGGATGAAGTCAATCCCTCTCTAGCAGAACAACCAACTGAAAAAGATGTTTTGAACGCCACTAGGCTTCTCTTGTGTGGTAAAGCTCCTAAAACTGATTCTATTCCAGCTGAGATTTACAAGGCAGGGGGTCTGCTGCTCATATAAAAGCTGACTGAAATCTTCTGGGCTATATGGCAAAAGTAGGTTATCCCCCATAAGTTCAAGAATGCTTCCACTGTCCATCTTTATTATAAAGCAAAAAGGAAACTGGCTGTCCTGTGACAATCACAGCAGGGTGGGGGGGGGGGTCCTCTCTCTTAGTCACTGCCAGCAAGATTCTTTCCAGAGTCCTTTTTAATAGGCTGATCTTTTATCCAGAAGACTGTCATCTAGCCAAGAGCCAGTGTAGCTTCGGAAATGACTGAGGAATGGTCAATATGGTGTTTGGTGCCCTACAATTCCAGGACAAATATCAGGAGCAGAACAGAAGTCTCTAAGAACAGAAGTCTATAAACAACTTGCATTGATCTGACCAAGGCCTTTGATGCTATCAGTCATGAGGGCCTGTGGAAAATTTTGGCAAAATCTGGTTGCCCAGAGAAGTTCATCGGTATTCTTTGTCAGTTTCATGAAAGCATGCTTGTATAGGTACTGGATAACGGACAATGCTCTTGCATTTTCCCAGTCACTAATGGAGTGAAACAGGGCTATGTGCTTGCTCAAATGCTTCTTAGCATTTTCAGCAATGTTGTCAGATGCTCTCAATGAGTTAGAAAACAGCATCAACATCAGCTACCACACTGACTGTAAATTATTTAACATAAAAATGCTACAAGCCAAGACTAAAGGGGAAGGGGAGCTTGTATATGACTTTTTGTTTGCAGATGATTGTATACTCAATGCAGCCTCTTAGGCTGAAATCCAACAGAGTATGGATCAATTCTCTGCTGCTTGTGCTAATTTTGGCCTGACAACACCAACAAAATGAAGATTCTCCAACAGCCAGCACTACCCTATCCATACGTGCAACCATCAATTACAGCAAATGGAGAAATTTTGAATGCTGTGGATAAGTTCGCTTATCTTGGCAGTATACTTTCCAGGGATGTATATATAAATGATGAAGCTCAAGCAAGCACTGCCTGAGCTAGCTCAGTATTTGGGAGGCTCCAAAGGAAAAGTGTGGGACAGAAGACATATTAGGCTGCCTACCAAACTGAAGGTGTTCAGAGCCATTGTGCTGATCACACTGCTGTATGCCTGTGAAACCTGGACAATATATCAGGCTCCATGCCAGGAAACTGAATTGCTTCCATTTGAATTGTCTTAGGAAGATTCTGAAGATCACTTGGCAAGATAAGATACCACACCCTGAGGTCCTTTCTTGAGTTGAACTCCCAAACATTCAGACTCCACTGCAGAAAGCACAACTCCAATGGGTTGGCCACATTGTTCAAATGCTAAACATACGTTTGCTTAAGGACTATTTTATGGAGAACTCATGCAAGGCAAGTACTCACAAGGAGGTCAGAAGTGATACAAGGACACTCTCATGGTCTCACTGAAGAACTTTGGAATCAATTATGAGATATGTGAGACACTCATACAGGACTTCAGAGTATGGTGTGTCTGTATCACCAAAGGAACTCTGCTCTATGAAAAAAACCGAATTGCAGTAGCTCAAAAGAAACATGAGATGTGCAAATTTAGAAATATTTTCATTCCAAATGTTCACATGGACTATTTGTGCCCAACATGTGGTAGAGCCTACTGAACTCATGTTGGTCTGATCTGCCACAGCTGGATACCATGTATCTTGACCCCAACATAATGATGTCATTTTGGTCCTCTTCAAGCACAAAAGGACAACATCCAACAACCAAAATGATTATTTCTAAAGCACGGATATGATCATGTTATTCCCCTACCCAAAAAACTCCAATGGTTACCTATTACCTCTAAGATAAAAGCTCCTCTGGTTTGGCATTTACAACTTTGCTCCAACACACTCTTCCAGGGTTTTTATTATATGTGTGTGTGTGTGTGTGTGTGTACACACACACACACACACACACACACACATATTTTTCCCTTTATGCATCCTATAGTCCAGACAAAATTTCCTTCTCACTGTTTCTCATAAATGACATCTATTCTCCCTTTTCCCCATCTTTACAAGGAGTTTGTCTTACATCCCTAGAATATCTCTACCTCTCAGAATGTCTAGTTTACTTCTAAGCTCAGTTCAATCTCCCCAAATCCTACTTTCAGACACCAACTTCTTTAGCCAGCTATTCACTCCTTGAATAATCAATTCTTTCCTTTTGCATCCCTTGCCTTCAATGGACAGCAATGTCCTACTGTACCCTCTCTTGCCTCTGAAGGCAAGATTTCCAGACTCTGAAGGGAAGACAAAAGGTAAGGCTGGGGAGGTGGGGGTGGGGGGCAGGGGAAGGCCTTTCCATTTGACCATACAGCTTTATGAGAGAGAGCAGGCATAAAAGGGAGCAGGCACAACTTCTATCTTTTGCTAAATGGAAACCATGCAGTGGTCTTCAAATTCCAGAAGGAAGAGAGGTAGGGTAGGGGTCTTTCATGTGACCATGCGCATTCCACCACCTGCTGTACATGACTCCTATAATGAGAGGAAAAAGAAAGGAAGCCTAGCCCAACTTCCAGCTCCTGCTGCCTGGTTATGAATTCTTCATGTAGACTATGTCTTCAAAAGCTGGGTGTTCCCTAGGGGCTCTGTCCTGGGCCCTCTCCCTCTATACTACTTCCCTTGGTGATCTCATCAGCTCCCATGGATTTAATTGCCACCTCTATGCTAATGATTCTCAAATCTACCTTTCCTGCCCCAATCTGACCTCTAATTCTATATTTTCAATTGCCTTTCAGATATCTCAAGCTGGATGTCTAGTAAACATCTTCACTATGTCCAAAACAGAAGCCATTATTTTCCCCCCAAACCTTCCCATTGCTTACGTTCTTTATTACTGTCAAGGGCAACACCATCCTCCCAGTCCCAGAGGCTCACACCCTATATGTCATCCTGAATTCTTCAGTATCTCTCACCACTCCTACACTCCAATATCCAAGCTGTTGCCAAGGCCTGCCAATTTCACCTTTGTAATATCTCGCCAATACTCCTTTTCTCCTCTGACACTGCCACTATTTTGGTACAGGTCCTCATCAACTCATGCCTAGTCTATTGCAACAGTCTGCTGGTGGTTCTGCCTGTCTCAAGTCTCTTCTACTCCAGTCCATTTTCCTTTCAGCCCCGATTGACTCTCCTAGAATACCAGTCCAACCATGGCACCCCAATCCTCAATAACATCTTGTGGCTCCCTATCACTTCCAGGATCAAATTCAAAATTCTCTGTTTGGCATTCAAAGCTTTTCATAACCTAGTCCTGTCTCTCTTTTCTGTCTTCTTACACTACACAGCTCTGCCCTACCCTCCCTTGTATGTCCATTTCTGTTCTCCTAAGATCACTAATCCATATCAGAACTACTCCCAGGATTTGTCTAATCAGACTTCCTCTATGATCCTTGATGATGATAGGTTTCAAAGGGAACACACGCATCATTTCATATTAGAATAAAAGCAGTTTATTCTTGTTTAGTCCATTATCACTGCTCATTTGTATTTACCTTTTCATGTTTCTTAACTTCTTGTATTGTAACTTCAAAGTATCTCCACAGTGCTAGTCTTTTCGTCAAGAACATTTTGGAGTCCTCTATTTCATTAAATATTCATTCTTTTCTTCTGTAGAATTATATTTCATTTTTCTGAATAAGTTATCTTTGGCTGTAGATTTATATTCTTTTGTCCCAGAATATCATATTCCAAGCTCTCTGCTTCTTTAGATTGGTAGCTGCTAAATTATGCATGATCTTGACTGTGCCTCCTTGGTACTTAAATTCTTTCTTTCTGGCTTCTTGCAGTATTTTTTCTTTGACCTGGAAGCTCTGGATCTTGGCTATAACATTCCTGGGAACTTTCATTGTGGGATTACTGGTAGGTTCCTTCTATTTCCACTTCACCTTCCGGTTCTAAGAGATGTGGGCAGTTTTCTATCATGCCTTGAAATATGACTCTTGTCTATGCTCTTGTTTTATTTCCCCAGTACTTAGCACAGTCGCTGGCACATAGTAGGTGACCGGGCCATGTCATGCATGAAGTCTGAGGTTCTATGTCAGTTATTTTTTTGCTATGAAATGCCTTACCTTTTCTTTTTTCAGTATCTTGACATTGTTTTGATATTTCTTTTTGTCTCTTGGAGTCACTGCCTTCTATTTGAGTCATTCTAATTTTCAGAAAATTTGTTGCTTGGGCAAGGTTCTATATCTCGTGCGCTGAGCTGTGAATTTCCTTTCTTCCTTTCTTTCTTTATATTCTTTAGCAATACTTCCTAGGTCCCTTCTTACAATATAATCTGTGCCCACATGGATCGCCAGAAGTTGGTCATAGTTTTAACAAGCCTTGGGAAGTTCTCTGATTTGTCTGGGAAACATGTCCCAGGAAGACAACAGACTACCGTTATCCACTCAATCAATGGCTGCCTCAAGAGAGAACAACCAACCACCACTACTTGTCTCTTCTCCCTCTGATGATTTTTCATCTGCCAGCACCTACAGTGCTTTTTCTGTCCATGGAGGGCAAAAACTGCTTCCTCCTCAAAGCATTCAACTCCATCTTTTTCAGAAAAACAAGACAATTTGCTTTCTTTAGCTCCAAGCACATAATTGTCTTATTTCTTCATGTCTTCCTCTATGTGACATTTTTCTACCATCCAAACTCCAAACAAAGGTCAACTTTCCCTTCTTAAACTTAAGACTCATTGAAGCTTTGCTTTTTGGATTTTTTAAAAGAACTATTTCATTGTTCTTGATAACCTAGAGTACAATCATATTCTGACATAGTGATGACTGAACTTTAAAGATGGATAAAGTGAACCAATGTTTGTACAAATATTTGAATTCCATAAAGCAGAGGCAGGCTTTGTAACTTGCAGGATATACAAAGAGAAATGATGTTCGACTATCTTCAATTCTTTAGCTGATGTAATATGCGTAAGTTGTAAACTTCCAAGCACGAAGCCAACATAAAAAATTTGCCTTCTAGGAATATCCAGAGTAAAACTCAAATCAAAAAAAAAAGACAACGAAGCAAAGTAAGAAATATCATATCCACAGTAAAGGTATAAAATAAAAATCTGGCAATGGCCAAAAAAGGGACATCTCTGGCATATGAGCAGTGATGTACTGATACATACAACATACTTTTAAATTTAATCTGCATTACTAACATTTTCTCCATCACTTTTTTATGTATAAACAATCAACAATACAATAAATTGAGCCCTGATTTGTTTACTAATTTTTAAGGTGTAAATGTCCATATATGTTGCCCAGTCATATCAATTTAATGGCAGATATATAGTGGAAATACAGTGAATAAATGAATGAATGAAAAGGATGAGTCATCAAGCATTTATTAAGAACTTATACTTGACAGGCAGTGTGCTAAGGGCTGAGTAAGCAAAGAAAGGCAAAAATACCATCCCTACAGTCAAGAAGTTCACATTCTAATGAAGGAGATAAATGTAAATTAACTAGGTACAGTCAGTTCTGTTATGATGCCTGTTTGAAAACATGAACATATTCCAATACAACTGATATATTAGGGGGAAATCTGAGTATAACTTGAATTTCAGTTTGCTTGATTTTGCAACAAGAGGACAACAACTATACACGACTGGTGTTATAATTTTCCTTTGAATTTCATTTCACAATTATTCGAAGGCTCTAACTCTTCTAAAGTTGTCTGTGAAGTGCTCTTCAACAAGCAAAGTTCAGGTCTTCTTCAAGATAAAGTGGCACATTTGTTGTATATCTATCTGCTAGAGCAGGAGTAGCTATGGACTGACAAAAGTTGGTCAGCACAAAGCCCACATACCCCATGCAACGGTCAAGCCTGCTAGAGTTGTGGCCCAAGGTAAGTAGCCCTCTTTCTTAGTAGCCCTTGACTTTGCCAGCTCCAGGTCACTTGGGCAACAAGGCAGCCCTAGGTCACCAAGAAAATACCTGCCCCTTGAAGCTTACATTCTTTTTTTTTCTTTTTTTTTTTTTTACTATTTTTTCCAATTACATGTAAAAACAATTTTTACATTCATTTTTAAAATTTTGAGTTCCAAATTTTCTTCTTCCCCTCCCTCCCTTCCCTCTCACTAAGAAGACAGCAGTTTGATATAGGCTATACATGTGCAGTCATGCAATACATGTTTCCATATTAGTCACGTTGTGAAAGGAAAGAGGCCAAGAAAAAAAATTATTTAGTAAAAAATGGTATGCTTTAATCTGCACTCAGATCCATCAGTTCTTTCTCTGCAAGTACATAGTATTTTACAACTTATGTCCTTCATGTCCTTCAATCCTTGTCTTGGATTTTTGTGTTGCTGAGAATAGCTAAGTCATTCACAGTTGATCATCATACGATATTGTTGTTACATTGTACAATGTTCTCCTGGTTCTGCTCACTTTACTTTGCATTAGTTCATGTTAAGTCTCCCCAAGTTTTTCTGAAAGCATCCCGCTCATCATTTCTTATAACACAGTAGTATTCCATCACAATCATGTTCCATATCTTCTTCATCCATTCCCCAACTGAAGCATCCCCTCAATTTCTAATTAATTGCCACCACACAAAAAAAGAACTACTATAATTATTTTTGTATATATGTCCTTTTCCCCTTTTTTGAAAAAACCTCTTTGGGACACAGACCTAGTAATGGTATTGCTAGGTCAAAGGGTATGCACCGTTTTAAAACATCATTTTTGGGCATAGTTCTAAATTGCTCTCCAGAATGATTAGATCAGTTCACAATTCCACCAATAGTGCATTAGTGTACCCATTTTCCCACATCCTCTCCAATGTTTGTCACTTTCCTTTTCTGTCATATTAGCCAATCTGATGGGTGTGAGGTGGTACCTCAGAGTTGAGTACCTCAGAATTTACCTTTCTCTAATCAATAATGATTTGGAGGATTTTTTTCATATGATTATGTATAACTTTGATTTCTTTGTCTGAAAACTGCCTGTTCATATCCTTTGACCATTTATCAAATGGAGAATGATCTGTATTCTTTTAAATTGGATTCAATTCTCTAAATATTTGAGAAGAAAGAAACTTTCTGTAAAAAAAAATTTTCCCCAGTTTTCTGCTTTCTTTCTAATCTGGTTTTATTTGTGCAAAATCTTTTTGAATTAAAGTAATCAAAATCATCCATTTTACATCCCGTAATACTCTCTATCTCTTGTTTGGTCATAAATTCTTCCCTTCTGTATAGTTATAACAGAGAAACTATCCCTTGCTCTCCTAATTAGCTTTTGGTATCACCCTGTATGTCTACACCATGTACCCATTTTGACTTTATACTGGTATATGGAGCAAGATGCTTGTCTATACCTAGCTTCTGTCCAACTGCTTTTTAGGTTTCCTACCAATTTTTGTCAAATAGTGAGTTCTTGTCCCCAAAGCTGGGATCTTTGGGTTTGTCAAACACCAGATTACTATGTCCATTTACTACTGTGGCTTGTGTATCCAATCTATTCCACCGATCTACCACTCTATCTCTTAACCAGTACCAAACTGTTCTGATGATTACCACTTTATAATAAAGTTTGAGAGCTGGTACAGCTAGACCACCTTCCTTCAGTTTTTTTTTCATTATTTCCCTCAATATTCTTGCCCTTTTGTTCTTCCAGATGAATTTTGTAATGATCTTTCCTAGCTCTATAAAATAATTTGTGGTAGTTAAATTGGCATGGCACTGAATAAGTAAATTAATCTAGATAGAATTGTCATTTTTATTATGTTGGCCAAGCCTACCCTTGAGCAATTAATATTTTTCCAACTGTTCAGATCTGACTTTGTTAGTATGAAAAGTTTTTTGTAATTGTGTTCATATAGTTCCTGAGCTTTTCTTGAGAGGTAGACTCCCAAATTCTAAAGGCAGAAAACAACATCAAAAAGGAAACAGGGGAGGAGAGAGAAGAAGCCCATAAAGTTTCAAATAAAGTCAGAACCTGATCCCAAAGGGGATAAAGGAACAAACTAGCTTTTGCTTTTCATCATATCCCTAGCACTTAGAACAGTGTCTGGCACATAGCAAGTGTTTAACTGACTACTGCTGGTTCTGTCCTTTGGAGCCAACCAAGGACAAATGCTTGTCAACTTTTATGTAAACCAATACATGATCCTGCTAACTGGTCTTTCTTTCTCTTTGGAGAGTCTCTTCCTAAAGCGCAAAATCTTACCATGTCAATCCCCTACTCAGGAATCTGCAGCTAAAAATTCAAATTCCTCAATTTAGCACTTTAAATCTTCTACAATCTGGCTCTAGTCAACTTTTTCACATTACTCTTTTTCATGCACTCTTATGTTCAAGCCAAACTGACAAGTTTATTGTTCCCCAAACTTAGCATTTTATTGTCTTCCTCCTTTAAAGTGCACAAGTTGATCCTGAAAGCCTGAAATATACTTCCCTCTACATTTACACCTCTTAAAATCCTTTTAATCTCAGGGGCCAGAGAATACCTCAAAGCATAGTTAACAGGCAAGATGATTCTAACACAAGATGGCAATTGGACCTTGTATCACATAGACTTATTGGAATGAGACCCATGTTTAGACTCATGGCTATCAGACAAACCAGAAAAAAAAAGTGCATGAATTGACGCAGAGTAAAGTGAGCAAAATCAGAACAATTTATACAAGTGTAACATTATTAAGAAAGATTTAAAAACTCTGATGGAGGACCAACCATGACTCCAGAGGACCAGTGATAAAATATACTACCCACCCCCTAAAAGTGAGATGATGAATTAAAGGTACAGAATGAGACATTTTCAAACAATGCCAATAAAGGATCTGCTCTGTCTGACCATGCAGGATGCTGTTTTTCTTTCTTTCAATTTTAAAGGAAGATTACTAATAGGTTGCCAAATGAGAAAAAAAAAAGTTATTTACACATTTTAAAAATAAAGAGGAAGATCAGGAGGAAACACAGATGAGCAGGACAGTGTGAAAAAAAAAGGTCAAATTTGTTGTATTCTTGGAGTTCAGTACAGAGTCATGGCTCCAAGTGCAATTCTTTTTTTCTGTTCTATGAAATGCTCCTTACGTTCAACATTGTTAAAATGGCTCTGAAAAAGCACGCTTCATTACAAAGAAATAGCACAGGTAAAAGGGAAGTGAGTGGGTAAAGTAGCATTGTACTTTAAGAAGACAGAATCATGTGAGGTAAGGCAAGAACCAGGAGCTGATTTAGCAGTGACATCTGTTCAATTCTTTCAATACAAAAGGATGTGGTTCATCTGGACCAAATCTCCCTGCTTATCTTAAGTATCAAATTCATATTAGCCATTTTTGCTCTTTCCTTT
Source organism: Trichosurus vulpecula (assembly GCF_011100635.1). NCBI lineage: Eukaryota > Metazoa > Chordata > Mammalia > Diprotodontia > Phalangeridae > Trichosurus > Trichosurus vulpecula. The sequence continues at coordinate 83,421,389 of NC_050573.1, forward strand.
TCAGTCCAAAGATCATTCTCCTTAACAAAGAAAATAGAAGAAAAAACTGAGAAACTCTGACTTCCATTCATCCCCTGTCATCATTATCCAATCTACCATAAGCAGTAGACATTTCTCCTTTGACTGATTCTCCATTTCTCAGCAATTTAAAAAAAATCCAAACTTTTTTTGTTGTCCTTCAGTTTTCCCACCAACCTCAGGGCATTCTGAGCTTTATTCTTTGATTCTATTCTTTTTTATCTTTTTTTTGAAGGCAGTTGGGGCTACATGACTTGCCCAGGGTCACACAGCTACTAAGTGTCTAAGGCCAGATTTGAACTCAAGTCCTCCTGCCTCCAGGGCCACTGCTCAATCCACTGCACCACCTAGCTGCCCTTTTGGTTCTATTGTTACTGGACTACATAAATATTGTGTATTCATCCACCACTACTTGCCCTTGTTTCCATAGTCTGAACATATCTTATAATGAAGTCCCTGTGCATTCACATTTCTTTAGAAAGCTCCTCCTGGGGGGCAGAGCCAAGATGGCGGCTAGAAAGCAGGGACTTTCTTAAGCTCTCCCCCAAATCCCTCCAAACACCTGTGAAAAATGGCTCTGAACAAATTCTAGAGCTGCAGAAATACCACAGGGAAACAGGTCTCCAGGTCAGGAGAGCCTGGATGGTCGCTGTGAAGGGTCTAGAGCACAGTGCTGGGAGCAAAACGCAGCCCATGATGGGCCACACCAGGACAGACCACACCTGGAGTCAGCCGGCTGGAACAGACCTTAGGGACATGAATCATTGAGCTGTGGCAGTTACCAGACTTCTTAACCCACAAACGCCAAAGAGCAGGTTGGTGGGAAAGTGCAGAATCGAGTTTAGAGCAGTAGGGCCCCATCCCTGGGGGTGGCGGAGGTGGTGCAGCAGTGGTGGTGACAGCAGCAGGAAGCTCCTGAGGCTGCTTCCAGAGCTCCAGCTGTGGCTGCTTCCTGAAGTCCCTGGCTCACATAGTGGGAGGAACCTAGCAGCAGATCAGAGCAGGGGTGCAAGGAGCGCTTTGTGGGCACAGAGGCAGTTTCTCTTGCTGTGCCCTCCTTGAACCTGGATTGCGGTCCTGGTTGGCAGTTCTTGGGGGAGGAGGAGCACTGCTGTGACAGAGCCTGGGGGGACAGTGGAGTAGAAGTAGCTCTGAAAACAGCAGCGCTTGGACCCTAAAACTTGGGACAAAGTACTCTCTACTCTACAAGCAGTCATACCATGACAAAAAGCTTAGGGGTCAAGTAGTTGGCTGGGAACATAAACAGGCAGCAAAAATGCACTCAGACTCAAACTCAAACTCAAATTCTAGATTCCTTTTTTGGTGACAAAGAAGATCAAAACATACAGCCAGAAGAAGTCAACAAAGTCAAAGAGCCTACATCAAAAGCCTCCAAGAAAAATATGAATTGGGCTCAGGCCATGGAAGAGATCAAAAAGGATTTAGAAAACCAAGTAAGAGAAGTAGAGGAAAAATTGGGAAGAGAAATGAGAGTGATGCAAGAAAACCATGAAAAACAAGTCAATGACTTGCTAAAGGAGACCCAAAAAAAAATACTGAAGAAAACAGCACCTTAAAGAATAGACTAATCCAAATGGCAAAAGAGCTCCAAAAAGCCAATGAGGAGAAGAATGCCTTGAAAGGCAGAATTAGCCAAATGGAAAAGGAGATCCAAAAGACCACTGAAGAAAATACTACCTTCAAAATTAGATTGGAGCAAGTGGTAGTTAGTGACTTTATGAGAAACCAAGATATTATAAAACAGAACCAAAGGAATGAAAAAATGGAAGACAATGTGAAATATCTCATTGGAAAAACCACTGACCTGGATAATAGATCCAGCAGAGATAATTTAAAAATTATTGGACTACCTGAAAGCCATGATCAAAAAAAGAGCCTAGACATCAGCTTTCAAGAAATTATCAAGGAAAACTGCCCTGATATTCTAGAACCAGAAGGTAAAACAGAAATTGAAAGAATTCACAGATCGCCTCTTGAAAAAGATCCCAAGAAGAAAACTCCAAGGCACATTGTTGCCAAATTCCAGAGTTTCTAAGGAGAAAATACTGCAAGCAGCCAGAATGAATATTGTGGAAACACAATCAGGATAACACAAGATCTAGCAGCTTCTACATTAAGGGATTAAAGGCCTTGGAATATGATATTCCAGAGGTCAAAGGGGCTAGGATTAAAACCAAGAATCCCCTACCCAGCAAAACTGAGTATAATGCTCCAAGGCAAAAATATGAACTTTCAATAAAATAGAGGACCACCCACCCATCCATCATTACTATATATCATGCCATCACACCTGGCTTGTTATCTCTTTGTAGATAACTCATATACTTTCTCTTTCTGTCTAGGTGGTCTATAATAGTCACTCTCAAAGTGTGCTCCACAGACCCCTGGATGCCCCTTGAGACCTTCTCAGAGAGTCTAAAAGGTCAAAATTATTTTCATGATAATGCTAAAACATTATCTGCCTATTAAAATACTCCTCCCTTTTTCAACTACATTTCTATGAGACCAGATTTTCTTCATATGTGTCAAACAAAACAATATCTAACGTATCAAATGTAGAAAAAGATATGAGAACCCAGCTGTCTTCTATTAAGGTTTGCAAAACCATGTAAAACAATCCCACTCTTCTCACTAATTTTTTTTTGTTTTAGGAAAGTTATTTTTCATTTAAAAATGTTATATATATTAACATATAATGGATTTACTGTTATTTTAAATCAACAAATAAATTTTTAAAATATTAATTTTTATTTCTAATATGATTACTATCAATATGTTTATATAACCCATGTAAATAAAAGCTCTTTGGGATCCTCAATAATTTTTAAAAGTGTAAAGTGTCTTGAGATCAAAAAGGTTGGAAATTCTTGGTCTACAGTATACCCTCATGTAACTATGACTTCTGTCATTACTTCCACCGATCTGCACCCAAATGTTCTCCAACGTGCTTCCATCATCTGGTTTCTGCATTTTTTTGGATATGTAAATGTGAAGACAAAAATATGTGAACATAATATGTTCCTAATGTATAATGCTTCTCCATCCACTTACTCAATCCCCTTTTTCCTATATTTTCACTTTTAAGTAAAATATACCTTTACAAAACTGTTTTCCTGGGCATAGTTCTCACCCAACAAGTTTGAAGGAAACCTATTAGATAAAATAGCATCCTTGTATTAGTATCTATTTCATCTTGTTTGTTAGACATATTAGACATAGTTTGACTATCTATAATTTGAGGCTACAGGTCTTGTTCCCATTCTATGAATTTGTCTCCTGTGAATTTCTCAACATCTCTGCTACTATTTTTTCAGACATTCATGCTATGCTCTATAGCTGAGGTTCTTAATCTGGGGTCTATGGATAGATTTCAGGGGGACCTGGATGGGAAAAAATAGTAACATCTTTATTTTCAATAGCCTTTAGCTTCCTTTGTAATCCTATGTACTTTATTTTATGCATTATTATGAGCAGACTATGGGCTTTACCAGAATTGTAAAGGGTTCTATAACACAACAAAGTTAAGAACCCTTGCTCTATAGTATCTGACTTGGTCGACTTATATAAGTAATTTTCTCCTTTACTCTTCTTTTTTAATTTAAAACCTTTAGCTGTATTTACATTTAAGTTTATTTTTACAAGCCTTTGTTATATGCACTCAATCCCTGATCAAGAGCCTGTCTTTCCTATATTATAAACTACCATCCAAAAATATAAATCCCATTCTCAGATATCATCTTCTTGAGCAACTATTCATTTCCCAAATCTACCTCTCTCTTCTGTAGTCCTTGCCTTCAATTGTTCCCAATGATTAGATTATCACCTGTGTGTACAAAGTCTTCAATTATTTATCTAAGGCATCAGAAAGCTATGCCTTCTACATTTCTTCTGGCAGTATCATTTGTGCCCTCATGAATTACCACATTACTCATTCTTGCTGGTGTGGTTCCTCCTGAAGTTAGCTTCTGAGGGCCTTTAACTCAGAAAATAGTCTGAAAAGGACAGGAAGTCTACCTTTATTTTATGTACTGAAAGCTCCCTATAATGAGGTAATTTCCTTACTTTTTTAGTATGTTTCATAGTATTCGAGTACAGTCCTTCTACTCTGCACAGTGCAAGACCTCTAAAAACACTGAGTAATTGCCACCATTCGTACATTTCACTTCTGATTTTATGAAATGTTAATCCATAAGCAAAAAATCTAAACCCTTCAGGACTAAGATTTAATTCAACCTTTTTAAAAGCTAATATGTGGTTAGTTAAAATATTTGGCAGTAAATGATTAATCTTTAATCTTAGCAGATAAAATGTCTTTGTAATCAGCTGTAGACACTCCTTTAGAAAAAAAGCACAAGGAAATACTAAAATGTGCAACACTACCTTCAGTTTATAAGCTAATAATTACAACAACCAAAATCAGAGGAAATAAGAATTTTAAAAGGAAAAGCAAATCTTATTTTAAATGCTTCAACAGAAATAAATGAAAAGCTCTTTCCACATCATGGTTCTGAATTAAGTACTGAAGACTTTGAAGCATCCCATTTGGCTGATAATTCCTCTCACTGGACTTATGGGATCAATTTCTCCTATGTCAATTTCACCTACTGGGTTGAATATAAGAAGCATTCTTTAGTTGTTTCTTATTTATTCTTGCTCCTAAATTTGACTGTAAACTTTCTGAAGGCAGAAACCAAGCTATTTCTTTTGTGCTTTCCAGCAAGTGCCCTACAAATAAAAGGTATTCATATTCAAGTTGTAAGAGGCATCTTAACCTTGTGGATGAAGAAAGATGAGACAGATTCCTGCCTCTGACACATATGTTATATGCCACTAGAAAAAGTCACCTAACTCCTCAGTGACCCAAGCAACTCTCTGATTATAAACTGCAGAGCACTTGAAAATCTGTATTTGTAGAGGAGGTTTCCTCACCAGGAAATTGCTACACCACTGAAATGACAAGTATAGATTCATTCAAGAGGTACTGTTGCTGATTTTAAATGGACAAATGAATTCCAAGAATCTCAGGGAATATCTCTAAATGTGAAAATTCCAAATATTAGGAGGCTGTAGCACTAGAAGGACCAGAATTTAAGACTACCTTGAAGAACCAAGTTGCATCAATTTATACAATGCAATTTACACAATTTATTTTTTATCATTAAGGCAAATGAAATATGGGAGGAGGAAAATTTCTATTTCAAAACAAAATTATATCTGCCTGTAATTATTTGTATTTAAAGTGAATTTATACAGATAGGAGAAAGAAAACATCTATTAACAAATAAATTTCCTTGGAATCATTTATGTAGGAATCACATTTTCGACTTTTTTTGCCATAAACAGGCTTTGTGCAAATAAAGTATACATCTGTGATCTAGTTCCATCATTTCACAGTGTGACAAGAACGGTGCTGGCGGTACCTTGGCTAGAGGTACAGCGGTGTCTTTAACCAGGGTTCCTATAACTTCTGATTTGCCACTTAGACAAATCTCTAGTATACTCTTCACTCACTTTTGTGGTCTTAGCAATTAATGTTTGGATTACATACTTTTTAATGTATTATATAACTGTTGATAAGGGCTATATTTTATATAGCCTCCACACCTTCATTATTTCTGGAAATTCTATACAGTTCTGACCAACTGCCTGAAACTATGCTGCTCCTTTGCTTTGCAAGGCAATCAGTGAGTACACAATTTTTAAGCACCTATCACATGCCAGACACTGTGCTAAGACCTGGGGATACAAAAAAAAAAGGCAAAAGACAGTCCCTACTCTCAAAGAACTCACAATCTAATGGGGGCAACAACATGCAAAACACAAACAAAAAATGCAGGTCAAACTGATAATAATCAAAAGAAGGAAAGCACTAAAATTAAATGGGATCAGGAAAGGCTTCCTGTGGAAGGCAGGATTTTGGCTGACACCTGAAGGAAGCCAGGAGGTGGAGATGCTGAAGGAGAGCATTTCAGGAATGGGGAACAATCACTGAGAACAACTAGTCAGGAGATGGAGTATCTTGTTCCAAGAACAGCAAGGCGCCAGTGTTCTTGGATCACATGGGGGAAGTAAAAAGGAATGTTAGGCGTTAGAAAACTGGAAAGATGGGAGGAGAAGTAGGCTATGAGGGACTTTGAACACCAACCCAAGGATTTAATATTTTGTCCTGAAGGTGATAGGGAGCCACTGGAATTTATGGACTAGAGAGCTGACATGGTCAGAACTCAGTTTTAGGAAGATTACTTTGATAGCTGAATGAAGGATAGACTACCATGGGGAAAGAGACCTGTGGCCAAGAGATCAACCAGCAGGTGACTGTAATAGTCTAGGTATAAAGAGATAAGGACCTGCACCAGGTAATGGCAGTGTCAGAAGAGAGAAGAGGACATACATACATGAAAGGTGTTACAAAGGTAAAACTGGCAGGCCTTGGTAAAAGATTGGATGTGGGGAATTAAAAAAAAGAGTTGAGGATGACACCTAGGCTTCAAGCTTGGGTGAATAGGAGGAAAGTGGTGCTCTCTACAGTAATAGGACATCCAGTTCAAGATATCTGAAAGACAGTTGGGAATAAAAGAGTGGAAGTCAGGAGACAGTTAGAGCTAGATAAGTAGATTTGAGAATTATCAGCATAGAGATGATAATTGAGCTGATGAGGTCACCAAGTAAAATAGTATGGAGAGAGTAAAGAAGATGGCCAAGGAGAGAGCCTTGGGAGATACCCATGGTTAGCAGGCAGAACCTGGATGAATATCCAGCAAAGGGGATTGAGAAAGAGCAGTCAGATAGGTCAGAGAACCAGGAGAGACCAGTGTGCCAAAAACCTAGAGATACGAAAGTATCAAGGAGAAAAAGGTGATAGTGTCAAAGGCTGCAGAGAAATCAAGAAGGATGAGTAATGAAAAAAGGTCCTTATATCTGGAAATTAAGAAATCAACAGGAACTTTGGAGAAAGTAGTTTTAGTTGAATGATGACATCTGAACTAAGACTCAAGCAAAGATCAAGGGATGTAAAATAAAACTGCCACAGGTTACGGTGTAGCCTTTGGTGAATAGTCATTTCAGGAGCTCCAACACTATTATCCAACACTAGGTACACTGGTTTCAGTGTTTCAAGTAGCCTCTTTTCCCAAGTTAAGGAATCTGTTGAACAAGTATTTGTTTTCATTGTCTACTGCCAACCAAAATGTCAGGCCAGATCTGGCTGGCTGGTTTAACAGTGAATAAAATCTACAGCATGCCTTGCAAAGCAGCAATTGCTCATCAACCTACATACATCAGAAATAAATGCTTTCAATAAAAGGATTCCACAGTTAGGATGCTAGACAAAACTTGTCCTGAGACAGATTTTGCTTCAAAGTTGCAAGTCAAAGTTTGCAAACTGATTATGTGGCATAGTTTTATTGAACAAAAGATACTCTGAAAAGTCATTCCACATACTTTTTATTGGGAGGCTTGTTCCACAGATAATGTCACAAGCGACAATAAGACCAATGAACGTTTCTAATTAAACTAATGTAATGGATCAGGAAGCATTTCCTGTTACTTGTTGGCGCTCAACATATATACATTTATGAATGTTTCTAAGTACTGGCTCACTAAAAATTTGAAAAGAAGACAATGACACAGGTTGTAGAATATGCAAGCGGGGGGGGGGGGGGGGGGGGGGGGGGGCGGAGCCAAGATGGCAGCTGGTAAGCACGGACTAGAGTGAGCTCCATACCCGAGTCCCCTCAAAAACCTATAAAAATGGCTCTGAACCAATTCTAGAACGGCAGAACCCACAGAACAGCAGAGGGAAGCAGGGCTCCAGCCCAGGACAGCCCGGATGGTCTCTGGGTGAGGTCTATTCCACACGGAGCTGGGAGCTGGGAACGGAGTGGAGCAGAGCCCAGCCTGAGCGGCGTGGGCGATCCAGACCAGAAGCCGGGCGGAGGGGGCCCTAGCGCCCTGAATATGTGGGCTGCGGCAGTTACCAGACCCCTCGACCCACAAACACCAAAGACTGCGGAGAAGGTTAGTGGGAAAAGCTGCGGGAGTGGAAGGAGTTCGCGGTTCGGCTTCCAGCCCCGGGGGGCAGCGGAGGTGGGGCAGCTACAGCTGTCATTACTTCCGGCTCCAGGCCCACCTGGTGGGAGGAATTAAGTGGCGGATCAGAGCAGGAGTGCAACAGCCTGCTGAAGATCTAAGCCCAGTCTGGACTGGGGGTCCTTGGGGAAGGAGGAGTGCGGCTCTGACAGAGCTGGTACCTCCCCCCCAAACATAGAACATAGAACTCGTTAGTCTACAAGCAGTCATACCCCACTGAAAAACTCAAGGGTCAAGTTAGTTGGTTGGGAATATGGCCAGGCAGCGAAAACGCACCCAGATTCAGTCTCAGACTTTGGATTCTTTCTTTGGTGACAAAGAAGACCAAAACATACAGCCTAAAAAAGACAACAAAGTCATAGAGCCTACAACCAAAGCCTCCAAGAAAAACATGAACTGGCCCCAGGCCATAGAAGAACTCAAAAAGGATTTGGAAAAGCAAGTTAGAGAAGTAGAGGAAAAATTGGGAAGAGAAATGAGAAGGATGCGAGAAAACCATGAAAAACAAGTCAATGACTTGCTAAAGGAGACCCAAAAAAATACTGAAAAATACACTGAAGAAAACAACACCTTAAAAAACAGACTAACTCAAATGGCAAAAGAGCTCCAAAAAGCCAATGAGGAGAAGAATGCCTTGAAAGGCAGAATTAGCCAAATGGAAAAGGAGGTCCAAAAGACCACTGAAGAAAATACTACTTTAAAAATTAGATTGGAGCAAGTGGAAGCTAGTGACTTTATGAGAAATCAGGATAGTATAAAACAGAACCAGAGGAATGAAAAAATGGAAGACAATGTGAAATATCTCCTTGGAAAAACCACTGACCTGGAAAATAGATCCAGGAGAGATAATTTAAAAATTATTGGACTACCTGAAAGCCATGATCAAAAAAAGAGCCTAGATACCATCTTTCAGGAAATTATCAAGGAGAACTGCCCTGATATTCTAGAGCCACAGGGCAAAATAGAAATTGAAAGAATCCATCGATCGCCTCCTCAAATAGATCCCAAAAAGAAATCTCCTAGGAATATTGTTGCCAAATTCCAGAGCTCCCAGATCAAGGAGAAAATACTGCAAGCAGCCAGAAAGAAACAATTTGAGTATTGTGGAAACCCAATCAGAATAACCCAAGATCTGGCAGCTTCTACATTAAGAGATCGAAGGGCTTGGAATGCGATATTCCAGAGGTCAATGGAACTAGGATTAAAACCTAGAATCACCTACCCAGCAAAACTGAGTATCATGCTCCAAGGCAAAATATAGAGTTTCAATAAAATAGAGGACTTTCAAGCTTTCTCAGTGAAAAGACCAGAACTGAATAGAAAATTTGACTTTCAAACACAAGAATCAAGAGAAGCATGAAAAGGTAATCAAGAAACGGAAATTGCAAGGGACTTACTAAAGTTGAACTGTTTTGTTTACATTCCTACATGGAAAGATGATGAGTATGATTCATGAGACCTCAGTATTAGGGTAGTTGAAGGGAATATGCATATATATGTATATATATGTGTATATATATATATATATTTGTTATGTATATATATATAAGTGAATGTGTATGTATGTATATATCTATGTGTATATGTATGTACGTGTGTATATATATATGTGTTTATATATATATATATGTAAAAGAGAGAGAGCAGACACAGGGTGAGTTGAAGATGAAGGGAAGATATCTAAAAGAAATAAAATGAAATTAAGGGATGAGAGAGTAACATACTGAGAGAGGGAGATAGGGAGAGATAGAATGGGGTGGATTATCTCGCATAAAGGTGGCAAGAGGAAGCAGTTCTATGGGAGGAAGGGAGAGGGCGGGTAAGGGGGGAATGAGTGAACCTTGCTCTCATCAGATTTGGCCTGAGGGGGAATACCATACATACTCAGTTGGGTATCTTACCCCACAGGAAAGAAGAGGAAGATAAAAAAAAAAATAAAAGGCGGGGGGGGGGGGGGGATGATGGTGGGGAGGGCCGATGGGGGTGGAGGTAATCAAAACAAACACTTTGGAAAGGGGACAGGGTCAAGGGAGAAAATTCAATAAAGCGGGATGGGTTGGGAAGGAGCAAAATGTAGTTAGCCTTTCACAACATGAGTATTGTGGAAGGGTTATACATAATAATACATGTGTGGCCTAGGTTGAATTGCTCAGCTTCTTAGGGAGGGTGGGTGGGAAGGGAAGAGGGAAGAGAATTTGGAACTCAAAGTTTTAAAATCAGATGTTCAAAAACAAAAAAAGTTTTTGTATGCAACTAAAAAATAAGATACACAGGCAATGGGGCGTAGAAATTTATCTTGCCCTACAAGAAAGGAAGGGAAAAGGGGATGAGAGGGGAGGGGGGGTGATAGAGGGGAGGGCTGACTGGGGAACAGGGCAACCAGAATATAAGCCATCTTGGAGTGGGGGGGAGGGTAGAAATGGGGAGAAAATTTGTAATTCAAAATGATGTGAAAATCAATGCTGAAAACCAAATATGTTAAATAAATAAATTGCATTTAAAAAAAAAAAAAAAGAATATGCATGCAGTTGGGCCAGTCCAAAGTCTAATAATATTTAGCTGTTGCAAGTATCTTCACACTGCTTGAGAAACAGCAGTCCACTGCTAAAAATAACCATCTTTACCTTCATAAATTGTGGTTCTTAGTCTCTTTGTGGTTAACTTGGGTCCAAGAAGAACCATGTTGCTCATTACCTTTAGATTACCTGCTGTAGAAGGAATTTCAAAGATGAATTAATCATCACTGGAATCAGATGAGGAATACTCTTCCTCTGTTTCCCACATTGAAACCAACCATTTATGTCATCAAATTCACTATCATAAAGTTCACTATTGGACAAGTTGTTTGGGATATTTTTTATTTAGTTTTAAAATCTCTTCATCAGAGTCTTTTATACATTTTATCAAAAAGGATGCAACAAAGCTCTATTACTATTCTACAACAAAGTGTAAGTTTCTTAAAATGTGAAAAACCAGGAGAATAAAATTAGCAAAATAATGGAAATTATATAGAAATATGAATATTTATTTTATTTCATTATTCACAAGGCTTTATAAACATTTGATGAATTCTGATTCTCCAAAAAGAAAAGAATAATATGGACAAAGAACTGTCTCAATAGAAATAAATGTAGGAACATTTCCTCTTATTTACAACAAAAGTATAAAGTGTTTAAGTAGATGTATCATATGATGCTTATGGGTAGAAACACATTTTATTTCTTTCAGTACTTGAAAAGTCTTTAGAATGCTAAGGAATACTGATAACAAGAAAACAGAAAAAAATGATGAAGTATAAAGTAGAAATACCTCCAAGTTAAGCATCTTAAAAAACTGCATCAATTGATATACCTGGTTGCTTTTAGCATTAGTTCCATTCAAAAGGCATCTTTTAAGAGTATACTACTTGCAAAGTATTTCCTGTAGAGAATTTTCATGGTGAAATTCCAAGAGAAAAAAGCTATACCCTTCCATAATTCATAGAGCTTTTAAAAGTCCATTTCCTTTAAGAAGGCTTTCATAATCAGAAATGGGGCAATCATATTCCCCCAGCATGAGCCACACTTTTCTATTTTACTTTTCACTGCAAAAAAAAATGTATCTTATCTACTATTCATACCTAATAGACATCCACAAATGCCTAGAATAATCTTTGTCAAAGCAGTTTGGCCATGTTATACCTGTTCTCAAAAATCTTCAGCGATTCCCTTAAAGTCCTCCAGAACCTGACTCCAACTTACACTAATTCTCTCCTCTACATGTCAAGCCCTTCACCGCACCAAAACTATAAACTACAAACAGTTCCCCAAACTAAATTTCAGGTCTCCCATCTCCACACCTTTGAATAGTGTTCCCTGTGCCTGGAAACATACTGCCTGCCTCATGTCTAATTCTTAGAATGCTAAGCTTCTTTTAAAGGCTCAGTTTAGGTGCCACCTACTAATTACTCAGTTTTTCTTGATCTCCCATAGTTGTTCTCTCCCTTCCTCAATACATGTGGTATCTGCCACCTTCCCAGTAGAAGGTAAGCTCCCTGATGGTAAGAATTCTTTCATTTTTCCTCTGTACTCCCAATACCAGGAAGAGTGCCTTACAAACAGAGAGTACTTAATAACTGTTTGCTAAGTTATTCACCATGTATCCAATAATATGCAATGAAATCTAAACCATTTGAAAATATTAATGTTGTTTAATTATGATGGGAATTACAATCTAGCAATACACGATAAAAACAATTAAAATAATCACACCCATTGACCCAATATTCCACTTCCAGAAACAGACCCTGAAAATGTTTGGGTTTCTTAAACCTCCTTTATTGACAGCAACATAGTCCAGTGGATAGAGCACTGGTCAGGAAGACCTGAATTCAAATCCTGCCTGCTTTACTTCTAGTAAGATGCTATAGCCACTTACTAGGTAAATGACCCTGGGTAAGTATCAACCTCTCAAAACTCTCAATTTCAGTTTCCTCGTCTGAAAATGTGGCTGCTAACAGCAACTACTTCACAGAGTTGTTGGGAGGGATCAAATATGATAGTATGAGTAATACACACTGCAAACCTCAAAATGCTATACAAATGCTACCTATTCAAAGCATTACATATAATTGCAAGAAACTGTAACAACTTAATCATCCATGGTTAAACGAAATTGCAGCACCTTAATGCAACAGAAAGCTATGATACAATTGAAAAGGAAAAGTAGAGGGAATATCAAAAGACATTTATGAAACAATACAAAGGAAAAATAAGAGAATTAGGAAACTGGAGTACACACTACCTGTGACACATAGCAAGAATGATGATAAAGTGACAACAAAAAAATTAATGAGGACACAGAAGGATCAACAGAAAAATGGTTATGGTACTTTATACATTAAAATTAAACACCAACTAAGTTTGGTATTTTGCACTGGTATGCAATATTAAGTTGGGGCCACCTCCAAACGTCTTGATATATATCTTGCCACTGGATCCAGGTGACTCCGGAGGAGAAAGTGAGACTGGTAACTTTGCACACAGCCTGCACTCACACCCAATTTACTTGCAAGCCATGGCATCATCCTCCTGAGGTCAGAGTTGTCTTTGAGAACATAATATTAAGTTTATAATACAGCTTTTTTTTAAGCCTATGAGCTTTGAAACTCATCCAGACTAACGAAAGGTCAAGAATCTCAAAAGGAATAAGAAAAAAAAATTGGGAAGCTTAGCAGTTGATGTTGTTCTATTGCTTTAGTCATGTCTGACTCTTCATGAACACATGTGAGGTTTTCTTGGCAAAAATACTGCAGAGGTTTTCCATTTCCTTCTCCAGCTCATTTTACAGATGAGGAAACCGAGGCAAACAGGGTTAAGTGGCTTGCTCAGGGTCACACAGCTGGTAAGTGTCTGAGGCCAGATTTGCACGCAGGAAGATTAGTCTTCCTGACTGCTGGACCTATCCGATGGATCTATTTGCCCAGTGTCACTCATAATTGTATATTACCGTCTCGACCATATGTTTTCTTATTAGCTTTTTTCTTAGATTTGGTCTCCTAGGAACTTCTAGGTGTCGCAACTGCCATTGTTCTTAATGGTTGCTACTCATTATGATACCTATCGTAGTAGATACATATACATGCATATGGAGAGAGAGAAAAAGAAAGAGAGACAGAGTTGGAGTTAACGCCATCATCTTTCCCTTTTGGTTTTAAGCCCTATCCTCTTATACTTAAAAGGTCTTAAAACCAAACTTATCATCTTCTTGGCTCCCAGAAGTCAAACTGTCTCCCAATTCCTGACAATATCCATCAATCTCCCAACCATCCAGACTTGAAACCTCATATCTAGTTACCAAAACTTGTCAAGTCTTTCTTCAAAAAATATGGAAAAAAAAAATCTATTAGGCAACCACTGTGTGCCAGGCACTATAAATGCTAGGTACAAAGACAGGAAATAAAATAATTCCTGCCCTCAAAGAGTTCACATTTTATCAGGGAGAAAAACATGTACATATAGAAAAGTATATACAAAGTAAAAATAAGGTAATTTGTGGAGATAGGGGTAGTTACTAAGCACATGGAGAGAGCAGAAAAGGCCTCACATAGGAGGTAGTATTTGATCTGAGCCCTGAAGGAAGCTTGGAGTTCAAAAAGGTAGAGGTGAGGTTTGAGTGCATTCAATCTTTGAAAAAGCACAGCAATGGGAGATGACATTCCACATGTTAGGAACAACAAAAAGACCTGTTTGGCTAGACCACAGAATATGTGAAGGGGAGTAATGTGTAATAAGCCTGGAAAGGAAGGGTGGAACCAGGCTATAAAGGGCTTTAAATGGGGGAAAAAAAAACAGCACTATATTTGATCCTGGTGATAATAGGATGCCACTGGAATTTATTGAGCAGGATTTGTGACATGGTCACACCTGTTCTTTTGGACTATCACTGTGTGGCAACTGTGTGGAGAATAGATTAAAGAAAAGTGGGACTTAAGGAAGGGAGGCCATTTGAGAGGCTACTGCAATAGTACATGTGAGATGTGATGTCAACCTGAACTAGGCCATGTGAGTAAAGAAAAGGGTACAGATACAAGAGATGTTGTCAAGGTATTGTCAAATGGAAACTTACTGGCTATGTGGAGTAAGGGTGATGTATCAAGGATGACTGAGGTTATGAATTTGGGTAACTGGAAGGATGATGGTACCCTCTATAGAAACAGGAAGTCTGTAAGAAGGACAGACTTGGAGAGAAAAAACAATGTATATTAAGTTTGAGATGACTATGAGAAATCCAATTCACAATGGTCAATAGGCGTTTGGTAAAGGGGATCAAGAGTAGATCTGTGTAGAAATTATAACTGAACCTATGGAAGCAAATGAGATCACAGAGATAATATAATACAGTAGTTCTTAACCTGAGGTCCAGAGATTCCAAGATTTCAAGAAAGGATGATCCAGCAAAAAAGACTGAAAAGAAGTCAGGTAAGTGGGAAAGGATGGTCAACAGTTACACGTGTTGCAAAAAGTTCAAAAAAGATGAGAATTCAGAAAAGGTCAATTCAAAAAACGTCATCAGATTTGGAAATTACAAAACCATTGGTGATTTTGGAGACAGCAGCTTCAATTGTTAAAAGCCAGATTGCAAGGCACTGAGCAGTGAGTGAGATGAGAGGAAATGGAATCATAGATTATAGACAGCATTTTTGAGAAGTGTGGTTGTAAAAGCAAGAAGGGATATAGTATAATAGCTTGAAAAGAAATCAAAAGTGAAAGTTTTTTTCAAAGATGCAGAAGACCTGGGAGCATTTGTGAGTAGCAAGGAAGGAGCCAATAGATAGGAAGATAGTGAAGAATATGTTTAGGTGCTCAAACTACCCCAACAAAGGCTATTTAACCCATAAAAATCTAACTGCGATCAGAACTAGAGGATATAGGGTAGGATAGTAGTTACTATTATAGCTAAAGCATATCAAATAGGTTTTTTGCAAGGAAGCTAGAATAGTGTCAAGAACACTTGAGTTTAAATTCTTCCTAAAATGCTTTACTAGCTGTGTGATTGAGTAAGTCACCTAACTTTGCTGAGCCTCAGTTTATTCATCTGTAAAATAGGGATGATAATAATAGCACCTACCTCACAAGGTTGTTAAGATCAAATGAGATAATATATGTAAAACAATTTGCAAACCTTAGAGCACTAAAAACCCACCTATAATTTATATCATTGTTTTATAGGAAAATGAGTTATAATGTCCAAATAATCAAACCTCCCCACATGACCAATGCATACCATATACCACTGTCAAATTAATGTTCCTGCAACACTGTTTCCAACTACAACACTCTAATGGATCTATAATGTCATCAATGTGCATAATTCCCTCTAACAATGTAGACAGCAAACCATGCATCCATCCCTGCTCCTGTTATGTGACTCTTGTCCATATCCTCTCTATAAAGCTGATGGGGGGAGGAGGCGCACAATCAATGCACTGGAGATTTTTGAAATCTCTTGATACTCTTGACTACCGATGGAAAACATGGGCTAGGCTAACCATTGCTCCTGCAATGTGACCAGACTATCCACCCTACCCCCAATATATTTCTCCGATCACATCCTTTACACCACTTTACCTGAAAAAATTAATACCTTCTAACATGTTAAAATCTATTCATACCCACAATATGCCTCTCTTTTGCCCTTCAGACCATCCTCAACTTCAGTTCTCCAGAGCCTGCAGAATTCTGCGAGGTGAGGGCCTCAAAAAATTCACCACTAGCTATAGGACAAAAAATCTATACTCCTTAGCCAACACTGAAGGTGTTCCACATCCAGGCCCCAACCAACCTTTCCAACTTTCTTTCATTCACTCATCCATGCAAGTCTCTAGCAAGCACCTATCATGCTAGAGGCACTTTAAATGAGAAGCAGTGTCAAGTGGTCAAAAGAACACTAGATGTGGAATCAGGAGACTCCAGGAATTACTCCCTTTCATACTGCTGGTTAAAGGGCAAGGTACCCCTGCCACCACCACCACCACCCCCACTCCTACCCCCAATCTGGAAAATTCACATAAAAATTTTTGGCCCTCCCTTCATACCAGAGAAGTCTGAATTTTTTTCTTTTTCTTTTATGAAGTGTTTACAGTACATTATTGTAAAATTGGGGTTAAGTATTTGGTCATAGGCTTTGTGTCATCTGCAGGCCTTTGCAATGTCACCTGAGGCTTCCACAAAACTCCAAAAAAATCCCATTTAATTTCTTATGCTGACTCTGATGGGGAAAGTTTCTCAACTTGGAAAAGGGATA
The DNA here is from genome assembly GCF_011100635.1 of Trichosurus vulpecula. NCBI lineage: Eukaryota > Metazoa > Chordata > Mammalia > Diprotodontia > Phalangeridae > Trichosurus > Trichosurus vulpecula. The sequence goes on from NC_050573.1 coordinate 83,438,300, forward strand.
ACTGTTAAGTCCCAGCTTTAGGCCTCAAGGTCACTCTTACTATACTGTGTGACCTTGAAATAGAGCATAGTTTAGTAAAAAGAGAGCTGGGTGATCATGGCCAAGTCCCTTCATGCAAGGTAAGTTTTCCTTATCTGTAAAATGGAGACACTGACAGTACCTACCTCACCAAGTAGCTTTCTTTGTACCATACATATGATTTAATTGGGAAAAAGAGTTCCCAGCTGGGTAATTCTTCAATTATTAATTTCTAGCCTTAAAGAATTACCTGGAGTACCAAGAGGTTAAAAGACTTGTCCAGGGTTATACAGCCTGTATCTGTCAGAAGTGGGAAGCGAGCCTATACCATCCAGATTTCAAAGACAGTTCTCAACCCGCTAGGATATACTGCCTCTCAGACACTGGTGGGGACTGAATAAGACAACATATGGAATAGTACCTCACCAATGTGACTGACTGTTATTATTGCACATGTCACTTCATTTTTCTAAGTTTCAGTTTCCTCATCTGTAAGATGGTGACACATACTGTGTGCTAGGTACTGCAAGGGACACAAAGTTCTTCAGGAGGTTTCAGGACAATACCAGTCAGAACATAATAGACCATCAGTGCTAAACCTGAGGATCAGGAAGATTTGGGTTTAAGTGCTGCTCCAAATGGACAAGTCACAACCTCTCTGAATCTTACTTAACTCATCTATAAAACTAGAATAATTAACAGTGCCTACCTGGATTGTGATGAGGATCAAGTGAGATAATACATGTCAAGCAATTTGAAAACCTTTAAGTACTATATAAACATTATCTATCACAATTTTCTACTTATTCCCTTCCATGAACCTTCCAGTCCCGTCCAACTGACCCTAGCCCAATGCACAATGAGCATTCTCACTTTCTTACTTTGGCTCACGGTAATGCCATGATCTGCAATGACCTCCTCTTCCTCAGGTATCTGAATCCTACCTCCATCCTTACTGGTTCAACTTAAGTCCCACTTCCTCCATAAAGCCTTTCCTAAACAATCGAACTCACAAGGACCTTTTCCCTCCTCTGAACTCCCACAATCCATCTCATCCTGCCTGGTGCTATTAATTATCTTTATACATTTATATACTCTGTCTCCCCCAACTTCAAGATTTAAAGATACCGAAGCACAGAAATCAATGCTTTATGTTTCTTTATCTCCCACTATACTGAGCTCAATAAAAGACTGCTGAATGAAAAGTTGAAAAACAAACATGGCAAAGCACTAGACATAGATGTCTAATATTTAAGATCTATTAATTTCCCAATGGAAAAATCTTCCAAAGATACCAGTGACATCTCATTTTAAAATATTTAAAAGAAAGGTGGGATAAAGCAATAACAAATACAGAACCAAGAAAAATCCTATACAATTAAGCATTAGAAGAAAATAAAGCAAGAGCCACTGTTGTTTCATAAAACCATATAGCATTCTAAAGCATATTATTTGCTTTTACAAGGTGTGAACCTCAATTTCTGATAAGGAAAAACAATCCATATCATAATTTACAGAGGGCAGACAAGCAAACTGGGCACTGAGGTTTTAGACCTTTGGCTTCAAAGACGGAAATAATAAAATTGTCAAACTACAATTCAGTAATGCTAAAGCACAATAAATAAAGAAGTAGATTCGCAGAAAGGAAGTAATTACCAAAAACTTTTTTTTCTTATAATACTAAAGAACCAACTAGAATCCTGGTTTATATCAAGGGGGTTAATTCAATGAAAGTGGTTATTAAATTGTCCAAGGGCATGCAGAGGCTCCATGTGGAATACTGCTTCCAATTCAAGACTTCCTCCATAGCTGGGAGAAAAGGTTAATACAGACATTCTAAAATAACTTTCTAAAATGTTATTTTAAAATATACTATAGTTTTTTCTCCTTTTTTGAAATAGTGAAAATTCTCAACCTCAACCCCTAGAGTGCTAACATCCACCTTATTCAAATTGCAAGTTTTCCCTATAAACAGTAAAACCAGTGTCATAAGGTATAAATAGGATTAGATGTGGTTTTTCTATGATGATTCTGAGACACAGAAGAAACAGACAACCCAACCTGAAAAAGGATCATTTCCATCAATTTAGAAGGATTTTCCACCCTTCTCAGAAGCACAGGTCTTAGCAATCCAATTTCCTGTGGTAGCACAGTGGAGCAGAGAGAACGGTACTACAGATGGGACCCAAACACCTACTTTCTCTTACTTATTTCCTCATTATCATTTAAAATTGGCCACACAGAATTTCTTTTTAATTTTATGAGCAATTTATGAGCAGGAGTATTGTATCCAATATATTCCATTTTATGATGGATATTCAGCTTTAGTTCACTTAATAGATATACTCGGAACTAATTTAAATTTCATTTATCACCTATTTGACAAACATTTATTGCCTAAAGTATGCAAAGTAATGTACTAATCACATAACAGAAACTACAAATGTTCAGGGCTAAAAGCAATCTCTGAGGACGTCGAGGACAACCCAACCCTCAAGAAGCTTCCTTCTACAACATACACCCAAGTGGTCATCATCCAGCCTCCTGAGGAGGAAATGTAGAAAATGCCATCTGTTACAGTAAGATGGAAATAGAGTGAATTCTGGATCTTATTTCACTATAAAGTAAGACTAACAAAGTATTTCTATATTAATTTAAATTAGGCAAGTTAAGTAACCAAGAATTTGAGGTTCACTTCAATGCTAACTGAAGATTTTTTTATCTTTTTTTTTAGAGGGGGGAGGCAGGGAAATTGGGGTTAAGTGACTTGCCCAAGGTCACACAGCTAGTAAGTGTGTCAAGTGTGACTGAAGATTCTTATAAATGAATAGGAAAAAAGATGTTTTAAAAAGATGATCCATCCACAGATTGACTAGAAGTCAATGTATCTGTACTTTATACAGGTACAGGAGGCAATGAAAAAGGTATCAAGAATACAATGAATTAGGGCATAAAATGAATTCAACATTACCGTCATGGTAATCGGTGTTATTGGACTCTAGAAGGACTAGTACATCCAAGACTAGCATGCCATTTCACAGATTTGTACCACAAATAAAAGCAAAATTCCTCATTAGCAAACACTGTGAAAACAAGAAGTTACTATAAAGCAGTGAGTCTAATTCTAAAAGCCACACTAGAAAATATCTTACTTTATAGTCATACCTCACAGCATATCTCCTATCTTCCTCCACCCCCACCCACATGAAGAAAAGGTAGGCATGACTCCCCAGCAAGCCACCTGCTGTTTACCAAAGTTACCCTGGACATACAGTGTTAAATTTCCCTAAAAAGACAGATCACCATATTGTGTGTGCCAGGTGAGATACAGGAGCTTTGCAACTGTGGATTTTTCTGCAGAGGTCACTGGAGGGTTGATTAAACTAATAACACAGAGAGAAAAAAATCTATTCTGCAGTTTCTGCAGCTCAAAGCTGCAGAGCTCCCAAAGCAGCTGCATAGTGAGAAACAGTACCTAACACACCCACAGCTACCAAAGGACACAGGCTATGCCACACATTTTAAAATGCAAGGCATTCTAAAGGCCAATAATCTTAAAACCTACATCACAACCAACTCTGGAAGCTCAAATCACACGGACTCACTGTCCAACAAGCACACCCTTCTGACCATTCAGACCAGAATTGGGAGAGAGCTGCTTTGACATGCCAGACAAAATGGGGAAGAGGGAATGCTCAGTCTCCAAAGCTTCCTGCAGATAGAACTAGCAGTAGTAACCACAGACATCTCCTTTCCTTCACTTCCCCAAATATAATCTAACCCCCAATCTAAACCCATGACAAATATTTCCCTTTACTTCTAATTCCCTCCACTGGGTCACCTGACTAACAAACAAAAAGAGGTCAAAAACCCTAACCCAGGAACCAAGAGTTTAACAACCATCAGGAGTCACCCTGGGATGCACTTGTCTGCCCTCACTAGCAACCAAAGGTATTAAAATCCCAAATCAGTGAAGCTCTTATTAAGTAATAAAACTCCCCAAATTCCCCTCTTTTGGAAACGAGACTCCCCCAATCTACTCTAGAACCAGGGTGTCACTACCTGCCCATCCCACACTCCCTAAGAAAACATCTTTCAGGCCACACACATAACTGACTCAAGACCTTGGCTGATACTCTCATCCCACCCACATGACTACCCTCTCGAATCTTCCCCGCGGGAACCTGGGCTTACACCAGTACTCCTCTACCCCGCTTCCTCCTGTCCCTCACATATCCTCCCCAACCCCAGGAAACTAAGCCACGATCCACTCCGTAACAAGACCTTACCAGGCACCCAGCCCTCACTTCTTCCCACCCCCCAAACTAGTACGAGTACACGTGTGTATACACAAGGGCACACACATAGAGCAGGGCTCAGTCACCCTCACCTTAATCTCAGGAAAGCCAAGCCCCCTCCCCGGACACAGTCTCTTAGGCATCATGGCCTTCGTCCCCCTCCCCTGAAGGAGAGGAGGCCACACAATCCCATATATACACATCCTGAAGCGGAGAGTTCTGAACCTTCGGAACCAAGGCACACCCGACTAGAGGAGCTGACCACCCTCCCCAACCACGGGCAGAGGGGCCAGATCTCACGAGCCGCCCCTATACACACGTACTCCGGATCCAGGGAGGCCCACACCTTCCCTAGCCCGTCCCCGCTGAACCAGAGGGGTCAAACCTCCTCAACCGCGTATTCCATAAGCAGGAGGAGACTCCCACCAAAACCAGAGGGGCCTACCTCCGCCCAACACAGACCCCCTCACCCACCCAGCGGGGGCCAGCCCGAACACACATACATCCCAGGACCAGACCCAGATAGGCCCAGCCCCCCCACACACACACGCCACAGCCAGGACCACCCCCACCCAAACCAAAGCGACTCCCCACATTCACCCTAGAACATCCCCCACCAGACCCGGAGGGGCCCAGTCCCTCACACAGACCCCAAAACTACGACCCTTCACCAGAACCAGAGGGTCCCCCCCACACAACACACACCCTAGAACCAGGGCCTCCCACCAGACCCAGAGGAGTCCAGCGCTCCCCCACACACACACCCTAAAACCAGAACCTCCCCTCATCAAAACCAGAAGAGCCCAGCCCTCCCATCTTTGCCCTAGAACTAGTCCCTGCACGAGAGCCAGAGAGCTCACACATACACCCTCGAACCAAGACCCCCCTAAACCCCGAGGGGCCCAGCCCCCCGCACACACCCTAAAACCAGGGCGCCCCACCAGAGGCAGAGGGGCCCAACCTCCCCCCGCCATATACCTCGGTACCTGAGCAAACCCCCTCCCCGGGCGTCCCCCCGAAACCCCCGACCCCAATGCCGAGGCCTGGGGTCATCTCCGCCGCAGCGCAGCGGCTGCCGGCACGGGGCTCCTACCTCTCCGCCATCTTCCTCCCCGGGCGCTCGCTCTCACAGGGCCGGCGGGGCGCGAGCCGCGGGGGCGGCGGCGGCGGCGGCGGCGGCGCGGACGGAGTCCCTCATCTCGGCCCGGCTCGGCCCGGCCCGGCCCGGCCCAGCCCGCTCCGCACAAGGCTGCTGCGGCTGCGGCTGCGGCGGCTCCGGCTGCTGCGGCGGCTGCGGCTGCTGCGGCGGCTGCGGCTGCTGCTGCACGCTGCTTAACGACGCTACCCCCGCCGCTGCCGCTGCCGCTGCAGCCGCTGCTGCCTCCAGATCCTGCGCGGAGCAGGGAGCTCGCGCGCGTCCTCCCGTCACCAAGCGCAACCCCCCGCCCTCCTACTCCGCCTCCTGCTCACGCCTCACTCCTCCTCCCCGCAGCCTATTGTCTCCACCGCCAGCCACTGGGCGGCGCCAGAAAAAAAGTGGAACAGAGAGTGGAGAAGAGCGGAGAGAAGGCGACGGCGCGAGCCGTCCCTGCTGGGGATGCTGGGAGATGTAGTCCCAGCTTTTCTGCAGAGGTCATTTGAGATGTCAGAACTTTGGATGCCATCATCTAGTGATTCTAGTGCCAAGGGTTTTTAACCTGGGCCCACGGGTCCGTGAACTTGGATAGGAAACACATTATTTCCACTAACCTCTGGTTTCCTTGGTAATTTCTATATACTGTATGCATTTACAAATATCCTGAGAAGGGACCCCTAGGCTTCACCAGACAGCTAGAGGGTTCCAGGACATGAAAATAGTTCGGGTCTTTGGACTAGTTAGGCACTATGACTACAGAAAACAAGAAAGAGAAACCGAATGCTATCCAATTATAATAATCAATCTTAGCCCAAGAGCAGAAATGACAAAATTCACCCCCATCCTTTCACTAGCAAGGTAGGGAACTAAGGATGTGGAATGTTACATATGCTGTCGGTTAGAAGTGATTTGAACTTAGATTTTGCTTGACAATTTTTTCTCTGTGCAAGGGAAGGCTCACTAGGACAAGGCAGGAATGGAAATAATTATGACGTTAAAAAGCATTAAGCAAACTTTAAAAAATAGTAAAAAATTAATATCGTGTTCTCCACCCTACCCCCGCCCCCCCCACCAAGCTCCACCCCCTTGCCAAGTCTTCTCCAAGTTCTAGGGATGAACACTTTGGAAAAGAAGCAGGAGGTAAAACAGATATTTAGTCTGTCAGGCAAGCCAGCCTAGCTGGGCAGTGACACCCAAACCATCAGAACTGCTTCCAGCCCAGCCCTTGCAGTCACCAAAGAGAGAAGAAATCATTGCGAAGAAGGGGTCTACTTTACTCTCCCACACCACAACCCTTGATCAACTTCCACCAACGGATAGATATGCACCTGAGCCCTGGGAGTGCCAGCACCCCAAAACCACCAATCTTCCTTTCAGTCCAGCCTTCATATCTATTATCCAGGGAGGCAGCTCCTGTGGAGAATAGTTAACTAACTCTACCAACCACCCCCATATAATAGGCAAGCCAGTCTAGACAAAACAGCAAGGCACCCTGAGGGAGAGAGGGAAAGCAGCAAGTTCCAGGTAAGTCAAGCCACCACCAACACCTTGACTCCCATCACCCCCTCAGAGCCCTGATAGACACAGCCCAGGATCCTAAAACCAAGAGCCTGGGAAATAGCGATGCTTCTCCTGTGCTCTCAGCCATGACACTGGGAAACAAATCTAATGCAGCCACCCTATTAAAAACCCAGAAAGGGAAGTTCTTGCCACCAAAGTCCTTAGTAATGTCATATGATTCAACATCAGACACTGCTACCATTTTACCAGTGAAAATGACATTCAAGAAGAGGCACTGCCATCTCCTTTGACATTGTACCCTATCGACCATAAGACCTTTCCATCTGACTTGTAGCTAAAACTTTCCACATGTGTTGGCTCCCCCATTAAAATGTGAGCTCCCTGAGAGCAAGGAACCTCTCGCTTTCTATGTGTATCACCAGAACTTAACACAATGTTTACACATAGTAAGCACTTGATGTTTAATCATTCATTTATTCATTCATTTACATGGCAGGTAAAGGAAGGAACTCTAGTTTTTGTTGTCTAGCACTCCCAACCATTCAAAGATAGGGTTTAGGATTATGGAATCATAGGATTTAGAGGTAAAGAACTCAGTTGACAGGCAGGGATTATATCCTAGTATCCAGAGAACCTAACAGTGCTTTGCACATAGAAGGTCTTTAGTAAATGCTGGTTGAATCCAATTAAATGGAGTAAAGACATAGAGATAAACAGTTTCTTTTCATTTTTCCCTTTTTATTATTTTCCTCAAATTCATATTTAATTCAACAAATATTTAGGTATCCATTTTATTCAGTCTTGTGCTTGGTAAAAACATGTTTTCGTTCCTTATGGGGCTCATAATCTAGGAAGGAGAATAAAATATAAATATAATTAACTATAAACTCTCGTGTTAAAGGCTTCTGCCCAACACCAAAGGCCCAAGGATACTTTAGAGACTTCTCACTTCTCTGGCATGTTGCCCTCATTCTGGCTAAAGCGGAAAAATTCCATATTTACAAGGGCAGCCACAATCTCCCCTTACAAGCATCCCATTTTACAAGGCTTCAAAATGCAAAACTAGGTTTGGTTTTGGTTTTTCACATAGTAGAAATCCTGCATATGAATCCATAGAAAGGTAAGATTAGGATTATGGGATACATTCCATTGATTAGATTAAATTCAGGCCAAGGGGTTACTCAAAAGAGCTTTAGTACCACCAAAGCAGCATGGTCTTGGATGTGGGAGAGCAGCCTAAGCATTTGCAGGACTAATGCCTTCTTGTGGCCAGAAGGGATATCTCAGCCTTTTAGGAAAGGTAGATCTTCAGCATTCTGGAATAGTTTAACACCACCTGGACTGGAGGGTCAAATAGATCAATGCATGGTCAGCAATTCAGATATTGTACTAAGTTAATTAACCTATTGGATAACCTATTGGATATAGTAATTCATCTTTCCAGGGGTTTAAGGATGCCACAAACTGAAGCCATATAACAAAGGGGCCCAATGTAGGAACTGTCACAAATGTAATGACTTTTTTTAGTTTTTCTTTGGATATGGTATGTCCCTCTCCTTATCACCCTTGATCGCCAAGTTTTTGTGCCTAAATTGGGTAAATTAAGGAAAAGTTTTTGTTTGAGATAACCAGCTTTAGTAATGTTGTTATTGAGTGTCTGACAGAGATCAACTTCTTCAAAAGTCAATATTGCTGGTGGAGCATCATGCCCAGATACTTCCACAAGAATAGTATCACTTTTACCAAAGTTTATGCCAGTCTGGTAATGTGCTGGAAATGTTAAGCAGAGTGAGACTTTTTTTTACTGCTTTCTCTTTTGGAATGCTAAGGCAATCAAGTGCAGGTAAAGTGGGACATATTGTCTTTTGTTCTGGAGTGCTTCTCAGCACTGAGGTAATCAAGTGCCATTGATGAATCTTGCCTTTGTTTCAATCTGGAGTCTTTGATTGAATCAAGAGTCTTTGATGACCTGCTAAGTAAATACTAAGCCCCAGGGCCCTGAGAATGATAATCTGAGGTTGGCATTTTGTTTTGGGGCTCTCATTCACTGGAAGAGTATCATGTGATTTGACCAGACAAGACTCTGGGTAGCCATCGTTAAGGAGACTCCTGGCTTTGAAAAACCCAGATGTTGTTACCTCTCTTTCTGGTAATTATGCATGTATCCCTATAGTCAGACAAAAGCCTGTCTGTTGATCTGTTTATATTTTCTCTGTTTGTAATTTCTATTTGTGTTTTCTCTGAAGTTCAGGGTGCTGACTTTTTCCCCTGAACTGAGTATAGATATAGATATAGATATAGATATAGATATAGATATAGATATAGATATAGATATAGATATAGTTATAGATATAGATATATACACATATATATTATATGTATATGTATATTTTATATATATTATATGTATATGTATATATATTTTATATATGTGTGTTCAATTAAATTGAGATTGTTAACCCCTTAAAGTTGCTTTACTTAGAAAAGCAGATCAAAGAACCTGTCTAGCAGCTCTGTTTGCTCTTGTTGTTGGTCTTTCACCTCCACAGCGGCTGTTAGCAACATTGTTGTTACATGTACAAAGATAGCTTCTTCATTTTCAGGTGGAGGAGGTGGTATGTAGGTCACTTTTGGTCCTTTAAAGTCACTACTGGCTTTTTGCTATTCTTCAGCTTCTGATTTCAAGTGTTTCTTCCAGAACCTGCCACTACTTCTTCACTGAATCCTTTGTAACCACCTCTTCCACCAATTCTTCTGCCTCGGAAATTGTCACCACTACCTGGTGAATCAACTAATCCTGTTCTTCTTTAACTAAAAAATCCACCAGGGCATTGAGGCCCATCTTCACGTTCAGATTCACTATTGTGAGTGAGACCAAATCCTTGTCGACAATCTCAAAAACTGCCACATCCACTTCTTTATGACCCTGAAGCTTCTGAATCATTTCCATCTTGATAATCACCTCTCCTGGCAAATCCTCTGCTCCTTGTCTGATTATCTTCATAGTCATTAGATTCTCTCCAAAAGCTGGAGCTATCACCTTCTTCAAATTTGTTACTTGACAAACCTGTTTCCAAAACCCTTTCCAGGTCCAAATCCACCCATTGTGGATAGATTTTCTTTCTTAGAAGACTGATCACTGGCATCTGTTTCCCAAACTATATCCAGAAGCAAATCTACTTCTCATGAATTGATCTCTTCGGGTAGGTGCATCATTGATTTCTGATGAATTGGAAACCCTATTAAAAGCATCTCCATTTGCTCCTGAAGAAAAGGTATCCTTGTCAAATACCAGGTACAAAAGACAGTGTGTGAGGTAGTGAGAGAATAAAGTGTGAAGACTTCACAGGGTATATGTGTGTGTGTGTGTGTGTGTGTGTGTGTGTGTGTGTGTGTGTGTGTATATATGTACACATACATACCCTGTATGTATATATGTATATATATATGTGTGTGTATATATATATATATATATGTATTAATGTTTGAGAATCAATATTTAGAGAAAAGGGAAATGAGATAAATTTGAGTCTGTGGGAATCTGATTATTTAGCCTTTATGAATGTCTTTCTCTCCCTTCTTCTTTAGATTTACAGATGTCACTTCAGCTGTGAATGGAATACAAGATTGTGAAAGCTTCCCTATGAATAACTCAGGCAAAGTGATACTCAAATAGTACAAATTTAGTTAGGATGTGGACCTCATTAGGCCTAAGTTTCGTTTTCCTGTAAATCATATGATTTCGGGGAAATCAGGTGGTCTCCCCCTCTCCCCCTCCCTTAGCCTACTCATAAACCGCCATCCTAACATTAAAGTTTCCCTATAAGGTAATTCTGTAGTTTCTGTGCTGGTATTGGGTAAAACTTATTCTTGGTTAAATTGTGAGGCCACCTGTCCCCGCAAATGGGGACAGAGGTCCAGCCTCTGGGGTGGGATTTCTTAGAATTGTTTGTACAAGGATATATATTCCCTTGCTTGCCTTCTCCCCCTTGCCTCTCTTCACTACTATCTCCGCCCTGGTAATGGGAGATACCCAATTCTTGCGAGACTTGATCAAATAAAGCTTCTGTTTTGTTTCTACCTTGAGAAAGCCGAGACACCTCTGTTTTTTTATTTGAGTCAGTGGTCTGTTGACCCACACAACCCATATTAGCCATCAGTTGTCCCATGACCACAGGCAGCCACCACCTCACTGAGCCAGGAAAAGTGTTTGTAACATTCTTTGCTCATCACACAGATTCAGCTCTTGCTATGCTTACAACATTCAAATATTTAATTTGAAGCAGAGCATACATCGTGTCAACAAATGTATATGGCATAACATTTGAAAGGACCAGTTAAGTATTTTTACTATCTTTGGGAAGACTGTAATAATTTAATTCCACAAAGATATAACATATTAAAGCAGTTAAGCCAGGGTTCCCTGGCCTGTGTGCCACCTGGCCCTGAAGTCTAACCAATCTAAAGCTATTTACAATTATTACAATTACACAAACAATTATTTCAAAGACTGATAAATAGGAATCTAGGGTGGCTATGAAGGAACCCCAGCTGAGGTTCGTATAAGGGGCCACTAGCCCAGATGATTAAGCCTCTTGGATGGTATTGTTTCAATGCCACATAAGCTTTTCAACATTTTATGAATGGTATTCATATTCAAGAATGCCTGATTTAGAACCAGAGCTCTGGATTTGAGACTTAGAGGATCTGGATTTGAATCCCAGTTCTGCCACTAAATAAATACCTTTCCCTGGTATAGGATGCTTAAAGCTTTTTTAGTGCATAGTTGGAGGCTACCACACCCAGCTAAACAATCAATAGAAAAACCCAGGTTTAAAAGGCTGGGTTTAAGTCCCTTTCTTTGATTGCCTTAGTCCTGGTGTCAATATCTGACTTTTAGCCCCAGAAGAATCAGGGTTAGAAAATTTCTTTATCTCCTGTAAAATCTCAGATTATCTTTCTATGTCCTAAAAATGCATTTCTAGAAACTTACCCAACACTCATTCCTCTTAGATAAACCACTGGTCCTGGAGTCAGGAAGACTGGTATTCAAAACCAACCTCAGACACTTACTAGCTATGTGACCCTAGCAACTCTGCCTCTGTCTGCCTCAGTTTCTTCATTTGCAAAATGAGGATAGTAATAGCCTAATAACATAATAGGGTTGTTGTGAGAAGCAAATGAGATAAAATTTGTAAAGCACTTAGCACAATGCCTGGCACACAGTAGGCTCTAAATACATATTTCCTTCTTTCTGTCCTTTCAAAACAGGCACTCTATTATCTGGGGCAATAAAGCGTGATCGATGTGCTAGGTGAAAACTGCAAAATCTTCAGCCTTTGACCCTGTTCCACATTCCAGTCTTTATTATTCTTATCTACCAGCAACAAAATAATTTGTTTTGGGGTAGCATTCTGGTGAACACAAAACCCTCTGGAGTCTGTACATGAGTAGTATAAACACATACACAATATGTAGGTACATATGCATTTCAAGTCACTAATAAGTGCTTTGAAGATTTGGAGGTGAAAAGTGAACAAAAAAGTTAAGAAAATAGTGTATGAGGGTGGAATTTAGATTTCTGAACCACAACTTAAAGTATAGGAGTTATTAGCCTATGGCCACACTAAGCTAGGGGCTTGGGATGTTATAGATCCAACCAAAAGGAATTTGAACTGAAAAGGAAGATAGATGGAGAAAAATCCACATGTATACCAACTAAGCTAAATGCCATTGAGTATGACTACGTATTTCTATCCTTGCCGCCCCCCCCCCCACCAGTAGCAGTAGAGTTGCCAAGAAATTTACAGAAGACATAATCTAGGAAAGAAGTCAACAATAAAACCCATGGTTTTTGATGTCTATATATAAGTATATAAAATATGTATAACAATCAAGATGAATTAGAGCCCTATACACAACAAAATTTAACTTTATGGATATCACAAAGATTTGGTGGGATGGGATCCAAGACTGGAAGATGGTTTTGGAAGTGTATGTCTTATTCAAAAGGAAGATGATAGGCAGAATGGGGCAGGGGAGGCACCAATTTATGTTAAAAAGAGAAAGATCTATGAGGAAATGAAGGAAATAGAGCAAGCATCGGGGAGAGCATTTGGGTGGAGATCAGTAGAGGCAGAGACAGAAACAAAAGAAGTATGATCATTTGTGCATAATCCCTACCATCTAAACAGAAAAGAAATCATTAAGTTCAAGAATCATATAAAAAACCTGTCAGAAAGGCATGATCGTAGTGATAAAGAGCTTCAATTATCCAACATAGGATGTAGGTTTCTCTGATAAAAGCGAAGCAGTTAATACTTTTTTGACTTGCTTTAAGGAAAATTCCATACTTCAAAAGATGAAACAAGCAATGAAGGGAATTTCTATTTTGAACCTGATTCTCCTCAACAAAGAGAACTTGTGGTTGGGGTGAAAATGATGGAAATGTTGTGGGGAGGAGGAACTATTATATTATAGAATTTATAATGGAGGAGGAAAAGAAAGGTTTAGTCTGACATGCAACCTAAATTGGAAGGCAAAAATAAGGTTTACCAAATGTTGTCATTGTTGGTCCTTCATTTTTGAAGAGAACCGTGACTTGTATGTGAACTGGATTTAAGTGAGGCAGAGTTGCACAAAGTTGTCAACCTCACTTTCTCTTCCTGAAATCCAATGGCAGGACAAAATTGTCAAGATGCCTCGGGATGGCCTGGGATGCAGTAGATGATCTTAGTATCTTTGATGCCTGATCAAGCTCTAAGCACTCCACTGCACCTAACAAGGTCAGAGAGTAAGATTCTTCTCTGCATGGAAATAAGATCCACAGAGTTTTTTACATTTGACTTGTTATTCCTGTATCTGTGAAGAAATTTTGACATGGTAGAGACAGGATTTTAGAGAACCATTCTGCTGAGGAAGTGAATGGGAGGCATCTGAGCAAATCTTCAGAGCATCTGGTATAGTGCGTGGAACTGGTAACCTCAAACCAATTTATTCATATAGAGCTTCAAGGTTTAGTGTAAGTATTATTATCCTAATTTTATAAATGAAGACACTGAGGATCAGAAAAGAGAAGTGATTTGCCCAAGGTCACACAACTAGCAAATAGCAGACAGATCTCATCTCTTTCCGTGAACACCCCATATTGTAACATGAACACAGAATCCTAGAAGTCTGACAATTCATTCAGAATGGTATGAGCCCCAATTAGGATTAAGATCTGTACACACAAGTGAATATGCTTATGTAACAGCAACCACACTGGCATACCCAGGATGGCTGCTGGCACAGGTACTTGGATCTGCTTTTCTAAAAGAAAGCAACTTTAAAGGGGTCAACAATATTACTTTAATTAAACATATATTACATTCACTTAGTTCAGGGGAAAAGTCAGCACCCTGAACTTCAGGGAAAATAGATTGATTACAAACAGAGAAACCAGCACAGATCAATAGACAGCTCCAACTGTCTAGAAATTAGCAAAAGGTATGGGCTTTCCTGCAAGCAAGCTTCCCTCCTAAGGCAAGTCCCTCCCCCAGTGGGCTCCAGTGAGGCCTATTAATGGGCTGGGAAGATCTTCCCATTCTATCAACCATACAGCCTATACCTAAACAAGCTGCGATGTCATCCGAGGAGTCATTGATTTTCTCTACTAATAAAGATTTCCACCCTTCTTAAGTTGCTTTGGTTGAAAAAAAAATCTTTCCCTCTGGGAAATCTTATGTTTAAGAGTCTTTTGATATCTATCTAAAAGTCCCCAGATAACAGCACCCAAAGCTAGTTTTCCAAGCTTTTTCAACTCAACAGAACCTAAGGTAGCTTTTATTCTCCTGGGATAACTTATATGCACACACACACATGTAAATATAAAAATAACAGCTAGTATTTACATCATACTGTAAGTTTTACAAAGTGTTGTCCATATTTTATCACATTTGATCCTCACAACAAACCTAGGAGCTAGGTACTATTATTTTTTTTCCATTTTGCAGATGAGGAAACTGAGGCAGAGAGAGGTTAAGCCACAGGGTGGGCAACCTTTGGCTTCCAGGCCACATGTGCCCCTCTAGGTCCTCAAGCAGCCCTCTGACTGAATCCAAACTTCATAGAACAAATCCCCTTAATAAGAGGATTTGTTCGTAAAACTTGGACTCGGCCAAAAGGCCACAGGTTCCCCCCCTCCCCCCCCCCATTAAGTTATTTGGCCAGGATTACAGCTGAGTGTCTGCGAAGGGATTTGAATTCAACTGTCAAGCACTTTTAGCCACTGAGCTGAGTGTACAAGAAAGTACAGTGTGCTATGATATCAAATGGGGATGTCACTTCCATCTCTAAAAAGGATGCTATTCCAGTTATCTACATCCACCTCTTATTTCCTTTACTGGACAGTAATTAAATTCAACAAACATTTATTAAGTACTTGTTTTGGGCAAATCTTTGTGCAAGATGCTAGAAATACCATGACAAATGCCCCTGATCTCAAGGTGTACATACTCTACAGGGGAAACAACAGATAAGAAAATATAAACAGATAAGAAAACACATAGGTAACATAAGGAAATACAAAATCTATACAAAGGATACTTAAAGTAATTTTGGGGCAGGAGGGCAACAGAGGGTAAGAGAGAATGAAAAGGTGAAGATGACTGAGATCACAAATCCAGGTGACTAGGAAGAAATGTGGTGCTCTCAAAAGAAATACGGAAGTTAGGGAAGAGGGGCAGGTTTAGGGTAAAAGATAATGAATTCTGGCTCGAACATACTGAGTTTGAAATGACTAATGGGACATCTAGGTAGCGATATCCAATAGGCTGGTGTAAATGTAGGAGTATAGCTTAGAAGAGAGGCGAGAGCTATATATGTAGGTTTGCCCCTCATCTATTTAAAGAGATTATGTCCCACTGAAGCTGATGAGATCATCAAGAGAGTGTGAAAGAGAATAAAGTAGAGGTAACAAAATTGAACCCAGGAATACAGGCGGCAGGACAGATGAGTCAATAAATGAAACTAGGGATTGGTCAAACAGAAGAATCAAGGTACGGCAGTGTAAAAACTTTTAAAAACAAAAAGCAGGAAAGAGAGCGTATTCAGGAGAGATGGTCCACAGTCTCAAATGTTACAGAGGTCAAAAAGCATGAAGATGAAGGGGGAAAACACCACCTTTGGACCAAACGATTAGCAGATTCTAGGTAACCTTGGAGTCATTTCAGTTTCAGTCCAGTGACGGTGTTAGAAGCCAGATTGGGAGGGACTGAGAAGTGAGCAAGCAAAGAGACAAATAGTGTAGACAGTTTCCTTTCTAAGTTGTCGATCGTGAAAGGGAAAAGAGACGCAGGATGATTGTTAGACAGCATTGGTGGCCGCAGTGTTGGATTTGTGGTGAGGGAGACCCGAGTTCACATCCAGGCTCAGATCCTTACTACCTAGTGAAGTTATTTAACCTCCCTCGGCCTGTTTCCTCACCTGTAAAAGGGGCAGGATGAATTGCGCCACCTGACATGGCTGCTGTGGATCAAATAAACTAATATATGTAAAGCACTTCGCAAACCTTGAAACGCTATACAAAAGTTTGGCAGTTATCATTATTAGCGGAGGGCTTAGAGCGGCCACACTTTTTTAAGGGCAGGAGAGGGCTGGGCACGTCTGCAGGTTGCAGGGAAAGTACCACGGGATGAAGAGAGCCTAGAGACCAAAGGAGCGACCTTAGCCAGGTGGCTTCCCCTCGATTCCTAGCCAGAGCTCCGCGCTCCCGACACTGCAGTAAACGAGTGTTGAGTCAAAGAATGAGGAGCGGCTCTCGGTATTCGGGTCACTAAGAGGCCGGGGAAGAGGGCAAGGTCCTGGGGAGGGACGGCCTGACCGGCGGAGAGAGGAGGAACGAGCTCCTAGTTCCCAAGGCTGGGAGTCCTTGTAGCCACTCCAGGAAAGTGACCAGGCTTGCGAGCTGGAGAAAGAAGCGTACGGTCCTCCACAAGGCCTAGAGCGTCCTCGGGATGGGGATAGAGGGCAGGGATTGGGCTGCGCACCCGAAGACTGCTTCCGGTCCTTCGCTGGGACCGGGGTCTGAGAGGCTGAGACGCGTCCGCCGCCGCCGCCGCCAGAGGCCCCGGGGGTACCCCGAGCTCAGAGTGAGTCTGGGTGCGCAGATTTCACGTCCCCTTCGTCCAGCCAGCCCGGTCCCAGGGACCTGGCGTCGCGTGCACGTGAGTGTGTGCGTATGTGTGCACGTGCGCGCGTGCGTGGCCGTTGAGAGAGTGGGTTGCGTTCAGAACGGAACTTGTTCTCTCTGCCTCTAAAACCCATCTCCTTTTCGAACTTCTCTCTCTCGGTGTAGGGGGCACGTCCCGAGGGTCTCTGACCCCGCCTTCTCCCTCCCCTCACTTACTCAGTCCGTTGCCGCACGTGGGCGGTTTCTATCTGCAGTCTCACGCCGCCCGCTCCATCCAGGACATCACCCGCCCCACTGCGGGAGCCTCCTCGTGGGTCTCCCCGTCCCGAGCCTCTCCCCTGGGCCGTCCATCCTCCACGCAGCTGCCTAAGGGACCTTGCTCAGTGATGAGTCTGGGCCACATCCTCCTCGGTGGGACCAGACACACAACCTCTCTGGGGTTTAACGCGCCTCGATTTTGGGCTCCACCCCACCCTTCCAGGCCACTTAGACGTTACTTCCCTTCTAGCATTCCAAGTGCCTTTCAAACTGTACTTGTTCTCCACGCCTTTGCACGTATTATATCCCATTCCTTGAATGCTTTCTTTTCTCACTTCGTCTTAGAATCCTTAGCTCCATTCAAGGCTCCCAATCCAGAGCCAGCTCTAAAAGGAGGCTTTTCTTGATCCACCCAGTTGTTACAGAAAGAAATTATCGCCCCCTCCCCATGCTTTTGTATTTACTTTGGATATTTTCCATTTATCTCATCTATGTATATGTTATTCTCTCTAGTAAAATGTAAGCTCCTTCAGGGTAAAGAATTTTATTTTTCTTTTTTTTTTCCCTTAGCACTAGCCTAGTGTTTGATACATAGTAGATGTTTAATAAATACTTGTTGAATTAGATTTAGTTGTGTTGGGATTATATGGGTTTGTGATGTGGTGTAAGGGGTTCAGGGAACCCCCAAAGACCAGAGTACTGGACAGGATCATCTGGAATGAATGCATAGACTCAAGCATTCTTTAAGTCAAGGTAGCAAAAGTTTATTGAAATGCCAATATGGTGGGCAGAGCTCCGTAAGGAGCTTGCCACTTAACAGGAATGATGCTAAAGCTTATATAGGAAAAGTAGTGGCAGATATGCTAATTAGGTGATAACTTACAACCTTGGTCAAAGGCATCATTCACTACTGGAAACCAGGGGAAGGGGTTTCTCGTGTGTATTTTTGCTCTGTTATGTCCATAACAAGATAGCTTTGATAGTTGATGTCTATAGCTTGAGCTCTGGATTGTGTATGATAACTTTGGGAATGAATACACGATAATTCTGTGGTTACAAGATAGTCCTGTTTTTACAAAAGAATTTCTTCAGAGATCAGCTTGTTCTTGTGATGGGGAAAGATAATTTGTTTTACTGGGGTCCACTCAAGAGTAATTGTGAGGAAAGGTAGTTTGTCTTACTGGGGCCCACTCATGAGTTTATTGCTAGGCATGATGTCCTTGAGCTGGGGAGAAAACTGTCAGGGATAGTGTTTGGAAGCTAGGGAGAAATGTGATCTTGGAATTGGGGTCCAAGCTCAAGCATCCAAGCACCCCATCATTCGAACTGACTGGGAGTATGTATATGGGAAGTGTTTATCTCTACCAGCTGTATTGTGTGTCTATTTCTTGGAAGGCCTGTGTTGGAAATAGGTATTGGTTGGGTGTATATATGTATCTGCATATTTCTTTGCAAGTTCTTCAAGCACACTTCTGCTTGAATTATTGTTGTTCACTCATGTCCAGCTCTTCATGACCATAATTGGAGTTTTCTTGGCAAAAATACTGAAATAATTTGCCACTTCCTTTTCCAGCTCATTTTATGGATGAGGAAACTGAGGCAAACAGTGTTAAGTGACTTGCCCAGAGTCACACAGCTACTAAGCGTCTGAGGTCACATTTGAAGTCTAGGTCTACCTGACTCCAGGCTCCATAGCTCTATCCAAAACACCACCTTAGGTGCCCCTACTGCTTGAAGATAACAACTTTTCTATAGTGGTTTAAGGTTTGCAAAGCACTTTACATGCCATATTTCATTTATTTCTCTTAACAACCTTGTGTGAAGAGGCAATTAGACATAATATTGGTCATACAAGTCTGGACCAAAAGCAACCTTATGGGACAGGTAGTGGAAATAATATAAAGAACCTGTGATTTTGAAATGTTGGAAACCTTAGCAAATTCCCTCAGGTGAAAAGAGATGAAGACATTTACCTGTGGTCAAACAGCTGCTAAGTGTCAGAGAAGAGGTTTGAATCTAGGTCTTCCTGACTCTGAGGTCAGCACTGTATTCATTAAAGCATGCTACTAGTTGTGGAGGCATCATAATCTCCACTGAAATGTTCTGTGTTGTATGGAACATTACAAAGATGAATAAAACACAGCCCTTGTCCTTGAAACCTGGAAAAGTTGGGGTGAGGGGGGAATGAGACATAGGCACATGTAACTACAATAGGCAGAAAGGTATGATAAAGGCCGTAAGTCAAAGGGCTCTTCCATAGGTGGTCTGACCTAATTTTTATTGGAACCAGTTTCCTAAGATAATGATACCCAGGGGGTGAGAAAGGGAAGAGGAAGAAAGATGGAAATGCAGAATTGGAAACTGAAGTATGAAAACAGTGGGGGCTTTTCTTTCTTCAAAGACTAGTATGGATCAGTGAGCTTATGTGATGCCTGCCTGGTTTGCACAATTCTCATCCATGCCCTTCCCAAAATTTGCTGTAGGAGATCTCCCCCTCACCTCTGCCCCATAACTTTCTGGGGGCCTTCTTCAATTTACTTTGGTATCAACAAAATAACATTGGAGATTTTGGATCTTCTATTGGTAATCTATTGTTCTCACCATCTGACCAATCCATCTTTTTTGCTCACACATTTCTTTAAAGGTATACTTTACATCTCTTCTCCTTCGTACTTCCTTGTTTGTAATTTGTCACAGAGGCACCTAGGTGGTACAGTGGCTTGGGATGTACCATGTACCATGTACCTCAGCAATGCCCTCTGGAAGATACCCTCACTTCTATGGAGACTTTAGTGTTCCATGACTCATAGCTAAACAACTCTGGTAGAATATTGGTATTAAAATTATGGGTCTTTGTTTCAGGAAGAAATTTAGGGTCATTTAAAAGAACTTTGAAATTTCCAAAGGGCAGTCAATCCCACTCTTATACTCCTGTTCAGTTCTGGGCCCAATTCGTTGTCCATTTGAAGTGTCATGTTATATAAGTGTGTGTGTGTGTATACATGTTTATAAATACATATGTGTATATCAACCATCCTATGAACTCATCCATCAGAAGATATACATACATCTCAATCATCCTACAAACTCATCTAGATGATATCTAGATATCTACTGATCAATTAATTTATAGGTTGTTCATTTAACTACATATAAAATAGACATTTTTATCCACTTTTTTTTTCCCTTGGGCAGATGTTTAATCCAAAATTTTTCAAGTCATTTTGAATCTCATACAGAAGACTCTGTGGTATTCCAGGTCCTGATGCATCCAGCACAACATAATATCCAAACAGTAGTACCTGGAGGATCTTACTCTCTACAAGGACTTCTTCTAACTAGACTCTGTCACAGTGATAAAGACCTTGTCTTAATGATCAGAGGGTTGCTGAACAAAGTAATTTGCTCAACAACAATGCCTTTCAAGCAATTTTGTATAATTTTGACATGTGTATGGGAGACATCTTGTTGAAAGAGAGCCTTTAAGGCAGTGTTACAAGGTTTTGTTCTACTGAATAAATTTTTTTAAAGTCAACAAACAATAAACATGTTGGTATCTTTTTTTAGTCAATTCTGTGAAGGTAGAGATGTGGTCTGTTATAAAATATTGTTTATGAAAGCCTACTAATACTTTCATTAAGGATGACCTAGGTGCAGATTAGCTTTATTCTCTTAAAGAGGCGTGGAAAGAGTTACATGAACTGATACAAAATTAAGAAAGCAGAACTTGGAAAATAATATACACAAGGTAAATGGAAAAAGCAACGACACAACAATTGAAACTGAATGCTGCAAAATTATAATAACCAAATGTGGCCACAAAAATTTATAGAAGGTACCTCCTCCTCTTATTTGCAGAGGTGGGGAACCATAGTTGTGGAATACTGTATATTCCATCAGACTTTGTTGACATGTTTAATTTTGTGAAACTGTTTAACCTTTCTGTGTCTTTTTAAATTTTTTATTATACGGGATGGCTTTCTGAGAGTGGCTAGAGAAAGGGACACGGTGCAAAATATAGGCGATATTGGTAGTGTTAACAGTATCCATTTGGACTCAAACCAAAAAATATCAACATTTTTTTAAAAATTTTCTTTATGATTTCATATAGCTAGGAAAGTAGGCATCACAGTTGGTAGTTACTGATGCTCTCTTGGTGACCCTTTCTTTGGTTTGATGCTTTCTCTATTCCTTTGGCATCTTCCCCTCCTTTAGCTACCTTGAGACTCAATCCCTCAGCATCCTCATAATTGTGTCCCCTCCAGCACCAATCTCTTCTATGTCTCCTGGACCAGTCCACTGCCTTTTGCATCTTTGGTTTCTTCAGGGCCTATTTAATCTCCTCTATCAGCACATCCAGGACTATGATGTTAGAGTCTGAGTATGATTCCACTGTCTACAGAGAGTTTGATAAAACAATATTTGCTAATCTTTTTTCCATTTCTTTCTTCTGTTTATTTTATACTTTTCAATTTCATCCTTAAATTCCCTTGGGATGAGTTTGCTGGGTTAGGTCTCTCACCAAGCTTTCTTTTAAGCTTTTTATTTTCATCCATTGCTTCTCTCTTTTATAAGGTGATTCTGCTCATTTACCTTCTCTATTATCTTTTACAAATTAAATCGTATCCTAAACTGTTGGTGTCTTTGACCAATACATCTTTCCACTTGTCAAATAAATAATTGTTTATTGATAAAGGTACTTTTTTAAGTCTCTCCCTTATAGCAATTGATTTATATTGGTTAAATTGATGTATGGAATTTTTGTAATTGTTGCTAATGTCCTTTCTTCCATACATAGCCCATTTTTTCCAACATTAGTAATTCATTTAAACACATCTGATTAGAATTATTTTAATTGTACACCATATCTTTTTCTCATTTTTATTCTAGCCATGTGTTAATTTTTACTTTTGCCTTAATAAGAAGGGAATAAGCATTTATATAGTGCCTACTATGTGCCAGGCACTATGTTAAGCAGTTCACAAATATTCTCTCATTTCGTTTTTTTTGTTGTTGTTGGAACAGGGAAGGCAGGGTAATTGGGATTAAGTGACTTGCCCAAGGTCACACTGCTAGGAAGGGTGTCAAGTGCCTGAGGCCGGTTTTGAACTCAGGTCCCTCCTGACTCCAGGGCCAATGCTCTACACCTAGCAGCAGTGGTCTGACAATACACACATTGCTGATTCAGGAATGACTCACATTAGTAATGAATCTTTTCCTGATTTAAGATATTGTTGTTTCAACTTTTTGTGCCACTGTTAATGCTTGCAGTATCTAATACCTTCCAGTGCTTCTAGTCTTTGGCCTCTCCTTTACTCTTGAACCATATTTTGCAATGTATATTTTACCATCCTCACCTATCCCCATCTTTATATTCGTTGATATCACTGAGTATCAGCTTATATGTTGATTTAATTTGGATGGCCTTATTGAGTTCAACATAGAATTTCTCTATGTCTTCATCCTCTGCAAGAGATTTCAAGTCAAGAAGCATTTATTAAGTGCCTACTATGTACCAAGCATTAAGCTGCAATTATTTTCATTTTTATCTTTTTGAAAATACTTATCACAAACACTGTATAATACAAGACAGATATATATCCCATTCAATAATATTGTTGCCTTTGTACATAGAATAAAACACATTCCACCAGCTACCTCGCTGGTAAGAAAACCTCTGTGCTATCCTCCCTATTTAGATGCAACTTCATTCTGTCTTCTGGTTTCATTTCTAGCAAGGATGTCAGGATTAATACAGTTCAGTTCTTTCAATAGTATGTCTATTCTTTAATGATTGGACCAAGTGCTAACAGCTAAGCAAGCGTTTAAAAACGGTCTAAAAATTGTGATTCCTCTAATGTCTCAATATCACTCACATATACCCTTCTTTCCACTTAGACGGTTGCTACCCTGGTACAGGTTCTCACCACCTCATATCTGGACTATTTCAGCAGCCTTCTGATTTAGTAAATGTGCACATCTTTGAACATATACAGAGCAATGAGATATCTGGGTCAGAAGATATGTGACTTTCTTCATAGAATTCCAGTTTTCCTGAGAAGTCGGACGACTTTGCAGCTTCATCAACAATGCATTAATGTGCTGGTCTTCCCACAATTCCATCAACATTTTACTTTTTACAGCTTTTATTATCTTTGCTAAGTTTCTGGGTATGAGATGAAAACTCAGAATTGTTTTAATTTTCATTTCTTTTTATTATTAGTGATTTGGAACATTCTCTCATGTGGTTATTGATAGTTTGCAATTCCTTTTATATCCCTTGACCACTTATGTACTGGGGAATGCTGCTTTTCTCATGTGTTCATGTTAATTCCCTATCTATTTGGGCCATAAAAATTTTATCAGCGATATTTGCTGCAAAGATTTCCCTCCCCTTTAACTCAGCTATCCCATTGCTGGTCATATGCTCAAAGACAGTTTCCCTTCTTACCATAATTGCACTGATTTGTTCATGTAAAAGTTATAAAATTTTATGTAGTTTGAACTGTTTATTTCTTTTTTAACACTTCCTCTAATCCTTGTCTAAGAATGATCCTTTTAGCCATAGTTGTGAAAGGTATTGCCTTCTATCTTTCTCTAATTTTTCAAAATGATGTGAGTCTCTATTTGGATTGCATATACATTTGGAACTTCTTATAATAGATAGTATAAAAAGTGCTTGAGTGAATCAGTTTTCTGCCAAATTGCTTTCCAATTTTCTCAGCAATTCTTATTTAATAGGCAGACTTTCCCCAAGTAGTTTGTGATCTTGGTTTTATTGAATACTGAGACCCTGCATTCAATTCTTTTTGATTCTTGATTAGCTAGACTCATTCCACCAATCTACTTTTCTATTTTTTAACCAGTACCAAATAGTTTTGATAATTATTGCTTCATAGTGTAGTTTGAGGTCTATAAGTGTTATTTCCCTTCATTCATACTTCCCCCCCATTATTTCTGTTGAGAATCCAGACTTTTTGTTCCTTTAAATGAATTTTGTGAAATTTTTCTTAGATATTGCAGTGAGCAAGTCCCCTCACCTCTCTGGGCTTCGGTGAAGTGAGGAGGTTGGACTAAAATGACTTATAATCCCCCTTTCCAGCTTTAACTCTATAGCCCCATGATCTCATGAACCCCTTGGTATTTTGATTGATATGACACTTAATATATAAAGTAAACCCAAGCATAAACTATGAATATTCTTCTAATTATCTGTCTTTCATTATTTCTGCAAAGTGTTTTTTCGCAGTGTGATTTTTGTTTATTTATTTTTAAACTTTCATTTACTTATTTTTAGTTTTCAACATTCACTTTTATAAGATTTTGAGTTCTACATTTTTTCCCCTCTCTCTCCTCCCCCCTCAAGATGGCATACAATGTAATATAGGCTCCTATAGTACAATCATATTAAACGTATTTCCACTTTAGTCATGTTGTTAAAGAAGAATCAGAACAAAAGGAAAAAAACATAAGAAAGAAAAAAAGAGAGAGAAAATAGTATTCTTTGATCGGCATTCAGACTCCATAGTTCTGGATGTGGATAGCACTTTCTATCATGAAACTTTTAGAATTGTCTTAGATCATTGCATTGCTGAGAAGTCTATCAAAGTTGGCCATCTCACAATGTTGCTGTTACTGTGTACAATATTGTCCTGGTTCTGCTCAGTGCACTCAGCATTAGTTTGTGTAAGTCTTTCCAGATTTTTCTGAAATCTGCTTGCTCATCATTTCTTATAGAACAATAGCATTAAATTACATTCATATACCACAACTTGTTCAGCCACTCCCTAATTGATGGGCATCCCCTTAATTTCCAGTTTTTGTCACCACAAAAAGAGCTATTATAAATATTTGTGTACATGTGAGTCCTTTTCCCTTTTTCATGATGTCTTTGGGATACAGACCTAGTAGTGAATGCTGGATCAGAGGGTTTGCACAGTTTTATAGCCCATTGAGCATAGTTCCAAATTGCTCTCCAGAATGGTTGGATCAGTTCACAATTCCACCAACAATGCCTTAGTGTTCCAGTTTTCCCACATCTTCTCCAACATTTATCATTTCCCTGTTTTGTCTATTTTTGCAAAGAATGTTTTAAAATTGTATTTATGTCTTCAGTATAAATTGGTAAATTGACTTCCAGATACATTTTGCAAGGCAACAAGCATTTATTAAGTGCCAATGGGAATAATGAGCCAGCATGGTAGAAGGACATTCCAGACTGAGAAAGCCATAGATACAGACACTGAAGAGTGAGAAGGTGAATGATAAATCATTATAGAAGATCTTCCATATTATAGTGTAAGCCCAGCTTTTCTTTCTTCCCCCCGTCTCCCCTCCCTACAAGACTCTCTGGTTTGGAATATCAGACATTCCTTTCCCCCTTTCTTTCTTGCAAAGACCTTTAGACTTTCTGGCTTGGAATGGGGAATCAGACATTAACCTCTCAGACATCCGCGCTGTGACTGATGGGCCCAGACAATGGAATCCACTAGGAGATAGGCCCGAGCCAGGAACAGGTAACTCTTGGGACAAAGGACAGGAAGTTCCAAAGCTGCTTCTGGAGGACCTAGCCAGTTCTCAAAAACAAAATGATTGACAAGATCTTCCCCTCCTGAGGGGATTGGCTGCCCCTTCTGGAGGGTAACATCAGGGACAGTTAGCAGTAGGCCCTCCTTGTTGAGGAAGCTATAAAAGTCCCCATGTGGAACAAGCTAGTGGGGATCTCACTATGGAGAGTGTGAAAAATGTTATACTATTTTATATCATTTTCTAATTTCAACCAGACCCAGAGCCTGATTTAATGAGTAACTGGATGAAGATCCAGGACCTGGGCTTCTTTGTTCTCTCTAAAAGTTTGCTCAGGCAGTACCCTTACCTCTGTCAACAAGGCCAGATTAGACTGACCTAAGGACATTACCCTAACCCCAAGAGAGATTACCTTGCTTAATATTCTACAGGTATATACTATGTTATGGAATGTAATGAGACACAGAGACGCTGGGCTGTAGTTTCAACTGACTTTTGTCAACATCCTTTACAACTCTATTCCATTAAGGAAAATCCTCTTCTTGTATCATGGTTAACATACATGGGGGTCATAAAAATGAGGTCATACAGGCTTGCTAGCTCTGCTAAAATAACGTATATAAGTTTTCTCATTTCTTTGTTCAGGCAGCCAGAGTTTATACTCTGACTCCTTGTACGTACAAGTAAGCTAGCTCCGCTATGCTTTAAGGGAAAATAATAAACAACATGGATTTTTCTGTCACCTAGCTCTGTTGTTTCCTTCAACCAAATTTTGAGGTTTAACAAGAGGAAGCTTCCTGGGATCAGTTTTCCCTTTCGGGCCTTGATTGAGCTGGGCTGTGTAAACCGGGACCCCTCCTCAGCTTTGAGAGCATCAAGTACTGGAGTTCCCCCAAGAGGTGATGAATCTATGTTGTTTGTGTCTTTGTCTTTGTTGTGTTAACTCTGATTGTTAGGGTATCTCCCCTGTCTCTCAATAAAAACCATGTTCTCTCAGGAGTGTACTTTATTGCCAGTGCGAATCCAAATCCGAACCTAACTTAGCTTAACTGAACAGAAGGCCCAAGGTACTGTGGGAAGTTCCAGAGTGAGATTGTAGCTTGGCCATGGTATTAAAGTCCAGAAGGTCAGAAGTACAGAAGGAGAAGAAGGAATTATGTAGTTAGTATGAATAGGAATTTTCTTTAATTTTCTTTCTATTATTTGCTCCTGACTTTTGTGATTATTATGTAGAAATGCCATTGATTTTTATGGATTTATTCAGCATTCCATTACTTTACTGATACTCTTAATCATCTCAGTATCTTTGCTGATTCTTTGGGATTTTCTAAATAAATTCATGTTTTCTGCAAATAGGGTTAATTTTATCTCTTTGCTGATTTTTATGCCTTTAATTTTATCTGTGGACTTATTGTGATTCCTAGCATTTCTAAAACTATGTCAAATGATAGTAGGAAGAGGGGACTTTATGCAAATAGATTTGAACAATTCTTTGTTAAATGTACTTCATCCCTGTCCAGGAGTCTGTAATTCATACATTTGAAACCATGGTCCAGCAATCTAAATCTTATTCTCAGATACCACCTTCCTTAACCAGCTATTTAATTCCCAAATCAGCTTTTATTTTCTTCATTCGCCTTCAAAGGGCAACTGTGATGGGGGAAAGAAAAAAAAATTAAAAACTTGTATCCCTTTGGTTTTCAGTCTCTTGCCCAAGACTTTGTAATCTTTGGCAGTGTTTCTGGGTTCCTTCTTGTAATGTTTGTGGCCTCATGAATCACCAGATGTTGGTAGCCATCTATTTTGACAAGTCTTCAGAAGTTCTCTGTTAAGTATTAAGTATATGCTCTAGCAAGACAATAGTCCTCTCTATTGTTATCAGGTCAACCAATAATTACCTCAATAGCCCTGAGCAAAGAGTCACTACCTACCACCACTCTTCTTTTGATCCTTCCTGGATTAAATCCTCACTTGCTAGCACCTGGAGCCCTACTTTATCCCTCCTGAAGGACAAGTCCTCCAAGAACAAGTAAGTGTTTCCTCTTTGTAAGACCCAGCTCTCTCCTCTTCAGGAAGAACCTCAAAATTTGTTTTTGCCCTAATTATATAGTGGTCATTCTTTTTTCTTCCTCTATGTGACATTTTTCCATTCTCCAACTTCCTGACCTAGGTCAGGTTTTCCCTTGTGCCTTTTCAGATCTTTTTTCTACTTTTTATTTCCACACTGAAACCTACTTCTAGTTTTTGGGGAACATTTAGTTGTCCCTGAAGTCACTTCTCATCTCTGAACCTCAGTTTCCTTACCTGTTAAATAGGGATTTAAATTGTGTCATCTATCTGTTAACAAAGAAAAAATCACAAGTCCATGAGACATATATTGCAACTGGATTTATTACAAGAGAAATTAACATGCCTGTAGAACTCCAGGTGTAAGGAGTTCCCAGCCCTAACAGAAGCTTGCATATTTATGGAATTGAAACAAAGAGAGGAGGAGGAGGAACAGTAATCTCCCCCAAATGAGAGTGGCTTAGGAGGAGGGAAAGAGCAGTAGGGGTGGGCAAAAGACTTAATTCTCTCCCAAAGGAGAAATCATGAAAAAATAAAATGGCAAAAGCAGCATTCTTTTTTCTCGGGAACTGCTAGACCACAAAGATAGGAGGGTCTACTTATCTACAAGGGTTGCAGCTGTACAAACAGTTTCTCAGTCTGCTGCACACTGACTAGCACCTGTCTTGACTCCCAAGGACACACAGGGTATCTAGCTTGGGTTACAAATAACAAAATTATGTCAGCTCGGGGGGCTTCATTCTAAATACGTTCAGGGCCTCCTGCATACTCTGGGTCCAGTGTTTCTGGAAAATATGGCAACTCGAGAAGACAAGTTCAGGGGACTTAATCCCTTAAGGGTGTTGTGAGGAGCGCACTTTGTAAATTATAAAGCAGACCAGAAATGTGATATGCATGCATGGCTAAAGGTCCAATGGGCAGGAGTATCTAATACATGGAGTAAAGGAGGATCTTAGGACAAGAAAAATTGGTATCTCTAAAAGAGATGTTGAACACAACTGAATTGAATTAAAGCCCCAAAGTAGAATGGGTTGATCTGGGGAAATGGTCAGTTTCCTATTATTGGAGGCCTTCGAGCTAAGGCTGATTAGTGTAGAGGGAATTGCTGTTCAGGTACAAGTTGTATTATCAGAGACCCCATGAAAATCTGAGATTCTGTGATTCTCCCTCTTCACTGGTGAGTACATGGCACGGGTTTTGAGTGGGAATTAAGCCAGGCTAAAAAGAGGGAGAAGAGAAACTGTGGGGAAATCACAGAAATACATTTTATCATTATATTTTTTAAAAATTTTGAGGATTGAGGAATTGAAGCCTTAGAGGAGAATTTCATAGTAATAATAGCTTGCATTAATGCAGTGTTTTATATTTTTACAAACAATTCTTTCTTTACTGTAGGTCTTTAATATGGGTAGTACAAAGATTATTATCCCCATATTACAGATGGGGAAACTGAGGATAGGAGTGGTAAAGTGACTTGCCCAGGGTTTCACTGCTAATCATCAAACCTAGGTCTTCTGACTGAGTCCAGGGCTCTTGACACTATGTAAGTTATGTTATTGAGGAGTCTACAACCTGAATAGAAATTATTTACTTACTGATGGTTGAACCCCATTAGACTGTAAGCTTCCTGAGGTCAGGGACTGTCTTTTGCCTTGTTTTATATCCTTACCCCTTAGCATAGTGCTTGGCATATAGTAGGTACTTAACAAATGTTTATTGAATTGAACCCAGTACTCCCATGGGTTCAGAAGATGGATTATATGATGCCACACTGGAAGAGGATGACTTCAGAGCCTGGGTCATGTTTCATTGTGGGAGACATTCCCAGCAGTAAAGTAGGCAGAGATCTATGTGGAAGGCTGACCAACTAACTAGAAATTTCAAGAGAGTATGGTAGAGGTGATGTACAAGTCTCTAAATTCCAGGATCAGAAAAACTCCCACAGAACTCAGCTACTTTCTTTAGGCTTTAATTCCTGAAAGACTGACAAAATTTTAAAAAATAATTCAGTGTCTGGTGGATCCCTACTGCTTTTTCTTTGGCCCAGTGGGCCGTGTCTTCTCTGAACTTCCAGTCTTCTCCCAGCATTAAGCACAAGGCTCCAAGTAGAGTAGGTATTAGATGCATAAATTGGTATGAGGGAGAAATGGGTTTAGGTTGGCCTAGGTTGCTCCTGGGTGAAGAGGTTCATCAGTGTTAATGTTTAGTTATTTTTCAGTCCTGTCCGACTCTTCATGAGCCCATTTGGGGTTTTCTTGGCTAGAGAGTGGAGTGGTTTGCCATTTCCTTTTCCAGCTCACTTTATAAATGAGGAAACTGAGGCAAACGGTTAAGTGACTTGCCCAGGGTCACATAGCTCGTTAAGTGTCTGAGGGTAGATTTGACTTTATCTTCCTGAGTTCAGGCCTGACACTCTATCCACTGTTCCAGCTAGCTCCTGATAGTTTTGCTTTAAAGTACATTTTGAAATCTGGTAGAATGAGTCCCTTTTCATCTGTTCCCTTTGTCATAATTCTTCTTGATATTTTTGCCCATCTGCTCTTCTCTAAGAATTTCTTAAGATTAATTCTGCAAATTAGGGGAAGGATTTTGGTGGGAGTTTTTAGCATTTCATCTGTGAATTAATTTGAGAAATAGTGATATCTTTACTATATTTGGTCTTAGCTTTCTTCAGCCCTCAATTCAGATGCTATATCATCCCTGTGAGCTAAAGGAATGAACACAGGAAAGCTGGTTCCAGAACAGCTCACTGCCCAGTCAGCATACACCCATCATTATTCCCCTTCCATAGATCTATATGCATATATGTGCAGTTATATATGTATATACACATATGCATGCTATATATATATGTGTGTGTGTGTGTGTATCAAACATTAATGTATGTATACATAAATGTTGTCAAGGAGATCAGCGTCCCATTTAAAATATCTCTCTCTGCTCTTATTTCTCCTTATCACCTTAGGTTGACTGAAGGCCAATTCAAGTCATTTTGTCCTTGACCTTCAAGCCACTGTGTATTATAAGCTTCTTGAGAGCATCATCTGTGTTAATTTATCTTTGTATTTCCAATGTTGAGCACTGGACCTTGTGTGCAGTGAGGGCTTAAGATTTAGTGGTTGAATTGAATGTGCAATGACTTATATCAGGAATTGAGGGAGATACGATAGTGAGTAAGATAGAAACCTAGCCCCCTAGAAGTTTACAGTTTAGCATATTGTTCTAGATACTGCCTGCACTCCTAAAGTGATCTCTTTGAATATAAAAATTATTCTTACACCTTACACTTACCCTTGCCCTGTACTCTGTAATTCAGTGACACTGGCCTCCTAGCTGTTCCTAAAACAAGACATGCCATCTCCCAAAATACTCTAACTCCTGATTTCTGGCATTTTCACTGACTGTTCCCTGCACCTACAATACTATCCTTCCTCATCTCTGCGTCCTGGTTTCCCTAGCTTTCTTCAAGTCCTACTAAAATCCTAGCTTTTACAGGAAGATTTTTCCCAATCCCCCTTCTTACCTATCCAGTCTTCTTACATGTCAATCCCTTCTAAAGATGCTACTATTCAGCTACACACACCCATTTGTTATTCCTCAGACATCTTACTTCATCTCCCATGCATTTTCACTGCTGTTCCCCCCAGGCATGGATGGCTCTCCCTCATCTCTTTCCTCTTAGCTTCTCTGGCTTCTTTTGAGGCTCAGCTCAAATCCCACATTCCGTAGGTGGCTTTTCTCAGCTCTCCCCATCTGCTCCCCAGAACCTTCCTCTGATCTTACCTCCATTTACATTGTACATATATTGTATGTTCATTGTTACTTATGTATTGTTTTCCCCATTAAGATGTGAGCTTCTTGAAGGCAAGGGTCAGTTCTGCCTTTCTTTGTATCCCCTTCACTTAGAACTGTGGCATACAGTAAGTGCTTGATAAATGCTTGTAAACTGACTCACTGAACTTCCTTCCCTCCCTTTAAAATATTTCTCATTTTAAGGAATGACTCTTTGAGAGGGAAGTGAGATGCATTGGAAAATATATATGATGTAAAAAAAAAGCAATATTATTTAAAAATGTTTCTAAGAGATCATTGATAACTTTGGGGAAAGCAGTTTCAGTTCATTGTTGTGTGTAGAAGACAGACTTCAGACTGTTGATGGATATATGCAAAAGGAGAGGAAGTGTCTTCAATGAATGTAGATAGCTTTTTCCAGGAGTTCAACTAAGAAAGGAAAGAGAGATACAGTATGATAGCTGGAAGGGATAGTAGGGTTCAGTGAAGCTTTTTAAAGAATGAAGTAGACTTGATCATATTTGAAGGCAACAGAGAGAGAATAACCAGGCTGAAGATTAGAGGGGGGATGATTGAAAGAGCAATCTTTTGGAGAAAGTGGGAGAGAATGGGATCAAGGACAAGGAATTGACCTTGGAAAGGAAAAGGGCCACTTTGTTATTCAAAACTAAAGAAAGAGGAAGATATGATGTCATAGGGTTTTGAGGTGAGAATCGGAGAAGAGAGAGTTCAGTGTAGATTGCTCCCAATTTTCCTAGATGAGGCTTGAGAGGGTAGGAGAAAAGGGATAATATGCTTTAGGAGGCTTGAGGAAAGAAGAGAAGGCTTGAAATAATTTCCATAGGGAGATAGAAAATCAAATTAAATATGCTTTATTTTATTTTATCATTACTTTATCACTCTGTTATTCTCTTCTCTCTGTCACATTACTGGTCATTATATTAAAAAGCTGCCATTTTTTGATGCTCCAGGTGCTAAATTTAGAAGATGTTCTTTCCTGGGCATTTAAAATCCCGTAGCAAAGATGTATTATTACACTTCGGCTTGGTATAGGTACATCCTTACAATGACTTGGAGGTTGTTTGGGGTTCTTGAAGCCTAGGCCAGCAAAGAAAAGTTCTGGCAACATTACTAAACTAAAAAGGTTTTGAAAAGTGGGCAGTGTAGTGTTCTTATCATTCAAAGACAAGTCTAAGTGAAGAGAGCACATTACCAGAAGACTGAATACCCAGTGAAGAATTTTTTTGGACATAGTAACCCAGGAATCTACGTAAGGTATTGAGGACTGGCAAACTTTGTCAGTAGGAGGATCCACACATTAAATCACAGATTCTTCTGTTTAAGGTCCTCCCTACTCACACAACATCACCCATCAGACTGTACCTATCACAAGATCCTAAGCATCCACATATATTTCTTATATGCTTTTAAAACTGAATGTAAGAGACCTTAGGGACCATTTGGTACAACCCTCTCGTTTTTCAAATTAGAAAACTATTGAATAAAGAGATCAAGTGAATTGCCAAGCAGGGGTGGGGAACCTGTGGCTTCGAGGCCACATGTGGCTCTCTAGGGCCTCAATCAAAGTTTGGATTCAGTTAAAGGGCCACACTTGAGGACCTAGAGGGCCACATGTGGCCTCAAGGCCATGGGTTCCCCATGCCTGGTAAGGTCACATAGATAATCAATGACAGAATTGAGAATGGAACCTAAATCGCCTGACTCTCAGAGCAGTATCCTTTCTACTATATCATATTGTCTCCTTAGCAGCTCAAGGAACCTGTGTCACTTAGGCCGGGAAAGATCACGATTGAGCCAGAGAAACAATTTCATTCCTCTGTTGACTTTTCCTCCCTTCATTTCCGGCTATTCAAAACCAATTCTCCAGATATCAAAGCTACATACTTCTTTTAAATAACTTACTTCCCCAACCCCATTGTTTTTATTGATAATAGCCATTTCCCTTGACATTAACAATAATAATAACAACAAAAAGGTGTTAAGCAAAACCAACCGACACAGGTACTGACAACATATATAATATTTTGCCTCCATAGTCCCCATACCTCTACCAAAAAGAGGAGAATGAATTCATTATCTGTTTTCTGAGACCTGTTCTTTTTAATCTTTCCTGTAAAATCACTCCTGTGTTAGGTTAACAATGGAATTAATAATTGCACTGCAATTAGTCACTGCAATTAATCCGAGTCCAACTGCCTTTTAAGTGTTCTTTGTGTTTAAGTTATTACAGTCATTTTGTATATCATACTGGTTTTTCTCATTTCACTCTATATCAGTTCATACAAGTCTTCTCATGGTTTTCTGAATTCCTTGTATTTGTCATTTTTTATGGGGCAATAATATTCTATCACATTCATATACTGCAATTTGTTCAACCATTCATTAATCAATGGGAACCCCACTTTGTCCAATTTTTTTGGTCCCATAAAAAATGCTGCTATAAATATTTGGGCATATATGAAACCTTCCTGTCTTTGATATGTTTAGGGCTTATGCCCAGTAGTAACGTTGCTAGGTCAGAGGATATGAGAGGTTAATGACTTGCCTTGTATAATTCCAAATTATTAACCATTACTTTTTGTGATGATTTTTTTCCACTTCAGCAACTTCCTTTACTCTATCATAGGAATCACATGAAATTTTACATTTTCTTTTTATCTTTGCAGATTCTGAAACAGTTGCTAAAAACCAGCAGTCTGCTCCAAAGTGGGAATTTGATGAAGAAATAGGACCTTAGGGAATGATATCAGGAAGACACTAAAGAGGTGATCCCATGGCATATAAGTTTGGGGATCCTTGTGCACGTGAAGGCAGATTAAAAAGAAAGCAAGAAGATCCATCTGGGCAGAAACTGAGGAAATTCCTTTCTCAGGATGGAGATTTCACAGAAATGACCTTTGTCCACAGGAAAAACTCCTTGGTAGAGAGAACCAAGGAATGTAATGAATTTGGTAGAAACTTAAATCCGAACTCAAACTTCATAACACATCGTAAAAAACCTATAGAAGACAAAGTCCATAAGTGTGACACTTGTGGCAAAAATTTCAAATATAATTCAGACTTAATCGTACATAAGAGAATTCATACTGGGGAGAAACCTTATGAATGTGATAAATGTGGGAAAACATTTAGCCACAGCTCACACCTTAGTAGACATAATCAAATTCATACTGGTGAGGGAGCCCATAAGTGTGATACATGTGAAAGAAATTTTAAATACAATTCAGACTTAATTATCCATAAGAGAATTCATACAGGGGAGAAACCCTATAAATGTGATGAATGTGGGAAAACCTTTCGCCAGAGCTCACACCTTAATAGACATCATAGAATTCATACTGGAGAGAAACCTTATGAGTGTGATGAATGTGGAGAAGCTTTTGGACTCAAATCATACCTTTTTTTACATGAGAGAATTCACACCGGAGAGAAACCTTATAAATGTAATGAATGTGGAAAGACATTTAGCCAAAGCTCAACCCTTATTCAGCATCAACAAATTCATACTGGAGAGAAGCCCTATCAGTGTAAGGAATGTGGAAAAGCTTTTGGATTTAAATCACATCTTATTTTGCATCAAAGAATTCACACTGGAGAGAAACCTTATAAATGCAGTGAATGTGGGAGAGCTTTTAGTCGGGCCTCAACACTTATTCAACATCAAATAATCCATACAGGAGAGAAACCTTATAAATGTAATGAATGTGGGAAAGCCTTCAGTCAAAGCTCACCATTAACTCAACATCAAAAAATTCATGCTGGAGAGAAACTCCATGAATTTTTTCAATATGACAAAGCCTTTAGTCTAAATTCAAGCCTTTTTCAACATCAGTGAATTCACACTGGAGAAAAAAAAACATGAATATAACAAATGTGAAAAAATTTTAATCAGAG
This sequence comes from Trichosurus vulpecula, assembly GCF_011100635.1. Lineage (NCBI taxonomy): Eukaryota > Metazoa > Chordata > Mammalia > Diprotodontia > Phalangeridae > Trichosurus > Trichosurus vulpecula. The sequence continues at coordinate 83,474,001 of NC_050573.1, forward strand.
CTCTAGACCTTTTCTACATCAGAGAATTTACACTGGAGATAAACCATACAAATGTGCTGAAGTTGGCAAAGCTTCTGCTTTCAACTCTTACCTTACTCAACATCAGAAATTCATACCTGATAAACAACTTAAAGCATTGTAAATGGGGAAAATCCTTTAACTGGAGCTCAACCTTTACTTAACAACAATAAATTCACATGAGAGAGAAATCTCAGTATGATTAATGTAGTTAAGCCTTTAATCAGAGCTTGCAATTTAGCCTACATTAAAGAATTTATATTGGAGAGAAAACTCATCAGTGTAATGCATGTGGGGAAATCTTGTAATCAGTCATTCAAAAAGTTTTATTAATTGCCTCCTATGTTCCAGGCACCTTGCTGGGTGCTGACAGTACAAATAGAAAAGTGAGACAGTCTTTACCTTCCAGGGATCTTCATACAGCATCATAAAATTTACACTGGAAAGAATCCTCTTGAGTGCAATAGATGTGAGAATGCCTTTGTTCAAAGCTCAAGCCTTATTATATGCCAGCAAGTTCGTAATGGAGAGAAATCTTGTGTATAGTGAATATGGAAAAGCTTTTAGTTATAATTCAAAATTCTCCATTAGAGAATTTACACTGGAGAGAAACTCTATGAATGTAGGAAAGCCTCAAGCTTCTTCCTCACCTTACTGAAGATCATAAAATTCATACTGGGGAAAAACCTTATAAATGTAATAAGTTTTCAGAAAGCCTTCAGTTGGGTTTCAGATAAACATGTTGGAGAAAAGTTCTATCACTGTAAAGAATGTAAAAAAGCCTTTAGTCAAAACTCACAATTTATATTCCATCAGAAAATTCGTACTGGTGATAATTCCCATAAATGTAACCTGGAAAGTATTTCATTTGGATATTGTTTTATTTGGCAACATGAAATTTATATTGAATGAAATCAAAAAGCATTTATGTACTTATTATGTGGCCAGCTACTGTGTTAAGATGATACAAAAACAAAGACAGTCCTGTCCTCAAGGAACTTACATTCTGAAAGGGGAGGACAATACAGATTGGGGAGCAGAGGCTAAGATGAAGCACTTTGGCTCTCAATGTGTGTGTGTGGGGGGGCGGCATTGGGGAATAGATTGGCACACCTCTTCCAGGTATCAAGGGCAGAGTTAATTTGATTGTGATTCCAGAAAAGGAACAGAGTAGAATACATGTAGGGTGTCAAGGGTGATGGATGTTGAAAAGATGGCTGGGAATAAGGAATGAAGTGAAGCATGGCTGGGGTTTCCCTGAACTATTGAAGAGACTTTATGAACATAAAGAATGGGATAAAGGTGTCAGTGATACAAGTGGTCCCTAATTTACATATGCCAGACCCAAGAACATGCTTTACATATAAATGGCCACCTAGGAATCCTACTTCAGCCCTATCTTTCCTTACCTTTCCTAAGGAAGTCTAGGATAAGTGGAAGAATCAGTATTGAGGAAGGTGAACCCTATTCATTTCACCTTTCTTCCCCACATTGGTAGAGTCAGTTCAATTCCACAAATATTTATTATGTATGTACTGTGTGCATTATGTTAGTTTCTGGTGATACCAAGTTGAAAAATGACATGGGTTCTATCCATGAGGGGATAGTTATGATATGTACACAGATAAGTACGCAGTGCAGAATGTGTTAAGGACAAAGGAGAGATCCAAAGTTCCATAAGAGATTTGAAGAGTAAGAAACAGTTTTCAACTGTGATGAAATAAGAGAGGCTTTGTGAAAAGCCTAGGGATTGAATAATCAGAATCCCCAGTTTCCATTTTATCTGCTAATTCTGCCTTGATCCCCATTCTGCTCTCTTCAGAGATTTACCCCTTTATAAAGTTCCCAAGATCACCTGAGTCTGACTTTTCCTTTGAAACATAAATGATTCTTCAGTCCTTCCTCTCCTTAGAGATTGAGACTTTGTAGGGAAAAAAAATGAGAAAAGCAGGTTAGGGAGTGGCCTGAGGCAGACTTTCCTCAGTATCTATTTTTATTCATTACTGGCAGTAAAAAAATATGTTCACAAACCTTAATTGGGCTTTGTGTTTGCTTCAAGCACAGAAGAACAGCTTTTGAGTTAGAGGATTCTTCTGTAGTGAATGAAGGAAGAAAACAACTGGAGGTAGAAGCTATGTGGGTGATAGCAGTGGGAGAGGAAATAGGCAGACAGATCCTTGGGACCCACAAATGAAAAGAAAAAGTGCACTGGGAAGTGGAAATGGCAAGAAATCTTGGGACTAGGGGAGTTCCACCAGCAAGAATCTCTGGTTCCCACATCTCCTTGCCCTTCAAACTGCCCTGACTCATTCCCCACCTCACCCTATGGTTCCCATACTTTTTCTACCCCTTACCTCCACCAGTGCTGCAGTCTGTGCCCTGGGCCACAGGAGCTATCACCAATGACTTCAAGTTTGGTGAATCCCATTGAAACAAGGTTAACCATTATGATTATATTGTGAAGAAGTGGAAGAGTTCCCAGTCCCACTATAGTGGATGGAACTGTGCTTCTGGTGTTCAACCTGGAACTTGACACATTGTCCATAAACACTATTACATATGTCAATTAAATTCTGTGGAACCATCAGTACTATTCTTCAGGTACATTATGAGCTTTGGAGCATCTGTGAACTTAACTACCATTAATAATGTTGATTTAATGGGAAAATGCATTCTGAGTTTCTCTTTGAGGTTTACAAAGTATTTTACTAGCTTCATTTTAAAGATGACAAAACAGGCTCACAGGTATTAAATAATTTATTTGGGGTTATACAGGTAGTGAGTATCAAAGTCAGGATTCAAACCTAGCCCTCCAGACTCCCAAGACCACTTTCTACTATATTGCTTTACCTTTCAACTGAAATAGTTGTTCTGACTTTCTGTTCTAATTCAACTGGAATGTAGCTTCTGTGAAAGGAAATAAAGAACAATATGCTTGGAAAGGTAGGGTGGAGCCAGATTGTGAATGGACTGAAATGCAGAACAGTGGAATTTGTAATTTGTCCCAGAGGTAATAGAAAATTGAGGTAGCTAGGTGGCACAGTGGATAGAGTGCTGGGCCTGAAGTCAGGAAGACTCATCTTCCTGAGTTCAAATCCAGCCTCAGACACTTACTAGCCATATAACCCTGGACAAGTCACTTAATACTGCCTTAGTTTCCTCATCTGTAAAGCGAACTGGAAAAGGAAATGGCAAACTACTCCAGAATCTTTGCCCCAAAAAACCCTAAATGGGGTCACAAAAAGTCTGAAATGACTGAAAAATGATAGTTACTGAAGGTTCTTGATCAGGCGATTTTGCTATATATTTGAATAGCATTTTGTAAAAGTTAACTGATGGTAGTTCAGTGGAACTGGGGCTCTAGCCCTTTGCCTCATCATTTATTTTAGGAGGAGGTTATTCAGGAGGCTTCTGCTTTCCTCTGTATTTTTAAAAATGTTTCACTGTTGCTACTTTCTTTCTTTTGGGGGGGGTATTGCTATCCCTAGCCCCCCTAACTTCTCACCAAAAAAGATTTCCCCTGAAATATGTATGGTCATGTGCTATATTTTTCCAGGAGAGATGTTTGTTGTGCTCTAGGGTTCATCGCAGTGAGTACTGTGCTGAGTACTGTGATACTTGTGAACAGCAACATTTGCCCTGGTGTGTTGGTAAGCAAAATGGGCTCTTAGCACTTAGTTCAACAAGTGCCCTTGAAAAGTTTGGCTTGTTTCCTTTGAGTAATTCAGTGTATTTCATTGAGCCTTACTAGGTGCTAAGCCCCAGGCCCAAACCCCTATTAGGTGTAAAACCTATGTGAATGTGGATTGGTGACTAAGGTGGGGCCCAAGGTGGGGCTAACTCAGGGGAGGGCCTAGTTTACAAATGAGTTTGACTGATAGGTTTGGGACATCAGAGGCTCTTAGACCATGTGGGTTTAAGTTGCCTCTTTGTGACGATTTTAGATCACTGGGTGAATCACATGTGTGACTCACCCCTGACCCTGAAAAAGATATAAAACCAGGGTTTGACCTTCTCTTCTTTGGAGCTCTTTCCCACAGCAGTGGTGACGCTGGGCCAGCCCTTGTTCTGAGCTCCCGGGCTGAACCTAGATGTTGGTAACTATGAATTGTATTGGGTCTGTCTGTTTGTAATTTGTTGAGGGCTCTCACTCGTGATGGTGCTGATGTAGAGACTCCGGGCAGCTGTAGCTTAGGAGCCCTCCAACTTGTAACCCAGATGCTGGGACTTTGTTAAACTCTGGTAACTAGGTATTGGGATTTGAATCAGACAAGGTCTGTCTGTTGATGTTTGTACTTTGTATTTTATTCTGAAGTTTGGGGTGCTGGCTTTTTCCCCTGAACTAAGTGAATGATATTTGTATGCTGAATTAAAAGTAAGCTTGTCAACCCCTTTGTGTGGGACAATAATCCCCCAAAATGAAAGAACAATCAGAGGTTTCTCAAGTTAAAGACAGAGGCTTTATTTGCAAGTCTCACACGAGAATTGGGCATCGTCCACTCCAGAATGTCTGGAGTGGGGAGGCAAGTTTCAGAGGATAGGCAGTTTATATACCTCTGAAAGGGCCCCCTCAAAAGCCCCCTTACATAACAATTCTAAGAAGCCCCAAAAGCCCCCTTATATAACAATCCTAAGAAGCCCCATTACAATAACAATTCTAAGAAGCCCCCAAACCGCCCCCCCTTCTGGACCTCCATCCCCATCCATGGGGGTTGTTGGCCTCACATTCTTGAAACAAAGAAAGATTCTTAATCTAACACCTTAACCTCAAACTAACAGACGGCAGCTACAGGTGGTATTCACCCTATGAGTATGCAGGATGTGGATATATGTGGTATATGTGCAAGTTTAAGCAGGAGGGAAAGGGGGAGTTTAATTCTTAAACTTAAAGATATAGTTCAGGCATTATGGAAGCTAAATTATTAAGTATCCTCTTTTCCCTAAATGGGAGACTTTCATTCATCTCACTCAATTCCTCCCCTTATTCCCTAGTTGAAAGTCTCTCACACCAAACTTGGTAAACTTCATCAGCTCTCTCATCAGTTTGGTCCCTACCCCCATCAGGGGTCAATTCCCATTCTTGACCCCTCAAAAATCATCAGCCTCATGGACCCAGTGGGGTCCTCTAACTTAATCATTTTGGAGAGTGTCTTATGCACAGTGGCTGTAATTCATCGCATCGTGCATGGTAGGCAAACAGGGAGCAATATAACTCCACTTAGTGCCGCTAGTAAAAATCATAGAACCTGTTTCTACCAGGTTCCTCCAAACCAGGACCACCATGATGCGCTGAGTGGGGGAGACCAGGTCTGGACTGGAACATGGGCAATTTTTCTAATCTCTTCGTCAATGTATCTTACTGTTTTGCCCTACATCATCTATTGTCATACAACAAGTGGACAGACTGAGCTTATCACATAGTCCCCCCTTCTTCAGCCAAGAAGTAGTCCAGCCTATGCTGCAAAGTAGCATCCCTGTCTGATTTAAGCAATACTTCCCTTCACGGGTCTCTGTTAGAGGCCGAGTATGTTTCTCTGTTCCTGGCCAAGTTGGCATACCCAGGTGGACTTCAGACCTTTTACTAAGTATCTGAGCCAGGCTTACAGGAACAGGGACCCAGGGCCAGCTCTCCAACTGCTGGGGTCCTCCACAGACCCAACAATAAGTCAAATTAAAGGTTTGGGCTACAGTTTCCATTAATTGTTCAAGACTTTTTCTGAGGGAGCCAAGGGATGGAGGCTGGAGAGGACAGTCCTAGCAGAAGGGCAAAGGTTAGGAAAGTCCTCATTTGTACTTACAATTCACGTGATTCAAGAGACTGGGGAGAAGGTAGTTTTGACTCAAAGTCCAGAATACATTTAGAATTATCCAACCCAGGAGGGTCACCATGCATATCCACTGAGAGCCCAAGTCCCTTTACTCCAAGGAGAAAGGTTGGCACCAAAGATGAAGCTTTAAGTCCTTTGGGTCCTTCGGGTCAGTTTTCTCAACAGTCCGAACCATCAGAAGTGCAATTGGTCCTTTTACTCCAGTATGGTGTGTCTAACCTCTTTCCAGAGCCTGCACTGTGGTATCTGAGGTTAGCAGGATCTGGAATGGCCCTTCCCAGCTGGGAGTGAGTTTATCCTCTTCCAAGATTTGCTCAGAACCCAGTCTCCTGATTTGTACCTGTGAACTATGAATCCCAGAGGTGGAGTTTGAGCAATTAACCCTTTAAGCTGTAAAGAATGCAAGTGCCTTGTCAAGGAAGATATATCTATTCTCTCAGAAACTTATCTCTCTGGTTGCACAGTGGATCCTAACTCCCCTTACTTCTGCTGGGGTAGGGGTGTCCAAAAAGGAGCTTATAAGGGGAGAATCCCATGTCCCTTTGAGGCTTGGTTTGAATTCTGAGGAAGGCTAAGGGTAGACATTTAGTTCAGGGTAGCTGGGTCTCTAAGGCCAGTTTAGTGAGTTGTCTCTTAATCTCCTGATTCATTCTTTTGACTTTGCCAGACAAGGGAAGGTGCTAAGGAGTATGGAACTCCCAGATAATATCCAAGGCCTGAGCCAAGGACCGCAGTATTATAGCCGTAAAATGGGTCCTTTGGTTTGAATCAATCCGTTCTACCATCCTATACTTTGGAATTATGTGCTCCAGTATGACCTTACTCACCACTGGAGCAGTGGCCCGAGGTAAAAGAAAGGCCTCTACCCAGGAGGTTAAGTGGTCCACTATGACCAGCAGGTATTTAAGGTGACCTACATGAGGGCAGCTCACTCAGTGAAGTCCACTTGCATGCTTTGGAAAGGTCTGAGACCCAAGGGCCTGCCTCCTGCTGAGCCTGGCACAACACAGACTTGTTTGTCCTTCGACACACAAGGCACCCGTCCACCAGCTGTCATGCTAGAGTGTAAAGAGCAGGCAATACATACTGGGTCAGGACCGCATCACACAGGTTTTGAACATCCCAGTGGCTGCCTTGATGTAGGTATTGCAGGACTTGCCTCATACCTGCTTTAGTCAGTACCTTTCTTCCACCTGGGAGTAGCCACTGGCCATCTTTCTCTTGGGCCCCTAAGGTCAGTGCCTTTTGAGCCTCTTCCTTGGTAAAGGAAGCAGAAGGGAGGTTTGGGGGAAAGGAGGAGATTAAAACCAATAGCTGTTCTGGCAACTCAGATCCTGCTGTCCCCGATCCTTCTTGCCTCCCTGTCGGCAAAGCGATTGCCTCTCGCTTCAAACGATTGTCCAACTTGGTGACCACTCACATGAATTATTGCTATGTGGTCGGGTAGCAGCAAGTTTTTTAAGATATGTTGGGTCAATGTACTGTGGGCTAGCTCATTCCCCTTCCATCCATAAATAAGTTTATCCCCCCCCCCAAGGGATAGGGGACTCTTGTAGATCCCCCGCTCCCCCAGGGGCTAGTGAACTAGCTCCTGGACATAGTTTACAAGGGGTCCCAGCAACTTGACACAATAGTGAGATTTAACCTGGACCCCAAGAAGGGGTTAAATGCTATATACATGTATTTACATAGTAGTAGCAGCAGTAATAGTAGTGTTAATGACAGTAGTAGCAGTAAAGGTAATAATGCTGGTGCCCTGTTCTATATGAGCAGAACCAACCAGATAAAACTTTACACAGTTCTCTTCTTTATTTGCATACAGTAGTCAATTAACCATTTTAGGTTTTAGCACTAAAACAACAATCAACAAAATAACCAAAATATTCTGATATTATTAATTCCTAAGTACTAAACAATTCTTAAATTTGATCACAAAACCTCTTCCACTCAATTAAAAATAAAGAAAACTAAACATACTTCTGTAAATACTTGATTTAGACAGTAACTCCAATAGTTCAGTTAACAGTCTCACAAATTTCATACATGATAGCAAAACCATTTTTAACTGAAAATCCCCTTTAAATAGAAACAAAACTTGATACAATTGTTTACCAAATTATGCAATAAAGGAAATTTTTAGAAATACAATAATGCCATAAAAAATTATCATCTATTTAAACTTTTAAAACCAAAACCAATTAATTACCACTCTGGTGGCTTTACTCTTAGATGTGTTCTGAAGTTGCAGTTGCCTTACAACGGAGAATTATTCATTTCATCATCATTGACATAAACCTCCCATCAAAGAAAATCCACATAAAGTTAATAAATACGAAGCAATTATGTTTAACTTGAAACAGTTTACATTCAGATAGAGATAGCACTCGTTTTATGCCAAACATTTTGCCAAGTATTTTCACAATCATGTGACTCCCATAATATCCCTGGGAGTAATTTCCACCACCATCTCCTTACTGAACGGTGAACTAAAGTAAATAGAGCTTTGTTGGAGCCATACAATTAATAAATTTCTTAATGCCAAATATATACTTTCATGTCCACATTTTTTTTTCTTGAAAGTTTTACAAAGTTTTTGGAATCACCTACTGTAATCAGGTCAGTTTAAAATGTGCTGGGCTAGCATTCCAACTAGTCCTTTTTGGCCCCAGTAAAAAGCAAACCTAAAGAATTTGAATCAATGCTGAAGCAATTATGATCAGCTTTCCCTCCAGGTAGACACCTCTGGAGCTTGACAATTAATTAAACAGTAATAATCATAACTCACAATAACCAATATCTTTACCATAGCCAGTATCTACGGTATATTTAATAGAACCCACCCACGGATATAGGCCAAAAGGTGGGTGGGCACAATTCCTTCTATCTCTCTATAGCCTTATTTATTGGTCTCTAAGTTAGGCTATCAGTCTTTCACTCTAAGCTTCCTGCTTAAGATCTTTGTTTGCTAAACTTGCTTTAGTGCCAAATGGTAAAATAAATTCTAACCTTTCTTAAGCTTTAATTTGGAAGTGATTTTTGAAACAACCAGAATGAGTTCGTTTCCTTTCCGGTTTGGGGTCTTAGTTCATAAAACTTTTCTCTTTGGGTGGACTTTGATTAAAGCCCCTTCAAAACTATATAACCTAGACGATAAAATACTCTCTCTCCTCTCTGCCACCCACCTGCTCTTCTAAGGAGACTGGAGTCAGAGAGAAACAGAGAGACAGATCACACACTCACTCCACACAGAAACAAACACAGAAACGGATATAAACAAAGGGTGACAAGATGGATCCAGAAAGCTAATTTATTCAAAATTTTTTTTGGGGGGGTCCCCCTTTTCCAAATATATTTCAGCTAAAATAACTATATTTAACCATTTTCTTCCTATCCTTTCCCTTATACTTTGGCAATTCATTCCAATTTTATTTTTGCAATCAATTGCCTAGAGGACTATCTACAGGTACCTCACACTTATACTCCAACTGCACAATTTTAGACTGCTCTTTCCCCATCATCAGGGGTTTTACGGGAGTCGTCACCGAGCTCCCCAAGTCAAAAAGACTCAGCCGAATTACCGAGGGAGGTCGCTCGCCCTCAGTCACCAGTGAAGCCTACTCAGCGGTGTCCTTTCACTGAGGTATTAACTCCGTACTTTGGTCTGTGGACTACCAGAAGTCCACTGCAATGCCAATTACCTCCAGACCCCCAAGCGCTTACCTCCAGGTTGTACGTGTACAAGTTTCCTGACTGCTCACACTCACCGGCTGGCCAGAATTTCAGTCTCACATATGTAAGCCAAATTATTGTTGGAGTTTTAATAAGCAGTCTGTCTTACTGAGTCCCTCTCTCCAGTTGCTCCCCTCAGCCAGGCAGCTCCACTCCCCTTGGATCCAAAACCTCCAGGAAACCCCGGTGCGCGCTAGGTTGTGGCTCCAATAAAAGGGGTCTGCCTTAGTCAAGAGTTTTCCCGGGTTTCGGCTCCAAAACTGTGTGGGACAATAATCCCCCAAAATGAAAGAACAATCAGAGGTTTCTCAAGGTAAAGACAGAGGCTTTATTTGCAAGTCTCACACGAGAATTGGGCATCGCCCACTCCAGAATGGTCCGGAGTCGGGAGGCAAGTTTCAGAGGATAGGCAGTCAGTTGATATACCTCTGAAAGGGCCCCCCCAAAAGCCCCCTTACATAACAATTCTAAGAAGCCCCAAAAGCCCCCTTACATAACAATTCTAAGAAGCCCCATTACAATAACAATTCTAAGAAGCCCCCCAAAGCCCCCCGCTTCTGGACCTCCATCCCCATCCATGGGGGTTGTTGGCCTCACATTCTTGAAACAAAGAAATATTCTTAATCTAACACCTTAACCTCAAACTAACAGACAGCAGCTACAGGTGGTATTCACCCTATGAGTATGCAGGATGTGGATATATGTGGTATATGTGCAAGTTTAAGCGGGAGGGAAAAGGGGGAGTTTAATTCTTAAACTTAAAGATATAGTTCAGGCATTATGGAAGCTAAATTATTAAGTATCCTCTTTTCCCTAAATGGGAGACTTTCATTCATCTCACTCACCTTCACGTAGTTTTCCTTAGTTCAGCAGATCAAAAGAACTTGTACTTTTGCAGCATGCTGGCAGTTTTCTGGGTGCTGGCTGTTGGTGGATCTTACACCGCCACAGAAGCTGCTAGCCGGATTGTTGAAACACCTGGCCAAGTCTTGCTGACAGGGAAATTTTTTTTTTTTTGATAGCTCCCGTGACACTGGCAAACATCGTACTGAACACATATCTCGCCATGGGAACCAAAATCAATTTAACAGACATTTATTGTTGTTTAACAGCTAGCTTAATGTTAATACTCAGTAATCTGTCGAAGTTATTTCCATAGTTGCATTTGTCAATCTTGTCTGATTTTGAAATATATGTTGGGAAGAATTTGTCTTAGGAGAGGCTTCAGTGTTACAGACCAAAACCTGTTAAAGCTAGCTATACCAATACTAATGCCAAAAAGTTTCAGTTTCCTCAGACTCAAATAGCAGATCCAATCCTCCCCTCAGATCATATAGGCTTTTCTTTAGCTCACTTTACCTTATGGGTCTCTCCATGTCTAGGGCAAGGGTTCTTAACCTGAGTTCCACAGACATCCATAGATTGTAGGGGGTTCATGAACTTAGAACTTCTAATATTTTTTTTTAATGCTGAAAACAATAAGCCTTTATTTTCACATATGAATAAACCCTATTTCTCCTTTTTTCATAGTTTTTTTTCCAATTTTTTTTTATTTTAATAAATTTCTTTATTTATTTTTAGTTTACCACGCATGGTTCTACACAGTTTTGAGCTCCAGTCTTTCTCCCCTCCCTCCTCCCTCCCTCCCCAAGACGGCATGAAGTCCCATACAACTGTCATGTATAACTTCGCATTGAATTAACCTATGCACCAGTCAAGTTGCGGAGAAGAATTTTGACCAATGGAATGAATCATGAGAAAGAAGAAACAGAACCAAAAAAAAAAAAAACAAAAAAAAACCCCAAAAACAAAACCAAAAGAGAAGCAGAAAAGGCGAGCATGTAGTGTGCCTCAGTCTACATTCAAACTTCGCAAGAACTTCTAATATTTTGATAACTATAATTCAATATAATTGTTTTCCTTTGTAATCCTATGTATTTAATTTTATGCACTTAAAAACATTATTCTAGAAAGGGTCCATCCATAGGTTTCACCATACTGCTAAAGGGGTCCATGACACAAAAACTGGTCTATGGGATAAAAGGTATGGGACTCTCCTTCTTTTGTTAGGTCTGGCTCCTGTTCCCTCCCTCCTCCACCAAAATCTCACAGCCCCCTAAGGAATGCAATTCTCATTTTTTCTCTCTCAAATTACTATTCAACAACCAAGCCAGTTCAGGTTACTGGTAATTCAAGTGTTTTTATAACAACCTTAAATAACAGAACTGGCAAAAATAAACAATTAGGAAACAATTCATCTAAAAGCTGGCTACATGGTGCTAGAGCTTAATGTGAACAAAATTGGCCTCATCTTTTCTTTCAGTCCAATGGTCACACCAGTGGATGGTGGTAGAAATGACAGAGATGAGTTCAGACTGGTAAACAGCAGGTTGCTTTTCTGGTCAGAAACAGAAGGGGGGAAACAGTATTAGTGACCAATTATGTCCATCTCACCAGGCCCTCCATTATTTGATGACCCCAATTAAATGTAATCTCATCTTGACTACAACTTTCTCCACTCTCATGCTTCAGGCTCTCTGACCTCCACTAGAGTCTGTAGGGCAGTGGCCACTGGCTATAACTCAGCTCTCAGCTTGTATAGTCTAGGATGCAATTCTGGCCAGGGCTTTATCCAGATCTCCAGTCTCTCCAAAATGGCTGTTCTTCTTTTTGGAAATAAGTCTGGTTCTAACACATGGGAACCTGTGGAACTGAGTAAACATCTGCCTGCCTATAGGCAAGTATTTTGAGTGCCTCAAATTTCCACAGTAATGTTTCCGGAATAGGGCAAGCCTAGAGTTAACACAAGACAAAAAAAATCAATAGTGGTTCTGCTAATACCAAAGATAAGAAGAGAGTAAGAAAGGACCTGGATGAGTTCAAGTTAATAGGCCTAGAAGTACAGCATGGCATGGTGGATAGCAATGTTGCATTCGGAGTCAGGAAGACTTCCTACTATAAATTCAAATCCTGCTTCACACACTTAATGTGAGACCACAAGCAAGTCATGAAATCTCTCTAAGCATCAATTTCCTCATCTATAAAATAACAGCACCTAGAGCTCACCAGGTTTTAAGGATCGAGTGAGATAAACCATTTTATAAATCTGAAAGGGCTATGCCAATGCTAGATATTATTATTACTATTGTCATTATTAACAATGTTAAGCAGATGAAGTACATTTTAGGATACTGGAATACTGGATACTACCTTTTAGGAGTGGAAGATGTAATTGATGAGCCATCATAGATTTCTCAGTGATTTGTAGAAAATGGGAGAGGCAATAGAGGACTGTAGGAAGTCAAATTCCTAATTTCAAAAGGGAAAGATGATGCAGTCTGCTAACTGTAGGACAATGAATTTTACTTAAATCCACTGCAAAATTCTGGAACTACTAAAGGGATGGTTAATATCTAGAAAAGGAACAGATAATCACAAAGAGCCACCATATCTTCATCAAAAGCAGGTCATTTCGAACTAATCTTATTTTTTTTTCTGCCGCAGTTACTAGATTCGTAGATCAGAGGAATCTCGTAGGTATAGTTGACTTAGATTTTAGTGTCTCATTCTATTCTTGTGGGAAGTATGGAAAGGTATGACCTGGACAATGGCTGAAAAACTAAATACAAAGATTTAAGTTTAGTGTGGTGGAAGTTCTCCAGTGTGTGGAGGTGGTATCCTAGGTATTTTTGTTCCTGTACTATTTACAGTTTTTCAATGATTTGAATAAAGAAATAAAAGACATATTTATCAAATTTGGAAATGATACAAAGCTAGGAAGAATGGCTAATGTATTAGATAACAAGATCTTCACCGGCTAGAACGATGATCTGAATCAAGTAAGATAGAATGAAATAGGAATAAATATAAAGTCTTACACTTGACTTCAAAAAATTGACTTCATATGTTCAAGGAAGGGGCATGGGGGTATAGTTTAGCAGTTCGTCTGAAAAAGAACTAGTGGCTATATGATTTAATACTGCTAATGTAATGTAGGATACATTAACAGGCACAAGTGTCCAGAACCAAAGAGGTGAAAATTCCTCCCTGACCAGTGCACATCTAAAGTATTGTGTTCTGGAAACTACATTTTAAGGACATCAGTTAGCTGTAGTCTATCCAGAGGAGGGCAGCTGAGATGATGAAGGCTCTTGAGTTCATGTTATATGTGAAACAGAGGGGCTGAGGATGCTTAACATGGTAAAGAAAAGGGGGGTGGTGCATGTGCATGATAGCTATATTCAAATATCTGAAGGACTGTCACATAGAAAAAGGAAAAATACTTGTTCTGGCTGGCTCTAGAAGAAAAAAGTGAAAGTTGCAAAAGGGCTGGTTTAGGCTTAATTTGAGGAATATCTTTCTAACAACCAGAGCTATTCACAAGTGGAATAGGCTTCCTCACTTAGCGGAGTCCTTCTCATGGGAGGAAAATTCAGCCTCAGACACTTACTGGAAATGGAGCTGGAACTAACTGGAAGTAGTTGTATTTTCAGTTGGGAAATGCTATTTCCTCCTCCTCCTCTTTTCCCTCTGTCCATGTGGGGAATCATACCCTTACATGTGGGTGTTCTGTCCAAAGGAATATTAATTTTGAGATCACTTATACTTCACAAGACATCTTGGGTTTGGGGGTGTGTGGAACGAGTGAAGACCTCTCGTAAAAAGGAACGAATTAGATAAATAGAAATAAGTAGGATAGCAAGTTACTTAGATATTCTCCTTTCTGTAAGGCTGTTTCTCTACTTAGATATCTTTCCTTCTGCATTCTGCAAGATAAGCTAGTGACCGTAAGGCCCCTGAGGTTAAGAACAGGACACAGGATGCTCACATCCTGTGTATTTACCTAATGGCGAGAGGCCTGAAAGAAAGAAGGGTTGAGGTGAATAAGTCAGCAACCATAAAATCCTCTGAAAGTATGGATAGGACACAGGATGCTCACCCCCTGTGTATTGACCCCAGGATAAGGGACCCTCAGATCAGCAGAAAAATGGATGAAAAGCCGGAAAGCCAGGTGCAATGTAGACATGCAAGACCAGTTAGGTATGAATGATGGGAGACAAGGTGTAAGGGTGGTGGGGATATCCATCACAGATGTAAGGGTGATGGGAAAGGCTAGTTTGCCACAGATGTGAAGATGAAGTAACCAACAACTAGCTTCTGCCTGTCGCAGATAACCAAACTATTTGTTCATTGTCATTGTCATTAAGATAGATTTATCACTTCAGATTGATTGGAAAATGGGATAAGAATGGTGGGAAGGTTATGTCCATCACCTGCTTGTCAAAAATAACCATACTGTTTGTTCCTTGCCATTGTCCCTAGGATAAATTTATCGCGTCCAGATTGTACCCTCAAAGCTTATGTCTGCAAGCTGAGAGGAAGGAGGTTGGGAGGGGGAATTGCGGTTAGGGACCTATATAAACACCCCAATTTTCTGTGTCCAGCGCGCTCTGACACTGAGAGAACCCCGGTGCTCCTGGTGTCCGAGTTGCCCTTTCCCGCGGGATCGTAATAAATTTTCCTTTCTACTTTCACCTTGAGATGCCTCTGTTTTTAATTCTTGGATTCGTAAATCCATGCCAAACAGTTGGCTAGATTTGTTTCTTCCCTACTTATTTATTGTATCATTGGTTTGGGGTTTTCCCCCCAGAAAATTGGGAAAATTAAATCTTTTGTTTCATGTAGTTTTCATTCATGATTTCTTAAAATATAGCTCTGAAAAACCAGGCTTTAGTAAAACTCATTGGAATTCAAAGGAAGTTATTTGATTATGCCTTTAAACTCAAATCATTCCAGCTCTCACTGACTGATCAATAATAATTCCCAGCCCAAGCCTCGCTTGCTCTTTGAGTTTTGATGGCTCAGAGTGAGCAAATTGAGATAGCAATTGTTTCTGTTCTGGCCAGAAACCCTCTTCCCCTCCCAGATAAATTCTTTTGTGAAGGCAAACTAGGCTGTCTTTCACCTCAATTCTTATCTAGTCTTGAATTACTGAATAGGTGATGCCTTGGATAAACTGAGACCTGGGAAAGACCTTAGCTTAAAAAGGCCAAGGTCTCCCACTGCATCCAGGGCCCTCACCAGTCATCCTGACCTATGTCTTGCCACTGGACTCCAAATGACTCTGGAGGAGAGAATGAGGCTGATGACTTTGCACAGTTCTGCCTCATTTAAATCCAGTTCACTTGCAAGTCAAGACATCACCCTCCTGACGTCACTGGTCCTCTTTGAGAACAAGGATGAACAATAGCAAAGCAGAAGCCCATATTTAAGTCAGTCAAATAGATCCCTGTCACATAAATTTTTGTAACTTGTACCAAATATTTTTGACATGAATCAACCGTTTATCACTGTGAAACATATGAAATAGTTAAGTTTTCACACAGCTGGAATTATAGAACCACAGTCTTGTTGCAGACAGGAACTGTTCAAATAAGGGTCCCAACCAATCAGCAGTGAATGGAAGGGGCTGAGAGACCATAAACTCAGGGGTCCTATGCAAACGGGCTCAAACTGGCAGGGGTTAATCCCAGCTCAGTGACTTCTTGCTACTGAGCATGCTTAATAAACCCCATGCATATTACCTTCCACACCCCGCACAGAATTGGGACTTCATTAGGTGAACATGAGTCGCATGACCAGGGAGGGGAACATATCAAGGAGTTACATGAGGTGGGTGTATAAAGAAGATTGTAACCTGGAAGTATCAGGACCAATCCTGATCTAAAAGGGAGGAGTTATGATTATTAATCCCATAAAGCTTGCTCTTGCTTCTGTACTCCACACACTCACCCTTACTAAGCGGGTGTATCCACTTCTTGTGAGAACCGCAGGGAAAAGTCCTTCAGCCTCTCCAATAAAATTAATAAAAAAAGGCTTGAGACACTAACTCTGAAGGTGAGTCTGGGGACTCCTTTATAACATCACCATGGGTATAGAAAAGAAAAATAAACCATGTTTAACAAAGTAAGCACCCTGCCCCAAGTTTCCCCGGTCAACTTTTTTTTTTGGAGAGGGGAAGGCAGGGCAATTAGGGTTAAGTGATTTGCCCAGTGTCACACACCTAGTAAGTATGTCAAGTGTCTGAGGCCAGATTTGAATTGAGGTCCTCCTGACTCCAGGGGCAGTGCTCTTCTCACTGCACCACCTAGCTGCCCCTTTCAGTCAACTTTTAATAGAGAAAATACTTCCAAATTTTTATTACCAACTTCACAATTTTCAAGGTTTACTAAAACAAGCAAAATATTTCACCTTAACAGAAACACAAGACAATCACTGACAGGGAAATAGGATGTGGGATAAATAGTTGAATTAACCCATTTGTAGCAAAATAGATGGAAGACTATCCCATCTTCAGATTTGAAATTTCCCTCCAGCATGTTTAATAATGCTTTAAAATTTTAAGTTCTAGTCAAAGGTACCTCATTATCATCATATTAATAAAGTTTCTCTTTGTGAATTCTCTGATGTTCAACAAATTTCAGGCTCTGACTAAAAGCTTTCCCACACTTGTTACATTTATAGAGTTTCTCTCCAGTGTGAACTATCTAATGTTGAGCAAGACTGGAGCTTCAACTAAAGGTTTTCCCACAATAATTACATTCATAACTATGCATATAATATGTGTGGTATTACATTCTCCAGTGTAAATTATGATGTTGAATAAGACGTGAACTCCAACTAAAAGCTTTCTCACAATCGTTACATTCAAAGGGTCTCTAGCCAGTATGAATTCTTACATGGAGAATAAGTTGTGAGTGCCAACTAAGGGCTTTCCCACATTCATTACACTGATAGGACCTATCTCCATTATGAATTCTCTGATGTAGAATAAATTATGTATTCAAACTAAAGCCTTCTCCATACTCATTTCATTCATATGGTTTTTCTCCATGTGATTTCTCTGATGTTGAATAAGGTGTGAACTCTGACTGAAGGCTTTCCCACATTTATTATATTTATGTTATTTTTCTCCAGTGTGAATTATCAGATATTTTATAAGACTTGAGCTCCAAGTGAAGGCTTTCCCACATTCATTACATCATAGGGTTTTTCCCCAGTATGAATTCTCTGATGGTGAATAAGATTTGTGCTCCTACTAAATGCTTTACCACACACATTACATGCAAAAGGTTTCATTCCAGTGTGAATTCTCTGGTTTTGAATAAGTTATGAACCATAACCGAAGGCTTTCCCACACTGATCACACTCATAAGATTTCTCACCGGTGTGAACTCTCTGGTGCTTAATAAGATTTGAGCTTCTCGTGTTTTGAGTAATGATACATGTATAACCTATACTGAATTGCTTGCCTTCTCAAGGAGGGTGTGTGGGGAGGGAAGAAGGGAGAGAATTTGGAACTCAAAGTTCTAAAAACAAATGTTGAAAAAATTGCTTGTACATACAACTGGGAAATAAGATATACAGACAACCGGGTACAGAAATCTATCTTGCCCTACAAGAAAGTAAGGGGAAAGAGGATGGGGGGGTAGTGGGATGATAGAAGGGAGGGCAGACTGGGGAAAGGGGCAATCAGAATACATGCCACCTTGGAGTGGGGGGGGGGGTAGAGATGGGGAGAAAATTTGTAACTCAAAATCTTGTGGAAATGAATGTTGGAAACTAAAAATAAATCTAAAAAAATTTTAGCAAAGATTTGAGCTTCTACTGAAGGTTTTTCCACTCATTACATTCATATGGTTTCTCTCCAGTATGACCTCTTTGATGTAGAACAATGTCTGAATTATATTTAAAGTTCTTGCCACATTTTTCGAATTTATGGGCTTTCTAATCTGTCAGACCTCTTGGATTTGTAACAAGGTTTGCATCGTTTGTAACAAGGTTTGCATTCAGACTTATGCTTCTTTTCAATTTAATATGTTCCTTACCTTTGTCTGGTATAGGAGTTTTCATGTGAGTTACAATCACTTCCCTGAAATGTCTCACTAGAGGTAAGGATTTCTTCAATATCTCCAAAAACTTTTCCTGATAACTCTGGCAATTTCCTATAGGTTCAAAAAAAACCCCTGCAAACTTTGGTGCAAATATTAATCCATATAATTCTACTTCTTCAAAAATGTCCTGATATGGAATGGGTGGCTTGCTATCCCTTGCCACCTTGGAATCTGAAACAATAAAAACAACCTCATTTAATTAAGCACTTGAAATTTATAAACCACCTTCCTCATAACAGTCCTGTGAAATGGGTATTGCAAGTATTATTATACTCATTTTACATGTGAGGAAACTGAGGCTTAGGAAGGCCATAAAGCCTGTGGATTGAGGAGCTGAAATTTGGTTTCAGTGTTATTTTTGCAAATTCCAAGTTTGATGTTCTTTTTGCTGCATGATTCTGCTTCTCCAAAAGTCTACTTTTTATTTTATTGCTAAGGATGAAAACTACTACTGTAGAAAAAAGGATCACCATGGAATCATGGAAGGCACAATGAGCAAAAATGTTCAGGACATCTCAGTTCTAAACCCACCTCTGCCACTAACTATCTCAGGAGCTCATATCTAGAGTGGGAAGGGATGTCATAGGGGAAGTTAGTGGATACAGTGGAGTGTGTTAGGCCTGGAATCAAGAAGATCTGTGTTCAAATATACCCTCAGATACCTTCTAGCTGTGTGACCCAGGGAAAGTCACTTACCTCTGTTTGCTTTAGTTTTGTTAGCTATAAAGTGGCTATAATAATAGCACTTATTTCCCAGGGTTGTTGTGAAGATTAAATGGGATATTTGTAAAAACACTTAGTACAGTGCCTGTTACATAGCAGGTATTATATTAACGTAATTTATTATTATTATTGTTAAAGACATCTAGGTGGCACAGTACTGGGCCTAGAATCAGAAATACTCTTCCTGAGCTCAAATCTGGCCTCTTCCTAGCTATGGGACCCTTGGCAAGTCACTTAACCCTGTCTGCCTCAGTTTCTTTACCTGTAAAATGAGTTGGTAAAGGCAATAGAAAACCACTTCAGTATGTTTGCTAAGAAAAACTCAAAAGGGTTCACAAAGAGTCAGACACAACTAAAAATGACTGAATTATTTTTTCTTATTTTACAAATGAGGAATTTTAGAAATGAGGAAACTGAAGCTGAGAGGTTAAATGACTTTTCCAAGGCTGTACATGTAGTAAAGGGAGGAGCTGGAATTTGAATCCAGGGCCTCTGACTCTAAATCCAGTGCTCTTTCCACTGTACTAGACTGCTTGGACTTCAAGTTTTCCCATGAAGATGTTGGACTAGATGACTTTTAATGTCTTTTCCAACATCCAACAGAATCTTTGATTCTGTAATATCTAGGGAGATTCCTCAGGTTTTATAACTTTCAACATTTGACCAAGGGTAAGAAAGGGTAGTGAAGGAGAGGTAAGCAGGGCTGTAACAGTTACACAGAGGATAATGGTGAAACTGTAGAACTGTTTGCTAAAATGCATAACCTCTCAGTATAAATGGCCCTCAACCTAGAAAACTCAAATTACCAACATGACCCTCATCCATAAGAAGAGTTCTAAAATGGTCCTCGTTTATCAAACCTTTTCTGAAGTCTCTTCCAATGACTCCCAATAAAGACAAACATACCTCTTCTTTATAAAGGCTTTTAGCTTTTTTATTTTTTATTTTAGTTTTCAACATTCATTTCCACAAAATTTGGAATTACAAATTTTCTCCCCATCTCTACCCTCCCATCCATCCCAAGGTGGCATGTATTCTGATTGCCCCTTTCCCCAGTCTGTCCTCTCTTCTATCATCCCCCTCCCCCTCCATCCCCTTTCCCCTTACTTTCTTGTAGGGCAAGATAGATTTCTATACCCCATTGCCTGTATATCTTATTTCCCAATTGCATGTAAAAACAATTTTTAACATTTGTTTTTAGAAATTTAAGTTTCAAATTCTCTACCTTCTTCCCTCCCCACCCATCCTTGAGAAGGCAAGCAATTCAATATAGGTTATACATGTATCGTCATGCAAAACACTTCCATAATAGTCATGTTGTGAAAGATTAACTATATTTCCCTTTATCCTATCCTGTCCTCCTTTATTCAATTTTCTCCTTTGACCCTGTCCCTTTTCAAAAGTGTTTACTTTTGACTACTTCCTCCCCCAATCTGCCCTCCCTTCTATCATCCCTGCCTCTTATCCCCTTCCCCCCTACTTTCCTGTAGGGTAAGATACCCAATTGAGGGTATGTTATTCCCCCCTTAAGCCAAATGTGTTGAGAGCAAGATTCACTCATTCCCTTTCCCTGCCCCCTTTTCCCTTTCATTACAACAGCTTTTTCTTGCCACTTTTATGTGAGATAATTTACCCCATTCTATCTCTCCTTTTTCCTTCTCCCAATATATTCTTCTCTCACCCCTTAATTTTATTTTTTATATATCATCCTTTCATATTCAACTCAACCTGTGTGTGTGTATGTATGTGTGTGTGTGTGTGTGTGTCTGTGTGTGTGTGTGTATATTTATATTCCTTTCAACCACCCTAATACTGAGAAAGGTCTCATGAGCTACAAATATCATCTTTCCATGTAGGAATGTAAACAAAACAGTTCAACTTTAATAAGTTCCTTATGATTTCTCTTTCCTGTTTACCTTTGCATGCTTCTCTTGATTCTTGTATTTGAAAGTCAAATTTTCTCTTCAACTCTGGTCTTTTCTTTCTCAAGAATACTTGGAAGTCCTCTATTTTATTGAAAATCCATATTTTGTCCTGGAGTGTTATACTCATTTTTTCTGGGCAGGTGATTCTTGGTTTTAATCGTAGCTCCTTTGACCTCTGGAATATCATATTCCAAGCCCTTTGATCCCTTAATGTAGAAGCTGCTAGATCTTGTGCTATCCTGATTGTGTTTCCACAATCCTCAAATTGTTTCTTTCTGGCTGCTTGCAACATTTTCTCCTTGACCTGGGAACTCTGGAGTTTGGCTATAACATTCCTAGTTTTCTTTTGGGGATCTTTTTCAGGAGACAATAGGTGGATTCTTTCAATTTATATTGTCCCTTCTGGTTCTGGAATATCTGGGAAGTTTTCCTTGATAATTTCTTGAAAGATGACATCTAGGCTCTGTTTTTGATCATGGCTTTCAGGTAGTCCAGTAATTTTAAAATTCTCTCTCCTGGATCTATTCTCCAGGTCAGTGGTTTTTCCAATGAGATATTTCACATTGTCTTCCATTTTTTCATTCTTCTGGTTCTGTTCTATAATTTCTTGATTTCTCATAAATTCACTAGCTTCTACTTGTTCCATTCTAATTTTTAAGATAGTATTTTCTTCAGTGGTCTTTTGGACCTCCTTTTCCATTTGGCTAATTCTGCCTTTTAAGGCATTCTTCTCCTCATTGGCTTTTTGGAGCTCTTTTGCCATTTGGGGTAGTCTATTTTTTAAGGTGTTGTTTTCTTCAATATTTTTTTGGGGTCTCCTTTAGCAAGTCATTGACTTGTTTTTCATGATTTTCTTGCATCACTCTCATTTCTCTTCCCAATTTTTCCTCTACTCTAACTTGCTTTTCCAAATCCTTTTTGAGCTCTTCCATGGCTTGAGACCAATTCATATTTTTCTTGGAGGCTTTTGATGTAGGATATTTGACTTTGTTGACTTCTTCTGGCTCTATGTTTTGATCTTCTTTGTCACCACAGAAAGATTCTATAGTCTGTGTCTTTTTATGCTGCCTGCTTATTTTCCCAGCCAATTACATGGCTTTTGATCTTTTTTGTCAGGGCATGACTGCTTTCAGAGTGGAGAGTGCTATGTCCCAAGCTTCAGGGGTTTTGCACTGCTGTTTTCAGAGCTACTTCTATTCTGAGATGGTATGATGCTCCTCTCCTGGCCTGTGCTGTGCTCTGCTCTGTGAGTGATCTCAAGTGCTCCATTATGCTGTGTAACTACCAGGATGACTCCCTCTCCACAACCACCACAAGCTCTGCCACACCAGCGCTCCTCCTCCCCCAAGGACTGCCAACCAATACTGTGACCTAGATCCAAGCAGGGGTAAAGCAAGATAATGCTGCCTCACTTCCAGCAAAGAGATCCCTGCACTCCCGCTCTGTTCAGCTGCTTGATTGCCCCCAATGTCTGTGGGACTGGAGCTGAGGAAGCAGCCCCCACTGCTGCTGCTGCTGCTGTTACAGCCACCTCTGCCACCCTGGGGCTAGGGCCAGACCAGACACTTCTCTTACCCAGGTCCAACGATTTTCCCATTGACCTGCTTGGTTGTCTTTGGCATTTGTGGGTTGAAAAGTCTGGAAACTGCCACAGCTGCCAGTGATTCAGTGTCCTGAGGCCTGCTCCATCAGGTCTACTCCAGCCTGGTCTCTTATGGCGTGGCCCATGCTGGGCAGTGCTCTGCTCCCAGCACAGTGCGACAGACCCTTCCCAGTGACCATCCAGGCCGTCTTGGGCTGGAGACTTGTTTCACTCTGTCATTTCATGGGTTCTGTAGCTCTAGAATTTGTATAGAGTCATTTTTTACAGGTGTTTGGAAGGATTTGGGGGAGAGCTCAAGCGAGTCCCTGTTTTCATGCTGCCATCTTGCTCCACCTGCCTAGCTTTTAGCCTTTAAAAAAAAATAAGCACTCCCCATAATTGGGTTAAAAAAATCAAAGGTCCAAGTAAGGGAGGTATAGCTAGAAAATAGTTTATATCTAAAAAAAAAGGCCTGGAGATTTTAGTGTATTCTCAAAATGAGCCAAAAGTGTTTGATACAGAAATTTAAAAAGCTAATGTGATCTTAGGCAAATTAATAGAAGTATACTACTCAGAACAAGGAAGAAGACAGTCTTGCTATACACTGACCACATGTAGAATCTTGAATTCATTTGTGGATGTGACATTTTGAGAAGGGCCCTGACAAACTGGACTGCTTTCAGAGGAGGTCATCCAAGACAGTGAGGGGACATGAGACTATGCAATAGAAATCAACCTGGAAGAACTGTGTACATCTGGAGAAGAAAAGACTGCACAGGGACATGAGAGCTATTTTCAGGAATTTGAAAGGCAAAAAGGATTAGATTTGTTCTGATTGCTTCAAGATATCAGAACTAAGAACATTTGAATGGAATTTGGAGATTGGTGGATTTTACCTCAATTTAAAGAAAATTTCTTTAAGAATTACAACTGTACAACAATACAATCATCTTCCTCATGAGGTAATAAGTTGCCCATCACTAGAAGTCTTCAAATGATGATAAGCACTTATAAGCGACAGAGTAGAGATGATTCTCATTCAGGTACAGCTTATAGTAAATGAACTCTGAGAGCTCTGTCAACTCTGAGACACTATGATTATTTTTATTTTTGGCTTTGGTTCCTAAGATTACCATAAAGTTTGCAAAATGGGTAATTACGTTAAAAATGATAATAATGGATGACATTTTTATAAAGCTCTTTAAGATTTAGAGTTCTTTGTCAATCAAATCTTATTTGATCTTCATAACAACTCTAGGTACTACAGGTATTATAATTTCCCATTCATCAGTTGAGAAAACTGTGGGCAAGAGAAATCAAATGACTTGCCCAAAGTCACAAATACAGTAAATGGAAGAGCCAGGCTCAGACCCAAATCCTCTGTCTCTGAATCCATACAGTAGACCAGGTATCTCCAATTCCAAATTCAGTGGTATTTCTATTGCTGATATGGTACTGAGGTTATAGAAAAAATTCTTGAATAAAATATAGTGACAGGACCATCAAAAAGTACAGGAGTACAAGGATTTTTCTGTAACCATAGAAAGTACTTGCTTGAGACCTATATTCTAACATCCTATGCGTTGGAGAAACATTAAAAGCATTCCCATTAAAACCACACAAAATAAAGTTATCCATTTTCTTTTTTTTTCCTTTTTTTATTTATTTAATATATTTAGTTTTCAGCATTGATTTTCACAACAGTTTGAATTACAAATTTTCTCCCCATTTCTACCCTCCCCCCCATTCCAAGATGGCATATATTATTGTTGCCCTGTTCCCCAGTCAGCCCTCCCTTCTGTCAGCCCATTCCCCTCCCATCCCCTTTTCCCTTCCTTTCTTGTAGGGCAAGATAAATTTCTATACCCCATTGCCTGTGTATCTTATTTTCTAGTTGCATGCAAAAACTTTTATTTTTGTTTTTGAACATCTGTTTTTAAAACTTTGAGTTCCAAATTCTCTCCCATCTTCCCTTCCCACCCACCCTCCCTAAGAAGTCAAGCAATTCAACATAGGCCACATGTGTATCATTCTGTATAACCCTTCCATAATACTCATGTTGTGAAAGACTAACTATATTTTGCTCCTTCCTAACTTATCCCCCTTTATTGAATTTTCTCCCTTGACCCTGTCCCCTTTCGAAAGTGTTTGTTTTTAATTACCTCCACCCCCATCTGCCCTCCCTTCTATCATTCCCCCCCTTTTTTTATCTTCTTCCTTCTTCTTTCCTGTGGGATAAGATACCCAATTGAGTATGTATGGTATTCCCTCCTCAGGTCAAATCTGATGAGAGCAAGATTCACTCATTCTCCCCTCACCTGCCTTATCTTCTCTTCCTACAGAACTGCTTTTTCTTGCCACTTTTATGCAAGATAATTTACCCCATTCTATCTCTCTCTATCTCCCTCTCTCAATATATTCCTCTCTCATCCCTTAATTTGATTTTATTTCTTTTAGATGTCTTCCCTTCATCTTCAACTCACCCTGTGCCCGCTCGCTCTCTCTCTCTCTCTCTCTCTCTCTCTCTCTCTTTCTATGTATGTATATATATATATACATACATACATATACACACATATATACATACATACACATTCACTTATACATATATATATACATAAACATATTATATATATGCATATTCCCTTCAACTACCCTAATACTGAGGTCTCATGAATCATACACATCATCTTTCCATGTAGGAATGTAAAGAAAACAATTCAACTTTAGTAAGTCTCTTGCAATTTCTTTTTCTTGATTACCTTTTCATGCTTCTCTTGATTCTTGTGTTTGAAAGTCAAATTTTCTATTCAGCTCTGGTCTTTTCACTGAGAAAGCTTGAAAGTCCTCTATTTTATTGAAAGTCCATATTTTGCCATGGACCATGATACTCAGTTTTGCTGGGTAGGTGATTCTTGGTTTTAATCCTAGCTCCTTTGACCTCTGGAATATCATATTCCAACCCCTTCGATCTCTTAATGTAGAAGCTGCTAGATCTTAGGTTATTCTGACTATGTTTCCACAATACTCAAATTGTTTCTTTCTGGCTGCTTTCAGTATTTTCTCCTTGATCTGGGAGTTCTGGAATTTGGCAACAATATTCCTAGGAGATTTCTTTTTGGGATCTATTTGAGGAGGCGATCGATGGATTCTTTCAATTTCTATTTTGCCCTGTGGCTCTAGAATATCAGGGCAGTTCTCCTTGATAATTTCTTGAAAGATGATATCTAGGCTCTTTTTTGATCAGGTAGTCCAATAATTTTTAAATTATCTCTCCTGGATCTATTTTCCAGGTCAGTGGTTTTTCCAATGAGATATTTCACATTGTCTTCCATTTTTTCATTCCTTTGGTTCTGTTTTATAATATCTTGATTTCTCATCAAGTCACTAGCTTCCACTTGCTCCAATCTAATTTTTAAAGTAGTATTTTCTTCAGTGATCTTTTGGACCTCCTTTTCCATTTGGCTAATTCTGCCTTTCAAGGCATTCTTCTCCTCACTGGCTTTTTGGAGCTCTTTTGCCATTTGAGTTAGTCTATTTTTTAAGGTGTTGTTTTCTTCAGTATATTTTTCAGTATTTTTGGGGGTCTCCTTTAGCAAGTCATTGACTTGTTTTTCATGGTTTTCTCGCATCCTTCTCATTTCTCTTCCCAATTTTTCCTCTACTTCTCTAACTTGCTTTTCCAAATCCTTTTTGAGCTCTTCCATGGCCTGGGACCAGTTCATGTTTTTCTTGGAGGCTTTTGAGGAAGGCTTTTTGACTTTGTTGACTTCTTCAGGCTGTATGTTTTGGTCTTCTTTGTCACCAAAGAAAGAATCCAAAGTCTGAGAGTGAATCTGGATGCATTTTCCCTGCCTGGCCATATTCCCAGCCAACTAACTTGACCCTTGAGTTTTTCAGTGGGGTATGACTGCTTGTAGAGTTTAGAGAACTATGTTCCAAGCTTGGGGGGATGCACCAGCTCTGCCACACCAGCACTCCTCCTTCCCCAAGAACCCCCAACCCGGACTGGGCTTAGATCTTCAGCAGGCTCTTCACTTCTGCTCTGATCTGCCACTTAATTCCTCCCACCAGGTGGGCCTGGGGCCAGAAGCAACTGCAGCTGTAGTTCTGTAGCTGCCCCATCTCTGCTGCCCCTGGGACGGTAGCCGAACCGCGAACTCCTTCCACTCCCGCAGCTTTTCCCACTAACCTTCTCTGTTGTCTTTGGTGTTTGTAGGTTGAGAAGTCTGGTAACTGCTGCAGCTCACTGATTCAGGGCACTAGGGCACGCTCCGCCCGGCTCCTGGTCTGATTGGTCTGCTCCGCTCACGCTGGGTTCTGCTCTGCTCCGCTCCACTCTGCTCCCAGTTCCGTGTGGGATAGACATCACCCAGAGACCACCCAGGGTGTTCTGGGCTGGAGCCCTGCTTCCCTCTGCTGTTTTGTGGGTTCTGCAGTTCTAGAATTGGTTCAGAGCCATTTTTTATAGGTTTTTGGAGGGACTCGGTGGGGAGCTCATGCTAGTCCCTGCTTTCCAGCTGCCATCTTGGCTCCGACCCCCCAACCAACCAAGTTATCCATTTTCAATACTTCTTTTACTTGGTTTTAGAAATTCTAATTATTGTATAAAAAATAAAATAAAAGGAATAATTATTGGTAATGAGGAGGTTAAACTATCCCTACTTGTAGACTGTATAGCTAGAAAAATCTGAGGTATTTAACATATTTTCCCCCAACAGAATGTAAGCAATTTGAGAAGCAGGGATTGCTTTTTGTTTTTCTATCTCTAGCACCTAACAGAGACACTCAATAAATGATTGGACTGAATAAGCAAAAAATTAATTGAGATACTGAACACACTGTAGTAGCAATTAGATTTGAAGATCTTTCCCACCCATTAACAGGCCATGTGACCTGCTTGTGTCAC
This sequence comes from Trichosurus vulpecula, assembly GCF_011100635.1. Classification (NCBI taxonomy): domain Eukaryota; kingdom Metazoa; phylum Chordata; class Mammalia; order Diprotodontia; family Phalangeridae; genus Trichosurus; species Trichosurus vulpecula. Next base: position 83,501,669 of record NC_050573.1, read on the forward strand.
AGGAATCCTGAGTTGCATGTGGTGGGAGGAGCTTCCTGACAGGAAAAGGAGGTTACGTCACAGGAAATGCTGACAGAGAAAGATGTTATGGCTGCTAATGGCTGCCCTCATGATTGTTAGAACTGAACAGGCTGACTTAGCTATACTGTGAGTTTGTTTTGGGAAGACCCCAGCAGGGGGTCAGAGAGGTTTCGGGATGGTGAGGCTCCATGTTGTGATATTCTGTATTGAATATTTTGGGTTCCTTGCTGTTATGATGAAGTGGACTGACTGGCTGTGGGAGCTGAGCATTTGGTTATGGGATATGGTTCTCTGGTGTCTGAATAAATGGTTTACTTCTTCTACCTTCTATGTGGAGAGTCTCGTATACTTTGCGATATAGAACTACATAGGCATTCTGACAATTACCACCTACATTGTTATTATTGCCTTATTGTTACACACATACACAATCAATGAAACAGAACAGAGATTCCAGAAATAGTACCAGATACATATATATATATATATATATATATATATATATACACATATGTGTGTATACATCTATATATTGCGTTTGCTAAACCCACAAATATCCTTAGTACTGAAGAAAGGAATCAAAATTCAAAAATTGTTGTGAAAATTGGGTAGCAATATGGTGGGCTATAAATCCATAAGTCATACCACAATTAGAGTAAATTTACAACTGGATTAATTGATCTAGATTAAATCTAGATTAAAATCTAGATTAAATATGCATTTTAGAAAGGAATTATATACTTATCTCAACTGTGTAGAGGAAACACATTTTTGTTTATAGAACAAAAAATGTAATTAGGGATAAAATAAAAACAACATGGCAAAAATGAAAAGTGACAAAATTGGCGAAGAATTTGTGATTTTTTAATGATATGCCTCATAAAGCTTTGACTCCAGAATTTATAAGAAACTGATAAAATTTACAAGAGCAACATCCAATTTTTATTGGAAAGTCAAAGGACCTAAGTATGTGCAAAAGAGTAAGCATAACTTGTTCAAACTTTTTCTTCATGAACAAAGTCTCTAACAGCATCCCCCCATGCTCTTAGCTCTAGATTATCTTCTAAGACCTCCTTCTTTCTTCCTCTTCCTCATTCTATAATCCCTTGACATGATCCTCCACCATTTCCACCTTTACTTCTATCTCTGATAAAGAGGTGGCCTTGTCATCAAGGCCCACTCCAATACATTCACATTTGATCCTATTCCTTGCTCTCTTCTATGGTAGATTATCCCCAATATCATCCTTCCCTCTATAATCTTCTCTCTCCCCCTATCTACTGATTTCTTCCCTGCTGCCTACAAACACCCCAGTCTCCCCATACTTAAAAATCCTCTCCTACCTTGCCTGCTATGGATCATCCTGTATCTCTCCTCCCTTCCTCAGCCAACTTTCCAGAAAAAGCTATCTCCATGTATTGCCTCCACTTCCTCTACTCTTTTCCAGACCTTTCCAATCTGACTTCCAACCTTACCAGTCGAGGAAACTGCTCTTTCCAAAGTCCTTAGTGATTTTTTAATTGGTAAGTATGATGGTCATTTCTCAGCCCTCATTCTTCTTGATCTCTATTGCATATGACACTCTCAATTACCCTCTCCTAGACAGTCTCTTCTTTATGGCTTTGGGTTCTTGCAACACCTCTCTCTATGCATATGACTCCTGTGTATCTAGCCCTAAACTCTCTCCTGAGCTCCAGAACTGTATCATCAGCTGTTTAGTGGTCATTTACACCTGGTCTTTCCATAGGCATTTCAAGCTTAACATGTCAAAACAGAACTCATTATCTTCTCCCAAATTTCACTATTACCATCAAGGGCACAACCATCCCTCTAGACATAGAGGTTGACAACCTAGGCATCAACCTACCTTTCTCACTTTCAATCACCCCACATATTCAATGAATTATCAAATTTTGTCATTTCTATCTCTATGACATTTCTTGAGTATGTCCTCTTCTCTCTACTCACAAAGTTACCATGCTACTTCAGACCCTCATTACTTTTTGTCAAAACTATTGTAATAGCCTGCTATTTGATCTCCCTACTTTAAGTCTCTCCCTATTTCAATCTATCTTCCACCCAGCTGCTAAATTGATTTTCCTAAAGTGCAGGTCTAATCATGTCATCCACCATTCAACAAACTCCAGTGGCTCTCTCTCCTTCCTCCTTTTTTTTTTAAACTGGGGTAATTTTAAAAACATATTTTGTTTTTCCCAATTACATATAGAAATTTTTATCATTATTTTTTTTTAAATTTGAGTTCCAAATTCTCTCCCTTCCTCCCCCCTCCTGTTCCCATTCATTGAGAAGGCAAACAATTTGATATAGGTTAAATATGTGCAATCATGCAAAACATTTCCATGATAGTCATGCTGTGAAAGTAAATACAGACAAAAGAGAAAACTCAAGAAGAAAAATAAAGAAAGCTAAAAGAAAGTATGCTTCAATCTGCATTCAGACTCTCTCAGTTCTTTCTCTGGAGGTAGACTGCATTTTTCATCATGAATATTAGGAAAAGGTTTTATGACATATTTTACATTTTCTTATATTTTTTTCATTCTTTAGATTTTGTTTGACTGATTCTTGATGCCTCATACAGTCATTAGCTTCTACTTGCCTAATTCTAATTTTTAACAAATTATTTTCTTTATTTAGCTTCTGTACCTCTTTTTCCATTTGGCTAATTTTAATTTTCATGGAGTCATTTTCTCCAATTAGGTTCTGTACCTCCTTAACCATTTCGCCAATTTTACTTTTTAAAGATTTGTTCTCATCAGTGAATCTTTTTTCCATTTTTTCTTTTACCTCTCTAATTTGGTTTTTAAAATCCTCCTTGAGCTCATCCAGGAATGCTTTTTGGGCTTGAGACCAGTTCATATTCCCTTTTGAGGTTTTAGATGTGGGTATAGTGTCAATGCTGTCCTCTTTTGAATTTGTATTTTGATCTTCTCTGTCCCCATAATATGATTCAATGATCTTTTTTACTTTTCCAGCTTGCTTCTTCATGGTGGTTGCCTTTTTTCTGGCTTTTTAAGTGGATCTCTGCTTCTGGGGCACGGAGGACTCTGTTCCAAGCTTCTTGTGCTGGGAACTGGGGGCCTAGTTACTGGCTCTGTGTGCTGTGGACTCTGGTTTTGTCAGCTAGAGGCTATATAATGCTGTTGCTCACCTGGTGCTGAGCTGGAGCTGGCTGGTGTGTGCCACGGTCAAGGCCAGGTGATGTCTTTCTTAGTTTCCCTAGAATTACACTAAAGCTCCTGGTGTGAGGTGTGGGGGAGGGGTTGTCTGGCTGCTGGAAGTCTCCTCTTCCCCTATGGCTGCCCTATAGCACGGGTGGTCTCAGCCGTTGTCTGTGCTGGTGTCTGCCAATTCCCCTGGCTGTGTGAAGGCACATCTGGGGTTCTGGTGCTGGTGCTTGCCAGCTCCACTCCCCTGGGGCTCAGGAACTCCCGCTGGTCTACTGAGGTGGGGCCTCCTGGGATGTCTCCCTTCCTGAGAGGGAAGGTCTCCTTCTGCCACCACAAGAGGGGCCTGTCTCCCCAGTCTCCCAAGCTAAACAAGTGCTGAATCCCCACTTCTGGCTCCTCTATTCCTGGATTTTTCACAAGGCAGTGTTCTCTGGGTGTGGAAGGGAGGGAGCAGAGAAGTTTTACTCAGTCTTCATGGCTCCTGGAAGTTTAAGAAGGTGAGTTTCAAGCCTTTAGACTGTGGGCTGAAAGCCTCAGGAGTAGGGGCTGCTGTGACCGCAGGCTCTTCACTACTGTCTCACCTACCTCTGACAAACTCCCATCCTGCACCAAGGGACCTGGGGATCACCACCACAGCAATTCTGCAATTTAGTCCCAGGCCTGCTCCTGCTTCTGCTCCAGTATAGTTTAGTTCCGCACACCCAACACTCTTCCCAGGGAAAGGTTTTATAAACCTTTGTTTCAAATTTTAATCCCAGGTCCCTTCAGTGTAGTAAGGCTTCAAAAAATGAATTGTGTAGAAACAACAAATTAAAAAAGTTATAATGTTTAAGGGGTTTAAAAATATTAAGAGATATGATTCTTCAGGTCCATAAACAGAGAGCGAGAGAGAGAGCGAGAGAGAGAGAGAGAGAGAGAAGATAAACCAGGGAAAATAGGAAAATAGATAGGGTGGAGGGAAATATACAGTTAGTAATCATAACTGTGAAAAAAATTTTACAGCAAATTTCTCTGATATTCTCAAATATATAGAGAGAGCTGAGCCAAATTTATAAAAACAACAGCCATTCCCCAAATGATAAATGGCCAAAAGATATGAACAGGCAGTTTTCAAATGAAGTAATCAAAGTTATCTAGAGTCATATGAAAAAATGCTCTAAATCACTTTTTTTGTAATATATATTTTATTCCCCTCCAATTCCATGTTAAAAGAATTTTTTGACATTTGTTTTTCTCAAAGTTTTGAGTTCCAAATTCCATCCCTCCCTTCCTCTCCCCTCCCCCTCCCTGAGACAATAAGCAATCAGATATAGGTTATACTTGTGCATTATGTAAGACATTTCCATATTAGTCATTTTGTGCAAGAACACTCAAATAAAAGTAAAAAGTGAAAAATAGCATGCTTCATCTGTATTCAAACAATATCAGTTCTTTCAGTGGAGGCAGATAGTATGCTTCATCATTAGTCCTTTGGGATTGTCTTGGATCACTATATTGCTGAGAACAGCTAAGTCATTCACAATTCTTCAATGTATAATGTTGCTTTTACTGTGCACAACATTCTCCTGGTTCTGCTCACTTCACTTAGCATCAGTTCATGTAAGTCTTCCTAGGTTTTTCTGAAATAGTCTGCTTGTTGCTTCTTATAGCACAATAATATTCCATCACAATCATTATACCACAGCTTGTTTAGCCATTCTCCAATTGATGGGCATCCTTTCAATTTCCAATTTTTAGGCACCACAAAAAGAGCTGCTATAAATATTTTTGTACAAAAAGGTTCTTCTCCCCCCTTTTTTTCCTTAATCACTATTGATTAGAGAAATACAAATTAAAACAACTCTGAGCACCACCCCACACCTATCATATTGACTAATTTGACAAAAAAGAAAAATGAAAGATGTTGGAGGGTATATGGGAAAACTGAAATTAATGCACTGCTAGTGGAGTTGGGTAGAGAAATTTATCTTACCCAAGGGAAGGAGGAAGGGAAGGGACTAAGACAGGGGTGGGGAAGCTGCAGCCTTGAGGCCACATGTAGTTCCTTGGGTGTGGCCTTTTGACTGAGTCCAAGTTTTAAAGAACAAATTTTTTTATTAAGGGGATTTATTTTATGAAGTTTGGATTCAGTCAAAGGGCTGTACTTGAAGACTTAGAGGGCCATATGTGGCCTCGAAGCTGTAGGTTCCCCAACTCTGCCCTAGACTTTCTGCCACTTCTACCCTCTAATATTCAACCCTAGGTCACACCCACAAACCATTTTCTCTGATACTAGCCCAAAGATTTTGAATTGCTGGTGAACGTCATAAAACCCAATTATTTTGCCCATTAGGTTTATGCTTCAGCTGAGCCCTCATGGCTGCTTAGCAATTCTTTTACATAACTTAGCAATTTGCTATCATATCATCAAGTCTATTCTAAACTTTCCCTGTAAGCTCCCAACCATACCTCCATGATTCTTATACCCTCAGTGGATTGCCACACATTCTATTTTGGGGGAAAAGATTCAGGTTATCAGATGGGAGCTCCCTCAATGACTATCTCAAAACTTCTGAATAACTTGGTGTCCTCATCCTTACCTATCTCAAAAAAAAAAGGGTGTTTCCTAGGCTGACTAATCCCTACACTCTTCGCTCCATCTCCTACAGAATCCTAATTCTTTAATCATCCCTTTTCTTTGTCATCTTTAGTCTCTTCCTCTCCATTGGCTCCTTCCCTTTTCTTAGGATCTCCCTTATCTTTAAAAAACAACTACTTTTCATAACCATAATACAACCCCAAGATATTTTCCCTCTTCTCAAACTTCTAAACTATACGTATTCCTACCACTTCCATACTATCTACTCATTGTTCAACCCCCTGCCATCTGGTATCTACCACCTCCATCATTTTTTGAAATTCCCTTCTCTAAGGTCACTAATTATCTCTTAATTGCCAAATCTAATGGCCTTTTCTCAATTCTCACCCTCAATTCTCTGTAACAGCTGACACTGTTAACCCCCTCCTTAATATTTATTTAACCCAGTCTTCCATGATATTTTTGTCTAGGCTGTCTTCCTACTATTGACCCCTCCTTCTAGACTCCTTCCCTAGTTCCTTTTCCTCCCCTCAGAATGAGTTTCTTCCTTCCAAGGTTCTGCTACAGCCCCTTTGTCTTTTATCTTTCAACACTTCCTACCCTGGCCATCTCACTCATTCGCCTAATTTTAATTACTCCCTTTATTCAGATGACTCCCACATGTTTATCTCAAGTTCCAACCTCTCACCTGAGTGTCAGTCTCGCATTTCCAACTGTGTACTAGACGATCTCTTCCAGAGAGTGAACAAGAGTGAGGGGACAGAAGGCCATGCTTTTTGAAGCCTGGTTGGAGAATTGAGGACATTTAGCCTGGACAAGACTTAAGGGGAACATGAAAGCTATCTTCCAATACTTCAAGGGTTATCATGTGGAAAACTGATTAGGGATTCTACATGATCCCAGAAGGCAAAACCATAAGAAATGGGTAAAAATTACATTTAGTATTGCTCCATTTAAGGAGAAACTGTCTAACAATTAGAGCTGTCTAAAAGTTAAATGGGCTGTCACAGGCTTCCTCTCACTGATGGTCACCAAGCAAGGAGCAGAGCATTATTTGTCAAGGATGTTGGAAATGGAACTTCTGTTCAGCTGGAGCAGATCCCTTTATTTACCTTCTGTAATTCTATCAAAGTCCTACCAAGACCTCAAACTCAGCAAGTTCAAAACTGAACTTACCATATTTTCCGCCAAACATGCACTTCTTAACTGATTTTTCTATTTTTGTAATAGTCATGTTACCATTGTAACCTCAGAGATATCTTTGACTTCTTTCCTGGCCCCATACGTTGGATCAGCCAAATTCTAACTATATAATATCTTTCTAACTCAACCATTTCTTTTCATTCTCACTGCAGTTACCCTAGATAGGGCCTTCATTACCTACCACCCATCTTCCTAGCCTCATTTCATACTCTTCCTCCTTACATATTTTATATTTCAGTCAAACAGGATGGTTAGATATTCCCCAAACAGAATTCACCACCTTTATTATTCCTTGTGCCTATAATGCCTTCCCCACCTGTAGAAATATTCTTATCCTTCAAGTCAAATTCAAATACTTCTTCTGTGAAATCTTCCTTAATACCCTCAGAAGGATGTAATTTTTCTCTTTTCTAATCTCATAGCAATTTGTACTCTTCTGCATATCTCACATTCAAATTCCTATTATGTTTTTCTGCATACATACCACCGTTCCTAATAGACCATAAGCTCATTTGGAGGAGCTACCAGGTGTTAGTCTTTGTGTCTCCCTTAACACTTGGCATGTTACATACATAGTACTCATCTATAATCAAAGTTACCTGGCCCATCAATGGGCATGTATGTCTCAGCAGAGCTGACCTGGGCTCCTAACCATAGAGAGGAACACTTCCTGTTTCCCTCAAGACTATCTGAAACAAAGGAGCTCTCTTGGTGTGGGCTCCCCAAGTAATTGGGGTGAGGTAACTGGCCATTCAAGCTGCCCAAGGGCAGAGGCTGGCATGGGAGTTCTTCACCAATTTGGGTAGAAGATGGCAACATATACTTTAAATTCCTCCACCCAAACAAAATGGTTGGGAATCTATGTTACATAAAAATAACAATAATAGGTAGCATTCATAGCTTGACTTTAGGTTCGCAAAGAACTTTATCTTGTTTTATTCTCATAACCCAGGGAGGTAGGTATCCACATTTTATAAGTGCGAAAACTGAGTCTGAAAAAGGTTAAGTGATTTGTCCAGTGTTATACTGCTAGTAAGTTTCTGAGGTAGGATTTGAACTCAGTTCTTCTTGACTCCTAAGTCCAGCTAGCTATCCATTACACCAAAGATGTCAAACCTGAGACCCAAAACCACTTAAAGCCAGGTTAAAACATACTTGGAAAAAATTTTAACAAAACAAATATATAACACAGCACAATGTTAATTTGTGTTTTTCTAAGTCAATATGCTGCTCACAGGAATCCCACTGCTGATGACACAATTGTTTACAACACTACTAGGCACAGTCAAGACCAACCTATAGTTAGTTCCATTCCTATTCCCAAAAGGGGTCAAGGAGAAATCACTGGGAAACCCCATTTCTAGAATGGGGTTCCAGGGCCTCTGAAACTTCTGTAATTTAACTGGGCATCTTACCATGACCTTGAGGTCAAGTAGTATAAAAGTGAATTAATCAACTCCTTGGTCCCAAATTAACTGCCTCCAAATGATTCCATCTCTGCCATCATTCTGCTAGCCTCTGACTCTTTCATCTCTACCTAGCCAAAAGAAATTTACTGAGCATCTACTTTGTAGAATACCCTGTTCTAAATGGGGGCATGATAGTGTTAAACTTGAAGTCAGGAAGACTTGGGTTCAAATACTGCCTATGGTTCTTATTAGCTTTGTGACCATGGGCAAGTCACTTTAACCAGTCTTGGACTCAATTTCCTCATCTGTAAAATGAGGATGATACCTGTAGTAACTACCTCACTGGGTTGTTGTGAGGACCAAATGGGTTAATGTATTCAAATTATTTTGCAAATCATAAGGCACTATAAAGGTCAATTTTTATTTAAAAAGAGACATATAAGAAATCCTTGTTCAAAGGAGGTTCTTTGATCTCCTATCTCCAATCTGTCACCAAATCCTGTTTTTCTTCTTTCAGAATGTTTATTTGTCCCCTTAATTCCCACAGCCACTCTGTGCTTAATTACTGTAACAGTACCCTCTCTGCCTTCAATTTCTGTCCTCCAATCCCTCCTGCACACATTGCCTGTCTGTGCTTCCTAAAACACTATTACTCTGTGCCATTCCCCTGCTCATGGACATAGGATGGTTCCCTACTGCCTCTGCTTGATATTCAAGTCCCTCTGAAACTTAATCCCTCCCTACATAGCCAAACTTATTTCTCACTACTCTACAAGCAGCCTTTGATCTAATTCTGTGATCTACCAACCTCATCAAGTACAACTCCTTTCCAAGGTTAAAAAAATTTCACAGATATTCCACAATGGTAGTTGTACTGTCATTATCTAAATAAAACACATAAAAAATTTTAACACTTTAAAATGAATTTGTATGTTAGTAATCACTCCAACATTTACATTTTTTATTTTGTCCAGACCTATGATATCATTGGTGAGGGAAGCTTCTTGTGAGGAAGCTCCCTCTGTGAATGTTCTAAAGTTCAGTTGGTAGAGATACTGAGGTAGAGTGACTTGTCCAGGGTCACAAAGCCAATAGGGGGCCCTGAACCAGCTGAGTCTAGGGCTGGCCTTCTCTCTATCATGCCATAGAGCCTCTCTGCACCTAAGTCCAAGTAAACAAAAGGGTCACGTAAAAAAATAATAACAGCTAACAATATAGTGCTCTGACTAGACTTTACAGATATTATCTCACAAATAACCCTATGAGGTAAGTGTAAAATTGCATTTTACATATGAGGAAACTGAGGCTGAGACTGAATGACTTACTATGGAGTTGATAAGTACATGAGGCAGAATTTTAGCTCGGACCTTCCTGACTCCAAGGCTAGCATTCTATTCCTGCACCTCCACATTGCGCAGAGACTACAAAAGGTATCTTTTCTCATTTATGAATTTATATATTGATTCAGGGGCCCTTCACAAAAGCTTCTATGTATCCCAAAGGGTCATGACCTATAGATTGGGAACTACTGATCTAATCTAAGTCGGTTGATTCATGGCCCCTGCAAAGATAATCTCCCCTCTGCCATTTACCTCAATCCTCTCCATCCTTCAGTCCCATCTCTTCCACACAGCCCTCCCAAACACTCCAGCCCACAATGATCTCTCCCTCCTCAGAATTTCTTTTGCATGTGGTGTTGATACCATGCAGATTAAGTTAGCGATTCTGATTCCTTCACATGTGTTTGTTGTATTTCATCAGCTAAATGTCAAATTCATGTAGGATAAAGATGTTTTATACTTTCTTTAGCCCTCTGTGTGTAGCATGGTGTGGTGCACATAGAAGGAGATTACGAAATGTTCTGTTGAACTGATTAAGAGACATAGACAACAACTGGGAAATATCTATTTATGAGCTGAGCTGCCACTGTCCAACTCAGGGGAGTTGACGTTGATTTGGAGTGCCTCATCTAAAAGGGTGGTCTAAGCTCCTAGGAGAGATTTAGGCCAAAGTATTTTGAACAGGCTTCACTGTGTGGATAAGTTCAAGGCTGAGATCGAGCCACAGGAACAGGACCTTAAGAACTGCTCATCAGGGGACTGGCCCTCCTCAGAAACACAGTGGACAACGGGTGAGCTCCCTCCACGGAAAGCCACCTATCTGGGAAGCAGACAGAAGAGCTATGAAGACAACTCTACTCCTAGGATCCCCTCTTCTCTCCCTCTCCCCTTCTATCTCCCTTTCCCCTAGCCTCTACAGGGTCTGGGAAGTCTCCAGGCACAGGCCATGTTTCTGATACCTACTTGTCACTAAACCACCACCTTTGTCCATGTCATGTGAGCCTGAAGGTTGTCCATCTGGAGCATCACAGTTAGAGCACAGTATTCTCTACACAGCTGGTGTTTCTAACAGAGGAACAGAACAAGGGAAGCCCTAAAGAAACTCATCCCTATAATTTTTCCATCCTATTTGGAAGAAAATCCTCATCTTCAAGTTTGCCAGCAGTCAGCTCCTACTTTGTAATCTTGGCTGCTTCAGTGCATTTTGTTTACACAACTTACCTTATTTACTTTATGGGCACCAAAGGCAGACTAAACCCAAACACTTAACAATCCAGTCTGCTCCAGGGCACAGCTGGCATTCATTGGAGAGAGGGCAATTTCCCAATTATAAGTCTGAAAAAAAAAGTCTATTTCCAAAATAGAGTCGACCAGAATAGAAGCTAGATGGAGGAAAAGGAGTAATGGGGACATCTTTCCAGGTTTCCCCGAGTTAGGCCTTCACCATGTTGCTCCAGTGTTTTGTTTTTTTATTAATAACAATAACACTTCCATTGCCCCTTAAGATTTGCAAAGTGCTTTCCTTGCAAGAATGCTGAGACAAAGATAGTACAAGTATTAATTATCCTCACTTTACATATGGATGACAGGATCATGGCTCTGGAAGGAACATCAGAGGCCACTTAGTCCAACCTCCTCATTTTACAGATGAAGGAACTGAGGCCCAAGGAGGTTATGTGATTTGCCCAAGGTGCTAAATGTCAGAGACACTTATACTGGTGGTAAACAACAGAGGCAGGACTTGAACCTAGTCAAGAGGTTACGTGACTTGCTCAAGATCACCCAACTAGTAACCGCAGAAACAAGGATGCAAATTCAAGTCCCTTGCTTCCAAATTAAGAGCTCTTCCTAGTCATGTTCAAAGATAAATACAGAAACTGATTACAAAGTGAAATAGATACAAGTACTGGATGATCCGCTTTTCTGAATTTCTTATGCTGAGACTGAGCTCACTCTAACCAATATACCAGAAAAGGAAATAAAACTACTTGTACTTGTACTGCATGGTCCACTTTTCAAACCAGGATCACAGAATTTCTCTCTTATATTACTTCAGAGACCCCACTACCAGAGCCTAAACATTCCCTCCTCATTTCTCTTCAGTGCCCCCAAACACACGTGGGCACTGATTGGGGGAGAAGAGTTGGGGAGAGGCAGGACTTCGTCACAGTGTGACCATACATTTTAAAAAGAAAATCTGAGCACATGGCACTATCAGGCCAACAGAGTCTCACTAAACATGCACTTCCTTTTCCACTTTCCTCAGGACTGTCCTGAAAAATCCAAGGTATTGGTCACTGTCAAATTAGAAGGCTAAAAATGAGAAAGAATTGGGAGGTGGGTCCAAGAGAGCTCACAAAATTACTAAAAGAGATCTAGATCCTAGCTTTAATGTACAGACTTGTGTAATATAGAAAGTCAGTCCTGGCTTCCTCACTTACCAGTACTATGCAGCCCTGGGCCAGACATACAGCTCTTCAAGGGTCCTGATGATATCTCAGTTAAAATTTCTATCTCCCTCGATATCTGGCACAAGGCTTTGTGCATAGTAAATGTTTAGTAAATATACACTTTGTCACTTCATTTCTCAGACCTGTTTTCTCATTCACAGAAGGGAGTTATATGATAACATCAGGCCCACTTAGCTCCAAGGGCTTTGGTGAGGATCAGATGACAGGATGTGGATTATTTTTATAAACTGTAACTCTCATAAGTGAAGGATTATTGATGTGCTTCATTGGAAATATCTGTCCTTTGAAGGGATGCAAATCCTGTCTTCAAATAAATGTGAAGCTGTCAAGTGGAAAGCAGATTCTGTCCAGAACTAATGGCAAATTTTGATTCAATATAAAGTAAAAAATTTCCTACAATTAATTAAAATTGTCCAAAAGTGAAATGGACTACTTTGGGAGGCAGTGGGTAGCTCATCACTGGAGGCAGAGATTGTATGATCACTCATTGCGTATGTTGTAAAGGGAATTTCTTTCTGGTCAGGTATGAGTTGGGATACCCCCAATGCCAGCCCTATCAAAACTTGGATTCTGTGAAATAGGTTTTGGGAGGTCTTTAAGGCCTATGAGGCACAATAAATTTCAATACTCGGACACCCAGAGTCAGTGCTGGATAGTGGAATGGTACCAGGACAACACATATCACAGAATCTAAGGGTTGCAAGGGACCTCAGAAGTCATCTAGTTTTACTCCTTCCTGAATAAAAGTCCCTTCTTTCCATCGCTGCCTGATGCCCTGTGATGCAGAACCTATTAACATCAAAGGCAGGCTGTTTCACTTTTGCTCCCGCAGTTCCAAGTGTTCTACCTTTCCCAGAAAGGTGAAAGATTTCTGAACATAAAGAGGGGAGGGAAACTCTTAGGACACCTGAAGAGTAGGAGAGTAGAATAATAGGAAGAGGGAGAGGTTGGGATGGCTGGGGATGAGGAAGAGAAGGATTGTGGAGGAGAAAAAGATAAAATGGCAGAGGAAAGGAGAAGGAAAAGGAGGAATGAAAAGAAACGAGAGGGAGAAAGAAGATGATAGAGATGGATGATAAGTAAAAGGCAGAGGGAGTAGAGGGCTGCAACTATGATACGAGACAGGAAATGGGGGAGAGGAGGGAAGGAGTGGATAAGAGGGGGATAAGGAAGAGGAAGGGACAATTTCCAGGGTCGGAGGGAGGGTAGGAAAGGCATGACAGGGAGAGAGGCAGATGAAGAATGGGGGACAGACATCCGGAAGGAGGGAGGGAGAGGACGAGGAAGAGGAAGGCAGTGACCGGGAAGAGGAGCACTAGAAATCAGCAGAAAGAAGTCTGAAAGGAGGATCATCAGGAAGAGAAAGGGGATGGGTCGGTAGTCTCGCACTGTTCCTTCTTCCCGTCGGGTCCTGGACGCACCGTCCGCTCGGGACCATCCGCTCCTGGACAAGTCCGGGAAAGACAACCAGTAAGCAGCAAAGTAAAACAGAAAACCTGGCCGGCGCAGGTGAAAGGAAACCAGCACCGGTAATAGGTACACGGAAGCTGCCTAGAGAAGCGCTAAGCCACATTTCCAAGGCACTTCCGGGACGTTCTAGGCTAACGGGAGGACTCTGTGGCTCTCTGGCTCTTTCACTCCCTGCCAGGCGCGGGTTGGGAAGGCAGAGCCGACCTGACTCGGAAAGAAAATAGAGGAACTCCTAAGGCTTAGAACAACGGTGTGTTGCATGACTACTGGCTAACAAGAGAATCTTACTTGGAGTTCTTCGTCAGGCACCCTGGCCTTCCGTTCTCTATGGCTCCACTTTCAAATCAATATTAGGAAGGAGGCGGGGCGGAGGGGGAGGGGTGGAGGGCAGCGAATGAGCAGCAACTGCTTAATGTATAGGGTAGTCCTGCCCTCAAATGGGTGCGAGGCGCTGCTCCTCCCTGTGAGCTAGGGGATAACAGAAGGGGCTCCTGTTTCTAGTATTTGCTATCTTTATCGCCCACCAATGTGCTTCCTCTTTATAATTAGCCTACAGGCACTTTGCTAAACACTAAGTATACAAAGAAAGACAAAAGGCAATTCCTCATCTCAAAGAGCTCACAGTCCAATGGGGCACACAATATGCAAACAGCTATATACAAAGGAATGGTTGGTTGCTGTCCTTGGTTCTCAAAGAGAACCAACATGACACTACTGTGTTAGAGTCAAGTTTCAGTGTGTCCAACTGTGGCTGATGTTAGAAATAACACTGAAATTCAAGTAGCAAGGGCAATTTATTATTATTGAAGAATTCAAAGGAATTGGTAAACGTTCCTGGCCAGGAAGGGGGAGTAGGGAGTACAGGAGTGAGACCAACTTTATTCTGTTAGACTGACATAGATTGATGCACCATTGCCTCAGTACCTCCCTTCAGAAAACGGATTGGTCCCCTCCCTTCTAGGTCACAATCTTACCTATACGCCCTCAACATTCAACTCCTTGGCATGTTCCCCTCTCCTCAGCATATGTCCCATGTTCAGAAATGGTGGAAAACTCCCTGTGGGCGTGTGAGGTAATATTCAATTGGCCCATTAAGCATGTGTGGTACCATTTGACCTAGTTTTCTCTTCAACCCTGACAGTTGTCTGGCCAGTTCAGACCACTTTTGCCTATATCCTGAAACTGTGGTTTCTGCAAAACCGCAAACTCTATTCTCATTGGCTGAGGATTCTCATCCTGGTTAATTTTTACTCCTTCTTTGTTTAGGCTGACACTTCATTAATTGTTCTATGGACCTCAATTAACTCTTTTGTGGAAACCGAACTTTCCCTAACTTTTACCCATCTCTCATAGCTGATCAGACCAATACAAGTTCAGAATGTTCTTACCATAGGTCAGGCACAAATAGTCCCAGTGAACATTTGGAGTGGGTTATCCAAATTTGCAGATCCTCCCTTTCCCTTGAACTGTTTCAATTCTGCTTTACTCATAGATCACAGCACCTTCTCTGATGTGGGCATGCCATGCTGAGTGGTCCTATGCCAGTATTTCCCATGTCACATAATCACTTCCAAACTTCTTAAGAGAGATCTTGAGAATGTCCTTGTGTTGAGATTTAGAGGTGCTGGGACCCCTAAATAGCAATGTGTGGGTCCTGTCAGGAATGAATTTGACCCAAGACTTCTTCCAGCCAAAGACAAGATTTATTAGGACACCAGTCAGGGTGGGCATGATTCTAAAAATCTGCAATATTGGCCAGACTTTTAAGGAATCTGTGCATTTGTGACACTTGTATTGACAAGTGAGCCAGATTGAATCTGTGCCATTGGCTAGACTCTTAAGGAATCTGAGCACCTTAATGGAGGCAAGAGGGATCTTATATACAGAAAGACTGTGGGAAGGATCTAGGAGTGGCCAAGTAGTCTGGGGTGACTAGAAGGTAACAGAGAAGGACTGGGTGTCCTACATGAACACCAGGGACCTGGACCATGTGGCCAAGAAAGAATGGGGTCCAGATGGTGGGAGGTAACAGATAATGAAGGGCTGGGCTAGGTTAGAGGTAACAGAGAATTGGGAGATTGGGTGCAGGTCATAATGTCCCACCCTAGACCACCACTTTTTAATTCCATCTAGACTCCCTTCTCTGTTCCCACAGTTTTCTGTATATAAGATCCATCTTGACTCCATTAAGGTTCTTAGATTCCTTAAGAGTGTGGCCAATATGGCGGATTTTTAGAATCACGCCCACCCTGACTAGTGTTCTAATAAACTTGTCTTTGGCTGAAAGAAGGCTTGGGTCAAATTCATTCAAGGTAGGACCTGCACATTGCTATTTCGGGGTCCTGGCACCCCTAAACCTCAACAAATTGTTCCCTGAGACTGGGAAACTGCCTAACCTTGAGCTCTTCTCCAGCCAAGACTGGAAGGTATGTAAGCCTTCCCCCTCTCCCTGTCCCTCTCTCATTCTGCAATTGGAGTCACTCTCAAAGCACCCAAAGGCTTGGAGGTGCTTTTTGGACCTGATCTCTCAGTTCTCATTAGATCAGACAGAGCATAGAGGGCAGCATAGGGGACAAGGACGGACGCCCTATCCAGGAGCATATACCCAATTCTCTCAGTCCTTTTGGTGCTAGGGAATTGGGAAAACTTCAGGTACTTTTTTGTTTTTTTGTTCATTTGTTTCTCGAGGCTTACTCCCAGGTCTTCTTTTACAGAGGAAGGGTCTCCCAGTCCCAAAAAACTCTTCTTTGGGTTGTCTTTTACAAAACTGGAAAAAAATTAGTTTCTCTAAAGAACTTAAAAAGAAAAGGCTTGTGTTCTTTTACAACACCGCTTGGCTTCAGTATCACGTGGAGTTTTCACAAAGTGTAGTTTTCACAAAGCATGTCCCATTTTGGGGTCTTTATAATACAATATTCTCTTATAGCTAGATTTATAGTGTTGCCAAGAAGGGAAATGGATGGAAATACCCTACATAATGGCATTCATCAAGCTCCCTCAGGACTCCATTCTCAGAAAAGATTGTCAGATGCTTGTAGCTGGAGCCACCCCACAAAAGGATTTGGAATGGGGGTCAACTGGACATTTTGGATGACCCTCTTCTTCTGGCCCCCAGGACTATAGCTCCCCCCCACCTCTTCCCTGCCTCCATTCCTACCACCTCCCCCGCTCCTATCCCCACCCTATTCTCCCCTGGCCCCTCTTGCTGCTCCCCATTCTCCCCAGCCCCCCCCATTTCCCATGCACCCCTCCTTGGCCACCCCCTCTTTCCTTTGGTTTTCCTTCCCTTCTCCTCTAGCCCACCCCACCTCATTTCCTGTCTCTTTCTACATCTCTTACCCTGAACCTCCTCTTCTGACCCCTCCTCCTCCTCTGATGCCAGCTGATCTTTCCCCTTGCCAGCTGGATCCCCCAGCCTTGCAGTCCAGGCTAGTTCATCCAGCACTCCCCAGCCCCTCCTTCACGAGAAATGGGACTTCTATCTCCTTTCCCAAGCCCTCCCCCCACCTTCCCACAACACCTCCAGGGCTTTTTCGTCTAAGGAAACTAGCTGGAACAATTAGGGTGCATGTTCCATTCTTTATCTCAGACCTCACTCAGGTTAAAGAGAAACCGGGGCAATACTCAGAAGATCCCACTAAGTTTACTGAGGGCTTTAGGGATGTGCCCCTACAGTTCGAGCTTTCGTGGGGTGATTTGCCTATCATCTTCTCCACCTGTTGTACCAGTGAGAAGAAGAAGAGAATCTGGGAACAAGCCCAAAGATTGGGGGATCATTTGGCTAGCAGTGACCCCACAAAATACCCTCCAGGAACAACTGCTGTTCCCACTAGTGACCAGGGATGGGATTATCAAAAGAGTGAGGATAGGGGAAAGAGAGACCATATGGTAATTTGCCTGTTAGAAGGCCTAAGAATAGCATTTAGAAAGGAAATAAATTTTCAAAAATTTAAGGAAATTACTCAGGGAGCAAAGGAAAATCCTGCTCTTTTCCAGGACAGGCAGGTAGAAGCTACCAAGAAGTACACGAATTTAGATCCTGACTCTACAGAATGGACAGCAATCCTTAGCACATATTTCATTAATCAGTCTGCCCAAGACATCAGCAGGAAACTACAGAAATTGGCAGCGGGACCCCAAACACCTCAGGCCCAACTGGAATTTTTAACAACAGAGACCTAGTTGCAGCAGAGGAAAGAGAATGAGGGGAAAGGGCTAGAGACTGAGGTCATGCTCAATTCTTGGCTGCTGCCATGACCAGGAAAAGACCCGAGGGTGCTCCTGGCAACTTGGGCACTGGGGAAACCTGCTTTCAATGCCACAAGGAGGGTCTTCGGTCCAAGGAGTGCCCCTCCAGGGTACCCCCCCAGGACTGCCGTCTCTGGGACTGTGTCCAACATGTGATTTGGAGGGATTGTCCCTGAGATTAGAAAAGTGGTGGAGCCACCTCCCAGTACCTTGTCTTCCAGTCTTGTCAAGACTGGTAATGACAGGGGGAGCCTGGGGCTTGGTGGTGCTCCGACTTTCTCCATCTCTCTAGCTGAGCCCTGGGCAACAATTGAGGTCGAAGGTAAGGTTCCCCAGATATATCTTGGCTACATTCTCTTTTAACCAACTACTCTGGCCCTACTCACCCCTTGACCCATTGGGTCATGAGCATTGAAGGGAAAACTAAGGGATGTTGCAAGACACATCCCATCCCCTGCCTATTTGAAGATCTGTTGTTTGAACACTCCTTCCCTGTCATCTCCTTTTGCCCCGCCCCCTTGTTTGGAAGGGGCCTGATGGTGAAATTGGGGAGCCAATTTTCTCTAGTTAAGTCTCCCATCTCCCTTTCCCCCCTGTTCACCAGACCTCCTCATGTTCCCCTGGAAGTGTGGGAGATAGCCGAGCCAATTGTTTGAGATCAGGAAGTTCCTGGGTGAGCTACTCATGCCACCCCAGCCATTGTTCACCTCTAAGACCCTTATGTGTTCCCCCATTGCTGTCAATACCCAATTAAGCATGAGGCCTGGGAGGGACTGCAACCATTAATTGAAAAATTCTTAAGTATAAAATCCTTGTCCTTTGCCAGTATCCTTCCCTTAAAAAAGCATCAATGGAGAATACCAAATTATTCAAGACCTCAGGGCTCTTAATGAAGCTGTTATTCCTATATTTGGCTAGGCTTTAGGAAGGGATTTAAGGGACCTGGAACTAGCTGATAGTAGCTTATTTCAGTATGTGGGTGATATTCTTATTTGTAGCTCCACTCAGGAGGCTTCTTTGGCTGCTGCTGCCCAGGAGCTTTTAATTTCTTGGACACTCGAGGATATAGGGTCTCTTTGAACAATGTCCAGATAGCGTGCTGGTCTGTAAAGTATCTGGGCCATGAACTAATACCCACCTCTCACTCCTTAACCTCAGAGAGGAAAAGGACTATCCTGTCTATCTCTGTTCCAGCCACTAAGAAACAACTTCAAACTTTTCTAGGCTGGATTTTGTAGACTCTGGATCCCTAATTTTCATCTTATTGCTAATCCCCTTTATGAATCTACTCAAGACTCTGACTCACTCCCTCTAGAGTGGGGCCCTGACCAAGCTAAAGCTTTTGAGACTTTGAAAACTAAATTGACCACCCATCCGACATTAGTTCTACCCAATCTAGAAAAACCTTTCACTGTGTATATTGATCAAAGGAGAGGACAGGCTTTGGGAGTCCTAACTCAGTCCCATTGCCTATTTTTCAAAACAATTAGACTCTGTGACTACTGATGACCTTCATGCCTCCCACTGACTGCTACAGCCATTGTTAGAAACATGATTGTCATTGATATTCAGAAGAATCCAAAGGAATTGGAAAAATGTTTCTGGCCAGAAGCGGGCTTTGCTCTTTTTTGGGAAGAGGAAGCAATGAATACAGAAACAAGAGCAGCTTTATAGTGTTAGACCAATGCAGTATCAGCACAGTACCTCCCTTTAGAAAACAGATTGGTCTGCTCCCTTCTGGGTTGCACTCTTCCTGATACACCTCCTGATACACCTGATACATCTCCTCATATGTCCCCCCTCCATGTTCATACGTCCCATGTTCAAAAATGATGGAAAACTCCTCCCTGTGGGTGTATAAGGTAATATTCAATTAGCCAATTAAGCATACATAGTAGCCATTTGACCCAGTTCTCTCTCCAACCCTGTTATCTTGTTGGTTTAAACCAGTTTCCCCAATAACCTGGGTTTGTAGTTTTCACAAAACCACTAGCTGTTCTCTGATTGTCTGGGCCCATGTGCTTTAGTTAATTTTTACTCCTTTCTTTGTTCAAGCTGACTATTAATCATTCGGTGGAAACTTAATTTTTACTGATTTCTCACTGCCATTCTAATTGAGGAAGCCTCTAAACTTACACTTGGCCAGCCCCTTGAAGTTCTGACTCTCCACTGAGTTTAGAGCATCCTGGAAGCAAAGGGCCATCAGCGGCTGGCTAGTGGCAGGCTCACCAAATATCAATCCTTGCTCTTAGATACCCCTGGTCTATTTCTTCTGGTGTGATACACACTCAACCCAACAACCCTTATTGAACAAGGGGTTAAGAGGGCTCAGTGTGCAGTAGTCCGCTTCCACCACATCATAGAGGCCAAACCTTTGTCCTCTGGGACATCTGCCCAGGAGGCAGAATTAATAGCACTCACCAGAGCCCTAGAGCTATGGGAAAATAAAAGAGTAAATGTTTTTATTGACTCAAAATATGCTTTCCATGTTCTACATGCCCAGGGAGCAATTCAGAAAGCAAGGGGATATCTGGAAGCAAAAAACTCTCCTACCAAACATGCCCTTTTCCTTTTATGTTTTGGCCTTGCCAGAGTTATCTTTAATTCCCTGTGGGGAAATTGTTTTTATGCCAGGAAAATTGTCTTTTTTTTTATTTTGGGGTTTTTTTTTTTGGAGGGTGGACGGCAGGGCAATTGGGATTAAGTGACTTGCCCAAGGTCACATGGCTAGTAAGTGTGTCGAGTATCTGAGGCCAGATTTGAACTCAGGTCCTCCTGACTCCCAGGCTGTGCTCTACTTATTGTGCCACTTAGCTGCCCCAAAACTGTTTTTCTTTATGCTCCTTTTGTACCTGTTTGGTCCTTTTCAACTTAACCTCCTGGCCAGGTTTGTCTCCTCCAGGGTCTTATCAATTTCCAGATGACTGCTCAGGCTATATACCAACCTCTGACCGAGTCCAAGGTCTCTAGCCCACTGGATCTGAGGTCTGACCCCTTGAACAGGACCCAGCATGGCAGGGACAGCTCTATGCCGCTTGCCAGCAGGAACCAATTTCAGAAGCCAATATCTTCTCCCCTTACCCCAAAAGAATTTGGGTCCCATTTGTTTGAGGGGTAATGACAGGGTATATGCCCTGGAAATCCTCTGTCCCCCACTCCCCAACTTACCCTGAACATGGTCAAGTCTCTGATGTTTCCCTGAAGCATGGACCCATCCATCCCAGTAATCCTCTCAACTGGTCTTTCACTATGGCCTACACCCAATCTTCCAATTCTCTGTTACCTCTAACCTAGCCCAGCCCTTCACTGTCTGTTACCTCCTGATCATCCCTGGCTGCTTCCCACTCTTGATCCCACTCTCTGTTGGTCACGTGGTCCAGGTCCCTGGGTCCAAGGGCATCTGGTCCTTCTCTGTTACTTCCCAGTCATCCCAGACTACTTGGCTGCTCCTAGATCCTTCCCAAAGTCTTTCTGTATATAAGATCCATCTTGCCTCCATTAAGGTGCTTAGATTCCTCAAGAGTCTGGTCAATATGGTGGATTTTTAGAATCATGCCCACTCTTACTGGTGTTCTAATAAACCTTGTCTTTGGCTGAAAGAAGGCTTGAGTTGAATTTATTCAGGGCAGAACCCACACATCGGTATTTTGGGGGTCTCAACATCAATAAATCTCAACACTTGTTTTGCTTCTTCTGACCATCATGTAAGTGCTTGCCCTATGTGAATTCTTCATAAAACATCAGTGCAGTAGCTGACTTTGATGACCTTGTTCGTTTTCATTGAAGGCCTTTGACAATATGGCAAAAACATCATGTTAAAAAGCATGGGAATGGGGGGTGGAGCCAAGATGATGGCAGGAAAGCAGGGACTTACTTAAGCTCTCAACCAAATCCCTCCAAATACCTGTAAAAAATGGCTCTGAACAAATTCTAGAGCTACAGAAGCCACGAAATAACAGAGGGAATCAGGTCTTCAGCCCAAGACGGCCTGCATGGTTGCTGGAAAGGGTCTATCACACCATGCTGGGAGAGGAATGCAGCCCAGGATGGGCCACACCAGGACAGACCAGGCTCTGAGGACATGGGGCGTAGCAAGCCGTAGAGCCCTTACTCACTGAACTGTGGCAGCTACCAGACTTCTGAACCCACAAACACCAAAGACAACTTAGCAGATCAGTGGGAAAACTGCTAGATGAGGGTGAGAAGAGTGTGCAGTTGGCCCTAGCCCCAGGGCACATGGAGATGGTGCAGCACAGTGGCTGCAGCAGCAGGAAGCTCCTGCAGCTGCTTCCAGAACTGCAGCTGTGGTTGCTTCCAGCCCCAGGCCTGGTGGGAGGAATCAAGCGGCGGATCAGAGCAGGAGTACAGGGAGCACTTTGCTAGCACAGAGGCAGGGTTTTCTTGCTTTGCCGTGCTTGGATCTGGGTGGTGGTCCTGGTTGGCGGGAGGAGGAGTGCTGGTGTGGCAGAGCTTGCTGTGTAGAAGTAGTTCTGAAAACAGCAGCGCAGTGCCCCGAAGCTTGGAACAAAGCACTAGCCATTCTGAAGCCAGTCATACCCTGACAAAAACCTCAAGGGTCAAGTAGTTGGTTGGGAACATGGCCAGGCAGCAAAAGACTCAGACTACTGAATCTTTTTTTGGTGACAAAGAAGATCAAATCATACAGCCCGAAGAAGTCAAAAAAGTCAAAGAGCCCACATCAAAAGCCCCCAAGAAAAATATGAATTGGTCTCAGGCCATGGAAAAGCTCAAAAAGGATTTGGAAAATCAAGTAAGAGAAGTAGAGGAAAAATTGGGAAGAGAAATGAGTGATGCAAGAAAATCATAAAAAAAACAAGTCAATGACTTGCTAAAGGAGACCCAAAAAATACTGAAGAAAATAACATCTTAAAAAATAGAGTAATCCAAATGGCAAAAGAGCTCCAAAAAGCCAATGAGGAGAAGAATGCCTTAAAAGGCAGAATTAGCCAAATGGAAAAGGAGGTCCAAAAGACCACTGAAGAAAAATACTACCTTAAAAATTAGAATGGAGCAAGTAGAAGCTAGTGACTTTATGAGAAATCAAGAAATTATAAAACAGAACCAAAAGAATGAAAAAATGGAAGACAATGTGAAATATCTCATTGGAAAAACCACTGACCTGGAGAATAGATCCAGGAGCTAACTTAAAAATTATTGAACTACCTGAAAGCCATGATCAAAAACAGAGCCTAGAGATCATCTTTCAAGAAATTATCAAGGAAAACTGCTCTGATATTCTAGAATCAGAGGGCAAAATAGAAATTGAAAGAATCCACCGATCACAAAACTCCTAGGAATATTGTAGCCAAACTCCAGAGTTCCCAGATGAAGGAGAAAATATTGCAAGCAGCCAGAAAGAAACAATTCAAGTATTGTAGAAACACAATCAAGATAACACAAGATCTAGCAGCTTCTACATTAAGGGATCAAAGGGCTTGGAATATGATATTTTGGAGTTCAATGGAGCTAGGATTAAAACCAAGAATCACCTACCCAGCAAAAATGAGTATAACACTCCAGGACAAAATATGGATTTTCAGCAAAATAGAGGACTTCCAAGTATTCTTGAGAAAGAAAAGACCAGAGCTGAAGAAAAAACTTGACTTTCAAATACAAGAATCAAGAGAAGCATGAAAAGGTAAACAGGAAAGAGAAATCATAAGGGGCTTAATAAAGTTGAACTGTTTTGTTTACATTCCTACATGGAAAGATGATATTTGTAGCTCATGAGACCTTTCTAAGTATTAGAATAGTTGAAGGGAATATACATATACATATATATGTGTATGTGTATACATTATATATATATATATATATATACACACATATATATAAAGAGAGAGAGACAAGGGGCACAGGGTGAGTTGAAAATGAAGAGATGATATCTAAAAATAAATAAATAAATACAATTAAGGGGTGAGAGAGAAATATATTGGAAGAAGGAAAAGGGAGAGATAGAATGGAGTAAATTATCTCACATAATAGTGGCAAGAAAAAGCAGTTATAATGGAAGGGAAGAGTGGGCAGGTGAAAGGGAATGAATGAATCTTGCTCTCATCAGACTTGATGTAAGGAGGGAATAACATACACACTCAATTGGGTATCTTACCCTAAAGGAAAGTAGGGGGGAAAGGGATAAGAGAGAGGGGATGATAGAAGGGAGGGCAGATTGGGGGAGGAGGTAATCAAAAGCAAACATTTTTGAAAAGGGCCAGGGTCAAGGGGATAAAATTGAATAAAGGGGGACAGGATAGGATGGAGGGAAATATAGTTAGTCTTTTACAACATGACTGTTATGGAAATGTTTTGCATAATGGTACATGTGTGGCCTATGTTGAATTGCTTGCCTTCTCAAGGAGAGTGGGTAGGGAGAGAAGAAGAGAGAAAATTTGGAAGTCAAAGTTCTAAAAACAAATGTGCAAAAAAAAGGGTTTTTTTACATGCAACTGGGAAATAAGATATACAAGCAATGGGGTATAGAAATCTATCTTGCCCTACAAGAAAGTAAGGGGAAAGGGGATAAAGGAGGGAGCGGGGTGACATAAGGGAGGGCAGACTGGGGAAAAAGGTAATCAGAATATATGCCATCTTGGGGTGAGGGAAGGGTAGAAATGGGGAGAAAATTTGTAACTCAAAAATATTCCTGGCAAGTGGTCACCTGACTTCTATAATGAATACTTCAAGTAATGGAAAACTCACTACTTCCCACTCCATTTTATTTTTGGACAGCTTAAATTATTAATAATACTAGATTATATTTAGATATCACTTTACATATGTTATCTCATTTGAACCTTATGACAATCACATGAAGTAAGTGCTAAAATTTTGTACCCATTTTGTAAAGGCAGCTGGGTGGTTCAGTGGAGAGAGTGCTAGGTCTGAGTTCAAATCCATTCTCAGACACTTCCTAGTTGTGTAAAACTGAGCAAGTCACTTACCTCAGTTTCTTCAACTATAAAATGGGCATGATAGCACCTGCCTCCTGGGGTTGTTCTGAAGATCAAATGAGATAATACTTACAGAGTGCCTAGAAAACAGTGGGCACTTAATATGTGCTTATTCCCTTCAGCTTCATCCCCAGTTGACTAAACAGAGGCTCAGACAGGTTGGATTACTTGCTGATGGTCATTCAGCTAGTAAGTCTCAGAAGCTGGATACAAATCCAGGCTCTCCTGACTCCCAGGACCAGCCAACAATGAGTTAATGGTACAGCCAGGTCTTGAACCCAGGGCTCTTGACACTCAGCCCAATTCTCCTTCTGCTACACAATATTGGCTTAAATCTGCCTCCCTCTAATGTCCATCCTTTGTTCCTTGTTTTCCTCTTTGAGGTCAGGCAGACAGATGATAGTCTTTTGAATACCTGACTATAGCATTCATTCTTGCCTCCTTCCCCTACTCAAACATCTTCTACAGCCTAAAAATCTCCAGTTTGTTTAACTGATTCACACATGGAAGGATGCATGCCCCAGCCCCTCATCATTTCAATTACTCTCCACAAGACAGATTGTGCATTTCAGAGTTGTTCTTGTCACTGTCCTTTGTAATCTAGAAGCAACCAACATACTCCCAATATGTACTAACCTGGTTGTAGGAAAGGAAAAATGTCATTTCTTTTGTGATCTAAACTTGCTTTCAATTAAAGCCCTGAAGATGCTTGTCCACATGAAAAGTCGTATTTTTCCCATAATGTACTTTTTTTAGTAGACTTTTTGAACCCAAATGAAAGATTTTACATTTGTTCCTTTTAAAACAGAGCATCTCTCTTCTTTGACTGTATCAAGCTATTGTGGAACACAGACATACTCCTAGTGTTTTATTATCCATTGATTCCTTTTAAAAAATTATTCAGAGTTGCATGAACTGATGTAAAATGAAATAAGCAGAACTAGGAGGATATTGTACACAGTAACAGCAATACTGTATGATGATCTACTGTGAATAACTTAGTTATTCTCAGCAATACAATGATCCAAGGCAATTCTGAAGAACTTATGATGAAAAGTATTGTCCAACTCCAGAGAAAGAGTTGACGGAGCCTGAATACAGATCAAAACATATTTTTTTCTTTATTTTATTTTTATTGTTTTTTTCTGTTTTCTTTCATAGCATGACTTACCTCAAAATGTATTTTGCATGACTACACATGTATAACCTATGAAAAATTCCTTGCCTTCTCAATTAGGTGGGAGAGGGGAGGAAGGGAGAGAATTTGGAAATCAAAATTTTCAAAAAAAATGTTAAAATTGTTTTTATATGTAATTGGAAAAAAATAAAATATTAAATATATAAAAGAATAAAAAGCATGGGAGTATTGTCCATAATCCAGAACAAGCATGCCATCATGAAATTAACATACAATGCTGATGAACTTCTCTGGGCAACCAAATTTTGACATAATTTTCCATAAGCCCTCACGACTGACAGTATCAAAGGCTTTGGTCAGATCTTCAAATGTGTATAGACCTCTGTTCTGCTCCTGTCATTTCTCCTGGAGTTGTCAGGCAGCAAACACCATATCCACCATTCCTCAGCCCTTTCTGAAGCCACACTGACTCTCAGGTAGATGATCATCGTCCTTGTGAAGGATTATCCTATTTAGGACTCTGGCAAGGATGACTGAAATTTTCCAAGTTGTATGGCAAGAGGAGGTTATCCCCCAGGTGTTCAAGGATGCCTCCATTGTCCATCTCTATAAAGGTAAAGGAAATAGATTTTCCTGTGACAATCAACAGGATTGTCTCTCTCTTAGTCATTGCTGACAAACAAGCAAGTGCAGGATAAATTGCACATAATCAACCAAAGGGACAGTACTAAGAGGAATTGGGAAAGGCTTCTTGTAAAAACTTTCTCTGACTAACTTCTCCACTTAAAGCGGGATACTTTCTATCCTCTGTGAACACACTTTTCAGCTTCCTTTTATGTTTTGTTTTCCCCAATTACAGTTATCCCTTCCGGCTCCCCCAAGATCAGGAAAATCTGAATAAAATTTTGTGGCCCTCCCTTCATACCAGAGAAGAAGTCTGAATTTTTTCTTTTTCTTCTATGGGGTGTTTACAATACCTTATTTTGAAATTGGGTTAAGTATTTGGTCATACAATCTGTCTCGTCTACTGGCCTTCAAGTACAGTCTACAGCTTCCACAAAACTCCCCAAAATTTCCCATTTAATTTCTTGTGCCTACAGGTGGTATATGGAAACCTTGATGGTGAAAGCTGTGATGTGGAAGGGGTAACTGTAGCTTATAAACTCTTTGAGGGCAGGGATGTTCTTTCTTTTTCAGCATTTATATCCCCAACACTTGTCACAGTGCCTGGCACATAGAAAGTGCTTAATGTTTATTGACAGACTAGAAAATGGAATGTTAACTAGTACTTGAAGGAAGCCATGAAGCAGAGATGAGTAGTAAGAATTCCAGGCATGGGGAATAGCCAGTGAAAATGCCAGGAGTCAGGAGATGTGGAGTGGCTCCTGGAAGGAACGACAAAAAGGTGAATGTCATCGGAATGGAGAGTAAGATGTAAAAAACATACAAAGAAGGGCCAGGTTATGGAGGGCTTTGAACACCAAATAGGGGATTTTATAATGGTCAATATGACAGCCGAGCGCAGGCTGGATTAGATTATTTTACAGATAAGGAAACTGAGGCAAACTTAGTTTAAGTGACTTGCCCAGGGACCAGAGAGGCAGAAGTAGGAGTGGTCAGACAGGTACAAGAAGGACTAGAATAGAGTAGTGTCATGAAAAAGTTTTCTTGACCAGCCATGATTCCCGAGGACAAACGATGAAATGTGCTTACTCCCTCTTAAAAAGTGAAGGATTCGGTGTAGAATGAGGCATATTTTTAGATATGGTCTTAGAAATTCATTTTGCTTGACTATACATGTTTATAATTGGGGTTTTTTCCCTTTTGTTCTCAATTTGAGGTTAGGGTTGGAGTGAGAGAGGACAGATTTTTGCTGATTGAAAAATATATATTTTTTTTTCAAAAAGAAGTATGAGGCAAAGTTTTCAGTTGAGAAAGTGAGTAGAGAGTGTAGAGGTTTGAGGAGTAATGAAAAGGTGTGGACAAGCCCTTCCTTGGGAGCAGGGAACTGTCTTCCTTGCTTGTCTTTGTAACCCTAATACTTAATAGATTGTTCATGCTTATGTACCAGGCATTGTACTAAATGACAAGTATACAAATTTAAAAAAAATTAAAAGGAAAGACACTTTCTGCCACCAAGGAGCTTATAATCTAATGGGAATGTGGGGAGACAATACACAAAAAGAAACTGAAAAAGGCAGGTTGTACCAGAGGGTACCCTGTTTAGGGGCATGGTGGAATGGAAACCAAGCAGAGCAGCTTATAGAAGAAGGAGAGTAGGCTAGTAATTCCAAGGCTTCTATAAAAAGAGGCTTTGGGAAGAGATTTTTTTGCTCTGCCCTCCAACCTTCTAATCAAAGGGGCAGAGGCAACTAAGAGTACTGATGAGGTATGAGTACCAAAGTTGAAACAATCTCCATGATGATGAGATCAAACAATGTAATTGGATCTCCAGGGCAGGTATTGTACAAAATTAACTGAACACAGACCTATAAATCTTTAAATAGTTTAATATTTTTTTAGAGATTTTTCAAGCATTACTGGAGCTTTTCTCCACATTGTTTACATTTACTTAATTATTTTCGGGTGAAAACAAAGGTTCCTACACAAAGTAGGACCTTATACTTAAGGCTTTTCCACACTCATAATATCCATAGGGTTTTTATACCAGATAAATTCTCTGATGTTAAAAAGATGTGAATTCCTACTAAATGCTTTTCCACATTCATAGGGTTTCTCTCCAGTATGAATTCTTTGATGATGTATAAGTTTTGTCTCCCCACTAAATGCTTTTCCACAATCATTACATTCAAAAAGTTTTTCTCCAGTATGAATTCTATGATGCTGAATAAGGTGGACAATGCTACCAAAGGCTTTCTCACATTCTTTATACTCGTAAGATTTCTCTCTTAGATGAATCTTCTGATGCTTAATAAGATTTGAACTTGCACTGAAGGGTTTACCACATTATTTACATTCATAGGGCTTCTCTCCAGTATGAATTATTTGATGTTTAATAAGAGTGGAGCTCTAAAGGCTTTCCCACATTCAATACATTTATAAGGTTTTTCTCTGTTATGCATTCTCTGACAGTTAATCAAATGTGGGGTCTGACTGAAGCCTTTCCCACATTCTTCACATTTATGTAGTTTCTCTCCAGTATGAAGCCTCTGATATTTAATAAGATTTGAACTGAGTGAATGTTTTCCTACATTGATAACATTCATAGGATTTCCCTCTAGTGTGAATTAATTGATGTCTTATAATGTTTGCTCTCCAACTGAAGGGTTGTCCACAACCATTACATTGATAAGAGTTCTCTCCTGAATGAATTCTCTGATATTTAATAAGGTTTATTTTGTGCCCAAAAGTCTTCCCACATTCATTACACTCACAGGGTTTTTCTCAATCATGAATTCTCCAGCGTGGAATCAGTTGTGAACTTTGATTGAAGACTTTTCTACATTCCTTACAATTATAGTTTCTAGTATAAATTCTCTGATGTCATGTAAGATGTGAGTTCTGACAAAAGAATTTCCTGCAATATGTTACATTCATAGGGTTTTGAGTAGTGAATATTCTTGTGTTTCTCCAATATTGAATTAGATTTGAGGCTTTTTCTCACATATATTACATTTACAAGCCTTCTCTCCTGTAATATTGTCTTCATATACAATAAGACTTGAGTTCAAATTGAATGTTCTACCCAATTTATTACATTCTTGAGTTCTTTCTTCCATTAAAAATTTCACGTAAGTGCCAATCACTTGTGTGAAACCTCTCTCTTTGAAGGAGTAATTTCCCCCAAATCTTCCATGTGAAGTTTTCCAAATGCTTCTCAAAACTATTCTCAACTTCTCCAAACTCACATTCCTGGTGACTATTACTTGGGAATATTTCTAATGTTGATCTTTGCAATTCTACTTCAGAAATTTCCTCCTTGGGAGTTGACAGGTTGGTTTCCATCCCTAACTTAAAAGCTGAACCAATAAATAGAAAATGCAGATATTATTTATTCTCTGTGATGGGATTACAGGTTCATAAATTTTGAACTAGAAAGTATCTTAGAAGCCTTCTTATATACCTTCCTCATTTTAGAGATGATGAAACTGAAACCTAATAAGGGTGATGACTTAATATCACATAGGTATTAAGTAGCAGAGAAAATGGAAAGTGGTGTAGTGCCGTATTTACTGAATGATTAATTAATGGAGTGGGAACAGAGTATCAAATAATTTCTCATGTGGTGAGGAATAATTCCTCGTGTAGTGTTTTATGATTTTCGAAACATTTTCCTTAGAAGAATTCCATACAAATATTAGTACCCGTATTTTGTAGATGAGGAAATTCAGAGAGAGAAAATAACCTGTTAGTGGTTACAGAGTAAGTAGGGGAGCCAGAATTTGAAGGCAGATCTTCTGATTCCAAATTTAATCTGCTAAAACACACTAAGGATTATCTAGGAGTACTAGTCATACTGCTACATCAAAAATTGGCCGTTAACTCTAGGTAGATGAGCAAAGGTAGGTAGGACACTAACATGGAATAATAGCACTCCCAAACTGGGCAAGGTAAGCATAGTAGATGGGATCAAGGAGGGTTGGTCCTATCTCTACTATCTTATTCATTCCCATATTTTATTGTGGATTCCCTCTCTTTACTCTCTTTTCCCATTTTAAACCAGTCACTCTCTTAGTCTTCCCTTTCCTTAGCCTGCAAACATGCCTACAATATATCACATCTTTCCCTAGGAAAACAAAATCCTACCTAATAGATTCCTCCTCATTTACTGATACAGATGTCTCTTTTGCAGGTCTTTTCTTGGCACCTGATATATTCAAAAACCATGGCTCTTCTCCTCTGGAGGACTTGAAATTGAAAAACCTACTTATGGTTTGTGTCTGGGGCAAGATTTGCACTTAAGTCTCTCTAATTTGAAGTCTAGCACTCTATCCACTACCCCACCTACCTGCTACATCATAATCGAAATACTTGGAGGGTCTACATAGAGTAGAGTAGGGTTTCCTACAGAAAACTCAGGGTGATAGGAAAGATGGATATGATTTAGAATGGCAAAGATTTAGAATGGCAAAGAACTTAAAAGTTCATTTAATTAAATTAATTTTAGATGATGAAACTGAGACTCAAAGAGAAGTGATATATCCAAGCTCATACCACATATTAAATGGCACAGCTTGAATTTGAGTCCAGATCTTGACTCCAAAGCCAGTGATCTGTTTCAACATTACTTTCTTGTAGAGAGCCTTCTGGGGCCAGATCTTAGCCCCAAGTGATATAGACAGCTATTTCTTGAAACATCACTGACTCTTGAAACAACATGCTTCTGCTGGTCCAGTCTGCCTGTAGAGATTGGCAGGTTCCGTAGTTAGGAAGATGTATGTTACTTCAGGGAAGAATCTGCCAGATCTATGTCTGAGATGAAAAAAGGCCTGAGAAATGAGCACAGGGTGGTGTTGGCCATAAAATTCCAATCTGTAACAAAAGTCACTGAGAACTCCAAGCATGACTAATCAATTTATTAGGGAATCCTGGGGTCCCTACTTAATTGAGTACAAGATCTTTACCTCTCCCCTTGGGTGCTAGCTACTTTTATACATCTGGGAGAGCACTAAAAATAGAAGGAGGCATTACAATTCACTGACTGGTCAATTCCAGAAGTGGGGCAGTCTTATGACTATCTAAGGGAAGTGTCCATCCATCATAACCATTTTGTCCACAGACCTTTCACAGGTCATGAGACCTTCTACATGTAGTCAACTCTAGGTCATCCCAACAGGAACTTTGTTGAAAGGGACCTTTCAACATCTCAGAGCCTTTCACAAGTCATAAGACCCTAGTGTTTGACCACCAGTATCCTGGGGTCTAAGAAAGTTGTGGGTTTGAAGCAAAGTCTCACAAGGGAATAGACAGTAATGAGTCAGAGGGGAGAGGGGTATTGTACCAGCCAATGAACTTTATTAGAGTATGTTACAGAGTGGCAGTTGAGATGGTAGGGAAGCAATTACATTTTTATTACATTTCTAACTAACAATATGAATCCAACTGATAAATGTAAGTAATGTAATCATCAATACATGGTGGATTAATTAATTATTCATAACTCTTATCCTAACAGCATTAACATACATGAGTAACTTAAATTTGATGCTGTTCTGCTTAGTTCACTAATAAAATCACTGATATCCATCCAATCACAATAAACTGAATAAATACTGGCTAATTTGAGTAGGGGGCATCACAATTATGGTCACATGATGGAAAATGTCCAAAGGTCTCATGATGGAAATTGCTGTCCACATCCAGAGAAAAAACTGATGAAGTCTGAATGCATGTGGACGTATACTATTTTCATCTTCTTTATCTTTTTCATGGTTTTTTTTTGCTTCCACTCCAATCTCCAGCCTCTTTTGGAAGAGTGACACAGTCTACTCAGTGACGAACAATCTCACACCTGATCATCTTTCATATCCCAGTGATTCTGAGCCCTGTAGATCATCACCTAAATGCCATTACCTGCATTCCTTCACCTCATTCTTTATTCCCACAGCCCTCAACCATCCTACCCCCAAGTTTCAACTGAACACCAACCAGTCCTTCCATTGTGTCCCCTGGAATGCCTGTTCCATAGGCAAAAAACTTTTCTTTATATTAAATCATTTCCTCTCTCATTTGTTTCATTTACTAGCTATTACTGAAATCTGGTTCCTCCCTGATGATACAGTCTCCATCGCCACCTTTTCCAGGACTGGCTGCACCTTCACTCATTCTCCTTGGCTTACTGGTGAAAATTGTTTGAGCCCTTCCAACACTCAGAGAAGGCCAAAGCCTGGACAAATCAACCAGAAAAGGCACTCTGGTTGGCATAACAGACGTTATGTGTTCTCTGAGTGAACCTGCAGTTCTCCTGTTGGATTTAGCTGACTGGGAACATTCTTCTGACAAGGGCCAGACACCACCAGACATTTCCTTTATTTTATCATTTCATGACTCTCTCTTGTTAAAGACACAATCTTGAATAATGGCACCCCTCTTTACTTGTTGCACTGTTATCTTATGTTTGATGCTTATATTTTATGGTAGAAAAACCAGACATGCTGGGGATCCTCTTGGAACTATAATTTCAATTGACAAAGGACACTATGGCACCTCTCTTATTGCTTTATGGACCCTATCTTATTATGGCATTACAGTTTTATGTTATTTCCGTGTTGATACATATGGAGACTATAATTATAGCTGACATAGGCATCCTGAGTCAGGAGCACAGGGTGGCTTGCTTTGAGGATATAAAAGTCCCCTTCAAACATCCCTTTTTGAGTCCAGAATTATGAAATCCCCTTATCTTACCATAATCTATTGACTTTTCACCTCACTCACTGCTTTTCCTTACAAAATCCTTATTTTCATCCACAGTGGGATCCCTTAACCCCTCAATTCTCTCCCAAGCCATCTCCTGTGCACTAACCACTCTCTCCTCTTTTCCCCATCTTGACCCCTTGGTTAACCAATCCAACTCTACATTGTTCTCCTCTCTTGAATCCCTAGCCCCCTATTACATCACCAATTATCCTCTGTTTGGCATTCAAAGTCCTTCATAACCTAGTCTCCTCCTACCTTTCCAGTCCTCTTACACTGTATTCCCCAACAATACTCTTTGATCCCATGACATTGGCCTTCTGGCTGTTCTATGAACAAGACACTCCATCTATTAGGTTTGGGAATTTTTTCTGGCTGTCTCCCATATTTGGAATGCTCCCCCTCCACAACTCCATTTTCTCTGGTTTCCTATATGGCCCAACTAAAATCTCATCTTTTACAGGAGACTTTTCCAATCCCTCTTAATTCTAGTGCCTTTCCTCTGTTAAGTATTTCCTATTTATCCTGAATATGGCTTACTTGGTATATATTTGCACATTGTCTCCCCCATTGGATTGTAAGATCCGTGAGGGCAGAGACTGTTTTCTGTTTCTTTTTGTATCCCTAGCACTTAGTACAGTTCCTGGCACATGGCAAGTACTTAATAAACATTTATTGATTGGTATTGTTTGACTGATCTGGTGTTCCAGAAATAAGAACAAACAAATACCACTGAAATTAAAAAACACACAGGCAATCTGGTTTTGTTAACATAATTATAATAATATTTGTTGCTGAAAACAGGCAAACACACAAGCTGAGTTTTTGTTTTTCCAAAATAAAACTGCTTCAACATCTTTTCCATTTGTCTGTCGATATTAGTTTTAAAAAAGTAAGTCTCATTTCTATAGCATGGTAAGGCTTATCAAGTGATTTTCACAGAACATTGTTGAGAGATAAAGATTACTAGTCTCCATTTTATAGAAGAGGAAACTGAAGCTCAGAAACATGAAATAATTTGTTCAAGGAGCAAGTAATCTCTTATCTGTAAAACAGGGATGATAATATATATTTAATTAGGTTTTTGTGAGGAAAATACTTTGCAAGCCTTCAACTGTTATGGAAATGCTGTTATTCTGTTCTGCTTTTTTTTAATGCATCATTGGTAGAGCTTTGAATTGTTTCAAGTATTCTGGGAAGCAATTTTAGAACTATGTCCCCAAAGTTGCTCAACTGCACCTATTGCCTGACCCAAGTCCCCTAAAGAGGAAATGGAAAGAACCATACGCACAAAATGGGTGCCCATCAACTGGAGAATGGCTGAACAAATCATGACATGTGAACGTAATGGAAAATTATAGTCTAACAGTACCAGTTGAGAGAAACTTGAGAACAATTATATGAGTGAACACATAATAAAGTAAGCAGAACCAAGAGGGTAATTTATACGACCATAAGAAAGTAAAAGAAAACAATTCTGGAAGACTTAAGGACTCTGGTCAGTACAACTACCAGTCGTCGCTCCAGAACATTGATTATGGATTTCGAGCTGGAAGGGGCCTTAGAGGTCATCAAGTCTAACCTCCTCACTTTGTAATTTAGGAATCTGAGGCTGAAAAAGGTTAAGTGGCTTGCCCAGTTATTACAAGTCTTGGGCAGAATGTCTTCCTAATCACAAGCCCAGTGCTCAAACTATTGTATCAGCCAGTTGCTTCCTCTCTCTTGACAGAGAGGTAGTAGACTATAGGTGCATAATTAGATGTAGATTTTCAGAAATGACCAATATATGAATTTGTACTAGTTGACTATATTTGTTACAAAGGTAAACTTTTATTTTGGGGGGAGAGTGGAGGTAGAGTTATTGGGAGAATGGGGAGGTAGTGATAGTTTATAGTGTTATAAATAATGACAGTGTTGCAAAAAAAAAAGCCTTCAATGAAACATTTAAAATACACAGAAGACAGCAGATAGACTTCCCGGACACAGTTAAACAGGGTCTTTGGTATTAATTTGTTAAATGTACTATAAAAATAAGCTTTACTTAATTGAGATTCATAGTTTCACATACAAGTCTCTTTTTCTGGGTTTTTTGGGGGTAAATGTTCATTTTTGTTGTTGTTTGTCAAGTTCAGACTAAAAATAATTTTTTAAAGAAAATAGAAGAAATTTATATCACATTTTCAACGACTCCAAGGTATTATATAAAAGCCCATATTTTTAAATACTATTTTATTTTTTCCCAATTATATGTCAAGACAATTTTTAGCATTCCTTTTTGCAAGATTTTGAGTTCCAAATTTTTCTCCCTCTGTCCCCCCTCTTCC
This sequence comes from Trichosurus vulpecula, assembly GCF_011100635.1. Taxonomy (NCBI): domain Eukaryota; kingdom Metazoa; phylum Chordata; class Mammalia; order Diprotodontia; family Phalangeridae; genus Trichosurus; species Trichosurus vulpecula. The sequence continues at coordinate 83,537,407 of NC_050573.1, forward strand.
TAAAATGGTAGGCAATTTGATGTAGGTTATACAGATGCTATCATGTAAAATGAATTTCCATATTAGTCACAGTTGTGAAAGAAGAAACAGATCAAAAGGGAAAAAAAACACAAAAAAGAATAAAATAAAATGAAAAAAGTAGCTTCAGTCTGTAGTCTAAGACCACCAGTTCTTTTTTTTTCTGTTGTTTTTTTTTTTGCAGGGCAATTGGGGTTAAGTGACTTGCCCAAGGTCACACAGCTAGTAAGTGTGTCAAGTGTCTGAGGCCAGACTTGAACTCAGGTCCTCCTGACTTCAGGGCTGGTGCTCTACTCACTGCACCACCTAGCTGCCCCTCCATCAGTTCTTTATCTGGATGTGGATAGCATTTTCCTTGTGAGTCCTTTGTACTTGTCTTGGATCACTGAGTTGCTGAGAAGACCCGAGTCATTCATAGTTGATCATCACGCAGCTGTTGCTGATAGTGTGTACGTTATTTTCCTGGTTCTGTTCATTTCACTTTCTATCACTTGGTACAAGTCCTTCCAGGTTTTTCTGAAATCTGCCTGTTCTTTATTTTTTACTATGCACTGTATTCTATTACATTTCTGCAGCTTGTTTATCCATTCCCCAGTTGATTACCATTCTCTCGATTTCCAATATTTTGCCACCACAAAAAGAGCTGCTATAAATATTTTTGCACATGTAGGTCCTTTCCCCTTTTTATGATCTCTTTGGGATACAGATCTAGTAGACGTATTGCTAGATCAAAGGGTATGCACAGTTTGGTTGCCCTTTGGGCATAGTTTTAAATTGTTCTCCAGAATGGCTGGATCAGTTCACAACTGCACCGAAAGCGCATTAGTGTCCCAATTTTCCCACATCCTCTCCAATATTTACCATTTTCCATTTTTTGTCATATTAGCCAATCTGATAGGTGTGAGGATTTCTCTAAATCAAAAGTGATTTAGAGCACCTCTTCACATACCTATAAATAGTGTTAATTTCTTCATCTGAAAACTGCCTGTTCATATCCTTCGATGTTTGTCAATTGGGGAATGGCTTATATTCTTATAAATTCAACTCAGTTGGCTATATATTCGAGAAATAAGGGCTTAAACAGAGACACTTGTTGTAGAGATTGTTTCCCAGCTTTCTGCTTCCCTTCTCATCTTGGTTGCATTGGCTTTGTTTGTGCAAAAGCTTTTAAATTTAATATAATAAAAATTATTTATTTTACATTTTGTAATGCTCCCTATCTCTTGTTTGGTTGTGAATTCTTCCCTTCTCCATAGCTCTAACAGGTAGAATATTCCTTGCTTTTCTTATGGTGTCATCCTTTATGGCTAAATCATGTACTCATACTTTATCTTGGTATATGGTGTGAGATGTTGGTCTATACCTAGTTTGTGCCCTATTGTTTTCCAATTTTCCCAGCAGTTTTTGTCAGATAGTGAGTTCTTATCCCAAATGCTGGGGGTTTTGGGTTTATCAAACACTAGGTAACTGTGGTGATTTATTATTGCATTAAAACCCACATTTTAAACAATATCACTCTTTCCTGTTGAATTCAGATGTAAATCACAGTTCAACCTCAGATTGGGCACCATGAATCTAGTCCATAACAGGCGAAGGACTTCCTTCCTCTGCTCTCTCTTTTACCCCAGCTTTGAGAAATGAGTCTGAGAATACTTATGTTTCTTCTGTGTTGTTTGTCCCCCACAGTTTCAGTTGTCAGAGTGATCCTCACTGTACCCATCAGTTCTGGGAGTTTAAGCTACATCCACTTTTGACCTAGGATTCCAGGAGTGAAATCGAAGTCATCCAGCTTGGCATGGAATCCTGGAAGCTCTACCTGGAGAAGCCAGGGCGCCTGGGACTCAAGCCTAGGTCAGATGAGTCCAGTGAGGATCACTGCCCCTTCAGTTCATGGTGCCCACCAATTGAACTGTGATCTTTACTCTCTGGAAGCAACAGTAAAGAGAACATACATTAAAAATGCAGTCTTTTCTAGTTATGCAGCCATTCAAAGGAAGCTACCCCATGTGGTAGGGGACACAGAGTTAAGTGATCTGGGCATATGTAGGACAAGACCTTCAGGGAACTTCTATGTTAGGCAAATTGAGAATGTGCCAAAGTCTCCCTACAGAATTAAGTGTATTATAAGTTCCTTGTGGCAGAGACTGTGTTGTGAGTTAAATTTAACAAAAAGGCAAGCTGAGGCACATTTCTCTGAGCAAGACATCATTTTTTTATCAGGGATGAGAATAAGTTGGGTCAATAGATGCCTCAGTTTCCAGCTAAAGACCCCAAGCAAAAGAACAGGTCCCCTTTCATAGGTTTTATGGAGTACAGAATGGGGTAGGTGACATTATGGGGTTGAGGGTAACATGATTATACAGGTGAGGCATGGGGAACATTATGATTGGTTAGAAGTTGGGAATAGAGGCAAGCAACAACTTTCCTCTTTCCATCATTGTTTGAGTTCACCTGCCAGGTAGTGGCCCAGACTTCTTTGGGTAGCAAACCAGACATCCTTGAAGGATAGCTTGTTGTGTAAAGATATTAGGCTTCACTTCCTTAAGGCAAGCCACATTCCTCAAGGAACAATTTCCTGAGGCAAGAATAGAACAGTGATTAACAAGAGAACTGGATTTCAAAACTTATCCCATTATAGGCCAGCTGAATTCTGAACCAAGTTCAGAAACAGAGAACCATGACTTAGGCAGTTACAGGACAAAACCAATTAATTATAAATAGGATCAGTAAGAAAATGATACAGGATCAATTTTAATCTTCTCAGCAGTTTGTTTTTAAGTTTGAAGTACCAGCACTTTGCAGCGTCTGGAACATATTAGGCAAATATTATTGAGCTGAATTGAAGAGAATTGTTTGAATCACCAAAGAGGAGATAAAGAACAGAACAGATGATTGGAGACAGACTAAGAGGAGGAGGAAAATAGTAATACAATATATCAGTTATGCAATATTTGGGGGTTTTAGTGATAAATGATTCCTGTCAGCCTTTGTGGGCTAGCCAGGGAATCTATCATTTATATCCTGATTTCTATGAGAAAATGCAATCACAAATCCATTCTATTTGGCAGCTTGGTGCAGCCAATAAGTCAACAAGTATTTATTAAATACTTACCATACACCTTTGGTGTGTTAGGGACAAATGAGATAGCACATAGTAGGCATTATATTAAGGTTTATTCCTTTCCCACTAAATATTGGGAATACAAATATAAGCAAAAAGAAAAACAGTCCTGTAATCAAAGAGCTTGTATTCAAATGAGGAAAGACAACATATATAAAGGAGATGAAAATGGAGTGGGTGGGTGAACAGGAAGTGTGGAGGTGGGAAGGCAGAAGGACCCACAGGGGCATGTTGGGGATGTTCAGAGAATGACTGGTCTTGGACCTATCTTGAAATAGAGGTTCTCAGAACTCACCAATAAAAGAAGGGAGTTGCAGGGCAGAGGGAGAAAGCAGCTGATGGAGGTGGAGAAGTCCAGAGAATGTACTACCCTTGTTTCCATTACTGAAAGTAGTGGGGAAAATGCTCCAAACATATGTGCCTGAATTTTGGCTGCAATGCTCATTAGCTGTAGGACCCTGAACAAGTCCCGTAACCTCTGTGAGCTTCGATGTCCTCATTGTGAAATGGGGATAACAACATTTGCACCCTTTACGTGACAGGGTTGTTGTGGAAGAAGTACTCTGTCAACTTTAAAATGCTGTAGAAAGAGGAGCATTCATTCAGGGCACGTGCCTGCCACGTATGCACAAGTGGCAGTTTGCATTCAAGAAGACTATCACGTCCCACTTCAGACACCTGCTAGTCGTGTCTTAGCCTCAGTCTTCTCATTGGTAAAAATGGGGAAAATAACAGCACCTGCTTCACAGGTCAGTGGTGAGGATCAGCGAGATAAAGGGTGTAAAGCACTTTTTAAGCCTTAAAGCCCTCGTATGTTAGTTACTGTTGAGGGCCGCTGTTTCCACAATCCGGCTAGCAGCTTCTGTGGGGATGTAAGATCCACCCACAGCCCCCACCCGGAAAGCTGACAACAGCACAGGTTCTATTGATCTGCTTAACTAAGGAAAGCAAGGTGAAGGGGTTGGCAAGCTTACTTTAATCCAGCACACAGACAGCATTCACTTAGTTCAGGGGAAAAAGCCAGCACTCTGAACATCAGAACAAAATACAAACAAATTACAAACATCAACAGACAGACCCAAAACAATTCATAGTTACCAACATCTAGGTTCAGCCCGGGAGCTCAGAACAAGGGCTGGCCACCACTGCTGCGGCAAAGAGCTCCAAAGAACAGACAGTCAACCCCTGGTTTTTATATCTTTTTCAGCGTCAGGGATGAGTCACACATGTGACTCACCCACATGACCTAGAATCGTCACAAAGAGGGGGACTTAAACCCATGTGGCCTAAAAGCCTCTGCTCTCCCAGACATGTAAACTAGGCCCTCCCTGGAATTAGCCCCACCTTGGGCCCACATAGGTTTTACACCTAATAGGGGTTTGGGCCTGGGACTTAGCATCTAGTAAGGCTCAATGAATTACTCAAAGGGAACAAAAGCCAAACTATTGAAGGGCACTTGTTGAACTAAGTGCTAAGGAGCCCATTTTGCTTACCAACACAGCCACATGTGACAGGCTTCAAATATCCAACTTAAATGAATATTTTCAGAGATGAAGCCTTCCTAGACCACCATGTATTGGAAATTACCTTTTCATGTTTTTACATTTTCACCTCAACTGGGAACTTCCTCTAAATGGGGCTCTTTCTTTTCCTCCCTGATATGATATGGCAGTCCTTAGACAGATATCCTTCAAAGACTGAGTATGGAAGATAACATCCCACCTTGTACGTTCCCCTACTCTTTGAAAATTCAAGCCTGCACAGGGTCATCCTCAAATGACTGGGGTTGATGGGTGTGGAGATGAAGGCGAGGAGACCTGGAGAGTGTGATGATGTGGGAAGGGGGACTGAATGACAAAGGAGGAAGGAACATTTTAATGGAGGGAGGAGACATCAGATGACATGGAGGAGTAGGCAAGTATGATGTCTTGCAGACTGTAAGTGCCTAAATTTTTTTTTTATTGAAGGGCAGCTAGGTGGTAGAGTAAATGGAGCACTGGCCCAGGAGTCAGGAGGACCTGAGGAGGACCTCAGAAACTTACTAGCTGGGTGACCCTGTGTCACCCCATTACCTTCCCCGAAAAAGTGTTTATTGATATGATAATGGGAAGGAAGGAAATGACAGGGAAGGGAGAAACTGATAGGGAATTATGGGAAGGAAACAACAGGATAATGGGTGAAGAGAGAGGAGGATCATAGGAGAGGAGAGAGTGAGAAGATGGGGGAGAGGATGATGAAGAAGGACGATGGAAAAGAAAGGGAAGAGTGGGATAAAAGAATGAGGAGGAGGGAAGGCGATGATGAAAAGAGAGAGGGATGATGGAGGACAAGGGGAAGGGAATGAAATGAAACAGAAAGGAAACGAAGTAAGAGGTAAGGGTGGGAGCGGGAGAGCTGGATTTCACCAGGAAAATGAGGGAGGACCGGGAAGGAAAAGGATGAAGAAGAGGAGAGAAAAAGCCTACAGCAATGGGGAGCCACGGGGCGGAGAGCGACGAGGAAGGGCAGAACACGGCCACTACACGGACCCCGGGGCGCAAAACTCAGCCACAGCTCCCCGCCAGAGAAGTGACCCTCCTCCAGGGAAAAGGGCGCGCCGGATATGGGCCGGAAGTGCGGAGGTGTATTCCCGCTCCCGCCAGGGAGCGCTCAAGATCCAGTTCCTTCCCCTCTTCCCCAATCCCCACTCCGTAGTTCCGTCGCTACTCTAGGAATCTCGGATGACCGTCTACTCGGTGGTTTATTCTCTAGGGGCGGGGTTTCCGGCGCAATATCAATTCAGGCTCTGAGGTGTGGAGCTCTTCTCCCGGAGTCGGGCTTCCGGTTAGTGGCCAACGGTCATTCGTTAACGGCCTTGTCTTCTGCTTTGGAGGCGGGTGAGAGGAGGAAGATGTGGGAAAGACGTAGAAGGATTCCCACGGAAACGGCGAAAACGTCCCTAAGAGGTTTTGTGTCTTGATCTCTCGGGATTACACCTCGGGGGCAGGAGCGGGGCAAGCTTCGAGGTTCTGTGGAGAAAAGGCGATTGAATGGAGTTCAGCAGCGCTGGGGTGACAGGGACCGTGCGTGACCGGCGCTGCCCTTCCTTGGACCCTGTTCAGGCACATCCGGAGGAAAGTGACCAGTTCTGCATCCCCCTGTCCCCATTCCAGGAAGGATATCGATAAGCTGCACAACGTCCAGAAGAGAGAAGCCAGAATCGGGAGATGACCAGAAACCATGTCTGGCGAGGAATGGTGGAAGGGACTGGGAATATTTAGTCTGGAAAAGACAAGTGTCGGCTAGTGGGAGTGTGGAGAGATGAGATCACCGTGCCCTAGTTTGTGAAGGTCTGTCCGGGGAAAGAGGGATTAGAATTTCACTGTTAGACCCCCAAGGGGCAGAAGTAAAAGCAATGGGTGGAAGTCGCTAAGGGGCAGATTTGGGTCTGACATAAGGAAAACCTTCACAAGTAGAACCATTCAGAAATGGAATGGTCCGTCCTGGGTGGTAATGGCTTCCTCACTGTTGGAGATCTTCAAATGGAAGCTAGATGAGTCTTAGAGACTATCTAGCTCAGCCCTTTATCTGGACAGGAATCGTTTCCAGGAGGAGAACTGGTCTTAGTGTCAGAAGACTTTGGTTTCAATTCTAGCTTTGCCCCTCTTCGCTATATGGCCTTGAACAAGTCGCTTTACTTCTGTGCCTTATTAGCTTTCTTCTCTTTAAAATGGGCATCATATTAACATTTCTTATCTCGGTACAGTTCTATAAATTTAATATACATTAAATTTCTACCGGCTAGTCGATGGGGATACTTTGCTAAGTTATTATGACGATCAGTCAACAACTAAGTGCCAACTATGTGCCAAGCAATGTGCTAGCCACTGGGGAGACAAGTACCAAGAATGGAATGAAATGAGTTTCCCTACTTAAAATGATCTTTTGTTCTAATGGAAGAGGCAACAAGTATATATAAAAATATATATATATACTTATATATATATTATTTTATATAATATTATATAATTTTACATATATATATGTATATATATACATATATATACATATATATATGTATATATATATAGCTTAAATGTACTAAGTACTTAAATATAAGGAAGGCACCAGCAGTTGGGGGGAAGTAAAGAAAAGGCTTCATTTGGAGTGTGGTATATGAGCTAGATCTTAAAGAAAAAGAGTAATTCAGTGAGGGACAGGATAGTGGGAGGTTAAAGAGAGTGTATTCCAGGCATAGAGTTTGAAGGCTCAGAGACAGGGAGGAGCTGGAGGGTCATGAGTGAGGAACAGAGAGAAGGGTAGAATGCAGGAGAGCAAATAACATTCAGTGAGCCTGAAAGGTACATTTGAGACCAGGTGGCATAGTGCTTTGAAAGCTGAACAGAGGAGTTTATATTTTATTCTAGAGGCAATAGGAAGCCACTGGAGTTGGTTGAGTAGGAGAGTCACATGGTCAGATATATGCTTAAGTAAAATGACTTCAGCAGGCATGTGAAGTATGGATTGAAATTATTTGATACTTGAAACAGCAAAGATCCAATTAGGAGGCTGTTTTGATAATCTAAGAAGAAGTCAGATGTGAGAGATGTTGTGAAGGCAGAAATGACAAGATTTGGCAACTGATCGGGTATATGGAATGAATGAGAGAGAATAATAGGGATGATGGTACATTGCCTAGAAATGGGGAAGTTTGAAAGAGGGTTTGGGGGAATGCTAATGAGTTCATTTTTAGGTATGTTGAGTTTAAGATGTCTATGGAACATCAAGTTTGAAATATAGGCAATTGATGATACAGAACAAAAGGTCAGGAGAGGGACTTAGGTTATGTTGACCTTTTGCAAAGAGATGATTGTTAGACCCATAGGATCTGACAAGGTTATTAGGAAAGAGAATATAAAGAGAGAAGAGGGAGAAGACAAGAGGGCACAGGATCAAGTGATATATACAAAGAGTTGTCAACTCTGAAGTATCGTATAATAACAATACTAGCTAATGTACAACACTTAAAGTTTTACATATATTATCTCATTTCATCTTCAAAAACCCTGTGAAGCTGTCTTTAAAAAAAAAAAAAACATGAAACAAATTGAGAAGTTAAGACTTGTCTCTGGCCACAGTGCTAGTAAGTGGCTAAGGCAGGATTCCAACCCAGATGTTCCAGACTTCCAAGTGCAGTGGTTTATCCACCATGATCTAGCCACCTCATAGTAATAAATATCAAATAGTAGTAAGAGTATTAATAGTAACATTGTAGAGCCAAAAAATTATGGATGTTATTGTTACAGAAAAATTGGTGACTGAGAAAATACAAACATCTTTCAACATATGCTTACTTTCACATTTCTATAAAATTTTTTATCAGTGTAACATAGAGAGCATACTTGACAGAGGTATGAAAAGAGAATAGGAAGGCCTTTGTAAATGATGTATTACAGCAGACTACACCTTTAGTTACATAATTCATTGAAAAGGGCAGAAAATACAACATTCCACTGTGCTTGTTGTTAAAACTATTGGTAGAGTCAAACGCCACCTTAAGGGCGCTTTAATTAGTTGTGTCCCATATGTAGGTTAAAGTAATTCAAGGTTCTTTGAAAGGTAATTATTAATATCAAATGAGGCATAAGACCAGGAGATGTTTCCTCACAAAGGTGTTTACCACTGTGATGCAGAATGCCCAGGGCATAATCCAGATGGAAGAGAGATCCCCTTAATACTGAGGTCTTCAGATACTTTTGTTTGCCAATAACATTGTAGCGATTGCATCAGTCTCTGGAATATTGCAAAGCTTCCTTAATAAGGTCTATAATCACTAATGAATTCAGCTTAACTATCCCCATAGGCCAATCCAAGCAGATAAAGGATGCCTGTTGTCCAGGCAGTTGGATGGGGGAGCTGATGGAGCTGTTAATTAGTACATTTATTGTGTACAGATACTGTGTATGGACAATAAACTAGGCCCAGAATGGAACAGTTTGAAGAGATCATATTGGATTGCCTTTGAGAAAGAGTGCAGTACTTTTAACGACCCCATGCTTCTCCCTGAAGTGCATACTTTTAATGCTGTTATTCTTTGATTGATGCTGTATAACAGTAATTCATAGAATACTAAAGCCACCTAAGAATTAAAATTGAGTGTCACCCAAAAGGCAAGAGAGGTGCATAGTGGACATGAGGAAGCTATGACACATTCCTATTGAAGAATTGCATAGAAGTGATGTAAAGGAAGCTGTCAGAATGCTATTGTTCTAAGAGTGAAGAATTCTCACAGTTCACTGGTACCTACAAAATTTCAAAAAAATTAGAGGAATTCCCCCAACATGTTGGGAAGACTCCTTTTGGAGGATTTACAGCAAGACATGGATAAAAGTTTACCTTTGAATGTTCTTCCTTTTTTTGAAAATCAGGACCGCATTTATCCATCTCTAGACCTGCCCATTTCCTATCCTTCATGACATTTCAGATATCACCAACAGTAGCTCAGCAGTCATGTTCACAAGTGCTTTTAGTAGTGTAGACAGCTAAGTGGCACAGTGAATAGAATCCTGGGCCTGGAGTCAGGAAGACTCATCTCCCTGAATTCAAATGTGACCTCAGACACTTACTAGCTGTGTGACCCTGGGCAAATCACTTAACCCTGAATGCCTCACTTTCCTTGTATAAAATGAGCTGGAGAAGGAAATGGCACATGTCCCCAGTATCTTTGCCAAGAAAACCTCAAATGGGGTCATGAAGAGTCGGACACAACTAAAACAACTAAACAACAAATATTGAGTCATTTGGGCCTTACAGCTTGAACAATTCAGTACTTTCATTTCAGTTCTCTGTTAACTATTTTTGTTCTTTTCTATCTGAAGGAAAAAATGTAGAAGCAAATTAGGAGTTGAATAGTTTTACCTTTTCTTTGTCAGTTGTTATCCCATCCATGCCAGTAGCAGTCTATCCTTTTTATAAAAAACAATTTTAATGGTCTATTTTCACCACTTCCAACATCCTGATTTAAAAAGGAAAAAAAGAAAAACCGTTGTAAGGAGTCTAACCTTCTTTAAGCTTCATTTTGCCCATGTGTGGGACAATAATTCCCCCAAAATGAAATAACAATCAAAGGTCTCTCAAGGTAAAGACAGAGGCTTTATTTGCAAGTCTTGCACGAGAACTGGGCATTGCCTACTCCAGGGCGGAATGGGGTAGGGAGGCCAGTTATAGAGAGCAGACAGGCAGTTTATATACCCCTCAAAGACAATTCTAAGACATGCCCCTAAAAGCCCCCTTACAAAACAATTCTAAGAAAAACCCCAGAGTCTGGACCTCTATCCCCATTGGTGGGGATAGTTGGCCTCACATTCTTGAAACAAGGAAAGATTCTTAATCTAACACCTTAACCCCAAACTAAAAGACAGCGGTTACAGGCATGATGCAGGATGTGGGTATATGTGGTATATGTGCAAGTTTAAGTGGGGAGGGGGAGGGTTAACTTTAAACTTTATGATATAGCTCAGGCTTTATGGAGGTTAAAATATTAAGTATCCTTTTCCTTAAATGAGAGACTTTCAGACATTCCACTCACCCATAACAGAGGATTAAGTTAGGGATTAAACCTGTCATTTCACTGGTATAGGGATCTCTCAGGCAAGGAAATTCCTATGCAGGTTGGCACTTTCTCAGCAACTGATAGTTTTAGGAAGTTGCCTAGAATAGTTCGAGGTTAAGTGACTTACACAGATCATATAGCCTATGTGTCAGAGGTGGGATTGAACTCCAGTCTTTCCTGCCATTTCTCTCACCCACTATACCAAAGGTATGGTACAGCCACAAGACTTGCAGCCACAAAACCAGATTAAAATGTAATTGGGGAAGTGTTTATCAAAATAAAAACACAACAAAGATAATGCTAATTTGTGGTTTTCTGAATGTGGCTTTCAGGGATCCTTTCAATTTGAGTTTGATGCCATTGCATTATACCTTGCTGCCTATGACAGCTTTTATAAAAAAGGCATTTCTGCACTTTTAACATTCCTAATATTCTCACAGGACTCTTGACTTTCTTTTATGTACTTCCTTAGTTATCTTTATCCTTTACAAATCTTTTAAAAATTCCTGTTGGTCAGTGAGTTCCTTGGGTAATTCCATCTATTTAAAGAAATGCTACTTTTTTTTAATCTTAGGAATCATTTGTGTTTGTGTTATTGGAACTTCATTCTTTGAGTTTCCCATGCTTTTGAGCTGGCTTCCCCTATAGAATATTAGGCCTTGTGATTCTACTTTTTTTTTTTTTTTTGGAACTCTGAAGTCTGATCTCTCAGTCAGTGGTGGGGAAGAGTCTACGAAAACACCTGTTGTTCTTGGAATGGTTACTTCCCAAATTTTCCATTTTTACTTCAGCAACCAATTCTTTATCATTGATCAGAATCATATTCAGAAGAACAGTTTGCCTCATTACTTCTTCTACCTGATGGAATTCTTAGCAAAGCAAAGTATTTGAAATGCTATATGGTTTCAACATATATGCAGCTAGTTTTAGTTCGTTATGACTCCATAACACACCTCCTTCTGAAACTTATCATCTATTCCCCTCATCTTGCTGAGCAATCAGTAATATACCTTACCATAATATTTCTCTCAATTGTTTCTTTGTCCATTAATCCACTTCCAAACATTCTCTAACATGCTTTCTTCCTCTTCAGTTACTCCATTTCCTTAGAAGAGCATATCTTGTTAATACAAAACAGTGCTCTTTTAATCTGTTGCTTTTGAATAATGTATGCACCTTTATTCTCATAGTTAAATCATGAGTAAAATCCACTTGTGTCTCATAGATATCTGTGAGATAGAATTTGCCTCCTTGCAATTAAAATGATAAACTTATCTTTTTTATTTCATAATCTTTATATTTGTTTATAGACATCCCAAGCCCAAGTGCTATTTTTATGCTTTTCTTGGATTTAATTAAACTTAAATATTTGTTAAGGTCCTATTATATACAAGACATTGTGTTATGTGGACATATAAAGACAAAAAACCAGTCTCTGCCTTCAAGGATCTTATGTTCTTCTGAGGGTATGCACTAATGTCCTGCTGGTGGAGCTATAAATCACCCAAGTCATTCTGGAAAGCAATTTGGAATTATAACCAAAAAGTCACTGAACTTAGTATATCACTCAGCTATGCTGCTATTAGAACTATACTCCAGAGAGATCAAAGAAAGAGGAAAAGTATCCATATATACAATTTTTAAAAGCAACTCTTTTTGTAGTGTCAAAGACCTGAAAACTAAGAGGATATCCATCAATTGGGGAATGGTTGAACAAATTATAGCATTTGAATGTAATGGAATATTATTTTGCCATAAATGATGAAAGGAACAGTTTCAGTGAATCTTGAGAAGACTTTATGAACTGATGCAAAATGAAGTGAGCAGAACTAGGAGAACAATTTATAGAATGACAATTGTATAAAGAAAAACAACTTTGAAAGACTTAGGAATTCTGAACAATGACCAATACAATTCAAGAGGACTGATGATTCTACCCATTTCTTGACAGAGAAATGAAGGACTCAGGATGCAGAATGAGAGATATATTTTTGGAAGTATCCATTGTGGGAATTTGGTTTCCTTAGCCACACATATCTATTATGAAGTCTTTCTTTTTTCCAGTGGGAGCTTGCGTGAATGAGGGAGGATAAGTATAGGGTAGCAAAGAAAAGGAAGAAAATAAGGTTATTTAGACATCTTTTTTAAAAATGCAGAGAAAGGAATGCCAGAAAGAATCACAAACAAGCACCATAATTTTGAAAGTTATAGGTTGAATTTATTCTTTAAAAGAGAGCAGTCTATACATAATGGAAATCTCCATCCTCATGTGCAATACTCTTTTGATTTTACTATATGTATTGAAATACCTGTTTTATTTGGTGTTTGCTAAGGTCAGATTTTTTTTCTTAATCAAATATCTACACAAAGCAGGAGGAGGGAGCAGTCAGATAACTTCTTGGGAAATATTTTCTAACCCTTTTCAGGGATTCTTCATTGAGATAGTTCATGGGTAATCTCCAAGGGACATGGGAGATGAGGATGGATTTAAAAAGGTTTACAGGACAAAAGCAAAGCTTTGTTGGATGAAAGGTATTGTATTAGTTATGGATGCATTGAGACACTAAAGAAAAGGAATGAGACCTTTGAAAGGTTTATGCTTGATTAAGTTACTGGAGAAGGAGGAAGCAAGCAGGATAGAAAAGTAAAAGAAGGAATCTTGGAAGACAGTATAAGAAAAGTGATAGGTAGAAATGAGAGGAGAAAGAATACTTCTTATTGGTGGTAGAAATTGTTTGACACAGCTACCTTTTGGGTAGTGTTAACCATACTGTAAGGAAAATAACCCTGAAATGGGAGTTAGTAAACTTGGCTTCCAGTCCCAGCCCTGCCAAAACTAGCTGCATAAACTTTAGTAAGTCATTTAGCCTCTCTGATTCTCAGTTTACTCATCAGCAAAAATGATTGTTTTTGACCAAGTAATCTTTAAGGTCCTAGCAGCTCTAGTGATCTATGACTGTGAGTCTATAAGTGGATTTGATGTTTCATATTGGTATCTTATCTACATGTGTTATCAGATATTATATCAGATATTATCAGATCTAGTCTAAAGATTTGATTCCATTGATAGAATCTCTTTGTATGCATGCCATCCCTAAGGGTCACCACCACATTTCTTCAGTCTCCTTTTTATTTGTTTTGCCAGCAGTTTGATCTTCTCCAAAGGAAGTTACTTAAGGTCAGGGACTATGTCATATTTCATCTGTGTATTCCAGGCAAGGAGCACAAGACCCTATACAAAAGGGTTTTTTTTAATCAATTTTTATTGTTTTCCCAATTAACAAGCATTTTTTTTCCTGTCTTTTACTTCCTATACTGAGACAGCTAGGTGGTAAAATGGATAGAGCTCTGGGCCTAGAGTCAGGAAGACCTAAATTCAAATCTGGCCGCAGACATGTACTAGCTGTGTGACTCTGGGTAATTCACTTAACCTCTGTTTGCCTCAGTTTTTTAAACTGTAAAATGGTGATAAAAACAGCACCTATCCCACAGGGCTGATGTGAGGATCAAAATGAGATCATATTTGTAAAGCACTTAGTACAGTGGCTGGCACATAGTAAATGCTATATAAATGCTTATTTCTTTCTGTTTCCCTCCCCATTTGAACAGTAGAAACAAAAAGAAAAAAGCCTCATGTTAAATATACGTAATTCAACAAAATAAATTCCCACATCATGCAGGTGTAAAAATGTATTTCTCATTCTACATTTTAAGTCCATGACCTCTCAGGCAGGAGGTAGATAGCATGTTTCATCTTTTGGAATTATCATTTATCATTGCATTGAATAGAATTCTAAAGTCTTTAAGAGTTGTTCTATCCCTTTCCTCTTTTTTTGATTTCTTTGGGATGTAGGCCTAGTAGTGATATTGATGGATCAAAGGGTATTCATAATTTAGTAACTTTTAGGACATAGTTAGATAAATTGGTTTTCAGAATAGTTGGACTAATTCGTAGCTCTACCAACAATGTGTGCGCTAGTGTGCCAGTTTCTCAGTAGTTCCTCTAACATTTGTCATTTTTCTTTTTTGTATCTTTTCCAGAAAATGGGTGTGGGATGGAAGCTTAAAGTTGATTTAAATGATATTTATTAGTGATTTGAAGCATTTTTCATTTGATTGTTGATAATTGGGATTTTTTAATTTGAAAAATGCTTGGTTTTGTATCTTTGGACCATTTAACTATTAGGGAATAACTCAGTCTTATAAATTTAGCCGTTAATTATGTAGCTTGCATATGAAACCTTTATCAAAGAAATAGCTTGTAAAGATTTTTCCTATTTACTTGTTTACTTTCTGATTTAAACTATATTAGTTTTGTTTGTGCAAAAATTTTTAGTTTTATACTATCTAAGTTGTCAATTTTATCTTCTCAGGTCTTCTGTATCTGTTTTTTGGTCATGAGTTCTTCAGCTATCCATATATCTGAAAAGTAATTTGTTCCTTGCTCCTCAGATTTGCTTATGATGTCATCTTATGGTGTCATATATCCATTTAGAGTTTATCTTGTTATGTTTATCTCTACCTGATTTCTGCCAGACTGCTTTCAGTTTTCGCAGTAGTTTTTGTCATATGAGTCTTTACTTTAGGAAATCAGGGTCTTTGGACTTATCATAAACACTATATTACTACATTCCTTCCGTTCTGTTGTGTATCTAATCCGTTCTACTTATTAAACCTTTTATTTTTAACCAGTACCAGGTCATTTTGATAATTGCTGCTTTCTAGTATAGTTTGAGATCTGATACTCCTAGTTCCCCTCTTTCCCACCTTTTTTGTGGTGGCAGAAATAGGAAACATGATGCCCATCATTTGGGAAATGACTGAACAAGGTATGGTATATTGTGGCCAGAATGGCCTTTGTTTTTTTTGAGTGACTCAGCTTACCTCATTGAGCCTCGCTGGGCGCTGGGGCTTCTCTTCCGGGGCAGGAAGCCCAGAAACCATGCCAGGAAGAAGAGAACTTCCTGTGTGATGAGTCATGGGGCTGGCTGAGGGGAGGTGTTAACTCCAGAGTCATGCCCTATTGGGTGTTAACCTAGTCTATGCTAGGGGGAGGGGCCAACTCAAGAACCAATCGGCCCTGGTCATTCAGGCGGCGCTTGATGATGTCAAAAACTCTATAAGAGGGGAGAGGACAGCTTGAAGAGCCCTCTTTCCTTTTCCAGTTGGCATGGAAGCAGTGGGGAGCGTGACTCTGGGCCAGCCCTTGCTCTTGGGCTGAGCCCAGATGTCAGTAACTATGAATTGTATTGGGTCTGTCTGTTGATATTTGTAATTCATTTGTATTTAGTTCTGAAGTTCTGGGTGGTGGTTTTGTTTTCCCCCGAACTAAATGAATGTTCTGAACTTCAGGGTAGTGGTTGTTTGTTCCCCTGAACTAGCTGACTGTAATCTGTATTTGGCCTGTCTGTTGATGCTTGCCTGTATGCTCCCCTGAACTAACTGAATGCTGGCGTTTTTTCCCCTGAACTAAATGAATGTTGTCTGTATGCTAACTGAATGCTGGATTAAAGTAAGCTGGTCAACCCCTTCACCGTGCTTTCCTTGTTTAAGCAGATAAAAAGAACCTGTGTTTTTCTGGTGTGCCGGCAGCCTCCTGGGTGCATCTTACGCCCCCACAGGAGCTGCTAGCTGGTTTGTTAATACGTATATAAATGTTATGGAATACAGTTGTGCTAAGAAACGATGAAGAGGATGGTTTCAGAGAAACCTGAGAAGATTTGTATGAACTGATACAGTGACAATGCTAAAGACAAAAAACTTTGAAAGACTTTGAAACTTAGGTCATTATAGTAACCAACCATGATTCCAGGGGACTCATGATGGAACATACTATACACTTCCTGATATGTGAAAAACTCAGAGTGTAGATTGGCATTTTCTTTCTTGGACACTGCCAATGTTGGAATTTTTTGCTTGAGGAAGGGGAGATATAGGAGGGAGACACTTTAAAAAAAAACCGTTTAATTTAACAAAAGATATTCAGGAATGCTGACATGGATTTATTTTCTATCCTGCAACTTTGTAGAATTTATTAGTTTCAGTTAACTTAGTTGACTCTCAAGTTTTCTGTGTCAATTAACGTATCTGCGAAAAGTAATAAATTAGTTTCCTTATTTTTATTTATTCTCTTGACTTCTTTTTCTCAGTGCTATTGCTAACATCTGTTATACTATGTTGAGAGTAGTCATGATAATGGACATCCTAGCTTTACCCTTTATTTTATTGGAAATGCCTTTGACTTTTTCTCCATTGCATATAATAGCCTGAGTTTGGATAGATACTATTTTTTAGATTAAGAAAAAGTCCTTATGTTACTCTACTTTCTTGCATTTTTAACAGAAATGGATTTTGTTGGGGGCGGAGCCAAGATGGTGGCTGGAAAGCAGGGACTAGCATGAGCTCCCTGCCGAGTCCCTCCAAAAACCTATAAAAATGTCTCTGAACCATTTCTAGAACTGCAGAACCCACAAATTAGCAGAGGGAAGCAGTGCTCTAGCCCAGGACAGCCTGGATGGTCTCTGGGTAAGGTCTATCCTGCACGGAGCTGGGAGCGGAGCAGAGTGGAGCAGAGCCCAGCATGGGTGGCACAGACCAACCAGACCAGGAGCCGGGTGGAGCGTGCCCTAGCACCCTGAATCAGTGAGCTGCAGCAGTTACCAGACTTCTCAACCCACAAACACCAAAGACAACAGAGAAGGTTAGTGGGAAAAGCTGCGGGAGTGGAAGGAGTTCATGGGTTCGGCCACCACCCGGGGGGCAGCAGAGGTGGGGCAGCTATAGAACTACAGCTGCAGTTGCTTCCGGCCCCCGGCCCACCTGGTGGGAGGAATTAAGTGGCAGATCAGAGCAGGAGTGCAGAGCCTACTGAAGATCTAAGTCCAGTCTGGGTTGGAGATTCTTGGGGAAAGAGGAGTGCTGGTGTGGCAGAGCTGGTGCATCCCCCCAAGCTTGGAACATAGTTCTCTTAACTCTACAAGCAGTCATACCCCACTGAAAAACTCAAGGGTCAAGTTAATTGGCTAGGAATATGGCCAGGCAGCGAAAACACACCCAGATTCAGTCTCAGACTTTGGATTGTTTCTTTGGTGACAAAGAAGACCAAAACATACAGCCAGAAGAAGTCAACAAAGTCAAAGAGCCTACAACAAAAGCCTCCAAGAAAACATGAACTGGTCTCAGGCCATGGAGGAGCTCAAAAAGGATTTGGAAAAGCAAGTTAGAGAAGTAGAGGAAAAATTGGGAAGAGAAATGAGAAGGATGTGAGAAAACCATGAAAAACAAGTCAATGACTTGCTAAAGGAGACCCAGAAAAAATACTGAAAAATATACTGAAGAAAACAACACCTTAAAAAATAGACTAACTCAAATGGCAAAAGAGCTCCAAAAAGCCAATGAGGAGAAGAATGCCTTGAAAGGCAGAATTAGCCAAATGGAAAAGGAGGTCCAAAAGACCACTGAAGAAAATACTACCTTCAAAATTAGTATTAGAAAATACTACCTTTATGAGAAATCAAGATATTATAAAACAGAACCAAAGGAATGAAAAAATGGAAGACAATGTGAAATATCTCATTGGAAAAACCACTGACCTGGAAAGTAGATCCAGGAGAGATAATTTAAAAATTATTGGACTACCTGAAAGCCGTGATCAAAAAAAGAGCCTAGATATCATCTTTCAAGAAATTATCAAGGAGAACTGCCCTGATATTCTAGAGCCACAGGGCAAAATAGAAATTGAAAGAATCCACAGATCGCCTCCTCAAATAGATCCCAAAAAGAAAACTCCTAGGAATATGGTCACCAAATTCCAGAGCTCCCAGATCAAGGAGAAAATACTGCAAGCAGCCAGAAAGAAACAATTTGAGTATTGTGGAAACACAATCAGAATAATCCAAGATCTGGCAGCTTCTACATTCAGAGATCGAAGGGCTTGGAATATGATATTCAGGAGGTCAATGGAGCTAGGATTAAAACCAAGAATCACCTACCCAGCAAAACTGAGTATCATGGTCCAAGGCAAAATATGGATTTTCAATAAAATAGAGGACTTTCAAGCTTTCTCAGTGAAAAGACCAGAGCTGAATAGAAAATTTGACTTTCAAACCCAAGAATCAAGAGAAGTATGAAAAGATAATCAAGAAAAAGAACAAGAAAAAGAAGTTGCAAGGGACTTACTAAAGTTGAACTGTTTTGTTCACATTCCTACATGGAAAGATGATGTGTATGATTCAAGAGACCTCAGTATTAGGGTAGCTGAAGGGAATATGCATATATATACATATATATACATATATATAGGCATGTCTCTGTATATATATGTATATGTGAGTGTGTATGTATGTATATATGTATGTGTGTATATATATATATATATTATATATAGAGAGAGAGAGAGCAGGCACAGGGTGAGTTGAAGATGAAGGGAAGATATCTAAAAGAAATAAAATCAAATTAAGGGATGAGAGAGGAATATATTGAGAGAGGGAGATAGGAAGAGATAGAATGAGGAGGGAATAGCATAATACTCAATTGGGTATCTTACCCCACAGGAAAAAAGGAGGAAGAAGATTAAAAAAAGGGGGGATGATAGAAGGGAGGGCAGATGGGGGTGGAAGTAATCAAGAACAAACACTTTCGGAAGGGGACAGGGTCATGGGAGAAAATTCAATAAAGGGGGATAGGTTAGGAAGGAGCAAAATATAGCTAGTCTTTTACAACATGAGTATTGTGGAAGGGTTATACATAATGATACGCATGTGGCCTATGTTGAATTGCTTGACTTCTTAGGGAGGGTGGGTGGGAAGGGAAGAGGGGAGAGAATTTGGAACTCAAAGTTTTAAAAACAGATGTTCAAAAACAACAAAAAAAAAAGTTTTTGCATGCAACTAGAAAATAAGATACACAGGCAATGGGGCATAGAAATTTATCTTGCCCTACAAGAAAGGAAGGGAAAAGGGGACAGGAGGGGAGTGGGGTGACAGAAGGGAGGGCTCACTGGGGAACAGGGCAACCAGAATATTCGCCATCTTGGAGTGGGGGGGAGGGTAGAAAAGGGGAGAAAATTTGTAATTCAAACTCTTGTGAAAATCAATGCTGAAAACTAAATATATTAAAAAAATAAAATATAGAACCAGCACTCTAAAAAATGAGTAAAAAAAATAAAATAAAATAAAATCCAAAAAAAGAAAGAAATGGATATTGTCTTTTGTCATACACTTTTTCAGCAATTATTATATCAATATGATTTTTATTTGTTATTAACATGGTTTAATATATTTATAGTTTTCCTTATATTGAACTAACCCTACATTCTTGACATAAATCTAACTTGGCCATAATGTGTAATCTTTCTAATATATTTTTTGTAATGTATTTGCTTAAATTTTACTTAAAATTTTTTGGATCATTGTTCATTAGGGATGTTGTTCCATGGTTTTCTTTTCTCTGCTTTGTCTCTTTATAGTTGTCAAAACCATCTTTTTATCATGGAATGAATTTGGAAAGGTCTTTTCTTGATTTTCCACATGTTTATTTAGTATTGGAATTAATTATTCTTTGACTATTTGATAGAATTTACTCATAAATTCTTCTGGTTCTGAGTTCTTTTTTCCTTTCGGAGTTCATTTATGGCTTGTTCAATTTCTTTTTCTAATAGTGTTTTTTTTTAAATGTCTTTCATAAATGGTGGTTTAATTGAATTGAATTCAGCTCTTCATTTCCAGACTAACTCAAGATTACAATGTTAAAACTATTAAAATAAATTACTTCCCTTACATATTAATATCAACAATTATATTTATATTATTCTAATAGTTGCCTTTCAATATAGGAAACATAACAAATTAATTTTTCTGTTTTATTATTTCAGATTCTTTTGGAGGGACCAAGAATCTTCCTTTGACTCCAGATCAGAAATTTTCTGATGGAGGTGTTGTAAATACTCCTGAAAGGTGATTACTTTACTGCTGTGTATTGAGAAGCCTGTGAACCATTAGAGTAAATTATAAAGACAGCCAAGAACTCATGTGGGAAAGAACCTAAGGAAATTCCTTTCCCAAAAAAGAAGTTTTAGGAAAGATTGTCTACGTTGTTCTTCCACTACAACCACAAGAATGTGATATATACAAGTTAAAAATTTCATATACTATTTATGCCCTTTTGGACATCAGATAATGTGCACTGGAGAGGAACAACATAAATGTCATGAATACGGGAAAGTCTTTAGCTAGATTTCAAACCTTAAATTCAAACAGGAGAAAAACATTTTACAAGCAGTGAGTGTGGGAAAAACCTATGGATTTAACTCACATCTTATACATAGGCGAATTAATACCAGAGAAAATCCTTATAAATGAATATGGAAAAACCTTCAGTAGGAGCATAAGGCTTACTCAACTACAGAGAATTCATAGTATGAGTAATCCTATTGCTGTTATAAATGTGGGAAAACACTTATACTTATTTGAAAGGCAAGCCTTACTCAACTCCAAGTAATTAATAATGAATAAACATCATTATAATGAAGGTGAGAAAGTCTTCAGTCAGAGGGCAAGCTTTATTCAGCATCAGAAAATTTATACTGTATAGAAACCCTGTTAGTGTAATGAATATGAGAAAGTATTCAATCAGCAAACTATTCAATTCCAGAGAATTCATGTCAGTGACAAACCCTATCAGTTTAATGTCGTAAAGCATACAGTGCCAATGCAAATTTTGTGTGACTCCAGAGGATTCATACTAGAGGGAAATTAATACAGGGAAGTATTCAGTTGGAGCGCAAATGTGATCCAACTCCAGAAAATCTAGAGAATACATTAGAGAAACCTTATAATGTAATGAATGTGGGAAGCCTTCGGAGTGTAAACCTTGTCTGACTCCAGAGGATTCACTTAGGAGAGAAACCATATCATTGTAATGAATGTGAGTAGAACTATGATTTAATCAATTTCAGAGAATTCTTACTGGATAGAAATCCTATCAGTGCAATGGATGTGGAAATCATTTTGTTAGAGTGCAAATTTTATTCAACTCTGGAGAATTCAGACTGGTGAGAAATTTTATCAGTGTAATGAATGTAGGAAAGCCTTCAGCTGAAATGCAAAACCTTTCAACTCCAGGAAGAAACCCTTTCAGTGTAATGAATGCGGGAAGACTTTCAGTGAGAGAGCAAGCTTTAACTCCAGAGAATTCATAATGGAGAGAAATTTCATAATTGTATGAATGCGTGAGAGAGCACTCAGTTGGAGTGCAAACCTTATTCAATTCCAGAGACTTTATACTGGGAAGAAACCCAGGTAGTGTAATGAATGTAGGAAAGTCTTCAGAAAAAAGCTTTAGCTTAAGAGAATTCATACTAGAGAAAATCTCTTTTAATAAGAAATGTAGGAATTCATTAAATAGAATGGCAAAATTTAGTCAACCAGAGACTTCACACTGGAGAGAAGCCCAGTCTGTAATGAGTGTGGCAGAGTGTTCTATAGGAATGCAAACCTGATGCAACACCAAAGATTCATACTGGAGAGAAATTCTATCAGTGCAATGAATGTGGAAAAGTCTTCAATTAGAAAGTGAGATTTAATCTACTTAAAAAAATTATATTGGAGAGAAATCCTATCAGTGTAATGAATGTGGGAAAATCTCCAGTTAGAAAACTTTATTCTACTTAAAACACTGGAGAAAAATCCTATCTTTGCAATGAATTTTGGAAAAGATTCAGTGGGAGGGTATACTAAATGTACTCAATTCCTGAATTTGTACTGTCAGGAAACCCTAGCATTTTAATGTATGTGAGGAAGACAGTCTTACTCAATCTCAGAATTTATAATGGGGAGAAAAAAACTTTCTTTGTAGTCTTCAGTTAAAGTAGAAAACTTAACTCGATTCCAGAGATCAAAACCCTTCCAATGTAAGGAATGGGGAAAGCCTTTAGTCAGAGCTCAATTTTACTTGTCTGTCTTATAATTTATACTGAATAGGAATGATTACTGTTCATTGTACCTGATTTTGGTACTTTGAGATTTTCAAAAAGAGAATACTGGATAGTAATGACAAAAAGAATAAGCTTTGATAGCACCTGAAAGTGCATTTTGCTTAACATAAAGGAAAGCTTGAGGCCCAAAATAGGAAAACTGGGAGCAAGAGGAAAGAAGGAAAGGGAATTTAGGGGGAAATAGGTCTCAATAAAGATTAGGTTCAGAAAACCAGAGAGGACCCTTTATCCCAAACTACCCTCTGGCTGGGAGCTATTTTACCACAAATCATGTCAAGGATTTGTTTAAACCTCTTGCTGAGGCAGGACTTCCCCCACTGCTGCTGGGACTTAGGCTCAGAAGAATTGTTACCACTGATTGAATGGGGACATTGTCATTGGAGTGGATGGGAGAGAGATGGAAAAAATTTGAAAAAAAAAAAAAGATCTAGTTACTTTGAAAGGGAAAGATTATGCCATCATGAACCCTCACTATTAGGAAGGCATGACCAAAAGGGGTCTTTGACTTAATGCTTACACGGCCTCCTGGAGGTAGGCTTCCCATCCCTGGATAAAAAAAGATTTGCTCATCAATTCCCATATTGTTCCTTTAGCAGCCCATTCCACCTTTCAATTCCATGTGTTCAGGGTGGGGGTATTAAGTAGTAGAACATATGAAAAGAAATACAGATGGCATATCTGAGTCAGAATCCTGATCAAGAAAGGATGGAAAATGTGTGCCTTGATATAAAGCAGTACCTCCCAGAGGGCCCTGGGGATGATAATCTTTATCAGATCCTCTATGGGGAGAATTCCTTAGCCTTAGGGCAAGGACTTATTAAGGAAAATTCTGACTTGATTGGTGAATACTTTCATGTGTAACAAAAAGGTGATAGTCTGGGGCAGCTAGGTGGCACAGTGAGTAGAGCACCAGGCCTGGAGTCAGGAGGACTGAGTTCAAATGTGGCCTCAAACACTTGACACACTTACTAGCTGTGTGACCTTGGGCAAGTCACTTAACCCCAATTGCCCTGCCTTCCCCCCTCCAAAAACAAAACAAAACAGAACAAAAAAACAAAAAGAAGGTGATGGTCTGTGGCTTATAAACATGTCTTGTCAGCATTTTGTTGCCATATCACTATTCCTAATTTTCTAATTGTCTCTGCCAAGTTGGAGACTATTCTACCAATTCACAAATGTCTAGGAGTAAGTAAATAGTATATCTTAACAGAGACTGTGTTGGATAGCCATGTGGTCTGCCCAGAATTTGGCCCATTGGGATGATCTGTGTGATATTCATCATATACCAGTGGCAAGACTGAATTCACTATTCTTTGAACAAGAATTTTTGAGTGAATCCCCATTCAATGACAGATATGCATTTAGAACAGGAATTCTTAACTTTTTTTGTGTCATAGACCCCTTTGGCAGTCTGGTGAAGGCTATGGTTCCCTTCTCAGAATAATATTTTTAAATGTATAAGAATATGTA
Organism: Trichosurus vulpecula; assembly: GCF_011100635.1. Lineage (NCBI taxonomy): Eukaryota > Metazoa > Chordata > Mammalia > Diprotodontia > Phalangeridae > Trichosurus > Trichosurus vulpecula. Next base: position 83,561,599 of record NC_050573.1, read on the forward strand.
GGATTGCAAAGGAAATCAGTTATATTGAAATAAAGATGTAGGTTTTTTTTGGTCCAGGTTCACAGACTTCCCTCAGATCTGTCCAGAGACCCATTGGGTCCATGGACCCCAGGTTAAGAACCTTTCATTAAGTGACCTTGTAAATGGGTTGCTGAAGGATGCCTAGTTAGGGTATATGTTGAAGACAAAACTTGCATATGTCTGCCAAGCATTCAGTTTCTTTTTTGGTGTTTTGGGATGTCGTGTAATCATTTCTCTCTTAACTTGGTTGGGACGACTTACATAGATCCAGTCTAATTTAATGTATATTTCTGGTGTTGTGATACAAATTAAGGTAAACTGAGGCATAAGCTCCAAACATGATCAGTTTATTATCAAAGCAGGAATAGGCCAATAAACAGGATCTCAGCCTCCTTGGGAAGCCAAATAAGGATGATAAATCATTTTTATTGACAAAAGGAGGAACATCCAAAAAATAGAAGGGTGCATCATAGATAGGGAAGACAGTATGATTGGTTACAAAATAGGAAGCATCATAGGTGTGGGGGACAGTATGATTGGCTGGAAATTAGGAATGTGGGGCTAGCAACAACCCCTCCTATCTTGATACTAGGAAATTGATTTAGTTTACCTGCAAGAATAACTAAGGGTTTATAGATAACAGATTTCCTCTAATTGTACAAGGACAACTACTGGTATAGAGATAACAGGTTTCTTTTCATTAAAGTGATTTATAGTGAAACAACTTTTAAACTTAGAGAGGAAGACTGAACTTCTGAACCTATGAACTTCTGAACTTAATTCAAAAACAAACATTACATAGGCAGTTATACAAAATGTTGGTGATATAAAATCAATTACAAAATAGAATCTATTTTGATTTTCTCACCAGATAATGTAGAAGTAACCTCTATTAGGACCCCTGCTATGTGGGCTGAGCTGTTTTTCTCCCTTAAAAGGCAGGGAAGCTATCCCTAAAAGAATCCCAGAGGAGGGATTAAGCCTCTGATGTTACTTCTCAGTCCTGTGGGGTATTAAAAGGCCAGCCCATGATGAAATGACTACCCCTTAGATTTGTCAACTATCCCACTGACATTCAAATGAATTCATTCATCTTATCCAATACCTTATAGACCAGATGAGTTCTGTATGGAGATGAGTGATTCTGTATGTACCTGAAACAATGTTTTATTCTTACTGAGTATGATTTCCATGCTATTGTTAAGTAAATTTTTTTGTTAAAACATGTTGGATGGTCTGTGAATATCTCTTTTTGTACCAGACTGGCCCGAGTCAGACTTTGCCTGCAATACAAGATATTTAACATTTTCCAGCTTAGAATAAGCTAGACCAAAGCATTCAGTGACTGGAAGTTATGAGGATCCCATACTCTTTTTATTCCCTCTAGCACAGTGAGGAATAGATAGGGACTCCAACTGAGGACCTAGATGAAGTCCTAATGCTTATTCAGGGATCCAGGAAGGTAGTCCATTTCAGTATTCTCTATACCCTTGTCCTGGGATGGGCCTGACTCAGGTCACCCATCATAGTTTAGGTTTGGTATTGGAACAAAGTGTGACACATGGAGATCATTCAACAGTTAACAGATTTACTCAGAGAAGGATATTCAACAAGGATGGGCATTGGTACTTTGAGTTGATGTTGCTAATCAGTGCTCTGTTGTCTCAATTGCCCATCATTTTCCACCAGCTGGGCATCAGAGCATATCCTCCATTTAGCTTATCGGAATGATCTTCCTAAATCATAGGTCTGATGGTGTTGCCCCACTAAATAAACTCCAGTGGCTCTCTATCACCTCTAGGATCAAATGCAAAATTTTATTTGACATTCAAAGTCCTTTATAACCTGCCCTCCTTCACCTTATACCTTCTTATACCCCTTCTCTTCCATTTACACTTCAGTCTAGTGACACTGGACTCCTTGCCATACCTTAAACATGAAACTCTTACCTCCTAACTCCAGTCATTTTTACTGTCTCCCATGCTTGGAATGTTCTCCTTCTTCATCTCCACCTTCTGGCATCCCCGCCTTCAAGCCCAAGCTAAAATTCCACGTATAGGAAACCTTTCCCAAGCCCTCTTATTCTGGTAGCTTCCCTAAGTTGATTATTTCCAGTTTATCATGCATATAGCTTGTTTATGTACATATATTGTTTAGATTGTACGATCCTCAAGAGCAGGGACTATCTTTTGCCTTTCTGTCCCCAGCACTTAACATAGTATGTGGCACATAGTAGGTGCTTAGTGTTTATTAACAGGCTGCCTGGAGTTTTTCGTTGCTGTTTTGTAATAAGATATGGAAGTGATGTTGGCAACCTGAGCCTTTTAGTCCTCTAAGCCAGTGGTCTCAATACGCTTTAAAGAAAAACTAGCCTAACTTATATGGGGACAGAAGTTAAAATACTGCTCTTACCATAATCTTCCTTTTCTACCTCATGAAATCTTCCCATTGGTCAAGGTATTCTTCAAAGTGTGTTTTAGTAGAAAGTGCAGAGGACCTGAAGACAGGAAATCTAGGGTTAAGTCCTGGCTTTGCCATTTGCCATATGTCTGGGGAAGTAACAGTGTCTCTTAACTTAAATTTCATCCTCTGTAAAATGGGACTAAAATTTCCAAGACTTTCCCCACATGGTCATTGTGACAAAAGCATTTTGTAAATATTAAAGTGCTATAAAGGTGAGTTTTTATTACTGCTGTCCTGCCTTCTCTGATTATATTTTTCCTGAATGCTTTCATAGTATTCATCACTCATACACAATGGGGGAATGGATGGTTGTGATTAGGGTCGTGTGGATGGTGTGTGTGTGTGTGTGTGTGTGTGTGTGTGTGTGATCTTAATTGCATTTTTCTAAGATGTTTTATTTCTATCGTGTATGAGACTATCAGATGCAGTGGAGTGCTTTGAGTGAAGTTCAAACAAAAAGTAGGCTGAGGCACGTTTTCTCTAAGCATTTTTTTTAATGGGGTGTGAACCTGAAAACAGAATGGGTCTAATAACTGCCTCAGTTGAGCCAAAAGATTTTTATGAGCAAGGACAAAAATGAAAAAAAATCACACAGTTGGCCAGCATCATGCAGGTAAGGAATCATGATTGGTTACATTAAGAGAAGTGGGTTTCCACACACATGTGGGACCCAGACCACCCCCCTCTGTCTTAGAGGAATTGCTTTTTGGATTTATAGAATTCAGCTGCATCCTGAGGCTATTGAGTACAGGGAGTTAAACTCACTGATGCTGGGGAATGAGATAAAATCACATTTAATTAGGCCTAAGATGGGGCCAGGTGAGCGTGTATACTCTCAAGGATACCAAACGTCTCATGGAGTTTCTCAGGAGCTGACCTTATGGATATTATGAGGGATAAGTTTTCTTGACACAAAGTGATTTGCAGGAGGTGCTGAGGTAACAATTCCCTTAGGGTATTTTTGAAGAATACTGAATCTCTGAATGTAGCTCAGAGTTTTTAACAATGGTTGTGGGAAAACAAACCTTTGCATATAAATTGAGAGAAGGAGGCTGAATTTTTGAACTCATAGCTTCCATACTCAGAGAAAAGGGTTAAGGTTGCCATATGAAATAATAAAGTTACAGAATAGAATCAATTACAGGGTGAAATCAAAACATAAAATACAAACCAGTGTTTCCACTGGAGAATGGGGGGGATTGGGCTAAGTTCACAGAAAAATGGACATACAGCTAGGATTAACAGCTTATCGAGGAGTTGGATGAGCCCTTGTAGGTTATGTCCACGTGAATTGTTGAAATGTAGCTTGCAATAGGCATTATTAGATATTCCCAGAGTGTTCTCACTGCTTCTCCCCAAGGGATACTGTGACTTTAGGAGAATGTCCACAAAGCTGGCGCCTCTGATCTCCAGTTTCTGAGAAAGGCACTGGACTAGAATCATATCTAAATATTTGCTGATCTAGGGATACAATTTTGAGTAAAAAAAAATGCTTCTCTTTCTGTTCTGTATTAAAAGGAGTTTACACCCACCAGCTTGGCCCCTTTCTGTGAAATGCTGATTTCACTAAATACCACAGAAAATAATGAATAGCAAGTAAACCAATTTACCCAAACAGCAAACAAATCAGAAAAATTATGTACATTAGTATGTATCAAAAAAATAGCCAACAGAGAATGAGCTCTTTAGATGAGAGTGAGCTGAGATTCAAGAACGAAGGCTCCACTAAGAAGGAAAGCCAGACCTTACCAAAGTGAAAATTCTCCAAAGTTTCTAGGAAGACAACCTGAAAATTTATGGTGAGAAACTACAATTGCCTACATGTCTGGTGCTTCCTTAGTCTCACTTTGTGTATATGAAATTGGTTCTGAAGAGTCTAGAATCAAGCATATGCTCTTTCCAAAGCTCTTGCAGTAAATCCTCATGTAGTCGTCCAGTGTCAGAATTCTCTCCAATTAGTAGAGTCTTGTACAAAATGCCCTAGGCTTGGTTAGAATCTCAGGTTACATATGTCATGTAGTTTCTCCTAAAGCAGGGTAAATGAATCTACACCATCTTGGGTTCATCTAGATAAAATTAATCAGCAGTGTTCTGGGCAGAGGTGGTATTGGTAATTGTGGTTTGACCTTCGTTCTCAAAGAGGACCATGAATCAAATTGGATTTGAGGGAGGAAGGGCTGTGCAAAGTCACTAGCTTCACTTTCTCCTCCAGAGCTGAGTCCAGTGTCCACATATAGATCAGGATGACTGGAAAAGACCCAGGATTCAGTGGAAGACCTTGGCCTTTTTGAGCTAAGGTCTTTCCAGGTTTTCACTTTGAGTGAGGCAATGCCCATTTTAGTGAATAGGCCTGTTTAAGAAGCAAGTCAAGGGATGGCCCCTTTAATTAAAAAAAAAATCAAACTGGGAGGGGGAAGACCCTCAGGGTTGCTGGCCAAAAGAGAGACAGTACGCACATTCACTCTGAACCAGGAGGGCCCAAAAAATAACCATTAAATGGTGCTTAGGTAGGGATCCATTGTTGAATGAGATCCAGAGTGAAGTGGGATTAAGGCATGGTCTTTGAGAAAGAAATCTAGCCAGTAAACCCCAAGATAACTAGGTCTGTCTCAGCCATCAAAATTACCTTTCTTTGGGCAGAACACCCTCAGGTAAGGGCACGATACCCACTGCATCCAGGGTCTTCTCCAGTTGTCCTGATCTATATCTGGCCACTGGACCCAGTTGGCTCTGGAGGAGAGTGAGGCTGGTTACTTTGCACAGCCCTCCTTCACTCAAATCCAATTCAATGCAAGTCATGTCATCTCGATGATGGCATGGTCCTCTTCAAGGACAAAGGACAAACAACAACCGTGAGTAGTCCTGATGGGGATGGGATTTGAGCTGAATCCCTAAAAGGAAAAGACCGTGTCTTTGGGATCTGGACCCCAAAGCCCCTGAACCCAGATCTATGGTGTTCACTTGAGGTACTCCGCCCATCTCAGTCAATAATCCTTTTAACTGTCCTTTCTCTGTGGCTCTGCAGCCACTTAATTCCCTCAGTTGTCTGCACCTGGCCCACCCCAGGCTACTTGGCGCTCCTTAATTCTGTCCAGATCTTCTTGCAGTCTCTCTGTATAAAAGTACTAATTTTATCCTCATGAAGTGTGCAACTTCTTAAAATCTTGCCCTTCTCTTGGCAATACAATAAACCTTATTACTCTGACTGAAAGGCTTGACTGATCGAATTCTTTTGAGGCAGACCCCAACCGTGTACCTTGCATTTTGGGGTTCCCAGCACCCCTAGATCTCAACAATCCAAGCTGCCCAAATGGGGACCCAGCTGGCCAATTCCAGGTAGGCAATTCAACTGGTCCTCTCTTCTCCCCTCCCCACATGGAGATATTATTAATAAATAATCATGATAGTACTTACATAGCCCTTTACTTTTGTGAAGCACATTATATATACCTTATTGATCCTTACAACAGCCCTGTAAAGTGTTATTATCTCTATTTTACAAATGAGGAAACTGAGGCTGAGAGGTTGTGACTTACCCAAGGCCACATGGCTAGTATGTTAGGTAGGACTTAAACTTGTCTTCCTAACTCCCAAATCCAGCATTCTATTTATTGTGTCAGCTGCCTACTAGAAAAAAAAACATCCCCTAAGACAATAGTCTTGGGGTGCTTTCCCTCTGTTGTTGGTGAAGCAGTGGACAGAGCCTTAGGCTTGGAGTCAGGAAGACAGGTTCAAATCCAGCCTCAGACACCAGCTATATGGTCCTGGGTAAGTCATTTAACCTCCATCTGCCTCAATTTCCTCAGCTGTAAAATGGGGATGATAAGAGCACAACCTTCCCAGGATTGTTGTGAGGATCAAACAAGATATTTTTTTCTTTTTTAAAACAATTTATTTTTACTTTTCAATGTTATACCAAGAGCGAGTGAGACACACCACAGAGCATAAGTTTTAAATGGAGAATTTATTAGCTGGCGGCCATTCGGGGTACAACCCGAATCAAAATGACCAAGAATTTGGGGTGGAGAAGTCAAATTTATACAGTAGATCAAGGAGCAGTGGTTAATTATCTCTTGAAACTTGCATATGTTATTTTTAGCAGGCTTGGCAAGCCTCTTCCACTTCTGTGATCATGATACATGAAGAGGAACCTCCTAAATAGACTGCAAGTACAGCATATCAGACAGCTGACAAAGTGTCAACTGAATTACAACCCAGGATCTCTCTGTCCAATTTGCCATTTACATCCCACAATATAAGATAAGAATAAGGAATTCAAGAGAATGTCTGGGGCTGAGGCCTTCATCCTTCAAGGCCGTAGGCAGACCAAGGGACGCTCCAGCTGGGTTTGTTGACACAAGATAGAGCCATCTCTCAGCCTGCTCAGGAAACAGAGATTGTTAGAGCATCAGGTCCCTCCCCTGGCCAACCAATCCATACTCCCAGAACAGTCATAGGGGCCAAGGACACCTGCTGAACGCCACTTGGCTGGAACTAAGTCTGTTTTTCTTATGCAAGCAGGTTTTTTAGCAATAGCTGGCTGCTCAGGTTATCACATCAACATTCACTTCCATAAGATTTCTAGTTTTAAATTTTCTCCCTCCTCCTCCCCAAGACAGCATGCAATTTGATATGGGCTCTACATATACATTCATACTAAATTTATTTTCACATTAGTCATGTTGTAAAGAATTATAACAAATGGGGGGAACCATGATGTTAGAAACACGTTTGACACTGAAATTCAGGTATCAAGGGCAATTTATTGAGGGATTCAAAGGAATTGGTGAACGTTCCTAGCCAGGAACAGGGAGTAGGGAGTACAGGAGTGAGACCAACTTCATCCTGTTAGACTGACATAGATTGATGCACCATCAGCTCAGTACCTCCCTTCAGGGAATGGACTGGTCCACTCCCTTCTAGGTCACATAATATTCCCTGTACGCCCCCAACATACAACTCCTTGACATGTTCCCCCCCCTCAACATATGTCCCATGTAAAGAAATGGTGGAACACTCCTCCCTGTTGGTGTGTAACGTAATATTCAATTAGCCAATTAAGCATACATACTAGCCACTTGTTTTGGTTTTTTTTTTGGGGGGGGGGCAATTGGGGTTAAGTGACTTGCCCAAGATCACACAGCTAGCACGTGTCAAATGTCTGAGGGCGGATTTGAACTCAGGACCTCCTGACTCCATAGCCGGTGCTTTACTCACTAGATCTACTCACCAGCTGCCCCCATACTCGCCATTTGACCCAGTTTTCTCTTCTGCCATGACCATTATCTGGCCAGTTTAGACCAGTTTCCCTAACATCCTGGACAGTATCCTGAATCTGTGGTTTCTGCAAAACCGCAAACTTTATTCCCATTGGCTGGGGCCCCTCATCCTGGTTAATCTCTACTCCTTCTTTGTTCAAGCTGAAAATTATTCTGTGGAACTCAACTCTTCTGTGGAAACCTAACTTTCCCTAATTTTTACCCATCTCTCACAACAAGAAAGAAGAAACAAGAGAGCCAATAGTATGCTTCAATCTTCATTCAGACTGCATAGCAGCTCGAGTTACTTGTGAAGGCTAGACCATTGCTGCTCTCTAAGGAGCCAGGCAGGCCAAAGAGAGGTAGAATCTCTTTTAATAGAAATCTTGATACCTCCTGAGCTTTTTCATTTCTACATGGAGAGGCTTCCACCCAACCAGTAAAGTTGTCAACAAAAACCAAAAGTAATTTTAAACCCCTACAGATCTGGTGCAGTGGGTCAAGCCCTGGACCTGAAGACTGTAAGACTTAAGATTTAACCACATTTACTGAGTGACTCTAGAAAAGTCATGTAGTCTCGCTATTAAATGTAGATAACAACAGCACCTATCTCCCAAGGTTGTGGTGAAGATAAAAATGAGATCATCTTTGCCAGACTTAAAGCGCCATGTAAATGCTAGCTGTCATTAACTGGCATTTGGTGAGAAGGGGCTAAAATTTTTGGATGGAATGCTTGGGACGGTCCTTCCCCCTTAAGGGACAGAGGTAAGAGGGTGGTTTGAACCTAAAAATTATTTCCCCTGGACTAATATTCAGTGGTTGGGGCTGGAAATAGGTCTCACCAGGTTACCCGTGCGCCCCAAGGTGCCATCATCGTGCTCCTCTCCCGGCAGGAATCAAAGCTCCCTCGGGCTTCAGAGAACATACAAGGCAGGACGCCCACCCACCCTAGCCTCGTTACAGGTACAGTGCTTCCCAGAGCAGGGTGCAGTATTTGTGAAACCCTTCCACAGCGCTCTCGCAGGCGACCAGAGGGAAAAGGAGTTGAGATAGAAAATGAAACGGGCTCTCTCAGGAATCCCGGGCTCTCTGGCGCCTTAGGGCTTAGGGCTTCCGGCTTCCGGCGGCAGAAGCCGTGGAAAGTCAAAGGCATTGAGGAAGTCCTAGAGCGGGAGCAGGACCTGCTTCCGGTTTTGATGTTCCTACCCCCGTCGCTCCTTCCCTACCCAACTTCCGGAGAAGAGTTCAAGGGTCATTTTAAGTAGGCTGTTCTCCACCCCCAGGTCCCTCGGGTTCTGTGCAGGGTGTGGAAAGATCTTCCTGCTCCCGCCACGGGAGCCACCGACTTGGGTTAGGAGCCACTTCCTTGCTGACCTTTTGTCGGGGGTGAAAGACACCCCTCAGGGGCTTTCTAGCCCGACCCCGACCAGCTTTTTTTTTTTTCTTTCTCTTTTAACTGATGAGAAACCTGTAGCGGCAAAGGTCATAGCGCCTAGAAGAGAGCCTCTGGCGGCAAAGATCGTAGCCCTTAGAAGAGAGCCTCTGGCTGCAAGGATCGTGGCGCTTAGAAGAGAGCCTCTGGCGGCAAAGATCCTGTCTCTGATGTAACCATCAGAGACAGGATTCGGGACTCTGACCCTAAACCAGCGGTGAAGCTACCTCTGGCCAATCAGTTTTTTCATCTGTAAAATGGGGATAGTAAGTGGTGGCAACTTCCCAGGGTTATTTTGAGACTTTTGAGAGCTTTTTCTATATTTGGTACCTGAAAACCCTTTACAAGTCCTACTTAGCTCTGACTATTCACCTTGTAAATCCCAATAGGTTTCATGTCAGGTTAAAGTGGGAGTTGGAGACATTGGCCCTCTTCCTCTCCGTCCTTCCCTGTTCCTGGCATCTGCCAAGAAAATCTGACCGCTGCAGTTAGTTAAATTCAGTTCCACAAACAATACATGATAAAAGACAAGAACGCTGCCAGGCCCCACCTTCAAGAAGCTTACAATTCAGCAGTTCAAGAAATGTTTGCCAATCACTGGGTCCTGGAGGACACTGGAAGATGAAAAATCTGCAGCATCTGCTCTCGAGGAGGCTATAATCTTAGGACTATGACGCATGAAGAGAAAATATATAATTCATGGTAGAGTAATTGGGGAGCATTGAGCAGGGAAGAATGGGGTAGGTGTAAATCAGGGAAGGTTTCATGGAGGAAGAGAGCCTTGAAAAGGATTTCAGGGCTCCGAGTTGGGGGGCAGAGTATAATCCTGCCATTGGAGATGGCCCCCAGAAAAAGCACAAAAGGGTTGGGTTGTTTTTTTTGTTTTGTTTTTTGACACTGATCTCTTCTGGTTTTTCTCTTCCTTGTCTAATTTCTAAATGTGGGAAACAATAGGAGGAATTCTGTTTCTATGGGATTAAAAGTACTCCTCCCAGCTTTGAGTGATAGCAGAATGTAAGTCAGAGATGACTGGTTCTAATCAGAGCTGTGACCTAGCAGAAACAGGCTTCCAGTCAGATAAAAGGTTAGAAGCTTGGACGCATGCTTAATGCTTTGTATTTGGTGGAGAGCGGGGAGTGGCGGGGGGGGTTAGCCAATAAAAGGGCTCACATTTATCTGAATAAGCTGTACTCCATCAAGGGGGCTAGGCATTTATTCAGAAAGAATAAATGTAAAATAGAATGAAAACCTTCCTGGCTTTCCAACAAGTATTGTTTATTTCTAGACTCAGTATGTTTCTCACACTAAAGCAGCTCTTTTTAATTTTGGATGTCTTTCTGTGTCCTTTCCCTTCACTGAGGCTGTCACCTTGGTCCATCTACCCAAGACTGGAATGATGGCATCTCTGAGGCAGCAGGAACATATTTCAGGAGTCAGTGACATCCAGGAATGTGGCTTTGTATTTTATAAGGGAGGAATGGATGCATCTGGGACTTCATCAGAGGGCGTTCTATAGGGATGTGATGCTGGAGAATTATGGGAATATGGTTTTGCTAGATAAGGTTGGTTTTCTTCCTGAGTCTTCCTGGTGGTCATACCTATAGGTAATACCTATAGAGCCTCTGAAGTGCTTGGCCGGGTTCTAATGCAGGGACCACAGTTTTCAAATACCTTTTAGGCTAAGAAATACGATGCTCCTGCTTCTGCTTCCTGCCCCGGTGACTGTTTCCAAAAGATTAGACCTGGATTAGTATTAGTGGCCCCATTTTTCTTCTTTTTTTTCTTAAAATAAGTTTTTACTAGGGGCAGCTAGGTGGCGAAGTGAGTAGAGCACAGGCCCTGGAGTCAGGAGGACCTGAGTTCAAATACGGCCTCAGACACTTGACACACTTACTTGCTGTGTGACCTTGGGCAAGTCACTTAACCCCAATTGCCCTGCCTCCCCTTCCAAAAAAAAAATAAAAATAAAAAAGTTTTTACTGGTGTCTGTTTTTATTACATTATCATAATTTTCTTCCATATCTCTCCCCCTTTCCCACCCAGAGGGCCTTCCCATATAACCAGTATTTTAAAATTTTATTTATTAATTTATTTTTAGTTTTCAACGCTTGCTTTTGTAAGATTTTGAGTTCTAAATTTCCCCTTCCCCTTCTCCCCAAGACAACGTGCAATCTGATATAGGCTGTAGATGTATGATTGTATTAAACATATTTCCACATTAGTCATGTTGTGAAAGAAGAATCAGAGCAAAAGGGAAAAACTATGAGAAAAAAAATACAAAAAAACAACAAAAGAAGACAAAATAGTATGCTTCAGTCTGCATTCAGACTCCATAGTTCTTTATCTGGATGTGGATAGCATTTTCCATCATGAGACTTTTGGAATTGTCTTGGATCATTGCATTGCTCGGAAGAGCTAAGTCTAACAAAGTCCATCATTGCACAATGCTGCTGTTACTGTGTATAGTGTTCTCCTGGTTTTACTTACTTCGCTCAGCATCAGTTCTTGCAAGTTTCACTTCACATCCTGTAAACTGACAAAGATGAGCAAAAAAAGTATCAGTAGTCAATGGTGGTTTGTGAAGCTCACTAATATATTGATGGCTGAGCTTAATGCAATCATTTTGGAAAGCTATTTGGAATTATGCAAATAAAGTGAGTAAACTATACATACCAAATGACCAAAAAATTCCATTACTGATTTTATACCACAAGGAAGTCACTAATAGGAAGAAAGTCCCTATAACCAAAATAGCCACAGCAGAACTTTTTGTGATAGCAAAGAATTAGAAACAAAGTAGATGCCCATCGATTGGGGAATGGTTAAACAAACTTGTACGTCAATGTAATAGAATACTATTGTGTTTAAGAAATGGTGAATACGATAAATACGGAGAAGCATGCAACAATCTACATGAACTAATACAAAGCGAAGTAAGCAGAATCAAGACAACAATATACACAATGACTACAGTGATGCAAATAGAAAGAGCAACTATACAAACAAAAAATCAAAAGTTAAAGTAGCAAAATTATAAAGATCAAATGGGACTCAAAAGAAGAGATCTGAAAGGACACCCTACAACCCCTCGCTTGGGTGGAGATGTGAAGTCCACAGGTTTTGCACATTTCACATTTTGGGGCTTTTTCAGTGTGCTGATTATGTATGCTGACTCTTTTGTTTTTGTCTATTAAAAAAATACTAGTTGCCTGTGCACACCTTTTGATCCAACAATGCAACTATCAGGGCTGTATCCCAAAGAAATCATAAAAATGGGAAAAGGACCTAAATGTACAAAAATATTTATAGCAGATATTTTTATGGTGACCAAGAATTGGAAATTAAGAGGATGTCCATCAATTGGGGAATGACTGGACAAGTTGTGGTATATGAATGTAATGGAATACAATAGGCAATGAGAAATGATGAACAGGCAAATTTCAGAAAAAGCTGGAAAGACTTACATGAACTGATGTTGAGTGAAGTGAATAGAACCAGGAGAACATTGTACACAACAGTAATAACATTATGTGATGACCAGCTTTGATAGACTTAGTTCTTCTCAGCAATGCAAAGATCTAAGACAATTCCAAAAGACTCATGATGGAAAATGCTATCCACATCTAGAGACAGAACTATGGAGTCTGAATGTAGATCAAAGCATACTATTTTCTCTCTCTCTCTTTTTCTGTTTCTTCTTTCTTGTGGTTTTTCCTTTTGGTTCTAATTCTTCTTTACAACATGACTAATGTGGAAACATGTTTTAATATGATTATAAATGTATAGGCTATATTAGATTGCATTCCCTCTTGGGGATGGGGGAGGAGAGAGAGGAGGAGAAAATTTAGAATTCAAAATCTTATAGAAGTGAATGTTGAAAAATAAATAAAAATAAGAAAATTTAAAAAAAAGAATTGATAGTTTCTAAACACCACTCAACATCCTTGGTTCTGAGATATAGACTCTCTTCTGAGAAAGTGGCCTTGCTAATCTTAAAGAAGGCCTGCCAGATCAGAGATTGAAAAATACACCACGATCTTTTGTGCTTCTCTTCCTTTGGTCAGTGTTACCCTGTGATATGGTCATGACCTAGGAACTTGGTTTCTACGATTCATCACTTGAACTAGCTCACTCATAAGTAGGTTTATAGGACTCTCATTTTACAGATAAGGAAACAGTTAGTTAGAAGAGACTTGTCCAAAGATACATAGCTTGCAAGTATCAAAACCAGGTTTCAAACTAAGCTCCTCTGATGCCAAAGCTAATGTTCTTTACTCCTCACCCAGCTGACTCCTCTTCTCTTCTTGGTTTGCCTCTATTTTTATTGTTTTCTTTGCTAATTATTGTGGCTTTTAATGGACCTAGTTTTGGGGTAGAGTATTCATGGAAGGGCCAAATTCTTTTTCTTTTGAATATTGGAAACATTAGAACAAAACAATAGAGTTTATAGTTATGCTGTTGCACCCACCAGTGAGGGAAACTCAAGTAGTCTGTATGCGATAATTCTTCTGTTCCCAGATTGCTGACTCTTTCTACTTCAGCGCTTTATGATTTTGTCATTATAAGTTCTTACCTCACTAGTGCGGATTGCATCTAGAAGTGCTGTGGCCAAAAAATGTATTATCTTGTGACTAGCCTGGTGATGAACCTCTCTAAACTTAGCTATGTTGGTAAGGTCTTATAGGAGCTGCATAGGGCTTACCAGAAAGGCATGGCTGCTGGGTTATGATAGAAAAAAGATATATGACTCTTGGCAGCCATGGAAAGTATACTGTTCATTGACCTCAGATGGATTCAGATCATAAATAGTACTTTGCTGCTACTCATCTATAGCCTGGAAGCTCGGGTCAGAGAAAATGTTAATAGTGGTCTCAGGCTTATAGAATCAAAAGTCTTCTAAAAAGACTTCAATTTAAATTTATTTATGTATGTATGTATGTATTTCAGTGTAGAGGCAATCCTGGTGTTCGTCAGAGGGTATGCCAGCAAAGCACACACTCTGACAAATATTAACAGTATTAAAGGCCTCAACATATGTAGGCCTGGTTACAGACAGTATGTACCAGCCTAGGTAAGTTCTGAGATATACTTCATTTGCTTTGGACATTGGATATTTAGTTCTTTTGGCCATAGCAACTCACTAAAGCAATCTGCTAAGGCATGGAGGAGTAATGATTTGTATGTATGGGTATAGTACCTACACTGCTGAAATCACTTGATTTTTTGAAGTCACATAGGTCATATATGTCACAGAGGATAAGAGCATGGTAAATGCAGGTGAGTCATTTGGATTTTATCGTGAAGAGTTCTTTGGGGTTCGTAGCAAATGGTTTCTGTGCTCTGCTGGAATTCCTAATTGGAGCTGGTTCAGGAGTGAGTTCAAAGATTAGAAATAACCAGCATAATTCAGGAGCACGGAATTAAAAGGAAGAAGAGAAATGGGTTGCTGTCTGATGGTATAAATGGGTTTGGTTGAATTTTAAGGGAAATTATGATTTGCTTATATTTGGAGGCTGAAGGAAAGGGAGCCCAAGAGATGAGTGTTTGAGGGTCAGCAAACTTAGGAGGGAAGAAGCCTCCGGACATCCTGCTCTTCTCCAGGTCTTTTGCTCAGCATGTTCCCTGACCAACTATTTCACTTTCCATAGCTCTCTTTCTCTCTCTTTACTTTTACCATGCCCTTTGTCTAGGTTGTGTCACTACTTCATTTCTCTGCTTACCTATTGCCACCTTCCATCTTCTCTCAAGGTATAATGTCAGTTCTAAGAGCTGGCATGGTCATATGTTAGTTAAACATTAGTGTCTATCATGAGTCTGCTTCTATTGCAGTTTCTAAGCACAAAAAATATTTTGTTTCTTATTTCAGATTCTGAAAGAAGAATTGAGAATCAGAATTTCATCAATCAGATGAAAAATGAGAAAGTCAGTAGAATTATGTGGAGAAAATTTAGGAATACTTGTAAAGAACTTTTCTCATGAATCAGAATCTAGAGAATATTTTGAACCTGAAGGAAGCTTAAACATTTATCAGAAAAATTCTTCAGCAGTAGTTTTGTGGAAATTCTTTTCTCGGGATAAAGATCTCAAAATAAATCTGACCCTCAATAAAACCCTTCCAATAAATGTTAGCAAAAAATGTAATGAATTTGGGAGAAATTTCAGGCTAAATACCACACTCATTCACAATGCAGAGAGATATCAAAAGAAAGATCCTGTGTATGTGATACTTGTGGCAAAAGCTTTAAACATAATTCATACCTTATTAAAGACCAGAGAATTCACTGTAGAGAGAAATCACACAAATGTGATGAATATGGGAGATTTTTCAGTTGGGACTCAAATCTTAGAGAACATAAAAAAAATTCATACTGGAGAAAAACTATATAATAATGTTTGAAAGCTTTTAGTCATAGTGTTTAGCTTATCCAGCATCAGCTAAATCACACTGGAGAGAAATCTCTTAGATGTAGTGAATATGGTAAAAACCATTTTTCTGAATTCACACCTTACTCAACATCAGAAAATTTCATGGAGAGAAACCTTACAGATGTGGTAAAGCCTTCAGTCTAAATTCATGACTTAATCAACATCAGAAAACTCATAATAGAGAGAATCATTTAAATGTGATGAATGTAAGAAATGTAATCCAGGAGCTATGACTGAAAGCTTTCAAACATGTGGAGAAGCCTTTATTAAGAGCATGCACCTTATTCTACAACAGAAAAATCACACTGGAGAAAGACCCTACAAATGCAATGGATGTGGGAGATCATTCTGTCAGAGTTCAACCGTTAGCACCAAATAATTCATGGTGGAACAAAACCATACAGATGTAATGAGTGTGGGAAAGCCCTTAGTTGGGGTTCATACTTTATTCAGCATCAGTTAATACACACTGGAGAGAAACCATATAAAGGTAATAAATTTTAAAAGAATTGAGTTGCAGCTCAAGCCTTGTCCTACATCAGAGAACTCATACTAGAGAGAAACCGTATAAATGCATCATATGTGGCAAAGCCTTTGGTCAGAGCTCAGAACTTACTCAATATCAAAGAATTCATACTGGAGAAAAACCTTATGGGAGTGTTGAGTATTGGAGGGCCTTTGGTCAAAACTCAAAACCTAATTCATCCTGAAAAAAAGCCTTATAAATGTAGTCAATGTGGAAAAGCTTTTTGTCAGAGCTCACAACTTAGGCTACACTAGAGAATTCATACTGGAGAGAAATCCCACAAGTGTGCTAAATGTGGGAAAGCCTTCACTTAAAGTTCTCTTCTTATTAGGCACCAGAGAGTTCACACTGGTAAAAAACCTTATGAATGCCATGAATGTGAGAAAGCTTTCAGTCAGAGTTCAACCCTTGTTCAGCATCAGATTATTCACAGTAGAGTAAAAATTTTCAAATGTAATGAATGTGGAAAAGCTTTTAGTCAGAGCTCATACCTTATTCTACATCAGAGAACTAACATTGATGAGAAATTCATCCAAATTAGTCAATATGAATATCTTTGAACCCTTAAGCCTTCTAAAACATCACAGATTTTTCTACAGAGGAATTAAATGAATGTGATCAGCATTTAAAAAAGCCTTCAATCAAACTTCACATCTTAATCTAGATAAAAGAACCTCATTTTGAAGAAAAATCCTATAAATGTAATTCATTTAAGTCTTCAGTTGTAGCCCTCATTTATTTAATGTTGAAGTCTTCACACTAACAAAAATATAAGAATTCCAATGAGAACATTGTAATAGCTTCAGCAACAGCAATACTTCACAGAACTCAGAGAATTTCAGAAATGGAAGGGGGCCTCAGAAGTCAACTTGTCACAATCTGTAAGCAAACAAGAATATTCTCACAATATCCCCGACAAATGATCATTTGCTTGAGTATCTCCAGTAATAGGGCATCTCCTCAAGGGGGCATATTGCCATTTTCCTTTGAGCTGAATTCTACCTTTAATTTACTGCTTCTAGCTTTGCCCCCTGGAGCCAAACAGAACAAAGTCCCTTGTTCCCCATGATAATACTTCACATACTAGAAGTTAGCTACCTTATCTTCCCAGAAGTCATCTTATCTCTAGACTAAACATCCTTCCTCTAAATTGAAGTTGTTATTGTCCTTTGGTTTTCCAAATGTCCTCTTTGCCCTCTCTAAACTCTGTGATTTTGGAGGAACATCTTCTGAAACTGTGGTACCCAGAAGTCAATTGTGTTCTCATCAAAGCTGGGAATAACAGAATATCATGCCTTCTTTTAGTGTGGCTCAAGATCATGTCAGCTTTTGGGAGTGCCATGTCACTTTGTTGATTTAAATTGAACTGGCAATTCACTAAAATGCTTAAGTACTTTTTATATTAATTAGTTTCTGTTAGCCATTCCTTCTCATCTTATATTGATTCATCCAATATTCAATTGCAGAGTTGTTCATTTGTCCATATTAAATTTTATCTTTTTTATATTTGACCTATCATTTTATCCTGTTGAAATCTTTTGAGAACCAGACTTTTGTTATCCAAAATGTTCCCACATTGGGAAATTCATAGGAAGGTATAATCCCATGTATGTAACATTTGTGCTTTTATTAAATGTTAGAGCTCTGACAAAATGTGATTAAAGCCCATAAACTTATAGACAAGGTTTTTATCCATTTAGAACATCAGATACAGTGAATGAATTTGAGGAACAAATCATAGGATCATAGAATCAGAGCTGGAAGGGACCTTAGAGGCTATCTAGTTAACACTATTTTACAAAAGAGGAAACCAAGGCCCATAGTGGATAAGTGACTTGTCCAAGATTATGCAGTCAATAAGTAACAGAGTTAAAATTCAGACTCTGGTCCTCCAGCTCTCTAATCAAACAGTCTTTCCGTCATACCATGCTGCTTTCCTCCAATCCAGACTAACAAGTATATTAAACACCTGCCACAGGCAAAGCACTGGGGATCCAAAGACAAAAATCTCTTCCATAAAGAAGGCCATGCTTTACTCAGGACTACAACATAAAAACCAAGAGCTTTAGAAATTCAGTTGACTTATTCTATTGCTCCTACCTCCACAAAGTCTTTCTCAGTTCATGATTTTCTTTCCATACACTGACACTATCCTAGTTCAGGCTTTCAAAACCTCTCCTCTGGATTATTGTTATAGCCTCCTCTTCCCAATCAATGTCTTACACAGCTGTAAAAATAATCTTCCTAAAGCAGGTGTCAGACCATCTTGTTCCTGTGCTCAAAAAATTTCAGGGATTATTTTCTTTAGGATGAAATATAAACTTTTAGCCTATAATTTAAAATCTGGCTGCAGCCTACCTTTCCAGCCTTATTTCATTTTATTTCCCTTCACATATACTACAGTCCAATGACTAGTTATTGCCTGAACTTGAAAAATAATCTTTGCCTCTGTATTTGTACATACTATCTCCCATACTTGGGATACTAGCCTCATTTCTGATCCTTTTATCTGCCTTCAAGGCTAAGCTCATGTGATGCTACCTCATTTAGCTTTCATGATTCCCCTTGCTGATAAACATTTCCTCCTCTTTAAATATTCCTGGGCAACTTCATCTGTTCTCTCATTCTTCCTCTTCATTCCTTACCTTATACTTATTTTACTACATTATCTCTCTACAGCAGAATAAGAACCCCTTGGTGGAGTACAGGTTACTTCATTTTTGTCTATATTTCCAACATTTAGCACAGTGCACTTGGTATGTCATGACAAGTGCTTAAGAAACGTTTGTTGAATTGAAAACGGAACATATGAACATCCTACAAAAGTTAGTAGTTATGTAAATATTCTCTAATTTAGTATTGAAGTCCTTCTGGTCTCTGCTTCTTATCCTTTATAGCTCTATCCTCTCCATTCACTATTGTCCCGGCCATTTATTCAGCAGTCATTCATCATGTGCCTACTCTATACAAAACACATGGAGGGAGAGTGGTTAATACAAATTCTCATACAAAGAAGATGCAAAGCTTTTTCTTTTATCAAGCTAACCGAATGCTGTCTTCCAGTATTTGAAGGACTATCGAGTATTAGAGGGATTAGACTTGCTCTGTTTAGCTCCTTAAGAGTAGAGCTAGGTGCAGTGGATGGAAACTGCAGAGAGAATAATAGGATCGGTGTTGAGGGAAACTCTCCAACAATTAGAGCTTTCCCAAAGCGGAATGAGCTGTCACCGGAGATAGCAGGAGGTCTTCAAAGGCCAGAGGACCGCTTGTAGGGCATACTGAAGAGGGGATTCAGGTTCAAGTACAGGTTGGACTAGATGGTCTCTGAGGAGCTTTCCTGTGCTGAGAGGCTGTGAGGCTGGGGTTCGGTGAGACCAATGATTGGCTGATCTCCTTTTGATGGGCTGTTGTTCGCCTTTGGCGGGAGTGAGGGGCGAGAAAAAGCACGTGGCCTCCATCCTCCTACAGCTTTGTGGACCCCCGTGGTAAGGTTCTCCCTTAAGACTAAACGTCTGGGTCAGGGCGCCAGGAGAAAGGCAGTGACGGCAGGACTCCCGGAAGCGAGCAATGAGGGAGAGATTTGGGAAGGTCTTCCTCCCCGGGGTCCCGGCTCTGTCCTCAGGCCAGGCTCCTAGGCTTTCAAGAAGCGGGGTGGGGAGGGCCATAGAGATTCTCGAGTCCTCCAAGCATCCTAGAACGGTCGCAGACTCTGGAGCCCAGGCGTTGCTTCCGGCCTTCGTTCAGCTCGTTTCCGCCCAGTTCTCCCCTGTTTAACTGTGGTTACAATATTAGAAGTCTGCCCCTTCCCACCTCTCGCGTCCGCTCGCCCCGGACCCCACGCGCCCCGAGCGAAAGGTGAGTCGGGGGCGGGCGCGGTCTGAGGGCGGGGTGGGTTTGGGGGTTAGGCAGTGAGAAGACCCCCAACCTGGGAGGCTCTGATCCCTTGGTCTCGACCCTGCTACTTAGTCACAGTGTGACCTTGGACAAGTCCCTCCTCCCCTCTAGGGCTCAGTTTCCCTCTCTGTAAAAAACTAGAGGGTCTGATTAGATAGGTCTCCGAAGCTCCTTCCAGCTCGGACAATCTGGGGCCCAAGGTATCTGAAGCAGCAAGATGGGGATGGGGTGAAAGGGGAAAAAGCCTGGGGCTGTCACTGGTGGGGGATCGGGGAGCCCACCCCGGGCTGGCCGCAGTGGATAAAGTGCTGGTCTTGGAGGCAGGAAAACGTGGGTTCAAATCCTGCCCCTGACGTTTGTTAGCAGTATGACCCTAGCAAGTCGAAAAGTTTCCTCACGTGTAAAATGGGGGTAATGAGACCCTTTAATACCTCCCTCACCGGGTGAGGCTCAAATCAGATCATTTATGCAGAGGGCTTCGCAAATTTTAAAGCAGACATAAACTCCCGCCTTCCTCTTTAATCTGTATGCCTGAACCGGTGCCCTGGGGCAAGTGTGAGCTGAAAACCCTCCCACCAGCCACATGGGCGTCTATTGCTACCTCGCCGGCACTCGTCTGCGTGGGCTTCACTCTGTGCACAGGCCATGGCAGTGTTGATTATATTCAATCCAACAAACATTAATTAAGCTAAACTTAATACAAACGGAACAGCCCTGGCCCTTAAGCAGCTTGTATGTGATCGCTATTAATTGTCAATTCATTTGCTAAATACTAGGCTCTGAAGGACTCACAAAGGAAAAAAAAGACCCGGGACCCTCCCTTAAGGAGGTTGTAGTCTACTGGGGAATACAACTGGTACCCAGAAGATTGTGACGCGGGGAAGAATGTCACAGTAGAAAAGGAACGTTATGAAAATTTGAGTAGGAAGAGATCACGCTTGGGGAAGATTATGTAACAGTTAGTATGGGAGCTGAGCCTTGACAAGGACTACAGCAGGTAAAGATTGGGCATCCTCTGTGATGCAGTGAATAGAGAGGGTCCTGGAGTCAAGAAGACTTGAGTTCGTATTAGGTCTCAGACTTACTAGCTGCGTAACCCTGGGCAAGTCACTTAACACTGTTTGCCTCGGTTTCCTCATCTGTAAAATAAGCTGGAGTAGGAAATGGCAATTCACTCTAGTATCTTTGCCAAGACAGCCCCAAATGGGATCACAAAGAGTCGGACATGATTGAAACAAGTGAACAACAAAAACTTTAACATACTGGACAAGTAGTCATGTAGCCTCTACTTGAAGACCTTCAAAGAAAAAGAGTTCATCACCTCTCAAGGCAGCTCTTTCCATTTTTAGATAGCTCTGTTAGTTTTTCTTGACATCAAGTGTAAATGTGCCTCAATGGAACTCCTACCTGTCATTTCTAGTTCTTTCCTCAGTGGCAAAATCTAATCACTTTTGCACATGACAGCCCTTCAAGCACTTGAACACAGCTATCATGTTCCCCCCGAATCTTCTCCAAGCTAAACAAGCAAGTTTCTTCAACTAATTCTTGGATGAATGGACTCAAGACCATTTGTAGACGAAGAAATAAATCCCAGGGATGTAGGAATCCCAAACCAAAATTCCCAAGGCAAGGCCTCCTGAAATGAATTCCCCGCCCCAAGCAACCTTTAAGTCAAGTTGGCAAAAGATTTATTACGCTTTCACAGCAGGCAAAAGTTCTTAGGGAACCTGCAACCATACAGGGCAAGTTTAAGTACAAGATTTAGGGGTGAAATCTGTCAATTAGGTGTACTAAGTTACTAGTCCTGTTAGAAAAGAAGTTGTTCTTGACAAAACCATGCTGGTTTTTTGTTTTTGTTTTTGTAATCACTGCTTCCTTTTCAAGATATCTCTTTAATAACCCATTATTAAAGAGATACCTCTTTAATATTTAGCTATCTCTTTAATAACCCATTCTAAATTGTTCCTAGGAATTAAAATCAAAGTTGCTGAACTATAGTTTCTTGACTGTTTTCTTTCCAGTTTTGGAAGTTGGGACATTTGTCCAGTTGTACAGTCTTCCCTTTTCCCATAATCTTTCAAATGTCACCGACACATTCTTTCAAGTGTCCATTTAGTAATAACATTAACATTATCATTACTAATATCATTTACTAATAATATTAAGATGTATTATCAATAATATAGTATTTACCAAATATTACTTTATGCCCATATTTATTAGATAAAATGGAAGATTTTTCTCAATTAGAAAATACATTTGGCATAGGCTCACACTAAATGTAAAGTAAGACACCAAAAACCTTCAACAGAAGAAATGGGGCTAAAATATGCTGAAGAAATATTTTAAGCAATTCAGTATTTCTTATCTAATGCAATAATAGGTACAATTCAGTAAGGGGGAAGGTAAGAAGTGGACTTGTAATCAGATCACCTTTAGTAAGTGCCAGTGCCAGACATTGTCTTAAGTTCTGACGATACAAAGAAAAGCAAAAACAGTCCCTGCCCTCCAGGAGCTTAAATTTGAATGAGGAAAACAACATGTAAATAACAATTTACATGTCAAATATATAATAGCTAGTTAGCATTTACGTAGTGCTTTAAAGTTTGCAAAAGAGCTTTGCAGATGTTAAGGATAGTCAAGGGATCCCCTGAACATGTCTTTTTGAATTGCCATATTTTCCAGAAACACTGGACCCAGAGCACTTGGAGGCCCTGAATGTGTCAGAGACAGCCCCCCCCCCCAACCCCAGCTGACATAGTTTATTGTTTGCACCCCAGCGTGGATTCCCTGTGTGTCCTTGGGAGGCAAGACAGGTGCTAGTCAGTCTGTGCCAGGCTGGGAAGATGCTTGTGCAGTTGGGGTCCCTTGTAGATAAAAGGACCCTCCTATCTTCATAGTCTTAACAGTTCCCAAGGGAAAAGAATATAGCTTTTGCCATTGCCTTGCCCCTCCCCTTCAGGAGAGGTTATTGTGCCTTTCCTCTCCCATGCCATGCTCCTTCCCCCTGTTCTTCTCTTTTTGTTGTACTGTCATAAATAGCCAAACTTCTGTGAGGACTGTGAACTCTTTGGGTTCCACAGGCATGTTCATTTCTCTTGTAATAAACCCGGTTTTCACATAAGTCTTGAGACATAGTTGCCTGTTGACATACATATTATCTCATTTTTTCCTCACAATACCCCTTTGAAACCTATAGGGACTACCATTATCCCCATTTTACAGATGCTAGAGTCCACCTGTGGCAGTTGATAATGTTATTGATAATGAGACTATATTGCTGTAGGAGTGCTGGCACATCAGTTCTATTTTTGTCTGTCCTTCAGTTTTCATCTGTAAATTCCCTTGGGATGATCTTTTGGCAGATTTGTTTTCTCCTCTATTTCTTTTTGCTATTTTGCAGTATGAAATTATTTGCAATCTTAATAAATAATAACAGCTACTTATTTCACTTTGGGGTCTAAAAAGCACTTTACACATAGTATCTTATTTTATCCTCAGGTCAACCATCAGATTTAAGTTCTATTATCTCAGTTTTACAGATGAAGAAACTGAGGCAGGCAATAGTTGGTTAAGTGAATTGCCCAGGGTCACATAGCGGATAAATGTTTGAGGGAGGATTCAAACTCTAGTCTTCTTAACACCAGGTCCAGCACTCTATCCACTCTGCTTCTACCATCCTAGCCCATAATTTTGTAAATGAGCTAATACTTTAGACTAGTGTTGGCCCTTGGCTGCAATTTTTGGTAAGGAAATCAATTGTTTCCTGGATCAGCCAGTTTCTGGGCTCTTTTGTTGTCTTAATTATGGCATCACCTTTTTATCAGCTTCTGCCAGAAATGATGGTAATTGAAGTCAATGTCATTACCTTTGTCTAGTAATCTTCAGCATCAGCAACTTTTTTGAATAGGTTGTATTAGAGCTGTTATAATTGTATGCATAGTGATAGTCTCATCTTTATCTCAATTTTAATTGTGTTGATTTTTCTCTTTTGTTCCAACTGTTAGTTAATCTGACTGTGCTCAACTGATTTGGGGATGACTTTCAAGTTAGTAACCAGTCATTTCTGTTACGTTACAGTTAGATTCATTTTTGTTATGTTGTTGAATTCTCTACAATGCCTTCTGATTTTCCTTTTGGACAAAAGTGGTCACAGTATGTAGGCATGAGGCTTCTGAGTAGCCTACAAGTCTTTGACTTCTTAATCCGAAACCATGTTTTTCACCATTCTTTCCCTTTGCCCACCCTAGCAGTATAGTCACTGAGTGTGAAAGTATGTATTGACTTTGTGTGGAGGCTTTTGTCAAGTTCTTCTAGATTTTTTCTACTTTATCTTCTACATCAGATGTAGGTGTATCAGCTTGCAGGTATCTTCATGGTGATTGCTTATGTTCAGTAGCTCAGTGAGGGGGCCTGGTATGTTTTTCAAATGGTCAGATTTGCCTGGCTCTCCTAGCAACCTGTGCATTCTTCTAAAGCAGCTAGGTGGTACAGTGGTTGGAGCTCTGGGTCTGGAATCAGAAAGATCTGAATTCAAATATGGCCCCCAGACATTTACTAGCTATGTAGGCAAGTCACCTAACCTTTGCCTTGGTTTCCCCAATAGTAAAATGGGGATAACAATAGAACCTACATCCTGGGGTTGTTGTGAGGATTAAATGAGATAATATCCATAGAGTGTTTGGCACATAGTAGATGCTTAATAAATCCATCCTTCCTTCCTTCTTCCCGTCTTTCCTTCCTTTCCTCATTCCTTTTGTTCTTCCCTTGTTCCTTTCTTTTTCCTTCTCTCATTTCTTCCTTCCCTTTTTTCCTTCCTTTCCTCTTCCCCATATTCCTTCTTTCCTTTCTTCCATTTGGGACAAATTTCTTCACATATAACACTCTATATTGCCTCTGTTCCACAGGTCACTTAAAGACAAGAAGAGTTAGTCATTAAAAGAGAGAGTTTTCTATTGAGACTCATGTGAGAAATGAATGGGAGTATTTCAGACCAAAGCTGCTCTCACTTATGTTTCTTCTTTCTTCAGTTCCACCTGTTCCCCAGTTCCCCTTCCCACTAAGGGAACCTAAAAGACCAGGTAATGGTATCTCTGCTCCCATTGATGGCCAGGTCCCAGATGAGTTGTCTTTCTTGAGGTCCTGAAGTTGTTCTCAGAAGAGTGCTTCATATGGAGTCAGGAGACCTGAGTTTAAACATCAGCTCTGCCATCTGTTCCTTTTGTAAATGTGGGCAGGGTATCTCTTTTGTCCCTTCCCCTCTTTCCACTGAATCCTAGGTTCCCAGCACAAATCAATATATCCTATTTCCTTCCCTATGAACAGGATTTCCAGTTTCTTAGTCTTCATTTTGTCATTTGTAAAATGAAGAAGTTGGACTTTATAGATCTCTAAGGTCATTCCCTGCTCTAAATCTTGTGATCCAGTTCGCAGTTCTACCAACAAAGCATTAATGTCTCTATTTTTCTACGTCCCCTCCAACATTTGTCATTTTCCTTTTCTGTCACATGAGTCAAATCTGATAAATGTGAGGTGATACCTCAGAGTTTTAATTTGCTTTTCTCTAATCAATAATAATTTAGAGCATTTTTTCATACAACTATTGATAGCTTTGATTTCTTCTTCTGAAAACTGCCTGTTCATATCCTTTGATCATTTATTAGTGGGGCATTCCCCACTACTTATTTTTATAAACTTGGCTCAGTTCCTTATACATTTGAGAAATGAGGCCTTTATCAGAAAAACTTGCTGTAAAAATTTTTCCCCAGTTTCCTGTTTTCCTTCTCATTTTGGCTGCATTGGTTTTTGTTAGTGTTAGTTACCTTTTAAATTTCATATAATTAAAATTATTCATTTTACTTTCTGTGGGTATATAAGTTTCTTATCCTTCCAGGAAGGAGACATGAAATAATAAGAGCTCTGGTTTCTTTGGTATACTGTGTTTTACAGATTGCTTTTCTCATGGCAACCCTTTGAGGAAGGTCAGTTATTATCTCCATTTTATGAAGTAGGAAACTCAGGCGGGAGGGTAATGACCTGCCCAAGATGACAGAAGCTAGGACTTCAATCCAGGTCTCCTGACTTCAAGACAATGCTGTTTCTACTACTCAATGATCTTGTCCTTATGTGCTTGAATTCTCACCTTTTCGAGAGATTCCTACTTTGGATAGAGTGTTCTCTTCTGAGGTCTCTACTCTTGGCATTTTTGCTCCATTTCCACCTGTTTCCTATAGCCTGCTTTAGCTTCCATTCCTAGTACAAACCATTTTGTTTTCTTCTATTTCCTTCCATATAAATACATTCTATTTCCTTCCATACAAGCAGGACTTCCAGCCTTTAAGCTTGATGTGATCTCCTAACTGGAGTGAGGGGAAGAGCCATGGGTATTGGATCTACAGGAAGCTAAGGAAAGAGATGAATCCCAGAGAAGTTCCTACACAGGGGAGGGAGAAAAACTAATTAGTGGAAGTCCTAATCATCCTTATCACCATAATTATTCAGATTTTCTAGATATTCTTCCTTCTGCTCTGTAATTATAGTGTATGTACGTAATTGTTTTCATATTGTCTCTCCCATGAAAATGTGAGCTCTTTGAGAGTAGTAACAAGTTTTTTTTTTCTTTTATTTTTTTTGCCTTTTTTTTTGGTCTCCCCTGTGCTTAGCACAGTGCCTGACACATATTAACCACTTAATAAGTGCTTGTTCACTGACCGTCTATATCAGGTATTGCAGTGGAAAATGCCTCAGGAAAATAGATAAATCAAAAGAACTTGCTTTGAGAAAAAGCAGAGAGAACCAGAAAATTGAGGGCATTCTGTCCTCCCTAGGGAAGTCCTTGAAGAAGGACTTGGTAACACAGCATCAACATTGACTCAGGTAGCCTGTCTATAGCCATGTGCGGAAAGACTAACTTTCAATAATTTCAATTATTAACTGTCTAGTATCTAAAAATATTTCTAGAACTTTCTAAGTGTTTGTGACAAGTGGAGAAGTCAGGGTCTTGGGTGTTAGATGAACAGCCATATGGTAGTGAAAAGAGCACTTGACTTGGAATAAAGAAAACCTAGATTTGAATTTTGGTTCAAACACATAATAGCTTCATGACTGTGGGGAAACCCTATAATTAATTACTCTTAGCTTTAGTTACTTTACTTATGGGGGAAAATGTGGATGATAAAATGTTCATTACCTGCCTTATCAGGTTGTTGTGGAGATTTTTGTAAACCTTGAACTGTTCTATAAATCTGAGGTGTTGCTGTTTTTTTGTTGTTTGTAATCTAGATTGGAGGTGACAAGTTCCCTGACTGGCAGTGGTAGGAGGCTGATGGGAAAGAGGTGGGCAATAAAAGTGTCAGAAAGGAAACAATTTGGGAACCATTTCCAGTGAGCAGGGATGGAGGTGACAATGCCTTTGTTCACCCAAATGGGAAAGTCAGCTAAGGGTAGCCATCCTCTGGCAAAGCTGTGGCTTTGTCTTTATTTTTGGTTTGAGCTGATAGTGAGACACCTTGTCTAGATTATTGTATAGACAGAGCCACAACAGGATGTGACTAGCAATTAGTTCAAGAGTAAACAACTAAATTGGTATGTGATTTCTAGGAAGGTGGTAACAAGTGAATGATCTTGTTCAGGGTAAGAAGAAGAATGAGAAGTCTGATGAGACTTTGGTTATTTAGACATCAGCTTGAGCTCTCTTTCTTCCCAAAGCAGAGCAGCTAACTACTTAATGATGTACATTACTGATAACATTCTTTAAAAAGTGGAGGAGCCAACAAGGGGAACTTCTAAATGGGAGCCAATTCTCACTAACAAAGACGAACTGGTTGGAGGAAATGACTGTTCTGTGCTATAGTTTATTATTTTCTCTTAAGAGAAAGCAAAGTAGACCTAGATTTTGGAAAGGCAGAACTCTAAGAGTTCAGAGGAAAATAAGTAGCATTCCATAGATTAAATTTTATAGCAAAAGTCAGTCTAGGAGGGATGGGAGTCTCTTGAGAATAAAATTCTAGGGATTCAAAGTGAACAATTCCAATGCGGAAAAAAAAATGGAAATTATATGAAGCAACTAATATCAATGCACAGGGAACTCACCAACTCAGATTTTAAAAATCATGCACAATATATGGAAGCAAAGACAGGTAACAGAGAATGAGAAGAAAAACACGGCATTGTCTTGTATTATAGTACAATCTATATGCGTATATATATATATATATATAGTGTGTATGTATATATATATATATAGTGTGTACATATATATATATATATATAGTATCAGATTGCTAGAGCTCAGAATGAGCTAGGGTGGATGAGTACAGAAAAAAGGACTTTAAAAAAATTATTTATTAGAAGCTATATTAGGAGAAAAAAGGAAGGATGAAAGAAGGGATAGGACTGCTCCTTGGGGTGAATGGGATGATGATAATAACTAAAAACAGAGAGAAGACAGAGTGGCTCAGTTTTAATTTTGCTTCTCTTTTATACCAAAAAGAATTACTCTTGCACTAGGAGGAATAGAATATAAATGGCTAATAAGGAATTGATACCCAAAGTAAGCAGAGAGATAGTAAGAAAGAACCTAGCTGCCCTTGATAAATTCAAGTCACCTAGATGAACTCAGTGTTTGTGATTGTTAAAGCACTTTCAGTGATATTTGAAAGATCTTTGAAAATGAGAGAGATATTGAAGAATCCTTTTCATTTCCCTTTTGAAAAAAATAGGTCCTTTGCTTTTGTTCAATTCTTGCAGATGTAGACTTTTTCTGAGAGAATGGCTTTCCTAATTTTAGAGACAGACAGAATGAGACACCATTATCTTTGACTGTCTTTCCTACTGTTTAACCTTGAGACATTTCCATGGAAAGTTCCTTCCATGGAAATGCAGCTTCTATGTCACAATTCACCTACCTTGCTCTGATAAGTTTATTTATAGTATTTATAAAAAGGGGCCTGAGAAGTTGTTTCGTCCACCCTTTTCATTTTATAGGAGAGGAAAACATGGTTAGGACAGTAAAGGGACTTGTCTGATGTTACACAGCTTGTAAGTATCAGAGCCTGCATTTAAACACGGGTTTTGTTATGTCAAATCCAATATTTTTCTGTTTCACTATGCTGCCTCTCCTCTTTCTTCTTTGTTAGCACCAATTTCATTGCTTTCTTTGGTAATTCCTCTGGTGACTAGGTACTCATTGCCTAATGAAGAATTTTTTTTCTATTTCTGTATAATTCTAATTACCCCCATCAGATACTCACCACTGACCATACCATCCATCACATACTTAGTGAAAACTTATCTTGTCTCTCATACACTCTGCTTATACTTTAAAATTTCTTGCTCCTTCCCAGCTCCCCTGCCTAATCTGTTCCACTGATTAAATGTTCCACCCTCCTCAACTGGTTCACTTTGTGCTCACTATGCCCCTTATCTAGATTATACCTCTACTCAATTTCTCCTGCTTCCTAATTCCAACCTTCCACTTTCTTTCTAGATTTTATGTTAGTTCTGAGAACAAGCAAAGCCATATATACTGCTTAAAAGAAGTGTCAGTGATGCTGTTCCTAGTCTAATAATTTTTTTTCTCAGCATAGAGAACATTATATTTTCAATTTCTTGTTTCAGATTTGGAAAGAACTAAGAATGAGCAGTTATATGAAAAGGGGGGAAATTTCAAAAGAGTAGAGTCAAATAGAGAAACACTGGAAATAATTCTAAAGGATTTCCCTGCAGAACATGAGTTTGGAGAATATTTTAAACCTGAGAGGACCTTAAACATTTATCAGAGAAACTCCACAGCAGTGATTTTGAGGAAATGCTCTTCCCTCGAAAAAGATTTCAGTAAAGCCATGATGACTCACAAGAAAACCACTATAGAGGACATCACCAAAAAATCTAATGAATTTGGGGCAGAATCAACACTCATTGTACATCATAAAGGAATAGCAAGAGAAAAAGTCCATGAATGTGATAATTGTGGCAAAAACTTTGAGCAGAATTCAGACTTTGTTCTACACCAGAGAATTCACACTGGAGAGAAATCTCATAAATGTAATGAATGTGGAAAAATTTTCAGTCGAAGCTCAAACTTGAGAGAACATCAAAAAATTCATACTGGAGAAAAACCATATAAATGTAATAAATGTTCAAAAGCGTTCATTTGTAGTTCCCGGCTTATTCAGCACCAGTTAATTCACACTGGAGAAAAACCTTATAGATGTGATGAATGTGGTAAAGCTTTCAGTCTGAACTCACAACTTAATAGACATCAGAAAACTCATACTGGAGATAAGCCATTTGAATGTAATGAATGTCAGAAAACATTTAGTCAGAGATCACACCTTATTCAACATCAAAGAATTCATACTGGAGAAAAACCTTATGGATGTGATAAATGTGGAAAAGCCTTTAGTCAGAATTCTCAACTTGTATTACATCAAAGGATTCATACAGGAGAGAGGCCTCATGCGTGTAATGAATGTGGAAAAACTTTCAATCAAAGATCACTACTTATTAGACATCAAAGAATTCACACTGGAGAGAGACCCTATAAATGTAATGAATGTGGAGAAACCTTTATTCAGAACTCACACCTTATTCTACACCAGAGAATTCACACTGGAGAAAGACCCTACAAATGTAAGGAATGTGGGAAATCATTCAGTCAAAGTTCAACTCTTGATCAACATCAGATAGTTCATACTGGAGTAAAACCATACAAATGTAATGAGTGTGGGAAAGCCTTCAGTTGGAGCTCACGTCTTATTCAACATCAGTTAATACACACTGGAGAGAAACCATATAAATGTAACAAATGTTCAAAAGCTTTCAGTTGCAGCTCAGGCCTTATCTTACATCAGAGAACTCATACTGGAGAGAAACCCTATAAATGTAACGAGTGTGGTAAAGGCTTCATTCAGAGTTCACAGCTTATTCAGCATCAAAGAATTCATACTGGAGAAAAACCTTATGGGTGTGATGAATGTGGCAAAGCCTTTGGTCAGAGCTCACAGCTTATTCAACATCAAAGAATTCATACTGGAGAAAAACCTTATGGGTGTGATGAATGTGGGAAAGCCTTTAGTCAAAGTTCACAACTTACTCTACATCAGAGAATTCATACCGGAGAAAAGCCTCATAAATGTACTGAATGTGGAAAAGCTTTTTGTCAGAGCTCACAACTTAGACTACACCAGAGAATTCATACTGGAGAGAAACCCCACAAATGTACTGAATGTGGGAAAGCCTTTACTCAAAGTTCACTTCTTATCAGGCACCAGAGAGTTCACACTGGTGAGAAACCTTATGAATGCCATGAATGTGGGAAAGCTTTCAGTCAGAGTTCAACTCTTGTTCAGCATCAGATCATTCATACTGGAGTGAAACTTTTTAAATGTAATCAATGTGGGAAAGCTTTTAGTAGGAGTTCTTACCTTATTCTACATCAGAGAACTCATAGTGATGAGAAATCTAGCCAAAGTAATTAATATGAAAACTTCATGATACTTTAAGCCATATAAAGTTGCTGGGAAAGAAATTGAATGAATGTGATACGTATAGGAAAACCTCAGATTGGAATTCACACCTTAAACTACATTAGAGAACCAATATGCAAGAAAAACTCTATAAATGTAATGCATGCCAACAAGCCTGCACTTGTAGTACCCTTCATTTAAATTATATCGGAGTAGTCTACTGACAAAAAAAAATCAACGAGAATGTTGGAATGACTTTAACAATACCTCATTTTTAGATCTCACAGCTTTTCAGAGGTGGCAGATCCTCAGAAGTCATTTGGTCTCAACCTGTAAATGAAAAGGAATCCTCCCACACTGTCCTTGTCAAATGGTCATCCAATCTCAGCTTGAAGATCTCCAATGATATGGATTTTTCTACCTCCTGAGGCAGTTATTACCCTTTTAGACAACATTTTATTAAGAAATTTTTCCTTACGTTGTGCCGAAATCTGCCTATTTGCAACTTTAAGCCATTGCTCTTAGTTCTGCTCTGGTGACAACAAAATTTGGTCTCTTTTCCTCATTTTAGCTCTTGGTGATACTTAAAAGTCAGCTATCATGCCTTCCTCGAAGTTTTATTTTCCCCAGAGCAGTGGTTCTCAAACTGTGGTCCAGGACCTCTTTTTAGAGGTTTCTCAAGGTCAAAACTATTTTCATATTAATAATAAGATGTTTTAATTTTTAATATGGTAAATGTAGATATAACCTATATAAACAAAGCTCTTTGGCCTGGTGGGGAGAGGTCCTAATCATTTTAAAGAGTGGTACTGATGCCAAAAAGTTTTAGAACCATTGGTCCACACTAAACATTCTTCAACTGAATTAAAGTTATTATCTCCATTTTTTACCACAGTCCTGTTTGCCCTCCTCTATATCAGTCTAGTTTTTCAATGTTCTTCTAAAAATATGGTACCTAAAAATGAATACAGTAGTCCAGATGAGGTCATACCTGTATTCATTCAGTCTAATATCACATTAGCATTTTTGTTAGATATATTAGATATTTTGGGGTTCCATATAACTTTGTTGACTCATATTGAGTTTGCAATCCACCAAAACCCCTAGATATTTTTCATGTGAATTATTGTCTGTCTCTTTTAATTTTGTATTTATATATCTGATAACCAAATGTAGGACTTTACATTTATTTATATTAAATTTCATTTCATTAGAGTTGGCCCCGAATTGTAGCCTGAAAACTTTTTGAATCCTAACTCAGACACTCAACATTTTAGTTATCCTTCCCATATCTAAAAACAGTGACATGAAATCCATATGTGTAATGTTTATAGCTTTGTTAAATGTCAGGGTTTACACTGTAACAAAATGTGATTAAATCCTTTAAGCTTTTCATGGGAAGGACCCTCATCTGTTTAGAACACCAGATATGAAAAAAGACTTTACATGAAAAATATTTTCTTTAATCTTAAACATATAAGGCCTTGTGGCCTCTGCTTCTGATCTCAATCCTCATCTGTCTTTTTTGCTCTAACTCTTTATTCAGCAGTCATTTATTTTGTACCTGTTATGTACAAAGCACTACTAGGCAGCAGTGGAGATTGGATCATTACTATAAATTTTTTTTAAAAACAAATGGCACTCAAAACTTCTCCTTTCTTGGAGCTACCCCCTTACAGTAAGCATGCAATAGTTACAGTGCAAAATATAGTAGAATTATACCTGTGCTAAGCAAGTTTGAATAGTCTTGCAATCTCCCAGACACAGACCTTATTCCTTTTCCCCTGATTTTTAAACTTTTTTTGCCTGAATGGAGATGAATGCCTACCATCTCCCCAACAATCAGAGCTCCCTCCTGGGCCCTCTTCTCTCTCTAAACTCACCCTTGGTGTTGTATTTCCTATGAATTCATTTATCTCCATATAAGCAAATAATACACACACACACACACACACACACACACACACAGAAATATACATATCTGCATATGTATGTGTGTATATCCAACCACAGCCTCTCCTGAACTCCCATCTGATACCACGAGTGGCCTATTGGACGTTTTGAATTTAGTATCCCATAAACATCTCAGACAACAGTGAGAGGCAGCATAGTATACTGGACAGACTGCTGGCTTTAAAGTCAGGAAGACCTGGGTTCCAATCTACGAACCAAAAATTCTAGTGCCCTTCTTCTAAACTTCCATATTTTTTTCAAAGGCACAACCATCCTTGTAACTCAGATTCACAACCTCAGAGTCAACCTTATGTCCTCACTCTGCCTCATCCCACACATCCAATAAGCTGATAAGTCTACAGCATCTCTTGTTTATTCACCATAACTTTACTTCACAGGTACTTCCCAAGTTCAGATATCACCTCTCACTGGAACTATTGCAGTGATCTCCTTATTGGTCTTCCCTGCCAGCAGTGGCTGTGGCACAGAATGGCTGGAGATGGCCAAATGTCACAGAGAGTGAAAGGAAAACACGGGCCAGGTGGGAGAGTGTAGTATAACACCATTTATTGATCTGAGGAAAGGGGGAAGGGGTTGATATACTCTCCAAGCTAGCAAGCAGGACAACTTATCATGACAGCATTTGGCAATTGTTAACTGCATTGCGTGATTTCCTTGTACTTTGTTCACTTGTGTCATATCAGCACT
The DNA here is from genome assembly GCF_011100635.1 of Trichosurus vulpecula. Taxonomy (NCBI): domain Eukaryota; kingdom Metazoa; phylum Chordata; class Mammalia; order Diprotodontia; family Phalangeridae; genus Trichosurus; species Trichosurus vulpecula. The sequence goes on from NC_050573.1 coordinate 83,595,748, forward strand.
GCGTCAATGGCCCTCCTAGGAACTGGATGTTCTGCATGTACACATAGTGGGGTAGGAGAGCCCACATCCTGAGTTTATCAGCCCAGGGACAAGAACAGGCTTCAGTGAAAACCTGGCCTGGACTCGTCGTGTTGGAGTCTTTCTCAGAGCTGGCCCTCTACACTTCCCCTCTTTCCTCTTCATCTTTACCATATCTTCCAAAATGATATTCCTAAAATAAGTTTAACCGCCAAGATGGCGGCTGGAAAGCAGGGACCAGCCTGAGCTCCCTGCCGAGCCCCTCCAAAAACCTATAAAAAATGGCTCTGAACCAATTCTAGAACGGCAGAACCCACAGAACAGCAGAGGGAAGCAGGGCTCCAGCCCAGGACAGCCTGGATGGTCTCTGGGTGAGGTCTATCCCACACGGAGCTGGGAGCTGGGAACGGAGTGGAGCAGAGCTCAGCCTGAGCGACTTGGACCATCCAGACCAGAAGCCGGGCGGAGGGGGCCCTAGCGCCCTGATTCAGTGAGCTGCGGCAGTTACGAGACTTCTCAACCCACAAACACCAAAGACTGCTGAGAAGGTTAGTGGGAAAAGCTGCGGGAGTGGAAGGAGTTCGCGGTTCGGCTTCCAGCCCCGGGGGCAGCGGAGGTGGGGCAGCTACGGCTGCTGCTGCTTCCGGCTCCAGGCCCACCTGGTGGGAGGAATTAAGTGGCGGATCAGAGCAGGGGTACACAGCCTGCAGAAGATCTGAGCCCAGTTCGGGTTGGGGGTCCTTGGGGAAGGAGCAGTGCTGGTGCGGCAGAGCTGGCACCTCCCCCCCAAACGTGGAACATAGAACTCTGTAGTCTACAAGCAGTCATACCCCACTGAAAAACTCAAAGGTCAACTTAGTTGGCTGGGATTATGGCCAGGCAGCGAAAACGCACCGAGATTCAGTCTCAGACTCTGCATTCTTTCTTTGCTGACAAAGAAGACCAAAACATACAGACAGAAGAAATTAATAAAGTCAAAGAGCCTACAACAGAAACCTCCAAGAAAAACATGAACTGGTCCCAGGCCATGGAAGAGCTCAAAAAGGATTTGGAAAAGCAAGTTAGAGAAGTAGAGGAAAAATTGGGAAGAGAAATGAGAAGGATGCGAGAAAACCATGAAAAACAAGTCAATGACTTGCTAAAGGAGACCCAAAAAAATACTGAAAAATACACTGAAGAAAACAACACCTTAAAAAACAGATTAACTCAAATGGCAAAAGAGCTCCAAAAAGCCAATGAGGAGAAGAATACCTTGAAAGGCAGAATTAGCCAAATGGAAAAGGAGGTCCAAAAGACCACTGAAGAAAATACTACTTTAAAAATTAGATTGGAGTAAAATAAGTTTAACCATATCACTCTCCTGCTTGATAAACACCAGTGGCTGCCTGTAATTTCTAATATCAAATGCAAACTCCTCTGGTATTTAAAGCTCTTTATAACTTGGCTCCAATCTGTCTTTCCAGGCTTAGGGTACATTAGACCCCTTCCTTATTCTAAAGTCCAGACAGACTGACATTGCTGTTCCTCCACATGACGTTCTATCTCCCATCTCCTTTTGTAAGACTGTCCCGCATACTTAGAATGCAGTCCTTCACCTGCACCTGTTAGAATCCCTAGTTTCTTTCAAGGCTCAGATCAATGCCACTTCCTACATGAGACCTTTCTTGACCCTGGAACTGCTAGTATTTCTCAAAATTACATAGTATTGTATATGTATACAGGTTGCCTCCCTTGATAGAATGTAAGCTCCTTGAAGACATTGACTGTTTTGTTTTTTCTTTCGTACTCTCAGCATCTAGCACATTGTCTGACATATAAGTAGAAGCTTAATAAGTGCTTATTGATTGATTAAAAGGAGTTCAGCATCCATCTCATCCAATACATACCTGAAAAATAATCCCTACTGTAACTTACCTGACAAGTTGTGATACATCTGTTTGAAGATCACTAATGAGGGGAAGTCCATAACCTCCCGAGGCAGTCCATTCTGCTTATGGAAAGCTTTTATTGTTAATAAGTTTTTTCAACTTTTACCTGTTGCTCCTTATTCTGCCCCCTGGGGACAAGCAGAATAAATTCTCTCTTCCAATATGTCAGTCTTTCCAATACTTGAAGACATCTATCATGTCTTCTCTAGGCTAAACAATCAATGACTCAATCGATAAGCATTTATTAAGCACTTACTATATGTCAGGCACTATGCTAAGCACTAGGCCAGGGGTGGGAAACCTGTACTAAGCAAATAAAAAGCAAAAACAGTGTCTTCCCTCAAGAAGCTTACATCCTAATTGAGGAGAGGACCTGTACATAAATAAGGATATACAATATACATATGGAATGGATATAAGGTGACTTTAAAGGAGAAGGAACATTTAGTATCTGGGGGAGATTGAGAAAGGCCTCCTGCAGAAGGTGTGGAGAAAACAGAACTCGTGATGAATGGTCTCAATTTTTTCATTGATATAGGAGAGGTCAACAGCTGAAAGGAAGGAAGGGTACAGTGGTAGCTTGAGAAGAGAAGAGAAAATTTAGTAAAGTTGTGAGTGGGATATATAATTGAACAGGGAGAAATAGAACATTGCCAGTTCTTTAAGGCAGCAACCATTTATTAAATAAGCAGGTGCCAGGCACGGTGCTACCTCTGGGGTTACAAAGACAAAGATGAAATAGTCCTGCTGTCAAGGAGTTTATGATTCTCATGTGACATACTCAAGGAACTTCACCATCCTGGTTGCCTTCTTCTGGATACTCTGCCTAGCTCATCCATGTTCTTCTCAAACTGTGGTGCCCAGGACTTAATGCTTTGCTCCGGATGCAGTCTGACCAGGGCAGAGTACAGAGGTACTATCACCTCCTTAGTTCTAAGAAGCCACAAGTCACATGAACTTTTTTGGCAGCTATGTCACAAGACTGACTTAGTGAGCTTCACTCCACTAAAATCTCCATATCTTTTGTAGATAGATAAACTACTATCTAACCATGCTTTCCTTAACGTATACTTCTGAAGTTGATTTTTTTAACCCAAGTGTAAGGCTTTCTGTTTATCCCTACTGGATTTCATCTTCATAGATTCAGTCCAATGTGCTAACCTGTCAGGATCTTTGTAGATCTTGATTCTATCAATCCAATGTATTAGCTGTTCTTCCATTTTTGAGACATCTGCAAATTTGATGAGCATGCGCCCTATGTTTCATCCAAGTCATGGATGAAATTATTACATGGCATGGAACCAGAAACAGATTCCTAGAAAAGGATTTGGAGGATCTCCCTCCACCTGCCCCACCTCAGCTTCTCCAAACTTCAGGATTCTTTAGGCCAGGGGTGGAGGAGTGAGTATGTTCTGCTGCCTGTGGAAACCTCACCTCTTATGCCTGTGAAAACTGCACCCCTTACAACAGAAAGGGAGAGGCCTGAGGCAGAGCCTCTCTGCTGCCACCTATGTACTTCCACAAAGATCCAGGAACTCAACCCCCTCTCCTGGGAGGCCTTTAATCCACAAACAAATTTAATTCAACAGATATTTATGTAAGTCTTATTGTACAGAGCCCTGGGCTCCATGCTGAACATTGCAAAGGAGAGGAATGATTGTCTTTAAGGAATTTATTATGATATAGATAAGGCTGAAACAGCTATATACATTAATGTCAATACAAGTTGGAATGAGAAAAATGCATAGGAGAGATCAATCTGAGAGAGCTGAAAAATTTGCTGAGGGAAATCTCCCCATCTCTGTTTTACCTTCCAGCTTATCTATTCTTTAGGGCCCAGCTCCATGTCATCTTAATGCTCAATAAAATACAATGCAGTAAAATTTATTACACACCTAATATGTATAAGATGAAAGGCACTTGGTATAGTGGATGGAAGGCTGGCTTTGGAGCAAGAAAAGACCTAAATTCAAGTCCTGCCTCTGCTCTATACTGGCTATGTGACTATAGACAATTGATTTGACTTCTTGCCCAAGGTAACTCTCATGTTGCTGATATGTATGGAGAAAGTTTCCATACTAAAAAGTCCTTACACTGCTTATGTGATTGGTCTGAACCAATATATACAGACATACATACAAATAAATATATATATATATATATACATGTGTATATAGGTATGTTATATGTATGTATACATACATACATATCAAGCCTCAGAATACAGAGATAAAAACAAAATGGACTCTGCCCTCAAAAGCACATAGCTTACTGGGAAGGGTACAAATACACTCAAGAAATTGTGGTTGGCAATGATTTACTAACAGAAAAAGGAAAATAATAGGAAAAGTGGAAGAAGGGCTGGGAGGCACTGAAGCTCCTGTAAGGGAGAGGAAGCCCAGAGGGAAGGTCTCATTTGATTCTAACTCCAAGCCTGGCTGGAGCTAGACCTGGCTCAAATAGAAAGCCTTGGGCCATCACTTGCTTCATTCATGGCTCTTCACTGAGACCTACTTGCCATTTCCTTTGAGAAAACCCAGGCCATCAGATCATGGAAATCTGTGCTCTTGATGACTGCTGGGACCCAGGTGAGTTGTCCTTCCTGAATTCCGTAGCTGGTGCTTATCTGTTTGATAGATGGCAAGAGTTCTCTGCTCCTGACCACATCCCCATGGTTAGGTTTTTCTAAGATGAGTAGCATATAAAATTATTGCTGTATTCCATCCATAGTTTCAGAATCATAATATTTCAGAGTTAGATAGGACCATAGAAAATCTAATAGTCCAATGGATACCAAAAGAAGAATCCCATCTGTATTGTCCCTGACGTGTCCATTCTGCCTCCACTTGAATAACTCCCAGTGAGGACCTCATTACCTGACAAGGTAGCCCATGCCACTTTTGAATAGCATTGTTGGGAAATTTTTTTTTTTATCAATGTGAAGAAAATATACATTCCCATAACTTCTATCCAGTGCTTCTAGGTCTGCTTTCTGGGACCAAGCAAAACAAATGTAACTCATCTTCTTTAGAATAACCTTTCAATCAATAGGCATTTATTAAATGTCTACTTTGTGCCAGTCACTGTGCTCCAGATATTTGAAGACATCTATAATGTTTCCTCCTAATTCATCTCTTTTCCAGTTGCTTTATTACCCATGGCTGGCCATTCCATTGTCTCTCTAGTTCTTCACCAAGAAGCCCTTATTTCCTTGACCTTTCTGATCTGAAAACTCTTGTCCCTGAGTAATCCCACCATCTAATTTCTCTAATTCTCCACATAGGCTGCTGAGTATTACTGAAGAATATTTAAAAATTGACCCAATTTCGCACACTACAAATTCATGGTACATAACCTCAACTGGGCACTTTGCTTGACAAGTATCCTGTTGCCTGATTATTTCATAGTGACTATTTCAAATCTTTTTTCCTTTCTTCTCACCATCATCCTTGCCCCAAAGTCCTTTTGTTGTAGCAGATGACCTATTCTCCTGCCTCATTGAGTTTGAGGCCATCTTTTATGAGTTCCCTTAGCTTTCCTCAATTCCTCAACACTTCTGACCATCATCATCCTCTCTTTACTCCATAGTTGTTCTTCTTAGTCACAGGAAAAAGGACATCCCTTCTAAAAATCTAAGGATAATCCTCTACCCAGGTCCTTAACCCTATTCTTGCCTATCTCCTATATTACAGTGGCAGTCATTGCCTTTCTAACAGATCATGACAATGGTATTGAAAAGACTTTACGTATTACTGTGTAACATGTGAGGTAGTGTAAGGTGCTGGGAAACGTATTCAGGAGGAAGGACAGTGCCATTGCTGAACTGAGTGATCTGTCTGGTCCTGTGAAGATTTTCCACATTCCCAGAAAGACATCTACAATTTTGGCTGCCGACCATTCCTGAAAGGCACTTGGGTGTAATTTTCAGGATTGCGTGTTTATACTAAACTGTGTATATCCTTTGATCCAGAAATACTACTATTGAGCCTATATCCCAAAGAAATTAAATAAAAGGAAAATGACCCACTGAGAAAAAAATTTTTCTAGAATTTCTTTTTGTTCTGACAAAGAACTGAAAACTCAAAGAGTGCCCATCAAATGGGGAATGGCTGAACAAATTATGATATATAAAAGCAATGTAATACTATTGCACAAGGGGTTGGTTTAAAAAATTTGCAAAGATGTGAATTGATGCAAAGTGAGCAGAACCTAGAAAACAACGTATATAATGACAGCCTTGTAAAGAAAAACAACTAAGACTTAACTCTAATCAATGATAGATCATTCACAATTCCAGAGGACCAATGAAGAAGTATCATCCTATCTACTTCCTTACAGAAAGGTGATGGAGTCAGAATGCAGAGTAAGACATAAGTTTTTGGACACAGCTAATGTGCAAATTTGTTCTGCTTAACTATGCATCTTTGCTACAAAGGTTTTATTTTTATTTTTTTTCAACTGGGAAAAGAGCTGGGAGGGACAGTTGGACTAGGGATATAGTAGGAAGGAAAGAAAGAGAAGAGAGAGGGAAGAAAGAAGGGAGGAAAGAAAGAAAGAAGGAAGATTTTCCCCTCTATCATCCACACTCTTGCACTTATCTTCAGTCTCTCCTTGTCTACTGGCTGCTTCTCCACTTCACATATACCTTCACATTTGTCCATGTCTCCCCCATCCTCAAAAACTCCTCACTTTTGATTCATTCATCCCTGCTAGCTATTGTCTTATATCTCTTTTCTTTCTTTTTTATGGTTAAACTTCTTGAGAAGGCCATCTATAATAGGTACCACCACTTTCTTTCCTCTCATTCTCTTAACTCTTTACACTGACATCCAACCTCATCACTCAACTGAAACTGCTCTTCCAACTTACTAATGATCTCTTAAGCGCCAAATTTAATGAGCTTTTCGAAGTCTTATTTTTCTTGACCTCTCTGCAGTCTTTAATATTTCTGATCCCCTTCTTCTCCTTGATACTTTCTTCTTTCTGGGTTTTTGTGTTATTACTGTATTCTGGTTCTCTTCCAGTCTATTTGACCACTCATTGTTCTCCTCTGCTGGTTCATCAAAGTCATATCCATGGGAAGAACCTAGCTTATGGCTTCTCAGATACTATTATTCAAAGCAATATCTCCATGAAGATGCATCTGAGATAGATACGAAGTGGAACAGATTGGTACAGTAGGAAGAGCCCTGAGCTGGAAGTCAGGATACTGCTTCTTGTCCAATTCTACTGCTTACCTGGGCCAACTGATGTTCCATGCAAATATCTTGTACTTTGCAGAGCACAGAGCAGTAATAGAGTCAAGAGCGTATATATAGATAGATATAGATAAATATGTGGATTATATATGAGTGGAATACAAGATTGTGAAATCTTCCCTATGAATAACTCAGGCAAGGCAATATTCAAAATGGAGACAGTACTTAAAAACATTTTTTAAGTTAGGATGTGAACCTCACCAGGCCTAAGTTTTGTTTTCCTGTAAATCATATGATTTCAGGGAAATCAGATGGTATTCCCCTCTCCCCCTCCCCTCGCCTATTCGCAAACTGCCACCTTAGCATTAGAGTTCCCCTATAAGGTAATTCTGTAGTTTCTGTGCTTGTATTGGGTAAACAATTATTTCTTTATTCCTGGTTAGATTATGAGGCCACTTGTCCCTGCCAATGGGTATGAGGGTCCAGCCTCTGGGGTGGCATTTCTTAGAATTCTTTTTACAGTGGTATATAACTCCCTGCTTGCCTTCTGCACTCGGCCTCTCATCACTGCTAGTCCACCCTGGTGGTGAGAGATGCCCAACTCTCATGAGACTTGATCAAATAAAGCTTCTGGTTTTTTTTTCCTGCTTTGAGAAACCGAGAAACCTCTGTTTTAACTTGAGTCAGTGGTCTTCTGACACACACATATAGAACCTGAATTGGAAATCTGGTTCTATTACTAGTTTCTAGTTGTTTAACCATAGATAAGATCCTTCACCACCTTATATAAGCCTGGACTGTTGCAATAGCTTCTGGTTGGTCTCCCTGATACAAATCTCTCCCTACTTCAGTCCTTCCCTGACTCAGTTGTCAAAGTGATCTTTCTAAAGCACATATCTAAACATATAACCTCCCTACTCAATAAATTCCAGTGGCTCCCCATCACCTTTAGGATCAAATATAAAATCCTCTGTTTGGCATTCAGGGCGCTTCACAATTTGGCTCCCTCCTACCTTTCTAGTCTTCTTACAACTTAGACTCCCTCAAAATATACTCTGCGTTCTAGTGGCACTGGACTCCTTGTTGTTTCTTGAACAAGACCCTCCATCTCCTGACTCTGGGCATTTTTCCCTGCCTGTCCCCCATGCTTGGAATTTTCTCCCTCCTCATTTCTACCTTCTGGCTTCCTTGGCTTCACCTTCTGCAGGAAGCCTTTCCCCAACCCTCTTTATTCTCTCTGCTGATGATCTCCAATTTGTATTTAGCTGTTTGCATACTGAGCTCCTTAGGAGCAGGGACTACCTTTTGCCTTTCTTTGTCTCCTTAGTAGATAATAGGTACTTAATAAATGCTTGTTGACTGACTGACACCATGTGTGAAAAGGGGCCAAGATGAATGATTGTGTAGGGTGAAAGAACCCTGGATTTGAATCAGAGGACATAGATGGAGTGAAATCCTCTTCTATTTACCAAGCTACCTGTGTGACATTGGGCAAGTATATTAGGAAGGCAGAATTTATGATTTCAAAGAGAATCTCATATGTGCCTAAAAGGTCCGGAACCGCAGGATATAAGGAATTCTCTAGGCAGAAGGCAGGAGAACTAAAGCATGTATTTACACTCCACAGTAACAAGCCCACAAACCAGCATCCCCATTTTGATATTTTCATCAAAAGCTTCCAGGCCCAATAAGTCCGCCTCACAGGGGTAACCAGGACGCCACAGAGAAGCGAGATGGTATAAGGTAAAATCGTATACATGCTTCCCCTCTACGGTAAGAAGATTACCCACTAGCCTCCAGTCAGCTCTGCTACTGGCAGCTCAGCTTCGGCTGTAGGCGGCTCTAGCTCCAACCGGAAAAGGAAGAGAGCATCTTGAAGCTGTCCTCTCCCCTCTTATAGAGTTTTTGACATCATCAAGCGCTGCCTGAACGACCAGGGTCGATTGGTTCTTGACTTGGCCCCGCCCCCTAGTGTAGACCAGGTTAACACACCTCCCCTCAGCCAGCCCCATGACTCATCACACAGGAAGTTCTCTCATTCCTGGCATGGTTGCTGGGCTTCCTGCCCTGGAAGAGCAAGCCCCAGTGTCCAGGGAAGCTCAATGAGGTAAGCTGAGTCATTCAAAGAAAACAAAGTCCATTCTGGTTACAGCAAGTCACCTCACTTCTCTGGATCTTAGTTTTCTCATCCTTAAAATAGGGCGATTGGATTAAATATTTTCTAGTGTAGCTTTAATACTAGCTACTATTTATGTAGCATTTTAAGGTGTGCAAAGTACTTTACAAGTATTATCACATTTGATCCTCATGACAAGCCTAGGAGGAAAGTGCTCTTAGTACATTTCCATCTTACAGATGAGAAAACCGAGACAGACAAAAGTCAAGTGATTTATCCCTAGTCATACAACTAGGGAGTGTCTGGGGCAGGATTTTTAACTCCGATCCTTTTGACTCTAGGTCTAGTGCTCTATCCATTGCACCATCTAGGCAACATACTGTAAGAGTTCGGGACTTCGAGTCGGAGGAGGTTGAGACCCATTCTTAGATTTGTTACTTGCAGCTATTAGGGTAGTTCGGGGACTCTGGGCAAATTAGTTAATCTCCCTGAGCCTCAGTTTCCACATCTGTAAAAAGGAGGATACTAGCGCTCGCAATACCTCGCTGGATTTGGCCAATTTTGAAGCACTATTGCAATGGGAGTTGTCACCCTGACTACGTGCACCCGCAGGCTCAATCTAAGCTGCAGCTGTTTCTAGGATCCCTGGAGGAAGGATCTTCAGCCGCAAGACCTGGCTTCAGGAAGAGGCGGGGCTTCCTGGGAAGTCTCCTAGGCTCCGCTCTCGCTCACCCCAGCGCTGTTGAGGCGCAGGCCAGTGAGAGGGCGTGGCCTCCGATAAGCCTAGAGCGGCCGGATGTGCCCGGACAGGAGCGCCGCGAGACCCCTCCCCTCATTCTCTCTTCCACCCCCGCCCCCCCCCCCTCTTTCTCTGGGCCCTGCAGAGCTGCTGCCATCACTTGTCAGCGTCGGCCCTCGGGGCTTCTCTAAGGGTCTTCGGGGGTCGGTTGCTTCAGTTGGTGGGAGGGCGGGGGATGAGACGGGGCTGAGGATGGGCTCGGGGAGAGGGAGGAGTCGGGGGAGGAGTCGTAGAGTCACAGAACTTCATCGCATGTACCCCCTTGGACAGTGCCGGTAAACCGAGGCCCCAGCAGAGGAAGGGACTTGCAGAAGGCCACCGCGGGGGCTCAGGCGAGAGCCCCACTCCCCACCCCACCCCCGCCAAGAGGTGGAGGAGGAGCATGTGCGAGATTTCGTTCATTCAACCAGCCAGCCAAAGTGCCTCAAATACTGGTTAAGTGACTGCTGTGTGCAGAGCCGAGGGCTGGGAGAGGCAGGATATTCCGTGCATGGAAGATGTGCTTCCTGGCCTCGTGCACCCTTTCATTTTGGACTTTGCTTCCCTGACCTCCATCCCCAGCGCTGTGCCGGTCACATAGCAAACCGTTAATAAATGCTTCTTTACTGATTGAATTTCGATTAATATGTCTTGAGGGGGATAACTCCCCCCCCCCCCCAAAAAAAAGTCATCTAGCCTCTGCTTGTGACTTCTAGCGTTGGGAAGCTCACTAGCCATCAAGGCAGCTCCTCCCATTCTGGGATCGGTACGGCTGTTCCCAGTCTCTAGGAGCTGGAAGGGACTTCAGCGGGCAGCTAGTCCAGTAACTCACCTCGACAGCATCCTGGACAAACTAGTCATCCAGCTTCCGCTGGAAGACCTCCAGTGATAGGGAAGTAATACTTCCCTAGGCAGCCCATTCCATTCAATTCAGTGAGACTTCATTGACTGCCTGCTATGTTCCAGGCACCGTGCAAGCTCTGGGAATACAAAAGCAAAACTGAAACAGTCCCTTTCTTCAAGAAGCTTATATTTTATAGGAGGAGCCAAATGTATATCTACGTCTATATGAGAGGCGGTATGGTACAAATGGAAAGTGTGCTTGATTTGGGGTCACACCTGGGTTCAAATCCTGGCCCTGCCTCATAGTGTGACCTTGTGCAAATAACTTCTCTGGGTCTCCATTTCTCATCTGTAAAATAAGAGGGTTGAACTAGATGGCCTCTGAGGTTCTTTCCAGATCTTGGATCTATGGTCCTGTGAAATAAGTAAATACAAAACCAATACAAGGTAGTTTTAGTGGAAAGGCAATAGGTAGAACAGATTAGGAGAGGTAGCAATGTAGGGTAGGGATGCAGGAGGTAGTGTATGAGATGAGTTTTGAAGGAAACTAGTGAGTCTTAGGAGGCAGAGGTGATAAGGGATATATTCCAGGCATCAGGGCAGCCTGGCCAAAGACAAGGAGACAGGAGATGTAAGGTCAAGTATGAGGAACAGCAAGATTAATAAAATGTATTCTTAAATTTAGGTTAATGGGTATATTCTTGCTCATTGTTTGCACAGACAGGTCTGGGGAAAGGTTGATTCTCATTATCCAGACAGGTGATAGGGAAATTGATGTCTCTTTGACCAAGATTTGAGTGACCTAAGTCACGCACCCCGACAGCTCACTTTCCATTTGATTAATCAGAGATGAGTAGGCACCTTTCAGAAATACCTCCTCTTCAATGGGCATATAAACAGTGACCCCACCACCGTTAGGGATCTTTGGTCCAAGGGAGATGGCTGAATGACCATCCCTTTATTAATAACCTGCTGGCCTTATTAATAAAATGATTAAATTACCCAGAAAAAAAGATTAATAAACTTATGAAAGAGAGTATTGTATAATAAGGTTGGAAAGGCAGGTCTGGGCAGGTTGTGAGGGGCTGTAAATGTCAGAATAGTTTGAATTTGATCCTAGAGGTAATATGGAGTCTCTGGAGTTTATTGAGCAGGGAAGTAACATGGTCAGACCTATGTGTTAGGAATATCATTTTAGCAGCTTCTGGGAGGATGAATGGGAAGGAGGAGAGACTTGAGGCAGGGAGACAATTAGGAGGCTATTGTAGTTGTACAGGCAAGAGGTGATGAGGGCCTGAACTAGGTTGGTGGAGAGGATGTTACAGAATCACTAAGACTAGGTGACTGGGATGGGGAGAGTGAGGAATCAGGAATGAATGAATTAAAAGGCATTTATTGTGTTTATTAGGTGCCAAGCACTGTGCTAAGTACTAGGGTTATAGATAGAAATTCCAGACTGTTCCTGCTTTCAAGGAATTCACATTCTAAAATGAGAGAGATAAAACATTTCAGAGAGTGAATATGCAGAGGCCCAGTACCTTAGGGTGCAGTTGCAGGTCAGATGACAACACCTGGTGGTCTTTCATCTTTTCAGGCTTGTACTTGGCAACTCCGTGTTCACCCAGGTGGTGGCAGTATTGACCATAACATTATGAACATACTGTATGTGACTAGAAAGATGGTGGTGTCTTCAATGGAAATAGAGGCATTCAGATGAGGGATGAGTTTAGGGGTAAAGATAATGATTTTGGTTTGGGACATTTTGAATTTGAGATGCCTTTAATTCATTGAGAAATGTTCAAAAAACATTTGGTGATGTGAGACTTGGGCTTAGAGAGAACGACTAGGGCTAGATATATAGATCTGGGAGTCCTCTAACATAAGATGCAACCCCTGGTAGCTTATGAGAGAGCAGAAAGAAGATTTAAGAGATTTAAAGACAGAATCTTGAGGCATGCCCAGAGGTAAGGGGTGAAATGTGGATAGTAACTCAGGAGACTTAGGAGCAGTCAGACAGGTAGGAAGAGAACCAAGAAAAAGTAGTGTCACAAAGATCAAAAAAAAGAGAAGAGCATGTGTTATAGAGAAGAAGTGCTAAAACACACATGCTGCATGTGGCCAGCCTTAAACACTCCCTTGTGGGAACCAGACTGAAATAAAGAATACAGTAAAGCACAGATGAGTGTTCATATGTGATTTGTTAAATTAATGTGTGCCTAGAGGGATCCTTACCTATGGTTTAGAGACCTCTGTTTCTTCTGAGTTTGACACCACTTTGTAGAGGATTGAGTGTGGAGACAGAATTAACAAGACTTGTCAATTAGTGGAATATGGAGAGGGAAGTGAGAACATGACTTCTAAGGTTGTGAATCTGCGTGACTGGAAGAATTGTGGTGTTTTCATGAGGAATAGGGAAATTAGAAGAATGGACAGGTTTAGAGAAAGTTAGTGAATGAGTTTTGCTTTGTATATGTTGGGTTTGAGATGGTCATGGGACTTCTAGATAATTTCTAGCAGGGGGTTGGAGATGTAAGACTAGAACTCAGGAGAGGTATGATGTATTATATACATAGATGCATATATATGTATATATATGCATATATTGTGTGTGTATGCATATATATATTTGGTAATCTGCACGGAGTTGTTAGTTTATATAATGGCAAGCAAAGTGGGACTTTTTGTTGTCTTTTGTTTTGGAGTGCTTCTTATCACTAAGTCAATCAAGTGCCTTTGTTTGTAGGAAGGCTCCCCCATCCCCCACCCCTTTTGCTAATTAGGTCACAAGAGGTGTGAAGCCCTTGAGAGGTATGGAGCCCTCTGACCCTGAAGAAGTATATGTATTCTCTGAGGTTAGCATTTTGTTTGGGGCTCACTCACCGGAAGAGTGTCATGTGATTTGACCAGACGAGACCAGTAAGGAGCCCCCCAACCCTCCCCCCCACCTTTGAAAAACCCAAATTTTGGTGCTTTTCTCTCTGGTAACTATGTATGTAACATCTTGGTCAGATGGCTTGTGTTTTTTTGTGTTATTTTGCTCTGTTTATATAATTTCTGCTTGTAATTTCTGTTTGTGTTTTCTCTGAAGTTCAGGGTGCTTACTTTTTCCCCTGAAGTAAGTGAATGATATATGTAAGTTTCATTAAAGTAAGATTGTTAACCCCTTAAAGTTGCTTTTCTTAGAAAAGCAGATCAAAGAACCGGTGCTAGTAGCCCTCCTGTGTGCTGGTGTAATTGGCCTTACACAGTTAGAGTAGCAGGAAGTAGCATTGTTGTTACAGTTTAACCCTTTGAAATGCAGAAGATCACTTAGAAAGAGAGAGGGAAGAGAATAGGACCCATGCTGGAGCCCTGGGTGTTCCCACAATGATTCCGTTTTGGGATAGCTTTTATTGTTAGGAAGTTTTTTCTTACATGAATATGCCTCACTAATTTTCGATCAAATGCTCCTAGTTCTTTCTGGAGTCTCTTCTTTTTATTTAAAAAGTATATTTTATTTTAAAATCACCTTCATTTCCAATTATATTCCTTCTTCCTCCCCTACCCATCATATGAAACAAAGGTTAAAAAATAAAGAGAATAAAAAGTCAACAGAACCAACTAACACATCAACTGTGTCTCACAGGAGATGGAATACTGCACATCCATAGTCCCTATCTGTGCTAATAGAGGAGGGAGATGTTTTTTCTCAACTCTTCCCTAGGGCCAAGCTTGGCCATGATAATTATATAGCAGAACTCCTTCTATATGACAACTTTTCATATATTCAAGTGTGACCCAAAGTGAGAAGAGGGACTGAGAAGGGAACTCCTAGAGTGCTTCCTTCTCCCCACCTGCAGGGAATAGTTCATCCCATCCTGATCTTCATGGCTAGGGTAGTAGTGTAGATGGGAAGGAAGGATCCCTTTTATAGGAAATAGAATTTTAGGACACCTTGATCCTTCCATCCTCCAAAGTCCGGTTGATACTTAAGGGAACCAAGTATGTATTATTATACTGACTGAAGAGTAAAGGGTGTTCTTTTTGTATGGGGCAGTTTGCTTTTTGGTCAACTGTCAGTTACTGCCATGGACAGAAGGCTAAAAAAAATTCACTTCAGCAAACATTAAGTGACTATTCTGCACAAGATATTACTAGGCACAGGCGGCACGGAGATAAAAATGAAACATTCTGTTATCTCTGGGAGCTTACGTTTTCCTAGATGGTGGATGTACAAAACCAAGAATTGTACATTGAAAATTGAGGAGGGGGCCTCTTGTTATAGAGGTGGGAAAATATGGGTGTAAAATGTTGCATACATTGTCAAATGCTATCACTGTTAGTTGGTTTTGCTGTCTTTTTCCTTGTTAACAGGGAGGGCTTACTGTGGAAAGTACATCTGGAAATGAATGATGCAAAAAGAAAAGGCATCAATAAAACTTGGTTTTGTTGTTGTTTTTTTAAAGAAAATTGAGTCGGGGAACAGCAATGACACCTGGTGGCAAACTGTAAAGGCTTCACAGAGGAGGTGGTAGCTTACTTGAGTCTTAAAGAAAGACAAGCATTCTGAGGGAAGAGTGAGGAAGGGCATTCCAGCCACCTAGGGGTAGGAAGTACACAGAGGCTGGTGATGGAGCAGTGAGTTCAGGGTTGGCTAATGCCCGATTTGACTTGAAGGGTGTGTATGGAGGGGAGCAATATCAGATAAGACTAGAAAGACAGGTGGGAACTAAGTTGTAAAGAGTCTTAAATGACAGACTAAGGAGTCTGCATTCTGTCCTATAGGCAGTGGGGAGTCACACAGAATATGGGAGTGATGTGATTAGGCCTGTGCCTTAGGAATATTATCTTGACTGCTATATGAAGGATGAACTGGAGAAGGGAGAGACTGAGAACAGAAAGCTCAATCAGGAGATTATTATTTTAATCCAGGTGAGAGGTGATGTGGACCTAAGTAGGGTGGTGGCTGTGTGAGTGGAGTGATGTCATGGAAGTAGACTCCATAAGACTCGACAAATGATTGGCCCTGGGGGATGAGGGAGAAGGAAAAAATCAGGAATGACTCTGAGGTTCTGAACTTAGGTGACTGGAAGAATGGTGATAACATTGACAGAAACCAGCTGGGTCATAGTGGCTTTAGCACTGGACTTGAAGTCAGGAAAACCCAAATTTAAATCCTATCTCAAGTACTTACTAGCTATGTAACCCTAGGTGAGTAGCTTAACTTTTTTCTCCTACAATTGCTTCTCTTTTTTTTTTTTTTAAAGAGAGGCTAATAGTAGCACCTACCTCCAAGGGTTTTTGTGAGGCTCACATGAGATAACATCTGTCAAGCACTTTGCAAACCTTAAACTGCTATATAAATAGTAATTATCATAATTAAATAGTGAAGTACAGAGGAGGTACAGATTTAGGAAAGAAGGGGGTGTAGCTTTAGGAGATAAGATGAGTTTTGGTTGGGACTTGTTTAGTTTCAGATGCTTACAAGTCATGCAGCAATAGCTAACCACAGGAAGTTGATAATTCGTGACAAAAGATTATGAGAGAGAATAAGGCTAAATATTCTAGAGACAAATAGATGGAGAGACTGCATGGAATAGTGGATATGAAGCTGGCCTTGGAGTCAGGAAGAGTAACATTCAGATCCTGCTGTGACATATATCTAGGAAACCCTCCAAGTGCCCCAGGCTTTAAGACTGAGTTGCAGTGGAATTGTAGACTGGCATTGGTGGAAAGTGTGTCCATACCAGAATATCCCCAATACTGTTGAAATTACAAATCTAGATTTAAAAAAAATTCCAGCTGCTGTATAGATATCTATGTAGATATCAGTGACATAAATTAGGATTCTATATCTTTTTAAATACAGAGAATAAATTCCACAGCAGTACACAATTCACCAATAATTTTTGCTTGGCTTTAGAATATCTTCACTTACTTTTACCAGTAAATTTGAAGAGCACCTGGTATGACCTTTTCATTTTACAGATGAGGAAACTGAAAACCAGCAAAGGGCAATCACTGGGGTAGTAAATGTAAACCCTGGGGTGGCTGGGGGTGCCACATTGCGCTGAGCGCGGTGTGGAGTCAGGAAGACTCAAGTCTGACCTCAAATACTTACTACCTGTGTGACCCTGGGCAGGCCACTTAACCCTGCTTGCCTCAGTTTTACCATCTGTAAAATAAGCTGGAGAAGGACATGGCAAAACCACTCCAGTGTCTCTGTCAAGAAAACCCCAAATGGGGTCATGAAGAATTGGACATAATGGAAACCCAGCAAACCCACAACAAACGTGTCATAGCCAGAAATTCACTTCAGGGCAAATAATGAACATAAGGGCTCCAGAAAAGATAGAACAACTTGAATAGCTTAAAAGTAAGGCTCACAGGAGAAGTAAATCTGCTGATGTGTATGTCTGTCAGTGTCTCCATCTATCTTGTACCTCTAGGAATCTCTCAGTCTTTCTGTGTTGGGGACCACGGGACTTTTTTATGTAACTCACTCTAGTGCTTCAGACATTCCCCTTTACCCTCCCCCAGCAGGAGCTAGACCAAGGGACTGGTAGTGATTTATTGATGGGGAAGATGTGGAGGAGAGAGGGGCTGTGTTAGGGACCCCTTTAAGATCCTGTGGTTCCAGGTGAGCCCCAGTAGGTATGAGTAGGGAAACCACAGTGCAAGGCTGGTGTCACTCTTGGTTCCTTTGTCTGTTTTCCAGCATCTTCCTGCTCCCCAAGTACTTGTACCCTGCCCCCTGAGGGAACCCAGGAGAACAGGTGATGGCAGCTGTTCCTCTAACATTGATGGCAGCTCAATCCCAGGTGAGCTGTCCTTCCTGAGTTCCCATTACTGCTTCCTGACTGTGACTTCACCTCCTTTCCATATCCTGAAGTATCTCTGCCCAAGTAAGCCTATGTAGGGCATAGGAGCATGGCATCCCCTTATTCCTTACCTCCAAAAGTTCCCCTCCCCCTTTCTGGATCAGGATTATTATAGGAACAGTTTGATAATTTCCTCTCTCTGTTAGCTTTTCCTCTCCCTCTCTTTCTGGGGTTACACATATAGGCTCTATGTAAGCTTCTGGGTCTCTTATTGGGGTTTTCGGCCATATGTTGTTGGTCCTGCCAATAGGATAACCATTCTTCCAGATTCCTCTTGTCCTTGGCTTCTTCCCCTAGACATGTAGGAGCTCACTGACTTCTTTGGCTTGGGCTCCTAGAGTTAACTGGTAAAAAAAAAAAAAAAAGCACTAGAGAGTCTAGAATGGTGTTTTTGAAATTAAGAGTAATCAGACTTAAGATCTGAATTTAATTCCTCTTTATGACTCCAATTAGTTTTGATTTTAGGCAGATCACTTTTCATCATTTCCCTTATTTGTAAAATGAGAATAATATTACTTATAATCTCTGTCTTATTGGATTGTTTGGAATAAGTACCTTGTAAGCAATGAACTGCTATCAAAATAGGAATATCGGTAATTTTAAGTGTGGGAGGTGTATAGTTCCTACTTAGCCTTTCATGTGTGTGGCCATGGATGACTTTTTTGCCACATCCAAGGAGGCCTGGGCCTTTCCTGGGAAGCTGCCCACATTTGGCAAGGGGAGATGAAAGTCAGTAAGTTCTGACAGAGCTACACTTAGCCTTGTGTAGGATGGCTTTTCTTACTGATTAGGATTCTGTATCTTTTTAAATACAGAGAATAATTCCACACCAGTACACAATTCACAAATAATTTTTGCTTGGTTTTAGAATATCTTCATTTACTTTTACCAGTAATTTGGAGAGCACCTAGTGTAACCGTTTCATTTTACAGATGAGGAAACTGAAGGGCCAGCTACAGGAAAATTCCAAAGATAGCTAGAGCATTTATTAAGTACTTGCTATGGGGGAAGATGACATGTAATAAAGATTTGAAAAGCAGGTTAAGATACCCAAGCAGGGCTAGGTGGAAAAGCTGTCCAGAGGGTCAGGGACTGAGCTGGGTTAGAAGTGAGTATGGCTGGTATAGGTACTTCCTCAAATGGAGGTTTTAGGGGTGAACTCATCATTTGGAGGAGGTGGTTTTAGGGTTGGAGGCAGTGCCAGCATGAGAAGACTAGTGGGGCCGAGGTAGAGAAGTAGTGGGGGTAGTTATGGGCTAAACTAAGCAGGGTTTGAAGAGGGACATTTGTGTTTGGTGTCCTTCTATCTTGCTTCCCACATATCTACTGTTTTCCTTGCCATCCTCACCTTCCACCTTGAACTTTTAAAATCATTCCATCTAAGCTGTTATTCTGTACCATGACTGGATATAGACATGCGCCATCATGCTTTACCTTTATCCTGTCCTTGGTTACACCTCATTGATTGTATCAGTTTGCTTAGGTCATGCTAGCCTATGTGTCCCAGATTTCAATACCAGAAGGATTGGTGATTTCATTGGTATTGGCATTTTTCCATCACCCAATTGGTAGTTTCAAGGGTTGAGGGCAACAAAATTCATCCCTGATGGTCATCCTTCTGATGAGGTCTCTCTCTGCATTTAGTTTGTCTGCTCCTCAGGTGATAGATAAATGGACCATTGGTGGCCTAGCATTTCTGGCTTAGTAGGACCTTTTTCTTTCTATAGCATCTTTAGGTATCTTGGTCCTGGAATGCACCTGTGTTTCCTTTACTTTTTCTCCCTGAAATCCTCCAGAGGCTTTCTGCTCATTTTCTTCTTTTATCACTACCAGTACCCACTGCCGAGTCTGATCCCTAAATTTAGGCTCTGTTCCACAAGATTCTTACAGCCTGTTCCAACATTAACGATATTTGCCTCCTGCTATGGGACAGGGAGACTTTCCTTAAACCACAGTATTTATTCTATTCTGCTATTCCTGAAAAGGGGGTAGGAGGAGAAGGGAATATTTGTGGACCCTAGCCCTCTCTTCAGCAGGGTGAAAGACTGAATTTGTAGTGTTTCAATCAACAGTCACTCAACAAACACTTATTAAATGCACGTTGTTTACAGTGCCAAGTTGTTGTTAACACACTGTAGTAGTACACAGGAAAGCTTATATAAGACATCTGTATAGCTCAATACTGTACCAGGGCTACTCAGGCTTCATGGTCTTGTTTGGGTAGCTTGACAGTAGCTCAAAGTTTAAAAAAAATGACAGGGAATACTGGTTTGGGGTCTAGAACTGGCACCATTCATGTTTAGTGAGGCTCTCCTACTACATCCCTAGTCTCCTAGCAAGGGTCACTTTAATCATGCTGGGGGCTCCTGCACTGCCCTGACAATCATGGGTGCCTTCTGTCCATGGGTTGGGAATCCCCCTCCCTATAGGCATCACACAAAAAGGGTCTTAGGATAGCTCAGCTGGGGCTCCCTGGGGCAAAAGCAGTTCAAGAATTGCCACAGAAAGTGAATCCCATGTTCTTGCTCTATTTAGGTCAGACCAGTTTCCCATAAACACTCTGAAGTACATTGTGGGATAACAGGCTCAGAGATCTAGAACTGTAAGGGATCTTAGAGGCCATTCGGCCTGACTCCTTAATTTTACAGATGGAAAATCTATATGGATGTGATGAATGTGATGAAGGCTTTCAGTTGGTGCCTAATTCAACACCAGAGAATTCACATCGGCGAGAAACCCTATAAATGTAAAGAATGTAATAGAGCCTTTAGTCAGAGAGCCAACTTTACTAAACATCAGATAGTTCACACTGGTGAGAAACCCTATAAATGTAAAGACTGTGGTAACGCATTCAGTCAGACAGCCAACCTTTTTAAACATCAGATAATTCACACTGGAGAGAAACCTTTTGAATGTCGGAAATGTGGAAAAGCCTTTAGTCAGAGCTCTTGGCTTATTCGGCACCAGAGGACTCATGCAAAAGACTAGAGATAAAGCTATAAATATAGTAAACATTGAAACGCTTTTATTTAGAGGTTATATTATTTAGAAGTCACACTGGAGAGAATCCTGTGAATATAAGGAATGGTGGAAAATATTGGTTACCAGATCAACCTTTATTTCAGTATCAAGAGTGTTCATATATGAGAGTCATCCAGTGAATATAACAAATGGGGATGGCTTGAGTCAGACTTGGTGAACCTGTGCAGTATTGTAAGATCCCTGGGGTCAGGGCCTGTGTCTAATTAGAATTTGTTGGAAATCTGTCAGTGAAGCACTGTTAACTCTTGGACGTTTGCCAGGACTTTGGGGAAAATTGCTAAAGAAAATTCTTCATTGAAAATAGCATTTGTTAAGATAGTATTTTTACCTATTATTGGATAATTTATCAGTTATATTAGTAGGAATCATTGTCAGTGGAACAGCTGACCCATTCTCTCTAAAAAGAACTATCAAGCATTGTGAACTGAAGGAACCAAGAGACCCTATTCATGGGGCATGTTTCCCTGTTAGGCCCTTTCTCTTCTGAGTTCTTGAGTGATTTCTCTTTTGGGTGTGTATTTGGGGTGGGGCATAGAGGAGATTATCTGGTTGTTTTGATTGGCATGACTTTGAGGGCAGAATGCTGCAGTTGTGAATGCCTTAGTCTAGCCCTAGCTCCTTTCCTCTTCCCTTTCCCACCCATACTTTTGGACAGCATAGCATCAGGGGCTGCAGTGAACTCCCTGAGCTCGGCATGAGACAATATACCTCTGGCTTTAAGCAGAATTATGAAATAAGTGGAATTTGTCTCCTGGTTGCTTTACTAACTTCGGTAACTGATGGTCTTACTCCTACCTCCCATTCACCCCCAGTACCCAGGGATCTAAAGCTTTCTGATCTCCTTCCCCTAGCAAAACAGAAATGGTTATTGTCATTCATACTTTCTAATGTGAGTTTTATTTAGCTGTCTCCTTTGTATTCGCATTTTAAGCCTCATCTCTGATGTGGAAGTAACTGTATTTGGGATCTGAAGACATTAGCTTGAATTCAAGCTCTGCTACTTGCTATCTGTATGTCTTTAGATGGCAGAGGATGAGATGAATAGATAGTGTCATGGAAAAAATGAACAGAAACTTGGACAGACTCTGAGATAGTGGAAGATAGAAGGGTCTTGCATGCTATGGTCCATGTAGTCATGAAGAGTTGGACATTACTGAACAACTGAACAACAAATGTCCTTAGAAAAAATGTCCTTAAAAAACTTTCTCTTCTCTGTGCCTCAGTTTTCACCTTTGTAAAATGAAGGAGTTGGACTAAATGAGCTCATAGGACCTTACAGTTCCAAATTCTATGAAGTAATGAAAAATTTTCTCTCCTAAAACTCCTGGGAGTTTCAGGCCTCAGCAGAGAGAGATATATTGGGGTAGAGAGGAAGGGGTCACCATGGAAAGCACAGGGCAAGGTAAGAAGGGAGACTCCAAAGGACTGTTGCTTTTTGGAGAACAGAAATTAAGGGATTTAGCTATAGATGCTAGGGGTACTTCCTGAGAGCTACTAGGAGTTGAGGATCACAACTTCTTCTAGTTATAGCCCTAGGACCCCTCTGTCAATCGAGGTTCCCCTAGCCTTCTTTCCCTTCTATTCCCATCCCTGCCTAAGCAGAAACTACTCGCGCTTTCCCCAGCTCCAAGACTCCAAGTGTAGGAGATCCAGGGCCATTTTCCACTGTGATCTCTTCCATCTCTTTCAGTTTGGTTCAAGTTTCCCATTCAGGCAAGCTATCCAAATCCCTGTAGTCCAGACAAAGTGTTTGTTTACCTGGGCCATTTGTCTTAAAGGACAGCCAGGTCTCACAGAATCTCAGAAGGGACCTCGAAGTACACTAGTTGAATCTGAAGGGGTATTCTCTTTAGAACATTCCCAACAAATGGCCATTTAGCCTCTATTTGAAGAGTGGGAAACTCTTTACCTTCTTAAGGCACCTTTTCCCCATTCCAACATTTTGGTTTTTCCACATTTCAAGCCAAAGTCTGCCTCTATAAAATTTCCATCTATTGCTTCCAGGTTTGCTCTCAAAGTCGAAGAACAAACTGCTTGGAGCTGCTGTGGAGGTATAAAGCCAATAATATCAGCACACAGGAGGGCTCCTAGCATAGGTTCTTTGATCTGCTTTTCTAAGGAAAGCAACTTTAAGCAGTTTACAATCTCACTTTAATTAAACCTCTCTCTCTCTCTAGATAGATAGATAGATAGATATTATTCACTTAGTTCAGGGGAAAAAGTCAGCACCCTGAACTTCAGAGTAAACACAAACAAAAATTACAAGCAGAAATTATATAAACAGAGCAAATAACACAAATTGGCAGACAGGGCTTCTAACTGTCTGTCTATAGCAATACGTACATAGTTACCAGAGAGAGAAGCAACAACAACTGGGTTTTCAAAGCCGAGGGTGGGGGGGGGTGCGGCTTCTTGATGGCTACCCAGAGTCTCATCTGGCCAAATCACAAGAACACTCTTCCAATGAGTGAGCCCCAAAGCAAAATGCTAACCTAAGAGTATGTATACACTTCTTCAGGGTCAGCCCACAGTGGGCATCACAACCATGTGATTCAAACTTATGTGACTTAGGCTTTCTTGTGATCTAAACAGGTCATCAAAGACTCTTGATTCAACCAAAGACTCAATCAAAGGCACTTGATTACCTTAGTGCTGAGAAGCACTCCAAAAGAAAAAAGAACAGAAAATCCCACTTTGCTTGCCATTACACAAGCCTCTTCTACTTGACAGTCTTCCAAATATTTGAAGACAGCTACCAGAGGAAAAGATGTTTGACCTTTTAATTTTCTATTACCTTTATATAGTATTTGATACTGTTGATCACTCCCTTCTTCTAGATACTCTCTCTATGCCTGGTCTCCTTCATTTAGTTCATCTTCCTTCTTCACGCCCCCCAAATGGTAGGTGTCCCCCAAGACTGTTTCTCACTGCTTTTGGCAGGTAGTTTAGTATAATGGAAAATGTGCTGCTGTGTGTGGCATCAAATGACCTGTATTGTGGTCTTGACACCAATGCTTCCTAGCTACTTGTTAGTGAGCAAGCCATTTCACTCAGGAGTCCTGGTTTCCTTTCCTTTAAAATAGGTAAATCAATATTTGCATTACCTACCTCACAGGGTTGTGGAGAGGAAGGGTTTTATAAAATTCAAAGCCATTTATAAATGTGAGATGCTATTGATATCATCCATGTCCATGGTTTCATTTATTATCTTAGGGCAAATAACTCTCAAATCTACTGCTCCAACATCTCTCCTGTATTTCCAGCTCCTTGCTGGATATCTCCATCTGGATGGCTCAATAGCAACTCAAATGCACCATTTCCATAATGGAATTCCTCATTTTCTCCCTGAAACCTGCTCCTCCAATGCCCTACTATCCTCCCAGCCACACAGCTTGAACCTCTTTTCCCTACCTCTCTTGCCCCACATCCAAGGGCCTTTGAGGGTCTCTCATTTCCACTTCCTTCTAGCTCATCCCCACTATTACCACCCTTATTCTGGCCTTCATCACCTCTTGACTTCATTATTCTAAAGGCTTCATTTCAGTTCTGTTCAGTTTAACAAGAATTTATTGAAGGCCTCCTAAAGGGCTTTTACTGTCTCTGGTCTCTCCCTTCTTCAGTCCATCCTTCCTACAGCTGTAAGAATTACATTTATGGTGCTAGTATGGCTACATCATGTTGTTTTCATAGGAGAAAATTAGCCTGGCATGAGGCCAGCCACATTGTGAGTCTGAGCTGCCTTTCCAGCTTTATATCTCTTCATGTCCTTTCTCCATGTTGCACCCTAGTTAGAACATTAACAGGTTCCTCTTTTGCCACCTCTATGTTTTCATGCATGGTACTACCTGGAATGTATTTGTATGTCCAACCTATTGAAATTCTCTTCTCTTGAGACCCAGGGCAGGTGCTGTCTTCTTCATGGAACTTTTCTTGAAACTGAGGTTAAACCTTCAGATATCTGACTTCTTCACCTCAATCACATTTTACTTTATATTTATTTGTGTGTAACTCTTTTAACTCTCCAATTAGATTTTAAGCTCTTTTGAGTTCTGAAATGTTATCGTAAAAAATCTTTATACCCTCAATGCAGCATGCCTTGCATATTGCAATGGCTTAGAAAATGCTGTTTGGGTCGATTTTGAAGGTCTCTGACTTCTCAGATGCGTGTCTCTGCATCCATGGTCTTGCTCATATCTTTCCTCATACATAAAGTATTCTCTCCCTCCTTCTAGGTCCAGATTAATCCGTTCCCCCAAACGCACCCAACCAAGCCTGCCCTTACCACCTTAGCCCACAGTGACTTCTTTCTCCTCTGAATTCCCAAGCTTTTATTGTCTGTATTACTCATCTGGCACTTATCCCCTGTTATTTTGTATTAATGGTTTCTTTATGACTAACCTCACTCTTCAGCAAGACTGTAAGATGCTCAAATGTAGCTTATACATCTAGGGTCACAGAATGTAAGAGACTGAAGGGATTTTAAAAGACCATCTAGTCCAACCACCCTCATTTTGGAGACAGGGACCTGCCCAAAGCTGCACCTGAATTAGTGGACAGAGAACCTAGGTCCCCAGATTTATGGCTCACTACTTTTTTCACTACCTTATCTTTATGCCCCTGGTGTCTACCACTGCATCTTGCATGGAGTTGATTCTCAGCACAGCATTTGCTTCTAATAAATGCATATGAGAACATACACGTGGGATCAAAGAGAACTTGGGATGGAAGGTACCTGGAAAGTTATAAAAGTGAAAAGAGGAAAAATGAGGATTGTGGTTTGGTTATGAAAGTAACTCTTAACTCTAGCCTGCCTATTATGTTGAATTGTTCACCTTTTACCCCACTTACCAAGCACAGTAGTCATTACATGTGTCAGAGAATCTTTGGTGTCGGTTTTGAATATGACCATAAGGTATGATCAGTTGTCAGAGTTGCTCACATAACCCAGTTGATTTCCTGGCCCCAATTTTAAGAAATTAGAGGAAGCTTCTGCTGGTTGCTCAGGGGTTTTCCTTGAAGATGCATCCCCCTCAAATTTCTTTCAGCACTTTGGCTAAAGCTCATCTTTGCACTTATCTCCACTTTCCTTGTAATGTAATCATTTGGATCTTTGCCCCACTTAGATTGTAAGCTTCTGGAAGGCAGGGCCTTGTCAAATCTATCTCCATATCTCCTATGCCTAGGCACAGATCTTGAAGACAGTAGGTGCTTAATAAGTGTTTATTGAACCAAATGGAATGGAAAAGATCGCTGGATTTGGAGCCAGGGGTTTGTGTGACAGTGGGTAAGTCATTCAACCTCTGGGCCTCTATTTCTTCATCTGAAAAATGGGAATACTTGCACTATCTATCTTTACAGAGTTATGGGGAAAGCAATTTGTGAACATTAAAGCGTTTACAGAAACATCGTTTTGTATGATTATTAGAGAAATTTTGTAATAGATGATCAAAAAGTCACCCCCTGGGGCTTCCTACAAAGGTGTAAGTAGACTGCTGGTTGGGTGGCTGGGCAGGGTCTTTGCTCTACAAACCTGCTCCGTTTGGTCCTGGACTGAGCCCCACGCCCTCAGCTCTCATTGGCGCGGGGCCAGGGCCACATTTCATTGGCTCAGAGCTCAAACTCTGAGCCAATGACTGGGGAGCCCTCCGAGGAGAGTGGAGGGGAAAGCTGAGGAGCCTCGGCAGGGCCGGGCTGAGACCCGAGGCTCTTGGTGGGGCGGACCTCATCTAGTCTCCTGGTCCTCGAGCCAAGCACCCTCTAGCGTGCCCACCCAGGCGCCCTGCGGCCCCACAGGAGCCTCTCCGGCAGCCCCGCCCAGCCTTACCTGGTGAGGTCTTTACGTAGAAAGGAAATCTTTAATTCCGAGCCCCTACCCAGCTTCAGTTCTGCGGCAAAGCTAGGCTGAGCCTCCTGCACCCTCGCCTAAGGTCAGGTGGGGCTGAAGGAGGCCCGAGCCTCCTTCCCCTGCCCCGCAGCCTCTTTTCTTCACCGCGGCGGTCCGCCAGGGAGCGAGAGCCGAGGGAACCAGCGAGACGAGACGGTGGGTCCTCCAGAGACCCTAGAGCGGACCGCGACGAACCCCGGATGGGCGCTCGGGGCGCGCCCCGGGCAGGCCTAGGGGCAGGTGGAGGTTAAGTTTCCGGCTCTCGGCCGCTGCGGCTTCGAGGTCCGTTTCCCTGCACTCCGCGGCCTCCTCCTCCCCACCAAGCGAAGCAAACTGGGGTGGGGTGTTGGGAAGGTGAAGGGAGAGGGTCAGGAAAGGAGCATCTGAAAGGCTTGGTGAGGGCGCAGTGGGGCGGGGACTCCTGTGCCTTCCCATTCGACCTGGACAGTGCATTTTAGCTTTTGCTAAGCCCCTACTGTGTGCTCCACCCAGTGCTTGGGAGGGTAGAAAACTTGACCGAGACATTGCACCCTGGAACCTCCGGAGGAGACAGAAACACTAGGAGCTGTCCAATGTTACAGCGTGTTGGAGAACTTCGAAAGGGCTTCCGAGGATTCTGGAGGAAGGTCTTAGGGATGAGGGGTTTGGGCTTTAAGGGTCAGAAGAAATTCTAGAGGCTGAGATGAGCAAATGCGTCAAGGTGAGAGAGTGCAGGCTATGTTGGGAGTGGGGGAGAAGGCTAGAATCTTGTCCAACTTAACTGGATAGTATACGTAGGGTGGTAATGGGAAGTAAGCTACAAGATAGCTAAACAGGGCAGGGCAACAGTGCCTGTTGTATCTAGATCCTTTTTCCCCCTTTTGTATCCCCCAGTGCATAGTACAAGTGTATAGTAGGGACTTAATTAAAGCTTTTTGACTTGGGTTCTAATCCTTGTTTTGAGTCTCTTTCTCTGTCAGATTAGGGGATTGGATTGTACTTAATCAGAGGTTTTTAACCTGGGATCCATGAACTTTTTTTTTTAATACTTTGATAATTGTATTTCAATATAATTTGCTTCCTTTATAATCATATGAATTTTATTTTGTGAATTTAAAAACATTCTGAGAAGGGGTCCACAAGGTTCACCAGACTAGGGACCATGATACAAAAAAGGTTAACAACTCCAGTATTAGATGATATCTTGGGACTCTCAGTCACATAAGGTGATTGGAAGCTTTGATTGAAACTTGAGTCTCCTAGCAATTAGAACTGTCCCAAAATGGCATGGTCTGAATAAAGAAGTAGTGAGTTCCCATCCTTGGAATACTTCAAGCAGAAGCTGGATACCTGTTGACAGGTCTGTTTTAATGGGTGTACCTTTCATGTCTGGGTTGGACTTGTAGGCTGCTGAAGTCCTCTTCATATTCTGTGATTCTTAGATCAGTTTTCTTTCTACTACACACTGTTGCTCAGAAAGTAGGGAGCCATTGAAAAATTTTGAAGAGAAAAATGCTGTTGATTTGTATTAAAGCAGTGATTTATCAAGATGAGTGTGACAATTGTATACAGCAGTGGTGTCAAACTCAAATAGAAATGGAGCCCCATCCATAAGGATCCCTGCAGAAGCATCTTTACTTAGAAAACCATATAGTAACATTTTCTGTGTTCTATTGTATTTTTATTTATTTTGTCTAATATTTCTCAGTTGGCAAGGCAGTTGGGGTTAAGTTAATTGCCCAAAGTCACACAACTACTAAGTGTGTCAAGTGTCTGAGGTCACATTTGAACTCAGGTCCTCCTGACTCCAGGACTGGTGCTCTACTCACTGCGCCACCTAGCTGCCCCTCTCGGTTACATTTTAATCTGGTTTGGGCAACACAGCAGTGGCCCACGTTTGACATCTCTGGTGTACAGGATGAATTGAAGGAGGGAGGTACTGGAAGCCAGGAAATCATATGAATACCATAAGCAGCAATAGATGAAGAGCTGGGCCAGAGCGGCTTTAGTAGGAATGGAAAGAAATGGTTTTATCTGAAAACTGTTATAAAGGAAAGATCAACAGAGCAGATAGAGGGAAGAGTCTGCAGGGACATTACAGTTTCTGTTTAAGGTGACAGGCTGACCAAAATAGATAAATCTGGATGACAAGCTGCCTAGGGAATAGAGAGATTTTAGGCATTATGAGTTTGAGGTTGTATTAGACAGGGTAATCCACAAAGAAATCTCTCCTACTGAGGGGTAATTGAATAAGTCAGTTGACAGTTGAAGGTTCAGAGCCAAAGCTTGTGAAAGAGTTCAGTGTACCACCTGAATCAGACCTTTTGCAGTATACCTATATCATTTTATTTCAGGTGAATTCATAGACCAACCAACATTTGCCCACTATTATCTCAGGCAAGTCATTTAACCTTTTTTAGTTCAAGTTTCCTCACCTCTAAAAAGGGAATAAAAATACTTGTGCTTCCTGTATTACAGAGTTGTTATGAACAAATCTGCAAAGCACTATGGCAATGTGACCTGTTATCATTTATATATTATTTATTATCATTGTTATCATCATCATTGTTGGGAAAGCTGCATGGTGTACTGGAAAGAGCTTTGGACTTGGACTTAGAATCAGGAGAGACCTCTTTCAAATAATGTCTCTGGCTCCCTTGAATTTCAGTTTCATCTGTGAAAGGAAGATAATTATCTCTAGCACCTACCTCACAGAGCTATTGTGAAGATCAGTCAAGATAATAAATGTAAAGCATTTTGGAAACCTAAAAATTACATAAATGTCAACTATTTGTCATTTGGTTGGATTGATTGCTACTCTTCCTCAGATAATCTCTTTCTGACTGAGGATTATCAAGTGGTTTAAATTGTGGTAGATGGCATGTTACCAAAGGCTGAATGAATGAAGCTGCTTTTTACTCACATTAAACGTCTAGTGATGATGCACAGCCCTGAGGCATTCAGCCCACAACACTGCTGAATGAGTCCCAAACCAGATTAAAATGTTATCAGGAAATATTTGACAAAATAAATAAAAATACAGTAGATTCTAAATAATGTTAATATATGGTTTTCGAACTCAACATGTGGCCTGCAGGGATCCTTATATATAATTTAGTGGCTCCTACTTCTATTTGAGTTTGATACCACTGATGTATAGTGTTATTATAAGCCTCCACTTTGGAGAAAACTACTACCCTTCCTATGCATACCCAGGAATGCTAATCATGGGTGATAGTATTGAAAGTTATATACACAGATATACATAATAAGTAAACGTTTATCTTTCTTCTTTGTGTCTAGACTGTAGTTAAGGGGTCAGAGAGAGTGGGTCTATAAGAAGCTCTTTGATGAGTCTCTATATTAATACCCAAACCTTTGAGTGTTGAGAATTGTCCATGTGCCTATATAGAATAAGTCGACAGAATACAAATAAAATTCTGAAAATGTGTTTCTGCATCTTATATAATTACTCTTCATACAGGCAGGATTCTCTTTTCTAAAAATTTCTTTTGTCATTGAACACATAGCTGGCCAGTTCAGTAAACATTTATTAAGCATTTGCTATGTGCGTGGTACTTGCTAAGCTTAGACAGCCAAGTAGGATTTGCCTATATCTAGATTGTAGATAGACTATATAGTAAATAGAGACAGATTGGCATTATCTAGTTGATAATGGCTCTGCTTAAAAGAGCTGACCATTATTTCCCATATGTGTTACTGTGTTAAGGAAGATCAGAGGAAAAAGCCTTTAATCCTTTTCTGCCTTTGAAATAAAATTACCAGAGTTTAGTATTTAAACAAGGGTTTACTTTCAAATATAACTCCTTTCTCCCTCACGAAAAGTGGCCATTTCTAAGTAATATTACTTATCGTTTGTTGTTTGTCCTTCATTCTCAAAGAGGACTATGACATCAGGAAAGTGATGTCAGGACTTGCAAGTGAATTGGATTCAAGCGAGGGAGGTCTATGCGGAGTCACCAGCCTTACTCCTTCCTCTGGAGCCATCTGGGTCCAGAGGCAAGATATAGATCAGGATGGCTGAAGATGGCACCTTGTAATACTTACAGGGGTGACAGGACCTGTGATTTCATTGGTATAGGGAGCTCCCAGTTAGGAAGTTTCCTATACCAATGAAGATCCGCTTTTCCCCTGAAATTTATAGTCTTAGAGCATTGCTTGGGGACATTGAAGTTAAATGTGTTGGCTTGGGACACACTGCTAGTATGTGCCAGAGGCCCCCTCTCCATATCATGGTTCTTTCAACAATAATAATTAAAAAAAAATTTGTGAGAATAGAATGAGATACATATTTTCCTCATCGTCTTATTTGTTACTGGAGTTGTCTGAGGGTGTTTTCAGTAAGCCAGCATTCTTACTTTTATTCAACTATAAAATGTAGTTATTTTGTCCACCTGTACATAGAACATTAAATTTAAAAAAAAAAATAGCAAGATAGTGACTTGTCCAGAACCATATCTATCTGTCCATCAAACAAGATGAGAAAAATGAGATAATAATATTCTTATTTGTATAATATGAAGGCTTTTTTTCCCCACAACAACCCTATCGTGAAGTACAAGTATCCCCAATTTACAGATAAGGAAACTGAAACCATTTTGTAAAATTGTGATTGAGCAGGAGCTGGGAAGCTTCCCTTTCCCGTTAATTCTGAGAAACTCCATTTAGTTGACTCCATTAAGAGTAGAATAGCTCCATAGACTGCCCTTTAACAGACATACTCTGTGTTGGGCCTCTGACATTGCCACTTAAAAAGTTAAAGAGGAGAATTGAGGTAGGCACAAAGTGTAGAGTGAGATCCCCATGAGGAATATATAAGGGCTTCACCAGAGAAGGAACATCCCTTTGTGAGCCTGAAAGCAGTGCTTGTAAGGGATGGTCCCCTTAGAAAGAGAGCAGAATTGACTATGTGTGCAATGATAGGAGTATCTGTAAGTATCTCTGTGAATCCCTTAGGAATCTAGGATAGGGACACTGTGGCTTCTCTTTTATATAAAACCTCTTATGGTGTCTCAGACACAGCTCCTCATACTAGGGGGTCTCAGGAAATGGGATAGTGGTGGTTTAGTGATAGGGAAGTTATGAGGGTAGAGAGAAAGGCACCAAGTTTGGTGTCTTGTGAATTCTATCAGAGAGGGAGGCACTGAAGGATGAATAGGGGTGGGGTGAGGTTTCAGGCC
The DNA here is from genome assembly GCF_011100635.1 of Trichosurus vulpecula. Lineage (NCBI taxonomy): Eukaryota > Metazoa > Chordata > Mammalia > Diprotodontia > Phalangeridae > Trichosurus > Trichosurus vulpecula. Next base: position 83,627,595 of record NC_050573.1, read on the forward strand.
AGGACTAGGCTCCCTTGTGACTGTCTTCCCCTAGCTCTGCTTGTTTCCCAAATTCCTGCTCTTTCCCCTTCCTCTTGCCCTGTATGATAGAATCAGACAATGGCACTTATGTTCTAGTAACAATCCAGTTCCAAGTGAGCTGTTTTTCTGGAGGTTCTTTTCACTATTGCCCAGTCATGACATTTTCTCTTTCTCTTAGCCTGCAACTTCTCTGCCCATCCCGGGTCCTTCTTGCCGCTGGAGCAGAAATTCCATTCAGATTGTTCCTGATTTCCTTGGGTCTTCCTTTTGTGATTTTATGCTTCCTGCCATGTGGGCACTAACTCACATGGGTTATAGATATTATATTTATACTCACAAATATATATAAGACCATGAATGAAGTCTCTAAACGCAGACCACGACTTCTCCTGTGAAAGGGGGCCCATGATGGCTGGGTTTCTTCAGACTATGGGAAATTCCATTGATGGTCATTAGAAAGATATGCCCCATGTGACATTCAGCCTAAGACTCTTTCTCACAAAGTCCCCAAAGGAATGTATAGGAAGTGGAAGACATACGGTTGACCACCTGGGCATTACCAGGTTAGTAACTGTAAACATCTCTGTTCTCCCTCATTAACTCTGCCAAAATTTTATCTAAACCCTACTTGAATCTGCTTTGATATTCTTATTCTGCCATCCTCTGAAAGAAGATCTGTAAGTCTACTTCCCAGGTTGTGAAGTAGGAATTCCTTTTGTTTGCCTAAATTCACCTCACTCAGGTTTTGAGAGAAACCATGAGTTTAATTCCTAGGGCTTGGTAAACAAACCTGTGCCCACTTCTGATCATATCTGCTTTCAAAAAGTAGAGAGTGCCAGTCACTATAGCTTTGGTTGATTCGAGTTTTTACTACATACTCTACAAGTTTTTTGTGAAGACAAAGCATGATAGTATATGTGAAATACTAACTTTGTTGATAAAGCACTATAGAAACATTAGTACTTTATTATGATGTCCAATCTAGGCATTCTACCTGAATTCGGTGCTTAGTAGTAAAGGCTAACCCCTACAGTAATTTTTAACTGCCCCTTTCTCCTGTTTTGGATATTTTCCCAGTGCCATTAAATATTCTTTGAGAACTGAGATATGAGGCTTCCTCTTCTGCTTCTCCTGACTGACATAATCACCCAGAGCACTTTGTAATTCCATCCCTCTCTCTCTTTTCTCTATACTTGGGCTGTCAGCTCTATCTACCCTTTTTCTTTCCTGGTCTTGGCCCATAAGTATAATTTTTTTGGATCTGAAAATTTTTTTTTCCAGGCAACAGTGACATTGGAAGGTATAGCCATGTTTTCCATGAGACAGAAATGGAAATATCTGGATCCTAGAGAAGGTTCTATAGTGACATTATCCTGGAAGATTTAGGGAAGGTGGCCTGTATCTTTTGCTGATATTCTTACTGTTTTCAGTCATCCCTCTTAGTCTCCCCAGTCCAGAGATGCCTTACTTCAAATGCCAAACTCTGATCCTTTTTCAGGAACAGAGACATTTTTTTCCCTGTTTCTATTGTTCATTTGTCTCATGTCATTTGAGGCAGCTAGGTGGTATGGTGGATAACATGTTGGGCCTAGAATCAGGAAGACCTGAGTTCAAATCCAACCTCAGATGCTTATTAGCTGTGTGACTCTGGGCAAATACTTTGAGTGCAGAAATAGGACATTACTATTCTCATCCCCCAACTGACAGGTCTCAGATCTGCAGAGGGGAAAATAGGAAGCTATTTTAAGACAGAAGATATCCTCTTCCTCACCCTCTTGAGTGTCTTAGTGATCTGTGTGAACTCTTCCAGAAATCTTCCCATTCTTCCAGCCAAGAGAGATTAAATGAGATTATTGCCTTTCTGTCTCTAGATTTCTCCCTTATTGGTTCTACTCTTCCTGGAAATGGATTTCCTTCAGAGGGTCTACCTTTCCCCTCTGAGCCTTCCTGCCTAACATTTCTGAACATTTTTGCACTTCATTTGCCCCTTGAAGACCAAGAGGCTGAAACTTCATCCTGAGATTGTTTTGAGCTCCCACAACAAATCAGCACCCCTTTTCTTTCTTCAGAGGCAGGACTTTGAGTTTCCAGACCTAATGTGATCTCTCAGGTAGGTTGAAGGCTAGAGTAATGGATCCTGGATCTGTAATATGCCACATATCCACAAGGTCCTGCACAGGTGAACAAGAGACCAGTCAGCAAGAGGCACTATCTTATCTCTAAAAATACTCAAGCTTCCTCTGAATAGGAAATTGCTTTGGAAAAGATTTGTAAGCAGGAAGGGTACATGTGTATTGGGGACAGCATTGAGAAGTCATGCCTGAGGTGAACAGGCTGGTTTGTAGGAAAGCATTAGGGAAGTGAGAATATGCAGGTCTTGGTAAAACACCATGATGGAGCTGTAAGGAAGCAGTTGACCAACCACAGCCTTAAATGGAGAAGAGGATTCTGGAAGTTATTGGGCATGGTTGGCAACGAATAGGTACTGAGTGTTAGATATCACAGTCATCCAGTGAGAAATGATTTTGTGGACTAAGCAGTAGGGGTAGAACCAGACAAGAGGTAGGTATAAAAAGTGGTCTAGGGAAAGAAGGGTACAGCACATAGGGTAAAGGCTACAGATTAGTTGGAGATTTTGGAAGATTTCCTTATTTGGCATGTTAAGGAGTTGATAGCACTACCCACAGTGATGGGGAAGTCAATTATAAGGGATAATGACATTTTATGTTAAGTTAGAAATGTGACATCTAGTTCAAATTTTCAGATAAACTCCCAGGGATAGATTTGGGGAAATTTCTTTGTGGAGGGAGGTATAATAGGACTAATGGGCTTGAAAGGCATATTTGAATGCTGATTTGAAAGAAGAATGAGTTACCAAGATCCAAGCATAGATTGTACACAATAACAGCCACATTGTGTAATGACTAACTTTGATAGACTTAGCTTTTCTCAGCAATCCAAGGATCTAAGACAACTCCAAAAGACTCGATGGAAAATGCTATCCATATCCAAAGAAAGAACTATGGACTCTCAATGCAGATCAAAGCATACTATTTGTTTTCATTTTCTTGTTTTGTTTCTTCTTTTTTGGGGTTCCATTTGTTCTAATTCTTCTTTACAACATGACTAATGTGAAAATGTTTAATGAGAGTGTATATGTAGAGCCTCTATCAGATTGCACACTGTCTTGAGGAGGGGGGAGAGAAGGGAGGTAGAGAAAAAAAATCCTGAAAAGCTTATGGAAGTAAATGTTTAAAACTAAAAATAAATAAAAAAAAATTTTTTAAAAAAAGTATCCAAGCATAGAGTGGAATCCTAGTCCTGATAGAGGGGGCATAGTAAAGTATTGAAAAAATGAGATGACACAGGGTAGGTAGGAGCCAAACTAATTGAAGTGTGGGTCCTTACAGTCCTTAAGTCAAGAGAAATAGTTGAAGAATGGATTGTATACATTTCATACCATGTGAAGAGGAAGTGTGTGGGGGAAGGAACTTTGGAATTGGCTGTGAAAAAGTCTTTGCTAATTGTTGGAATACTAGGGTCACAAATCACATGGCAAGGATTCCATGTGGGAAATGTCTGTATTAAGAAGTATGTTTTGAAGCCAGTTTTGAGAGCCACCAAAACTGTCTCCTCCTTTTGGACATTAATAAATGTCTTCTGAAACTAGCATTTCCCTTTTCCTTTTGTTTCAGATTCTAAAAAATATGCCACTATATGAAAAACAGGAATTTTCGAAAGATGTAGGCTTCTATGGAAAGACAATGGAAGTACTTATACAAGATGTTCCTCAGGAACCTGATTTTATAGAAGATGGAAAAGTTAAAAACCAACAAAGAAACTGTACAGGGGAGATTTTGAGGAATTCTTTTTCCCAGGAGAGTGGTTTTAGAAAAATGACTAAGATTCATAAAAAAATCCCAACAGGAAGAGCCCAGGAGTGTAATCAATTTCAGAAGAATTTTGGTCAGAATTCAAACCATACTGCTCATCAAAAAAATGCTACAAAAGAGAGACCTCATAAATGTGCTACCTGTGACAAAAGTTTCAAATACAATTGTGACCTTATTCAACACCAGAGAATTCACACTGGAGAGAAACCCTATATTTGCGATGAATGTGGAAAAGGTTTCAGTCGTAGCTCATTACTTACTAGACATGAGAGAACTTGCACAGGAGAAAAACCTTATAGATGTAATGATTGTTGGAAAAGCTTTAGTCAAAGCTCACATCTTATTCAGCATCAGAGAACTCATACTGGAGAGAAACCCTATGAATGTATTGAGTGTGGTAAAAGCTTCATTCAGAGCTCACAGCTTATTCAACATCAGAGAATTCATACTGGAGAGAAACCTTATGGATGTAAAGAATGTGGGAAAGGCTTTAGTTCAAGTTCCCACCTTACTCAGCATAGAAGAATCCATACTGGAGAAAGGCCTTATGGATGTGATGAATGTGGAAAAGCCTTCAGTCAAAGTTCACACCTTATTCTACATCAGAGAACTCACACAGGGGAGAAGCCCTATGAATGTATGGAATGTGGGAAATGCTTCAGTTGTAGCTCTCACCTTGCTCAACACCAGAGAATTCATACTGGAGAGAAACCATTTGAATGCAATGAATGTGGTAAAGCTTTTTGTCTGAACTCACAACTTATGCGACATCAGAGAACTCACACAGTAGGAGAAAAACTCTATAAGTGTAATGAATGTAGCAGAGCCTTCAGTCAGAGCTCACATCTTATTCAGCACCAGAGAATCCATACAGGAGAGAAACTTTATAGATGTGTTCAATGTGGGAAAGCTTTCAGCAGAAGCTCAAACCTTATTAGGCACCAGACAACTCACACTAGAGAGAAACCCTTTAAATGTCAACAGTGTGGAAAAGCTTTTATCCATACCTCACAACTCAATAAGCATCAGAGATTTCACACAAAATAACTGTCCCTGGGGAAGAACCTGTAAATGTAATTGAAGAAATTCTGTCAAAGTTCTGCTTTTATTCAACATGAGATAATTCATATAATACTTGGCAAGTCACTTGAGTCCCAATTTCTTTATCTGTAAAGTGGGGCTTGAATTGCTGACCTCACAGAGTTGTGAGGAAAGCACTTTGCAAATCTTAAAGCACTATATCAACATATGTTCTAGAGGAAAGAAAGCCTATGAACATTAACAGATGTGGCAAATCCTTCAATGTCTGCTCAAGCCTTTATTCAGTAACAGTATTTACATCAGAAAGTTATTCATGATGTAATGAAAAAGGGAACACATTAGTCAATATTGGTTATCTAAGATTATAAAATTATAAGATCTTATATTTAGAGCTGGAAGATATATCAGAGGTCATCTAACTCAAGCCTCTCACTTTACAGAAAAGGAGACTAAGGTCCAAAGAGATTATTATTTGCCCAAGATCATGTGGGTAGCAAAAGACAGAGCTAGGCTTTGAACCCAGATTTTCTTGACTCATAATCTGGCATTCTTTCTGATGCATCAAGCATTCTAATAGAATTTTTTAAATCGAATGCCTTAGAGTTCTTCTAATCCAAGTTTTACTGGTAAGGAAACTGAAGGGCACTGAGGTTAAGTGAGTTGCCCAAAGTCACCCAGCTGGTGAATGGCAGAGGCAGGACTAGGTCTCAGTTCTCTCAATTTATAATATAATATTCTTTCCATTATACTGTGTTGCTTCCAAGAATTTAGAATTTGTTGAAATAAAATAACTAAATCACCGGCACTTTAGATGGCCTTACAGGACATAGAAAAACAATTTTTAAACACTCATTTTTTAAAAATTCATTTTGGTTTTCCACTTTTCAAAGGCTATTTATATTCTATTTATTTTGCCCAAAGTCTGCAATCTCTGGAGAATAAAGGAATAGATTATGTTTCCCATGACCACAATAGCACAGAAGAAATACTTTTTCCCTTATATTTTTTTAAAAATTAATTTGGTCTTCCTACTCTTCCTACCTCTCCCAGCAAAATTTAAAAATAATTAAGTTCCATATATATGTATATACACGTATATACAATATATATGTACACACGCGCACACACATATATATAGATAGATAGGTGTGTGTGTGTGAGCATACATACACACACATTCCAGCAAAATGAGTTTCCACATTGGCCATGTTGGAAAATGCTATCTCTTCCTGTGTTTTAAGTTAAGCGCTCTGGAAGGAAATGAATTATGTGCTTCATCTTCATTCTTTTGGACTCAACATTGTATTCATCAGGGTTCTAAAGTCTTTTAAAATAGTTTATAGTGTTATCATTGTATAGAGTATTCAACCCCCTCATTTTATAAATGAAGATCCTGAGCTTCAGAGAGACGAAGGGACTTATTCCAAAATAAATATAGGATCATCGATTTGGAGCTGGAAGGATCTCAGAGCCCATCTAGTTCAGCCACTCATTATAAATAAGGAACTGAAGCCCAAAGAGGTTAACTATCTTATCCAAGACTATGTATGATGTAGTCACAAAAATTTTCCTCAAAAATGCCATCACACTGCCTCCTCCAGAGCCATTTCCACACTGTCTACCAAACTCCCAGAGCTGACCCCAGAAGTGATCCCCACATTCATTCATTCAAGAAATATTTATTAAGGATCAATCAGCATTTATTAAGTGCCTACCATAGTAGTGCTAGTAGTAGTCAAGCACTGTGTGAAGCACTGGAATCTGTATAGAGCATTGTTCTAAATGCTGAGGTAAACACAAAATTGAAAGGTGGCATACGTGAAGTGGAAAGATTTAGAGTGAGATGACCAGATTTCAAATATACCCTTTGCCATTTGCTACCTGTGATCAGTTTGGATTGCAACTTCTTTGGGCCTCAGTATCTTCATCTGTAAATTGAGGGAGTTGAACTAGATGACCCCTGAGGTCTCTTCCAATTTTGTCTCTGGTCGTAAAATAAGACGCAACCACTGTCCTCATGGAATGTAAAATCTAGAAGAGGGATCAAGACATGAACATAAGTATATTACAAAGCATTGCTTAAGAAGTACATTAAAGAGGTATAAAACAAAATACTTTTGAGGTAGTCAGCTGCCTAAGAGATCAAGTAGGAAAGGTTTCATGGAGGCAGTGGCATTTGAGTTGGGTTTCCAAGGATAGGAAGGAATTAAATTGGGAGGTGGACATTCCAGACATAGGGACAGCATGTATAAAGGTGAAGCAGAGTGAGTGTAGGACATGTCCAAGAGAGCACTGAATAATCCATTTTGGCTTAGAGCAGGGCTCTCCAAAATGTGGCCAAAGGGGGTTTGTGCAGCCTTCCTACAAGCATAGAAATTTACATAAATGCTTTAGTAAATGAAGCTGAGCTACAGCAGAGCTCTCACTAAAATGGCAAATCAAAATATATTGTCTATTGTTTAAATAAAAACCTAAGATTGAACAGCCCTGGCTTAGAGCATAGAGAATGTGGAGGAGAGTAATATGGGATAAAATTGGAAAGGTAGGTGGTACCAGTTTTTTAATAGTCTTGAAGACATCTGACCTCTATTCAGTATAGGCAATAAGAAGTTTGAGATCTTTTGAGATGAATAACTTGATGGGTTCTATTAGAAATATTATTCTGGAAGTCATGAAATATCTATATAAAGTATTTTGAGGACCTTTAAGTACTATCTATCTATTTATCCATCTATCTATCTATATATAGTTAGCTATTATATAAATTGGAATGAGGAGAGAATCAGGGTATGGGAAACTGTTAGGAGGCTATTGCAGTAGTTTAATTGGGTGGTACTAGTTTTAAGTGTGCACAGTAGAATGTGATGGGCAAGTGAAAAAAATCTTGTTATAGTGCTTTAGGAATATTTGAGGAAGGAGAAATTTTTCCCCAGGGCAGAGAAAATTGGGAAGGTCAGGAAAGGGTTCCTAACACCTCCACTAACCTTTTCACTCCACAAGCATAGAAGTGTCTACTTTGTGCAAGTCCCTGAAGATTCAAAGACAAAAATGAAATGGTTCCTGCCCTCAAGGAGATAATATTCCATTGGAGGGAAACCACACAGCTAAAAGTAAATAAACAGTAAACATTTATTAAATGCCTATTATGTGCCAGGCAGCTAGGTGGTTCAGTGGATAGAACACAGGGCCTAGAGTCAGGAAGACTCATCTTCCTGAGTTCAGATCTGGCCTCAGACACTTATAAGCTGTGTACCCTTGGGCAAGTTGCTTAACCCTGTTTGCCTCAGTTCTTCATCAGTAAAAGAGCTGGAGAAGGAAATGGCTTTATCTTTACCAAGAAAACCCCAAATGGGGTCATGAAGAGTCAGACATGACTGAAAAACAACTCAACAACAGATGTGCTAGGCACTATGCCAAGTGCTGGGAATACAAAAAGAGGCAAAAGATAGTTTGTCCTTAAGGAGTTTATAATTTAATGGGAGAGACAACATGCAAAGAAATATATACAAAGCAAGCTATATACAGGAAAAAAAGGAAATAATAGAAGGAAGGCACTAGAATTAAGAGGTGTTAGAAAAGATGTTTCTGTAAAAGATGAGATTTTAGTTCGGAGTTAAAGGAAACCAGAGAAGTCAAATAGAAAATACAAAGTGATTTCTGGAAAGGAAGACTCTAAGAGGCTAGAGGTTCTCAAATGTTCTTGTTTCATGGCATCCTTAGTGTTTTAGTAATTTTTTTTACTAGTAATTTATTTTTAGTAATTTCTTACAGCCTAGCCCTCCTAGGTTGAAAGAAATAATAGTTCTGTATATTAAGTAGTTAGGTTTAAACAATAATGATAATACGTATTTATATCCTGATAACTTAGTAGCCATTTGAAAAAAAAAATTCAATTAGAGGCAACTAGGTGGTACAAGGGATAGAGTACTGGGCCTGGAGTCAGGAAGACTGATGGACCTGGGGAGTTGACAGGTATTTTTATATACATCATCCAAGAAATGAGAAAGTTTGAGAAGTTACTGATATAGCTGAAAGTACAAGTAAACAAAAACAGACATTCCAAGAACAACAGCAGAAGGAAGGTATTTCTAATGTTGAAGCTGAACTGCCTTGAACTAATAGTTTAAGCAGTGGCACTATAGCCATTTCCCTCAAATATTTCTATATCCTGAAGCTCTCATGTGAGTTAGTTACAGTGCCACAGCAGAGAGTTTGGGATCCTCAGGGATAGACTGAATATATGAGGTAGCTAGTGAACTTGAACCTTGAGAAAATCCAAAGGTTTTTCAAGGTAAATGGGAGGAGGAAGTACATGGGGGACAACTTTTATGAAGGCACAGAGAAAGGACTTGGGGTATCATTTTTAGGGAATAACAAGCAGGCCAACTATGTGTGAGAGTGACATGTTCTTAATCTTCCTGGAAAGAAAGATTGGATCCAGATTGTGAAAGGTTACAAATGCCAGAGGAATTTGTACTTTATCCCAGGAGTAAGAAGGAGTCGCTGGAACTTCTTGAGCAGGAGACTGATGTGGTCGGAAGTGTCAGAACAGGTTCCTTTAACTTGTCAGCTATTTTGTTCGGTTGAGATAGCCTTTGAGAAGCCAGGCTCACCTCCACACCATGATGGAGTCTTAAGAGAAGGATTTTGTGGAGGGTGAGGAGTAGACAACCAGAATGCTCCACAGGATCATAGTGACAATAAATGAGTAAGGCCTTTCTACATTGGGTTAACCTCCCATTGGGTGAACTTAGGGGAGAACAGAGATCTAAGAGTGGTACAGGATGGGGTGCAAGTTAATATGTTTGTCCTTCGTTTTTGAAGAGGACCATGATATCAGGGAAATGATGACATGACTTGCAGTTCACTTTGATGTGAATGAGGGAGGGCTGTGCAAAGTCACCAACCTCATTTTCTCCTCCAGAGCCATCTGGGCCCAGTAGCCTGATATTCATCAGGATTACTGGAGATGACCCAGCATGCAGTGGGAGAACCTGGCCCTTTTAGGCTTAGACCTTTTCATGTACTCAATTAGAGTGAGGTAACACCCATTCAGTGAATAGGCCTCTTTAAGAAGTGAGTCAAAGGCCCTTTTAATTAGAAGAAAAGGAAAAAAACAAGCTGGGAGGGGACCCTCAGGGTGGCTGTACATGAAAATGCCTGGGCCTAAAAGGGTCAGGGTCTCCCGTTGCATCCTAGGTCATCTCCAGTCATCTTGATGAATATCTGGTCATTGGATCCAGATGGCTCTGGAGGAGAAAGTGAGGTTGGTGACATTGCACAGCCCTCCCTCACTCAAAGTCAACTGTGAGTCATGTCATCATTTCCCTGACGTCATGGAAACGAAGGACAAACACAACCTGTGAGAGTAGACTGAGCTGCCTCAAAGGTGACCCAGCTTGTTGGGTAACTCAGCTCATCCTCTCTCTCCCTGTTCTCTCCAAAGGAAGGTAAATTTTGGATGACCAGAAGCTGCCCACTTAACTTGGAGTTTACTGGCCAGATTTCTCTCTCTCTCTCTCTCTCTCTTTCTCTCTCTTTCTCTTTCCCTCTCTCCCAACCCCTCCCTCTCCTTCTCCCTCTCCCTCTCTTTCTCTCCCTCCCCCCTCTCTGTCTCTTCTATGAGTATCACTTTTATCAGGATCAAGAGTTAGGTAACATGTTTCATGATGAGTCTTGGAATTAGAGTTAGATGGTGGGATTTAAGCTGAGTTTTTAAAAGGTTAGGTTGTATCGTTGTACCAGTTGCCTTTGATATACCTACAAGAGTCCAAGTTCGAGATGTCCAAACGGTAGTTGGTGATTCAGAGACGAGGTGAGGATCTGACTGCCAGGACAAAGCCTTGCAGGACCACCCTCAGCCATGTGTGACTTTGATTAGTGACTTTGATAGTCTTTGATTCAATCATCCTGGGCTCCTGAGTCATTCTCACGCTATTCCCCCCAACAGTTGTTTTCTTGTCACCGCACTGCCCTCTCTACGGTGGTTCCCCACCCCCTTCCCAATGCAGGGTCAAGGTGCTACCCCTTGGGAGAGTCTGCTGGAAACGAACCATCGAGACTCAAGTCCTCCCGCTGCCTAGAGGCTTCGAGGTCGGCCCAGAGCGGCCGGCGGGCGGGCCAGGGAGTATCACTTCCGGTTTTCGCAGTTGAGCTGAACTTGGGTACCTGCAACGGTCAACCTTGGGGCAAGAGGCAAAAGGCAGTTTGCCTTAGGCCATAGTGTGGTGAGAGTTGCGGGTGTGCCTGGTTGGGCGAGCTGGGGCTGGCTGCGGTCTTCTCTGCCCAGGAGGTAAGCTAAGACTCAGCGGTGCCGGGAGGGGGCCCTGCTGCTGCTGGCGAGCTCTGGGAAGGGCTGAGGTCACTGGGGAGCCCCACAGGCTGTATTTAGCGGAATTGGAATTCAAGCCCAGGGCCCTGAGTCCAAGGCGCCATGCTGTCGCCCCGCTGCTCTAGCGCAGGGGTAGCTTCTTGTGAAGCACGCTTATGCTCGTCCCTGCTCCTGACTCTGGATCCCAGCCCCTCCAGCCTTCTTTAAGTCCCGGCCTCCGTAGGGATCCGTTCTCATGCACCTTCCCTCCTCCTCCCCCTGGTTCTTTCTCGTCCATCTACAGACATACTCGGTTCTTCCTCCTTTAAAATAAACAAAAACTATGATTCCCTTAACTTTTCTGTTTTCATCCAGTCCTCACCTTCTTTTCACTCCCTTTCTTTCACTGCTATCTAAATCAGTCAGTAGGCATTTAAGTGCCTACGGTGTACCAGGCCCTCAGCTAAGCTCTGGGGAGACAGAAAAAAGGCAATAAACAGCCCTTGCTCTCAAGGAGCTCACAGTCTGATGGGGGAACAACATGTAGACGACTATGTACAGACAAGGTATGTTCACGATGAACAGGAGATAACCAGCAGAGGAAAGGCAGTAGCTTTATCCTAGATCTCTGCTCTCTACCATTAACTTCTTTCGTTCACACTTTCCCCTATCACGCTAGTGAAAATTTCTCAAGTCACCAGTGTGACCTACCAATCTAAAAATCCAATGGCTTCCCCATTTCACGTTTCTTCCAATCAACTTCGACCTCTTAGCACATTTTAATCCTCCTGGACATTATCTTCTACTGGTTACCTTGGCTTCGAAAACCTGTTGATCTTACTTTCTCTTTTTTTCCTTCACTGTTCTATCATTCTTTTCACCATCTCTTAACATAGGGTGTTACGGGCTTTTGTTCTCAGTCTTTTTATCTTCCTACGTTCTCTTCTTTACCAATGTAATTCATTTCCATGGCTCTTCGTGTTTATGCAGATTCCCAAACCATTACGTATCTCTAATTCTAACATATCCTATACGTCAACTTACATGTTTTTCCTAATTTTTATTTAAAATTTTTTTGAAACTTGCACACCAAAAAAAGATCATTTCCATATACACAAAAGAACACACAAAATTTTATACAAATCTGTGAATTTCCATTCATGTTGATGAGGTAGCTGAGGTTCTGAGTTGAGTAGTCTGGAAAGGATTCAGGAAGCAGATGCTCTCCTAGTCAAGAGGGCTTTATTGCTGCAAAAGGGGGAGGGGTGACTAGTCCTTAGGGGTTCTAGCAACTTGAGAAAAAACACAGGCTTTTATACACAAGTTTTGGGCTCTCAGGTAGGGGTGGGGCGTGCTTCTACATGGGCAGTTAATCACAAGGAATGAGAGGGAGAAAAGGGAAGCAGGTATGCTGGGTACATTTGAAAACATTCCAAGGATATGGTCACCGTGAGCTTTGCATGCAACATTCAAGAATATGGCCACAAACCATAGGGGTTAGTCACGTACACAGAGTTAACAGGTAGAGAGCTGCCTGTGGGCAGATTTAGATTTAAGCAAGGCTCTCATTGTTGCTGCGCAGAAGTCAGCCTCATCAATGCTGTTTGCTTTAACATGAGAACATTGGGGATTTCAACATCCGGAGTGTTCTCTCTTGGGCTCCTTTCACTAAAAGTAAAACTAACACTACTACCTTCACTTATTTTTTGTTTTTTAGAATCACTTTCATGTTTTGACTCACTGATTTTTTTTTTCCTTTACATTCTCTTCTGACTAGGAATCTATCTAACAACACTTGTTTTGGATGGTTTTTCAGAATGTCACGGAAATGTGACATTGCATTATTGTTAAAAATACTTGTGACTCTCATTGCAACAGCCTTATTTGGATGATGTTTTTTAACAAAATTTTTAAACAAACTTTTGCACTTTTTCTCACATCTGATAAACCTCCCTGATCTCACTTGGCATGAATGATTCCTCCAACCTCTCAACCTCCTCCTCAGGTGAAATATCCTCTGCAACTTCTCGCTGTTGCTCCTCGTGCAGATCCAACCAGTTCATCCATCGTCAGCTCCTGGCTGTGTTTCTCTATCAGCTCTTGAATGTCTTCAGCATCCACTTCCAGTCCCAGTGTCTTGCCCAAAGACATAATTTCATCGATGATTGATTCCTTTTCGGGAACGAACCCCTCAAAGTCACGTTCAAGAATGCAATTAAGCCATAGTTTTCGCCAAGCAGAATTGAGCTTTCTCTTGGTGACTCCATCCCAGGCTTTGTCGATGATCTTGAGACAGCCAACAATGTTGAAATGGTCCTTCCAAAACTCTCGGAGGGTAAGGTTAGTGCCTTCGGTCACCTTGAAGCATCGCTTAAATAAAGCTTTTGTATAAAGCTTCTTAAAGTTCAAGATGACCTGTTGATCCATGGGCTGGAGTAGTGGAGTGGTGTTGGGAGGAAGGAACTTGACTTTAATGAACTTGAATTCCTCCAGTAGGTCATCTTAAAGTCTGAGAGGATGGGCAGGAGCATTGTCCATAACCAGCAAGACTTTGAGTAGCAGACTATTTTCTTGAAGATATTTCTGCACTGCAGGACTGAAGACTTGATCCATTCCACAGATAAGATCTGAGTGACCCATGCCTATTGGACCTCCACATAACATTTAACTGGCTCTTCTGCACCTTACTGTTCTTGAATGCTTGGGGAATTCTCAGAATGATACACAAGAAGGGGCATGATTTTTAAATACCTGCTTGCATTAGCACAGAACAAGAGGGTTAGACGGTCTTTCATGGGCTTCTGCCCAGGCATTACATTCTCTTCTGCTGTGATGTACGTTCTCTTAGGTATCTTTTTCCAAAAAAGACCTGTCTCGTTGCAGTTAAAAAATTGCTGTGACAGGTAATTCTCAGAAATCACAAGCTTTTCAAAGTCGCTGACAGAGGCCTCCGCTGCCTTAGTATCTGAGCTTGCTGCTTCGCCATACCATACAACACTATGGATGCCACTTCTCTTTTTGAAATTATCAAACCAGCCTTGGCTAGCCTTGAAACTTTCTTCCTCTGACTGACTTGTGCCTGGCATCGTCGAAACGAGATTGGCATGCAGTGCCCTTGCCTTCTCACAAATAGTGTTCTCAGTCACATCACCTGCTAACTGCTTCTCATTGATACACACGAGAAGCAACTTTCAGCATCTTCTAGAACACGCGGCCGTTGCTTTGATATTGCCGTGCCTCCTTTCGCTGCATCTACTGCCTTTATTTCATCTTTCTTCTTCAAAATGGTGCAGATTGTAGATGCAGACCAGTTATAAAAGCGTGAAAGGTTGGTCGCACGCACACCACAATCATGCTTCTCAGTGACTTGTTTTTGCATTTCCAATGTAATGGTCTTCTTCTTTCCACCTTCCACCTCCATTGGGGCCGTTGTGTACAAATATTGTTGTAAATCACAGTCACTACCGTACACTTTTATGAAAAGCACTACCATATGTATGGAAACACACGTGAACATAGTTGTAATAGTGCTGTTAAGAGCGAACAATGCTGCCTTCCTGAAGGGTCAATGCTGAATGAGGCTGATTAGGCGGTATACCAACCGAGGTTGCTTTGACATATGAAAGCAAAAAAAAAAACCCAAAACATTGCCCTAGTTGAATGTCACCCCTTCGTGAGGTGTTCAAGTCCAAACATGATGTTCGTACTGTGAATTTTTGTTCGTCCTGCAAGACAAATTTTGCGAAAAATTTTTCCTTGTCCAGCGAAGCATATGTAAACCAGGTTACTAGTAAACCAAGGTTCTACTGTACATATATATAAAAATAAAATCTATACACTTTCAAAGGTAACATTCATCTGTTTCCTTGTAAATTTCCTTTTGTTCTGCATATTTAAAAAATATTTTAGTGGCCTTCTTTTTGGGCATCAATATTGTTAACTTCCTCCTCATTCCTCCCCCCCCTTCAAAAACTGAGATAAAGGAAAAAAAAGCTATTGTAACAAATAAGCACAATTAAGCAAAACACAGTGGCTTTGTCCAAAACTACGTCTCTGCCTGCACCTCTTTGTCAGCTAGGTAATACGCTTCCATAGATCCTCTGGAGACATGATTGGTTATTGCGTTGATTGGAATCCTTAAGTCTTTCAAGTTGTATTCTTTACATTGTTGCTCTTATATAAATCATTCTCCTGGTTCTTACTTCACCCTGATTCAGTTCATACTACCCAGGAGTCTCTGAAATTGTTTCTTTTGGCATTTTCTATGGGACAATAATTTTTCATTACATTCATATATCACAGTTGCTTCAGCTTTTCACTTATCTGAGAGGCAGATTAAGGTACTTTATTAGATTCTAGTTTTTGTTTTTATTCCCCTTTAGAATCAGGAAGTTTTTTTTGCTTACCACCCTTTCCTCCTCGGTATTGTCTTTCCTTATAACCACCTCCCCTTCCTATCCCTGATTGTTTCCCTGTTCAGTTTGATGGATTTTGCCGTTTGTGACTATATTTTATTTTTAGTCACCCATTATCCATTTCATATAAGTGATTTTCATCTGATTTGCATGGCTTATACCCTTCTTCCATGTTTTTCTATGCTCTTCTCATGCACCCCAATTATGAGAAATAGCAAATTCTCTCCTTTTTACACTAGTGTATTCCTTTTGTTTTCTTTTTTCTTTCCTTTATTGATTCCTTCAGAACAGAATTAATCCAGTCAAAAACCTTGATTTTTCATATTTAACTCTCTCATTACTCTTTGCAGACATTAAAGTTCTAAAGGAATATGTTTCTTCTTCCCCTATTAAAATGTTAGTACTGCATCTTCATACTGTGCTAAGAGCTCAAATAAATTCTCTAGGTTTCTCTTTGCTGCTGTGTTTGTAGTTTGAAGTTTCTACTTGTCTTGATATTTTCATCATGAATGCTTGAAAGTCTTCTGTACCTTTAAAGACCATTTTTCCCCCTGAAGAATTATACTTAGCTTTGCAGGATGTTATTGTTGGTCTTAAGCTTATATCATTTGCCTTTTGGAATATCATATTCCAGTATCTCTTCTCACTTATAAACGAAACTTCCAGGTCTTGTGTGAGCCTTACTATCTTTCTATGGCACTTTGTGGTTTTCTAGGATCCATGGCCATAACAATCTCTTGTTCCCAGGTGCTAGGTATGAGTTCTGTGGTTCCAAGCATCTCTACCACAACCCCATCCGTGTAGACTGTGAGGGCCAGTGTCACCTGTTTAGATTATAAAGGTCAGCATCCTGTGAGATGGAGTGCAAGTGTAAAGCAAGTGGGCACTGGTCAGTGAGTGGGGAATCTTATGGTTGAAATGCACAGGCTAGGATGCTGTGTGTGCCTTGATTGGCCCCCATCAAGCCTTGGGGGTAATCTGTGTTTGCCTCAACTGGCCCCCATTGAGGCTTAAGGGGATTTAGCAGAATGCACAAGTTGTGCCTGTCTTAATTGGCCCCATCCAGACATGGGGGAGTTGCCCCACCCCTTCTCACCCACACCTGTGAGAAAGGTGATTAGGGAATGCTGTAGGAGTTGGTGCTCAGTAACCCTTGTGAGAAGGTTAGATAGAATAAAGTCTGTATTGTTTAATTGTTAACCCCTTTGAAGCTGTCTTTCCTTTATAAATGCAGATCAAAGAACCTGTGCTAGCAGGCCATCCTAGGTGTTCTAGGGTGCTTGCTGATACATACTTGAACACATTTGTTTCTGGATACTTAAGCAGTATGTTTCTTTTACATGGGAGTTCTGGATTTTGTCTATGGCATTCCTGAAACTTTTCCTTTTTGGGTTCTTTTGAGGAGATGATTGGTGGATTCTTTCTATCTTCACTTTTGCTCTCTGGTTCTAATAGATCAGGATAATTTTTCTTTTATCATTTCTTTGAAGTGTAGTGTACTGACTTTTAAAAAAATCATGGTCTTCACATTTTCTTCTAGTTTTTTTCTATTTTTTGACTTTTTTAAAAAAACATTTAATATATTTAGTTTTCAGCATTGATTTTCACAAGAGTTTGAATTACAAATTTTCTCCCCATTTCTACCCTCCCGCCCACTCCAACATGGCATATATTCTGGTTGCCCCATTCCCCAGTCAGCCCTCCCTTCTGTTGCCCCACTCCCCTCAAATCGCCTCATACCTTTTTCCCTTCCTTGTAGGGCAAGATAAATTTCTACACCCCATTGCCTGTGTATCTTATTTCCTAGTTGCATGCAAAAACTTTTTTTTTGTTTGTTTTTGAACATATGTTTTTTAAAACTTTGAGTTCCAAATTCTCTCCCTTCTTCCCTCCCTATCCACCCTCCCTACGAAGGCAAGCAGTTCAGCCTAGGCCACATGTGTATCATTATGTAAAACCCTTCAACAATACCCATGTTGTGAAAGACTAACCATATATTGCTCCTTCCTAACCTATCCCCCTTTACTCAATTTTCTCCCTTGACCCTGTCCATTTTCAAAAGGGTTTGTTTTTGATTACCTCCTGCCCCTATCTGCCCTCCGTTCTATCATCCCCCCTTTTTTATCTTCTTCCTCCTCCTTTCCTGTGGGGTAAGATACCCAGGTGAGCGTGTATGGTATTCCCTCCTCAGGTCAAATCCAATGATAGCAAGATTCACTCATTCCCCCTTACCTGCCCCCTCTTCCCTTCCTACAGAACTGCTTTTTCTTGCCACTTTTATGAGAGATAATTTACCCCATTCTATCTCTCCCTTTCTCCCTCTCAGTATATTCCTCTCTCATCCCTTAATTTGATTTTATTTTTTTAGATATCATCCCTTCATATTCAACTCACCCTGTGCCCTCTGTCGATACATATATATACATACACATACACACATATATATAATATATACATACATACACATAATACACATACACATATACATGCATACACACACATATATATATACACACATACTCATGTATATATATACACACACATATATATATTTTATATATATATCTATATATTTATAGATATATAGATATATATATGCATATTCCCTTCAGCTACCCTAAAACTGAGGTCTCATCAATCAGACACATCATCTTTCCAAGCAGGAATGTAAACAAAACAGTTCAATTTTAGTAAGTCCCTTGGGATTTCTCTTTTTTGTTTACCTTTTCATGCTTTTCTTGATTCTTGTGTTTGAAAGTCAAGTTTTCTGTTCAGCTCTGGTCTTTTCACTGAGAAAGCTTGAAAGTCCTCTATTTCATTGAAAGTCCATATTTTGCCTTGGAGCATGATACTCAGCTTTGCTGGGTAGGTGATTCTTGGTTTTAATCCTAGCTCCATTGACCTCCGGAATATTGTATTCCAAGCCCTTCAATCCCTTAAGGTAGAAGCTGCTAGATCCTGTGTTATTCTGATTGTGTTTCCACAATACTCCAATTGTTTCTTTCTGGCTGCTTGCAGTATTTTCTCCTTGATCTGGGAGCTCTGGAATTTGGCAACAATATTCCTAGGAGTTTTCTTTTTGGGATCTATTTGAGGAGGTGATCTGTGGATTCTTTCAATTTCTATTTTGCCCTGTGGCTCTAGAATATGAGGGCAGTTCTCCTTGATAATTTCTTGAAAGATGATATCTAGGATCTTCTTTTGATCATGTCTTTCAGGTAGTCCAATAATTTTTAAATTATCTCTCCTGGATCTATTTTCTAGGTCAGTGGTTTTTCCAATGAGATATTTGACATTGTCTTCCACTTTTTCATTCCTTTGGTTCTGTTTTGTAATATCTTGATTTCTCATAAAGTCACTAGCTTCTACTTGCTCCAATCTAATTTTTAAGGTAGCATTTTCTTCAGTAGTCTTTTGGACCTCCTTTTCCATTTGGCTAATTCTGCCTTTCAAGGCATTCTTCTCCTCATTGGCTTTTTGGAGCTCTTTTGCCATTTGAGTTAGTCTATTTTTTAAGGTGTTGTTTTCTTCAGTATATTTTTCAGTATTTTTGGGGGTCTCCTTTAGCAAGTCATTGACTTGTTTTTCATGGTTTTCTCGCATCCTTCTCATTTCTCTTCCCAATTTTTCTTCTACTTCTCTAACTTGCTTTTCCAAATCCTTTTTGAGCTCTTCCATAGCCTGAGACCAGTTTATGTTTTTCTTGGAGGCTTTTGATGTAGGCTCTTTGACTTTGTTGACTTCTTCTGGCTGAATGCGTGTTTTTCCTGCCTGGCCATGTTCCCAGCCAACTTACTTGACCCTAGAGTTTTTTGTCAGGGTGTGACTGCTTGAAGAGTAGAGAGTACTTTGTTCCAAGCTTGAGGGGATGCGCTGTTGTTTTCAGAGCTATTTCTATACAGCCGGCTCTGCAACACCAGCACTCCTCCTTCCCCAAGAGCCGCTAACCTGGACCTGATGAAAATCTTAAGCAGGCTCTGCACTCCTCTGATCCGCCACTTAATTTCTCCCACCAGGTGGGCCTGGAGCCGGAAGCAACTGCAGCTTTAGTTCTGTAGCTGCAGCACCTTTGCTGCCCTGGGGCAGTGGCCGAACTGCAAACTCTTTCCACTCTGTCCCAGCAGCTTTTCCCACTAACCTTCTCTGTTGTCTTTGGTGTTTGTGGGTTGAGAAGTCTGGTAACTGCCACAGATCACTGATTCAGGGCGCTAGAGCTTGTTCTGCCTGGCTCCTAGTCTGGTTGGTCCTGCCGCCGCCCAAGCTGAGCTCCGCTCCCCTCCGCTCCCAGCTGCGTGCACAATAGACCTCAGCCAGCGACCATCCAGGTTGTCCTGGGCTGGAACCCTGTCTCCCTCTGCTATTTTGTGGGTTCTGCAGTTCTAGAATTTGTTCAGAGCCATTTTTTATAGGTTTTTGGAGGGACCTAGTAGGGAGCTCATGCAAGTCCCTGCTTTCTGGCTGCCATCTTGGCTGCACCCCCCTTTTGACTTTATTTTAATATTTCTTGCTGTCCTATGAAGTCACTGAATATTGTTTGCTGTATTTTAATTTTCATGGAATCTGTTACTTCAGTGAGATTTTTCATCTGTTTATTCTTGTTCCAATTCTTTCACCCAGAGCTTTTATGTCATTCTTTATTCTCATTTCTTCTAGGTATTCATGTAATTCTTGTGGAAAACCCATTTTTTTTTTCCCATTTGAGTCTTAGCTTGTAGCTGTTACAGAATTACGCTCTTCTTTTTGGGGATCTCAAGATTTACAATCATTATTTATTCTAGTAGCTTTCTTTTTTGGTTTACTCATTCCTCCAGCTTTAGTACCTTAATTGAGACCTTGTGCTAGGGCCAGGGCCTCTTCCCCCCATTCTGTGCTTTTGGGTGGGGTTTGGGCCCCTGCTTTCCCTACTTGGTCTTGTCCTCCTGTCTTCCCTGGCTTTCTTCAAATTTCGGCTAAAATCCTCCCCTTCTGCAAGATGCCTTTCTTGATCCTCCTGAATTATGAGTTCCTTCTTTCTGAAATTAGCTCCAATTTAGCCTGTACTTATCCTGTTTATACGTTGTTGTTTCTTGTTGTTTCTCCAAAGTATTGTGAAGTCTTTGAGGCCAGGGACTGTTTTTTGCCCTTTTTTGCATCCTCAGTGGTTATTAAAATGCCTGGCATATAGTAGGTGTTTAAGAAATGTTTGTTGATTTGTCTTGTCATGGATCATTTGGGTTCCTGCACTGACCTCCACCTTCCAGGGTTATGCCCCCTAGATTTTTGTGCTTCACAGGACTTAGATCATCAGGGCTTTCAATGGAGACTCAGTACCTGAAAGTACTTGGGCGTAGGGTGTTGTGGGCTTCCGTTTGCAGGACTTTCAAAGCCCCTACTTTGGGGCTCTCTTGAGGGAGGCCTCTGCTCTTGTTCCCTCTAGACATAGAGCTTTACAGGCTACATGTGTTTTTGGCTTATTTCTGATTGCATTGGTAGGCTGGGTTTGTTTGCCTACACTGATACTGTCTTTGGCCCACTTTATTATTGCCCCTAGGTTTCTAACTGAATTTTTTATGCTGCTCTGTGGTGGAAGAGGTCACTTGTTATAGTTTCACATTGGATTTCTTAATCATTATTTGGTCTCGTAGAAATTTCAGATTTTTCCTGGAGTGGATATATGGGAGCTGAACTGTCTGCTTCCCATTTAGACAGCCATCTTGGCTACGTCTCCACCTGAGGTCCCACTGGCACCTCAAACTCAAGTTGTCCAAAAGAGCACTTGCTGTGGTTTTCTCTAAACCGGCTCCTGTGCCATGTTCATTAGCTTAAGCTTACCTTTGACTTTTTTCCTTTTCCATCACCTCTGTGTGGCAAAGTAGTACAGCTCTGAGGATTCTGCGATTAACTTTTCTCTTGTATCTATTTCTGTTGCTCTGTGTTAAATGTGCATCTTTGGAACATCTCCTGTAAATTTTAGATGTGCTAAAAGATGCTGTAGGTATTACATTTACCAGAGGGCTAGGCAGTGATGATTTTGCCTTATCCTTTAGTGTCTAAACACAGCATGGCCCCAAGTGTGGCAGCAGCTCTATCATTATAAAGAATCAGATAGATACAAAGAATATGCAGTATCAGGCTGTTTAGCTTGATGACTTTTAGTGTCCCTTGTAAGGGCTAGGAATTGCTATGGCATTTGTCAAGGAGTGTTTTTTATGTCAAAAAAAGTCAATCAGCAATTCTTATATGACTTCTGTGTGCCAGGCACTGTGCTAGGTGCTGGGGAATATAAGTACAAAGACACAATCCCTACTCACAAGGAATCCACATTCTAATGGTGGGAACAAGTACATATAAAATAGAATAGAATATGATATGATATATATCACAAATTAACAAATATAAAAATATATGAAATGTAGTTAAATACAAGGTAGTTTGAAAGTGAGAGCACTAGTGGTTGGAGGAATCAGAGAAGGTGTCATGCATTAGATGGTAGCTGAACAGCATCTTAAAGAAAGTAAGAGAATTGTAGGAATTGAGTGAACCACACTGACTTTATCTTGTGACTCAGTTCTAAACCTGGCTCAGTTCTCTTTCTGTTCAGTTATGGGACTGATCCAGTTTCTGTCTTGTGAGAAAACTTTGTCGCATTGTGTAAACCTAGCCTTGTGTGTCTGGGAAGCTGGACCACCTCTACCTGCTGCTTAGAGACCCTTAACTAACCTCCTAGGTTATGCTGAACAGTAACCCAAGCAGATTCAAAGATTGATGCAAAGAGTTTTCTCACAATCATACATCTCAGGCAGTCCATATATCTTATCTGAAAACCAGCCCCATACCAATCAATCAGTTATTGTTTCTATGTTAGCTTGGGACACCTCTTTTTTCTGATTTTAGTGAATTGTACCTGTTTGCTTACCCCCTCCCAACTTAGAAAGTCCCTAATCTTTCCTCCATTTGGGAATCAGATTACCCCATTTTGTATCCCAGTTGTTTTCTTTTAATTAATTAGTCTTACTTGATTAGTTGCTTTTAGTACATAAAAATCTGTCTCATTCTGTATTCACGGTCTTTGAACTGACTGGGGAGTCCATTGACCCATTTATTATGTCTATTTTGCTCATAAATCACATAACTCAGATTGTTTCCTCGGAAGACAGGGACTATGAGACAGTCATAAGGAGGGTATACATTCCAGGCATGTGGGATGGTTAGTGTTATGCCAAAAGCAAGTAAGACATGCCACAGAGTACAAGTTTTAAATGGAGAATTTATTAGCCAGCGACCATTCGTGGTTCCACCCAAATCAAAATGGCCCCGGGTTGGGGTACAGAAGCAGTTTATATAGAAAATACAGGGTACAGAGGTTAATTATCTCTTGGAACTTACAGGCCAGGTCACAGGGTGGGGGGTGGCACAGGGATAGATCAAGGATTTTGACAGGTTATCATTAAGTGGGACAATCTTACTGGCATTCCTTGGTGGAGTCACGGAGCCCCAGGGACATTTGCTAAATGCCAAAAGGTCTGAGTCCATTCTTTATTTTGTAAACTGGGGTTTTCTCAGGGGTCTCCTTAGCAATAACTGATTTTCCAGTACCACATTCCCCACTTCTCTTTATGGAGCTATTCAAACCTTTGAAAGAGGAACGACCTGATGGGGCGTAGCAATAAAATGAGGGGGCCAACTAAAATGCTAAGCAGTGTGGTGAGCCTGGGGAAGGCATGCATTTTGATAGTAACAATAAAGGGCAAGGCTCAGGCAGAGATTCTGGCCCAATGATAATGCAAGGCCCATGGCCCCAGGGGAAGGCCAGATTTAGTTGGAAGACTCAAGGAGAGCCCAAGGAGCCTCCCGGGGACTGCACCTCAGATTCAAGGGGGTTGCCAGAGACTGTGCCCTCATCATATTCCCTCAAACAAATAGGACCCAAATTCTTTTGGGGTCAGGGACGAAGGTCTCAGCTTCTAAAACGCCTTCCTGCTGGCAAGGGGCGTAGAGCTGTCCCTGTCTTGATAGGTTCAGTTCAGGGGCTACACAGTCTGAGCAAAGAAGCTCAGGTCCTGGATTTTCTTCCAGTTACTCATTAATTCAGGCTCTGGGTCTGGTTGAAATTAAAAATGATGCAAAATGGTATAAAATGTTCCACATTTCCCCCTTTTGGTCAAAGGCAAACTGAACGTTTCGCCTGAAGACCAATTAAGGTATGGAAAAACCTCTATCTTCCTCGGGGGTGAAGTTCTAAAAATCCTTATCTAGGTGGAGTCAGGTTTTTCCCTTTTCTGTGTTTGGACATCCCCAGGGATGGGCAGAAATTGTCTAAAAATACTAAAAATTACTCAGAAAGGGAAAAAGCAGGTCCTTGCTCAGGTTCTGGTCTGGACCCTGTGAGAAAGCTGTCTGTGTCTCATGCTGTCCCCTTCAGGCTCTTTGGAACTGTAGCGCAAGGTCTCCTATGGACTCAGATGTCCACCCGGGAGCAGGGGCAGTCCTCAGATGCGACACACACATAATTTGGTGATTGAGAGAAAAAAAGTGCAACATAGGTCCCAGCCACGCAGGGCTAAGTTCAAACAAATACAATAAATGGTTCAATATCCCAGCCACACAGGGCTGAGTTCAAACAATTACAATAAAGTTTTTCCCATAATTCACAAAGCTGCACAATTACATTGAGTCAGGTACAGACCAGACTACTTAGATGGTGCACAATAGAGGGGGAGATTTTGCATGTCACATGTTTTACATTTACACATTAGATAACCAAGAAAACTTAAACATGAACCATACAAAGTAATGCAGTCATTATTAACAATGCTGACTAACATTAAATTCCTCGTATCCCAGTAGCACGGTACATATAACATCATAAATTTTTTAGCCATGCCATGTCTCTTTGATGGCATTTACAAATAATTCAGAAGACATTCTTAACAAAGCTAAAAATGTTTCTAATTTAACTCCAGCAATTAATTGCACAATTTGTATACGAAGTAACTTTAAATTACAGTTACATATTCACAATGTCCATTCAAAGCAGCACTTTTAAATCTCAGATGCCTGATTGTAGTTATCAGGTCCCTTGATAGTGAAAGAGAGTTCTGCTTTTCTGGTTCAGATCTAGAAATTCTCAGACAATTCTAACTTAATATAACTTCAGATACTTTACAAAGGAGATATATTTTCACTTGTACCACTATCTTATACAATTTTCTTGTGCTAGCATCCAAATTTAAGATCTTATTACCAAAACACACTTATCAGCCCAAATTTCCAGAATTGATAAATTTTGGAGCCAATCATACACATCTGTATATAATTCTTAGGGGAATCAATCTGATCCTATTGCCTTTTTCCAAAATTCGCTATCCCCTTTCCTTTTATTAGACATTGATCACATTACATCTTTGCCTTATTGCTTTGTCTAATCATTTCCCCCTTTTGGAGGATGTTATCTCTATATTATTTCAGTGTTTTATTTGGCCATGAACATAGGTTAAAATTGTAAGCTATTCATACCTGTATCCTACTATAATAACTCAGAGATATTTCAATATTCATCTATTACCTAACAGATTTAGCATAGTGCTTACAAAACTTCTTGATAATATTAATGTGCTATGAAAGAAAAGAGGGGCAATGTCATGTATCTTAACAGAAGGAAAGAACTTCCTTAGCTCTGTTTGATTCCAGGCATGAGTCATATCTGATAGTCAATCATATAGTCACCAGGTGCTGAAAGCAGGGCTTGGGAGTAACCAGGTGGGGACTTTCCTTTTCAGAAAGGAAATAGCAGAATTGGGAAATAGAGTCAGGAAGATCCTACCTA
This sequence comes from Trichosurus vulpecula, assembly GCF_011100635.1. Classification (NCBI taxonomy): domain Eukaryota; kingdom Metazoa; phylum Chordata; class Mammalia; order Diprotodontia; family Phalangeridae; genus Trichosurus; species Trichosurus vulpecula. Next base: position 83,653,080 of record NC_050573.1, read on the forward strand.
GGCCGTGTGCAAGGTCATCTTCAAAACGTTTCCCAGGCACAGACATCCACCTTTAAAGTTCTCAGCTTGTAATGCCTGCCATACTACTACTGGCTTCATGTGACCTGTTCCTGTAATCAGAGCTTAAAACAATATTAAGTTGTAGTCCCATAATATCTTAAATAGCAAATAAATATCCTTCAGATAAGACTGTCCAAATTTCATTGAGCTAATAGTTATCAAATCAAGTTACATAACTTTTTCCATCTTCTAAATACTTCCTCACACTCTTTCCCAACTTACTTAAACCATCTGAAACTAGCATTCTCAGGACAGGAGAGGCTTAGCTAACTCGCATTTGACCCCAGACTTTCTTATCTGCCTTTCGTATTTTCCCTCAAACCTTAATTTACCTTTCCAAATCTTTCAAACCCATTACTCAGTCTTCCTTTACATTTCAACCATAAGACAAAACAACTCATAAGTTAGTATTTTTTACTGTCATAGCTGTGTATACTGGAATCCCACTCCAGCTTCTTAAACAAAGAGGAGAGGTTAATGACTGACCTCAACAGGTTGATGGATTTGTGTTCCGTGTGACCTCATTGTGGAGGAAAGGGACATTTATTAAAGAGATCTGCCATCCCATCTCCCCCTGAGGGTGGGTTCTTCTCCATCAGATGGCAGACTTCATTAATAAAACTACCAAACCAAACCCATCTCAAGTCTTAGTCTAATCTTATCAGTTCTGTTGACTTTAAGAAGCCAGGTTTGGAGGCTTCTGACCACTACCGTTTTCTTATTTTCATTAAAACTCAAATCCCCGTAATTGCTGCTCCTCCCCCTTCCTTTCCTTCTGACAGGTGGGCTAGGGTAAAATTCTTTCTTCTTATCTAAACTAAGGGCGGGGAGGAGTAAGGAATGCAGGCTGCCATTTCGAACCTCCTTACAAGATTTTACAGAACATTTTTCAAAAGTATTTTCCCTTCTTTAAAACAGTTTAAAATTTTATCCTGATGTTAAAAGGAATACTCACTAAACCTTTCTGACGAGAATTATTTAGAAGGTTTTAAAATGATAGACATCTCCTTCTCTTTCCCTAAAGCAAATTAACCCTTAAACACTGGAATTCATTAACTAAGTTGTTGGAAAATGTCCTCATTCTCAAATATTGCACAGAATTCCTAGATAATACATAGTTCCCTAGTCAAAAAGGTGTTGTAATGTAGAGGACACTTAATTTCTATAATTACATACCCAATTAAATTTACCTTATCACAATAACAGAGTTTACGAGGACCTTAAAACTTTTCATAGGAATTCCTCTACACAGAAAGCTTTACACAAGATTGATAAGAATTCAGGACTAGATGGTTTACAACCTCAATTTCTTAATTAAGTACAATTCTTAATCTAACAACATCCAGATTATAAGAGGAATTATTTTCTAACAGCATAGGTGGTGCAATGTTAACCAATTTGCATAATATAACAAATTTAGAAATATAAGTACACCACAAGCAATTATCATGTATTTAAAACTTGAAACAGAATCTAATTAATTACCAATCTAGTGATCATAACTGAGTTGGATAAGCAAATCAAATCTGATTCATAACCACTAGTGGTAATATTTTAATTTCTAAGGCCCAATACTTAGCATTGTAAAGGATTATTACCTATAAAACCACATTTTAACAGTTCACAATGTATCCTGAATTGACAGAGATTACAAGAGGACCCAAAAAGGCCTTTGTATAAATACTTGTTTTATGGCAAAGACAATTTCAATTGAACTTTCAGACAAAACTTGGAAGTCATAATTTCTTAGGTTATAGCAATTGTCCAACTTCTTAACCTAATGCAACTTGAACAAAATTTATACTATAGAAATGTCATAATGCCCTAAACATTATTATGTATGTAAAATTTGAACTA